>NC_136073.1:339148863-339857498 GCF_964261635.1 Lissotriton helveticus
TGGGGCTGGAATAAAGTTGTAGCACTCACAAGGCGCTAAGTCCCACAATGAAGAGGCAAGGCTGGGCAAAGTCAGCAGACCAGGAGATGGCACACTAGGCAGAGCAGTAATTCTTAAGAACAGTCAGGCACAACAAAGAGGCAATCCTTCCAATGCAGCAGCCATTACTCCTGCAGAGTCTCTTCCTGGGTCCAGCAGATGCAAACGTCCTTGGTACAGTCAGGCAGGCCAGCACGGAGGGACCCTCAGGAGCAGCAGCTGGGTCCTGCGGAGGTTCCTCCTGGCAGTGTGTTCCCTCCAAGTCAGCACAAGCTAAACACACGCATGGGGTTACTGCCCCTGTATTTATACACCCTTCTGCCCTGCTAGTAGAAAGGGGCAGAAGATTCTGGAAGGGTCTTTGGGGAAACCAGTCCCAACCGGTTTTGGGGGAGTGTAGAGCACTTTGTTTACCTGGATTCCCTCCTCCCTTTGTGAGCTGGGGCTTGGTAATCAGACACACCACAGGGGGGCAGAGCCAGCATTGTACAGGGCAGGCACATACCTTTTCAGGGACAGGTGACTTTTCCTCTCACTACTCCAACTGCAGATAGATCCCCTATTTCACCTGACACTGACTCACCCTGCCGTCCCTAGAGCCACCCACACCTCACCAGCCCCAGTCACTTCTAGAACCAGACATGCAATACACATCAGGCAGGCAGGCACACAGCACCCAGAAATACAAACGTCTAAAAGTGGCATTCCTAAAATAGTGAAAATAAATCTGTGCACACCATTGCACAGCATTTATTATTTCCATTCCACACATACCAAACAGGACATACTTATTTTGTTCCATTTAGGAGTTATCCCGTAAGGTTCCAAATGTTAGCATATCTAGGGCATAGAGCACATGCACGTTGTACTGCTAACCAGTGCTAAAGTGCTCAGAGTCCTAAAACCACCAACACTATGTTAGAAAAAAGGCTAGGAGGAAGGCAAAAAAGTTCAGGGATGACCCTGCAAAAAGGGCCAAGTCCAACACCCACCAAATGGGTTTCTTAAAGCAGAAGTTGGTTTTGCGTGTGTCTGTTATGATACTGCATCATAATCCCCTTGTTCACTCTGTGCCCAGTCCATTCTCATTCCACATCAGAACTCTAGCACTGACTTGTTTGGCATCCATTGTGCCTTATGCCTTTACCTCTGTGGCACTCCCCTGAACTGTATGTCCATAATACAGTATAAGAAATTGGGTTGGTTTGACTGGGGTGTGAGCCCCAGTCAAACATCAACCACAATCCTTGTCAGGGTGAGGCACAAGCCAACGCTAAATTAACCTGTGGTTAACCCTCTGGTAGCTTGGCACAGAACATTCAGGCTTAACTTTGAGGCAATGTGCAAAGTATTTGTGCACTACTTCAAACAATGACACAGTGAAAACACTCCACAAAAGGATCCAGTTTATAAAAATAGAGTAATGGATATAAAATAAAATAAGACCAAAATGGCAAAAAACTGAGATATGCGATTTTAACGATTTTAGTAAAAATAGCGCTAAAAAAACTAAAACTCCAACTGTGGATATCTGGTCGTGCCGGACCAATACAGAGTTAGAAGTTCATCAGGACACCTGCGTCTGCGATGGAGTGCGGGCTTGCCAAGTCCAGGTGCTGGGGTCAGGTTAGTTGGAGTGTTCTATCCCTGAGGTTCTAGCTAGGAGGCCAGCCAACTAGCCCTTGGAGTCACTCTGGGACCTGAGCTCAAACAGATGGAGGTCCAGTCCTTCTCACCCTGGCAAGAGTGCAGCAGGTCAGCAGAGCAGGGCAGCATTTCCATAGAGGAGCAGTCCAGCAGAGTAGCAGTCCTTTCAGCAGGACAGCAGTCCGTCTTCCAGGCAGAATATCCACAGGTCAAGGATTGTACTGAATATGTATAACCAGTTCTGTCTTTGAAGTGGGAGAGAAGCTTCTAGAGGCTTTCCTTTCAATTGCCCAGGTGCCCTACCTTCCCTGCCCTGGCTCCAGTCTAACTACATGAGGTATGCAGCCCTTTGCTTGGAGGCAGACAAAGTCTATTGAAGTGTAAGTAGGGCTGTGCCCAGCTCCGCCTACACATCCTGTCAGAGATAGCCCACCCAGACACACCTAAGCTCTCTATTGTGTGTGGCTGTCTATGAATAATACACAAAGACAAACTGTCAGCTACACCTAGTCATGTGTCCCAGAGACAGGCTGCAGGCACTAAATGACTAAGGCAGGAAAATACCAACTTTCTAAAACTGCCATTTTCAAACAAATGTTGAATCCGACTTCACCAAAAGTTATGATTTTTCATTCCAATTCCACAGACACCAAACACGAACTAGTTATCTGCTAGGATTTTGAAATGATAGCTTATTAAATGTAATAGGGCAATCCCATGTTATTTGATAGGAGAGGCGGGCCTAGCAGTAGTGAAAAATGAATGTAAGAGTTTTTCCCTATCATATCAGGACATGTAAAACTTTTTCCTATGTCCTATTCCATTGCACCCTGGGCACTCCAGGACCTACCCTACGGGTGACTTACATGTATTTAAAAGGAAGGTTCAGGCTGGCAAACGGGTATATTTTGACAGGTCAAAATGGCAGTTTTAAAATGCACACACAGGTTGCAGGCTAGCCTGAGACTTGTTTAAAATGCTGCATAATTGGATGGCACAATCAGTGCTGCAGGCCCACTAGTAGCATTTAATTTACAGGCCCTGGGCACAGGTAGTGTAATTTTACTAGGGACTTACACATAAATTAAATATGCCAATAGGGTATAAGGCAATATTACCATGTTTTAAGAAGTGAGCACATGTACTTTAAGAAGGGGTAGCAGTGGTAAAGTGCCCAGAGTACTAAGGCCAGCAAAAAATATATCAGTAAGAATAGTGGGGTCAAAGGCAAATGTTTTGGGGAAAACAACCCTAAGGCTGACAGCTCTAACATATAGTATCTAGCATGAATATCTGCAATCCAGACATGAAGAATGTCAGTAGCCCTAACCCGCAAATTCTTCACTCTGCCCCTCCCTACCTCTGCATATGGTGGGCCTCCAGCTTCTCTTATTCCAATTCCTGTGGGATTTTTCACCCCTAATCAACAAACTGCCAATTCACTATAAGAGAGAAAGGGGCAGTTCCTTTCAGTATGTCAGTGATAACAAAAAGCCCTTCATGGTTTGAAACAGAAGGTCCTTATGGCTCCATCTCAGCTTGATTGCTTCCCTCTGCTCCCGTTTGTAGAATCCTTAATTTAATCAGAGTTGTCTTACCCCCAGACTAGCAAGTGTAAAACATGTATTCCCTCCCCCCACCGAAAAGGTAGGTCAGAGGGACACATGGCCAGTGGGCCATGGTGATTTAAAGTCACTAAGGTCGGACTCCCTCCTATGTATGCCTGACTCCATCTTCGTTCATGGAGGCCTGCATCTTCCTTAACTTAGATAGGGAAGTCACCATATTCCCTGATTCATTGTCATGTCTGCCTTTAGAGGGAGTTGTCGCCAGACCTAATCTTTGTAGAAACGAACTGTAATAGCATCAAGCTCTTCGGTTAATGACATAGATACAGCATACTACGAAGTTTGTTTGTGTCAAATGTCTACTCCTTAGTCTGTAATGGTCAAATAAGATCACATACAGGGATATGACCAAAATAATATCAACTGAATTGATGTCCTTTGCCTTATATGTTCATTAGGAAACCTCTGGGATGTCTACCTTGATGCACACGATCTATGTCAGACATTCCTAAACTTCTGTCAGAAATTCTAGTTTCTGATAAGATTTTGTATATAAGGACAGCCACTTGACCACTTGTCAGGAGAGGTTCTTTACCCAGATTATCACCAGAGATTCTGCCAGCGACAGTCTCACCTGCTGCCAGCACACTTCAGACTTTACAGATGATACATCTTGCCCGAAGACTGAAACTGATGATGAGAAATCCCAGCAGAAGACTGACTGAATGATACTGCAGTGTTTGTTTGCCCTTTGCAGGTATCACTGTCTTCATGCCTCTGCTGAGGAAGACAGCCTTTGCTATCAACAAGATATGCATTGCCTCTCTTCCCCTTAAGAAACTCTAGACTGCAAGTTGCTCTGCCTTCCATGCTCTCATAGTATAGTGCATAAAAGTAGACTTAAAATTACATTTTACAATTCTGGAATTTTTCATTTTATTCCTATTATTTATAACATGTCTTATTGCTGTTTGTATAACAATCTGTGTAGTTCTTTTAGATGTACTGATAAACAGATTTTTCCTATAGTAATAAATGCTTTTAACTTAAAAGTGTTTATGCTTCTTAGTACAGTGTGTGTGAAACTGTAAATAATGAAATAAGGCTTGTTGCTGTTTCCAAGGTGCCCCTGATCCCTTTATGGGATTTTTAGTAACCCAAAAGCAATACCTCTAAATCAATTACACATTGAATAATATCTTGTGTGGCTACAATAACATGTCTTTCACAACCATCGCTGGTGCATTGAACCAAGTTCACCCATGTCACCCCTGGGTAGGAATGCACACCTTGTAGAGGTATGCCAAATTCATAACTTGGGCAACAGTTGGCACCCAAAGCAGGGATCATATCTCACAGTTATGCCTTGAGTAGTTTACACTTATTACACACATCTGAACCATTATTGTGTCATTATGGAGACATCCGTAGTAATCATGGTTACCTCCTGTTGGTAATAAGGGACACACTGTTTTCAAAGGTCTTTCAAGCTGGACTCATAAAATGTTATTCCCCAGTCTGTGGGTTTTCAAATTCTATGATCCCAATTTAAAATTGAATCCATTCATCATGGCAGCACCTATCCAGGGGCCAATTGCAGGGAAGCAGTTACTCAACACCGCCAAGCTTGAGGTATCCTCGATGAGGAGGGGGCAGTTACTTTTGCAATAGCTGCACATCCAGTGTATGCCTTTGGGACTTTCCACCCCTGGGTGGAGTTTGAACCTATTGATGCTGCCTCAGGGCAGTTTCATGATAATACAGTGATCGATCCGCCTGCCCATTACAGGGCTTACCAAGGTTTGCTAATCCCTTTAACTTATCAGGAACACCAAAATTGGTTTGGTGATCAACTGCCATGCATGCACAGAGATGTTCGTTTGAGGCCTCAGAGCAATGACTAAGCTACGTGGCCAATATTAGCTGGTTACCCTCCTGTACCTCTCCCTGATACTCTACCCCATGTGGAGGTAGCAGGGGTATAAAAATTATACAGGCGTCTAGTGCCATTTGTGCTTTGAGCTCTAGACCTGCTGTCACAGCAGAACCTGCCGCTCTCACACAAATACAAGCCACTAGTCCACAGACTATTAGCGCTATCATGGGAAAAGTGCCCACGAAGTGTGATGAAATGGATTTCTGAATTGCTTGGAGGACCAACCAGTTCAAAGCAAAGTATCCGTAGTACACTACCCACCAAGAAAAACACAGAATACTACGGGTCTTCCTCTTGGGATGGTGCCTCTGATAGAAAAGCGCAACTCCTGGGGAGCATCTTTGCATGCATTTATAGTAGTACGCATAGTAGACCTTTGGGGCGGTCATCCCTGATGTACTTAGACGAGTACAAAATTAGCACAAAACTGCACCCACTCTGGATTTAGGAATGAGGTTAATGGGAAATGTCTCTACATTTTCCTCTAATATTCTAAGCAACTGAAAGGGAGGGGCTTCAGTTTTGACTATACGAATGAGATTGGAGGCAGTTACGGTCCAGGACTGTGAAAGGGAACTACCCAAAAAAATCATGATGGTTTAGACCTCTGTAGGTAGAGGTTCTAGACCCGTTAAGTGCACGTGAAACCTAAACATTTTACAGAGGGTTCAGTTAAGGAGAAATATGCAATGGAAGGGAAGAAAAAACAAAGGTAAAAGACAGGCTGGATTACCCGCTTCTTGGGAACCAGCAGGGGAGGTTATAACTTAGTGTGGGGAAACTCTTTGGAGTAACCAGGTGCTCTAAAAATTCCAAATAAATTAATAAATAACTTAAGAGACCACGGAAAAAATAAAAAAGCCTGAATGGTATCAGTATACTATACCTGCTCTTCACATTTCATTTTGAAGGTATAAGAATCAAAAGGGGAAGCCGATCCGAGTACTGAGGAAAAAAGTACAGTAGGAAGAGTAAAGTAAAGTGCAAGACTGATTTCATTGTAAAGAGGTAAGAGAAAGGATTGGACTCTAAAACCCCAATAAATAAGAAGAAAGTGGTGGATTTTCTAAAAAAACATGCTGATTCAGCTACTAATTCTGCTGTAAAACAGGACTTGGCAGAGAGTGCTTCTAGATGGAGCAGCAGAAGTCACAATAGCACATCAGATATTTCAGAGGTTTCTGGATGCAAATACAGCTGATGACTTCATACACATCGAAACTCCAGATCAATATCCTGATATGGTTTAAAACCTAAACATACAAATTGAAGGAGACATACCACATATTATCCAAGCAGTCTTTTGGATCCAACTATCTGATTATATGATATCATCCTAGTAGAATAGGAATGGCCTATCATTAGGGCAGCCCCTGGGGAAAGAAGTCATAAGCGTAGCCTTCCCTCACCTACTAGCTGAATGTAGCAGGGAACTTTTTATGCCGGTGAATGAGCTTTGAGACATGCTTCTGCCTTATATAGAAACCAAGAGGAAAGAGTGTGTCCAGAAGGACACACTCTAAAGAGAATACCCTAGATCATCAATTCTAGGGTTCTTATTGCTTTATTTAGCTTATTTTAAATTATTTAGATTAGCGAAGCAAATAAATATTTTTTCATCTCAGAAAAGAAACCTTCCATTTACAGAACACCACATTTACAAAAACACATTTATACACTGTTATATTCCGCATAAAAACAAAAAAATTCAAAGACAAAAATGACAAGTGAAACAAACTTAGACAATCATGTGAAATAACATTAACATTGAAAGTACAACACCAGTCCTAGTTTTTACATAAGGCACCAAGCAGACGTTAGATTCTTAACTAAACATTGTTAATTGTCCTGCCTAGACCAAGAGACCAACGGCTATGCCTTCAAACCAATGTTGCCTACACAAGAGGAAAAAATGATTACTACATTCCTTAAGGCACAATATATACACAATCCCACGACCTCACAAGAGCTCAAGCTTTCTGTGTGCAAGTTTACAATGTCGTTTGCAACATTTGCGGTTGAATAGATTCAAGAATTGAAAGGGAAAGATTATAAAAAAAGAAACAGGTTTGGGGAAATGTGGCTCTCTTATAAGACATTGGTACATGTGAAGTCTTTTTTGGGCCATCAGCATAGTGGTATTCACGATAAAGGGAACTGTGCAGCTGACCTAGCTGTAAAAGCTGCAAGTCAAACTGTCCTAGTTGCAGTCCTAACCATTATCTAAACAAAGATCAACACAGAGATTTTAACTGCCATTAATGCAACCAAGGAAACTGGATATCTTCTGTAGGTTTTCCTCCCAAATTCTCCTACACCCTCAATTCAGAAAACTTTCCAGTAGCTACAATACCAAGTGTGGGAGACAGAATAATACCTAATAATCTGTCTAGATTAGAATTAATCAAAGAAGCACACAAGAGGCTGGCGTCTGCACATGCAGGAATAAATGCAACCGTTGCAATGCTACAGCAACGCTATTGGTGCCCTAGTTTATGTAAACAGACGGGTTTATGTTAGACAGTGTGACATTTGTCACCATATTAAATCCCCCACTGTCAAAAGACCATCACTGGCTCACCTCATGATCTCAAATATCCAGCTCCGGGTGATTTATTTGGAACACATCGGCCTCCTAAATTCAGTTAATTGATTTAAGTACATATGGGTAGCTATGCTATTGATCCCTGTTCTAGATTCCTATGAATTGGCCACATAGAAATTAACTTGCTTCAGCAGGCATTAAAGATTTACAGTGTCCAGTGTCAGTGGAGGAAGTTCATTTATTTCATTGATCATGCATTCACCTCCAAGGTTTACAGGGATTTGTGTTGAATGGGTGTGTCTTCAGTTCAACAACCTATTCAAAACTGAATTGAACAGTGTTGTAGAGAGGGTCAATGGCATAATTAAGCAAGCTTTGACTGATAGTGTGTTAAGTTCAGGTGTTAGTTGGTACAATAATCTGTGTGGAGTTCAGAGCATTGAATAACTTGCCTTGATGAGTATTGGGAGGACACACTCCATCTGAGGTTATCTTCTGAGTTCCTATGTATGTACCTGGCTTAGATAATTCTGGGAAGGTGGCAGGTGTATATAAATTTGACTTAGTGATATGTTTGAATGTTTTAAAGAGTATCCAAGAAGTCAGATACAAGTTGTCTAACATAAACCACTGTGACATCGCCACCTGTGCAGAGAAGGTTATTACTGCTGAATAAGTTGGGAACCTAGTTCAGGAGGAAATCCATGACAAGCAAGATTTTGGACTATCCTACAGACCACTCGTCACTGATCTTGGGGTAAAAGGCAACAGAGCTGTTATTTTGCCTCCTCTGCCTGGATCAAGAATAAACAGACAGGTAGGTGTCTGTCGACCATGTTGATAAACACTATGTGACCAGACCTCTTGACCTGACCGCTGCAGACAGCAAGGAGATTTCAGAGCACTGCCTCCCAGCCTCTCCCTACTCAGAATACCCTACCCAGTACAAATCAGTAACATTACTATCTCAAGTTCCCAGCCGTGGATGATTGAGCTTAACACTCTGTGCAAAACGCTGAGTGCAACAAACACAACTGAGGCTGCCAATATGACAGTGGCCACAGTCCAACAAAATTCCATGGTCTACTATGAAATTCCACCTGACACTACGTAATTTTAATTGGTATCCTTTCCAGAGTCCCGAGAGACCAATGATACTGAAAATGACTCTGGCTATTTCCCAGAAGATTGTCCAATCTCTATTACAGTCACTCATCGCCAGAGTCTGCTACTCACTTGTCAGTAGTTTCATGACAAGTATATGATTCCTACGTGGTCCTATGCCTAGATCACTTTAGAAACTTTTCTTCTCATCATGTGGTTGTCAACGATATTTGCCAGAAACCGGTCCTCGGAAGCTTGTTTCCGGTGCAGGGAAGGCATGGCTTGGCAGTTCGGGCTGGACTGTTCCCATGAGGCACAGGGTCAGACTGATTTGCATATAGCCATGTCTGAACTGGGGTGGCAGAGTGGGCTAAAGAACGGTGATGGATCAAACCCAGATCTTTTGATTGGGTGTGAGGATTTGATTGGTTCAGATGCTTCGTCCATCACTACCCCCTTTTGTACCGCTTTGGCCGCTACAAGTGTGGCAGGGTATGCTCAGACGTGAGTCCCTTGCTCACTTTGCCACTGGATTCAAGCAAGCCAGGCTGAAGACGGCGGGAATGCCAGAAACCGGTCCTCGGAAGCTTGTTTCCGGTCCAGGGAAGGCATGGCTTGGCAGTTCGGGCTGGACTGTTCCCATGAGGCACAGGGTCAGACTGATTTGCATATAGCCATGTCTAAACTGGGGTGGCAGAGTGGGCTAAAGAACGGTGATGGATCAAACCCAGATCTTTTGACTGGGTGTGAGGGTTTGATTGGTTCAGATGCTTTGTACCGCTTTGGCCGCCACAAGTGTGGCAGGGTATGCTCAGACGTGAGTCCCTTGCTCACTTTGCCACTGGATTCAAGCAAGCCGGGCTGAAGACGGCTGGAATGCCAGAAACCAGTCCTCGGAAGCTTGTTTACGGTCCAGGGAAGGCATGGCTTGGCAGATCGGACTGGACTGTTCCCATGAGGCACATGGTCAGACTGATTTGCAAATAGCCATGTCTGAACTGGGGTGGCAGAGTGGGCTAAAGAACGGTGATGGATCAAACCCAGATCTTTTGACTGGGTGTGAGTGTTTGATTGGTTCAGATGCTTCGTCCATCACCACCCCCTTTTGTACCACTTTGGCCGCCATAAGTGTGGCAGGGTATGCTCAGACGTGAGTCCCTTGCTCACTTTGCCACTGGATTCAAGCAAGCCGGGCTGAAGACGGCTGGAATGCCAGAAACCGGTCCTCGGAAGCTTGTTTCCGGTCCAGGGAAGGCATGGCTTGGCAGTTCGGGCTGGACTGTTCCCATGAGGCACAGGGTCAGACTGATTTGCATATAGCCATGTCTGAACTGGGGTGGCAGAGTGGGCTAAAGAACGGTGATGGATCAAACCCAGATCTTTTGACTGGGTGTGAGGGTTTCATTGGTTCAGATGCTTCGTCCATCACCACCCCCTTTTGTACCGCTTTGGCCGCCATAAGTGTGGTAGGGTATGCTCAGACGTGAGTCCCTTGCTCACTTTGCCACTGGATTCAAGCAAGCCGGGCTGAAGACGGCTGGAATGCCAGAAACCGGTCCTCGGAAGCTTGTTTCCGGTCCAGGGAAGGCATGGCTTGGCAGTTCGGGCTGGACTGTTCCCATGAGGCACAGGGTCAGACTGATTTGCATAAAGCCATGTCTTAACTGGGGTGGCAGAGTGGGCTTAAGAACGGTGATGGATCAAACCCAGATCTTTTGACTGGGTGTGAGGGTTTGACTGGTTCAGATGCTTCGTCCATCACCACCCCCTTTTGTATGGCTTTGGCCGCCATAAGTGTGGCAGGGTATGCTCAGACGTGTGTCCCTTGCTCACTTTGCCACTGGATTCAAGCAAGCCGGGCTGAAGACGGCTGGAATGCCAGAAACCAGTCCTCGGAAGCTTGTTTCCGGTCCAGGGAGCTAAATAACGGTGATGGATCAAGCCCTGATCTTTGGACTGGGTAAGAGTGGTCTGCTTAATTCAGACACTCTGTTCAGCACCACCCCCTTTTCTGAATCGTTTTTGGCCACTATAGGTGTGGCAGGGTATACTCAGACATCAGTCCCTTGCTCACTGCTCCATCAGGATTCAAGCAAGCCGGGCCGACGACGGCTGAAATGCCAGAAACCGGTCCCCGGAAGCTTGTCTCCTTTCTGGTGAAGAATTGGCTTGGTAGTTTGGTCTGCCCTGTTCCCATGATGCACTGGGCCAGGGACAGACCAATTTGCATATAGCCATGTTCTGAGCTGGGATGGGGCAGTGAGCTAAATAACGGTGATGGATCAAGCCCTGATCTTTGGACTGGGTAAGAGTGGTCTGCTTAATTCAGACACTCTGTTCATCACCACCCCCTTTTCTGAATCTGGTCCAGGGAAGGCATGGCTTGGCAGTTCGGGCTGGACTGTTCCCATGAGGCACAGGGTCAGACTGATTTGCATATAGCCATGTCTGAACTGGGGTGGCAGAGTGGGCTAAAGAACGGTGATGGATCAAACCCAGATCTTTTGCCTGGGTGTGAGGGTGTGATTGGTTCAGATGCTTCTTCCATCACCACCCCCTTTTGTACCGCTTTTGGCCGCCATAAGTGTGGAAATGTATGCTCAGACGTGAGTCCCTTGCTCACTTTACCACTGGATTCAAGTAAGCCGGGCTGAAGATTGCTGGAATGCCAGAAACCGGTCCTCGGAAGCTTGTTTCCGGTCCAGGGAAGGCATGGCTTGGCAGTTCGGGCTGGACTGTTCCCATGAGGCACAGGGTCAGACTGATTTGCATATAGCCATGTCTGAACTGGGGTGGCAGAGTGGGCTAAAGAAGGGTGATGGATCAAACCCAGATCTTTTGACTGGGTGCGAGGGTTTGATTCGTTCAGATGCTTCGTCCATCACCACCCCCTTTTGTACCTGCAAGAACAATGGCATCACCTGTGGTACATGAACTACAGCCCACCTCTTCATCCCACAGAACCAAAAGAGGTTTCTATGCTGCAAACGTTACCTCTTATCCTGTGCCCGAGGTCATAGCCTTGGAAAATGTTCCATATCAGATTATGGGGCCCACTGAGACATTACATTTGCCTTATATAAAAAAGTTTTCAACGAATGCTGTTACAATATCCTGTTCTATTTCAGATGATTGGGCCATTTAGACAGTTAACCTCTTCGATGCTTGTTAAGGCACAGTGCAGCTGCACTTATGACGAGCTGAGCTCGTCACAGCCGTTGGAACGTACGCACGTGGGGATCATTTCCCCGCTGTGCTGAATGTTCGAAAAAAGGTGTGGCTGTGATGAGCTCAGCTCGTCATGAGTGCAGCTGCACTGTGCCTCATGCCGAGCTGAGCTCGTCACAAGCACAGCGGCGCCGCGCACAGCCCCCCTCCCCCTGCACAGCGGGGGGAAAATAACCCCACAGCGAAGGGGTTAAAAGAATGATGTGTGATTTGCAGGCATATGCTACTTTAAATAATGAAGATCCTTAGTTGAATTGAGCAAACTACAAAGAAATGTATTGCTATCATAACTAGGCACATTATGTCAAACATAAGACTAGCTATCCTCAAGAAATTAACAATTACACACAATGGGAACATGGTGAAGCTACGCCTTCTGAGAGCCATTCTAATTTCTTAAAGAAATTCTATTACTGTGAGAGTGCTGACAGGTCACACCCTACAGCCTTCTATTTCACACAGAAGTGCCATCAGCTTCTTAAAAAATCTGTTTACTACCAACAAGTTTATTTACTCCACTAAGTTTAGTCGAAACCTGGCTATTCAAGTATATAAATGTTGGAATGCAAACATTGATGAGAAAAGAATTTGGTGAACCAAATTCTGGCAAATTCAAGGTAAGGTAGTCTTATTTAGAGCCTGTATAAAACCAAAAGAAACAATCTTTCTAATCAAAACTAACTAGTAGATAACTTTTCTGGGATTCATAACAATAAAGGATTTAAAGAAACCTTCTATTCAAAAAGGGATTTTTACTATATTCAATAATTGTCAATTTCGAATGATACAGAATGGAACCTATAGTTCAACGCAATTCTCTGTTGAAGGTTTGGCCTTATGGCTCTATGATTCTAAAACATACACGCAACGTTTCCTTTCCAATACTCCTGGACCCAAACTTAATCGTCCTCATCCATGCTAAAATGCATAAACATCTATAGTGGTTACCACGTACAGTATAGGCAAGTTGTGCCTATGATGGCCTATGATGGCCAGAGCACTTTAGTCTCTCAGCTGTGATAGAACACTTTTCCTCCATTAATGTAAGATTGGATTTGTTTACTTTCATCTGTGACCACTTCCTCAAAGAAATAAAAAAAATTCCTTGCCACAGGAATATAAGCAATCTATAATGCAGAACATAAATATTTCGAAAGAGAAGCTGCAGAAAAAAGTAGGCAAATAGATCAAGCACACATGCAAACAAGTTTATACAGTTATCAACAATGGAATGCACTCGCTTTACGAAATAGCATACTTATTAAATCACAATTTGTTCTCAGCCTTAGACCTCATGAAAAGAGATCTGAAATTCTAACAGCACAGGCAGTTCAGTTAAGAGCAATTATACAACTAAATTGGGAATTACAAACACTTAGATCAGATTTTGGTACATTGCAGAAATCTTCTTGGACACTCCCTTCTGTGTGACAACATATCTTTGCACGGAATGTGTAGTGCTTTTAATGCAGGGGTTAACTGGTATCTTATTAGTTTCCCCCTGTCATTTATTCTCATACATCATGAACTTTTAAATAATGGCTCATATTTGTCTTTAACAAATGTTACTTGCTGTGGGCTGTAACCTAGCCAGCCATACCTGATAACAGTCTCAGAAACACTGCAGTGTTTTAGAAGGACCTTGTATCCTCTGCCTAGAAATGTTACTAGGAATATCCCTTAGCCTAGTATAAGCATGAAATCTATGTGCTTTGGCAATTTTAATAAACTATTGACTGTTCTTTTACAAAAAGAAGTTCCTTTAACTTCAGCGGTTGAAGTTTATAATCTGCAGACAGCTGGGACTGCTTCAGAAATCTAGTGGCTGTTACTCACACAATACCTGACACATTCTGCAATCGTGCAAACAAAATTTAATTATTCTGTAACAACTTGTGTTGTGCATCTTTTTAAGGATAATGAATCTGATCTACTGGCTGGATTTAAAGCAGTATTTTGGCTGATTCAGTCATTTCTGTTCTCTGTTCATCTCTGTTCTCCAGCCTTTTTGGAGGATTTATGATTATAATACTAATACTGCTAATTGGCAGTGGTAGCATCATAGTTCTCCTGTTTTGCCAAGGAAATGTACTGTATGGAGTGCTCATATCCAAAGGAAAACAGTTTCAGAGAGACTCAGGCACTCTACATGGGACATGCCTTGCTATCTAGGCTTAGAGAGCACTAGATGCTCACATTTGGCAAAGTGAATGCTACACGGTTGGAACGGCTGTGACAGCCCCAGTCAAGCGAAAACAAACAGTAACTCCGCTTCCAGCAGGCGGGAACAGGAAAACTACTACAGCTCACTGGAAGTGAAGTTTTCATCTTTTTTCCTGACTGCTGTCAATCGGGCAGGAAAACAGATGACAGAATTGCTCCCACACTCAAGGAGCAACATTTTTTCTGCCCCCCTATGTGTTGGAGCAATGTCGGCTCCTGCTGGCGGTTGGGAGCAGTCAGGGATCGTGGGGGCATTGAGGCTCCCATCGCGGTTCCCAATCTAGTACACTGGGCACCTTGGGTGGACTCCAGGGCTCCCAGGAGCAAGAGGCCAGGCCCTCAGGGATGGAGTCCCTGGGGAGCAAATTGGCCCAGGGTAGCGGCCTCCCTCCAACATTGTATTTTGGCTGGGCAATTGGGGCCCTGGTGCTCATTTTACAGAAATTAAACCTCAATGGGAAAGACACAAATATAAACATAGCAGGGCCCTCAGTTGAAGCTTCATTTCTGTAAAGGACAAATAATACTAACTTCCTGGCCTTGGCAGAGGCAAAGTAAGTGTGTTTACTTGGTAGTTCCACATTGAAAACGATCTAAAATATTTGGTGAAGGTGTA
This sequence comes from Lissotriton helveticus, assembly GCF_964261635.1. Taxonomy (NCBI): domain Eukaryota; kingdom Metazoa; phylum Chordata; class Amphibia; order Caudata; family Salamandridae; genus Lissotriton; species Lissotriton helveticus. The sequence goes on from NC_136073.1 coordinate 339,163,770, forward strand.
TGCATCAGTGGTCTCTCAGATTGCAATCTGTAGTGACTGTGAAGAGTAGATTCTTTTTTGGCGTCTCCTGGTGAGAGCAGAGTCCATGGTTCTTTCTTTAAATGACTATTAGTATTCAAATGTGCAAAATTACCTGAAGCTATGCCCATTTGGCCCGTCCATCCACCTTAGTAGTATTCAGAGGTCCTCCCGCCTTTTTCCAGGATGATAGACACTTTACCAAAAGTCTGCCCAATGCGATTCCTGATGATTTTGGTGACGCCTTCATGATGATAAAGAATATATGGGCATCGCCACCAAACAAAGAAGAACTTGTTTAATATGGCTAAGAGGAAGAACGCCTGTTTGGTGGAGATTCATCTCTTTGTAGTCTCATTGTCTTGTATAGGAACATTCCTATTATCACAGATTTCTGGATGAAGACGCAAGAGGAACAGTCGCATTACAGAAATGCACACAAGGTTGTTAGAGATATTTCCTCATGGTTCATTACACAGCTGTAGTGTGGAATACACACTAGACATTTACCCAACGAGGTAGTACTGGCTGGTTAACCAGCAGAAAGTACCCTGGTTGGGTAGATATTTGTGCAAAGCAATGGACTCTTTTTGTATAAAGGTGCAAGTGAGTTTCCATTCTGGTACAGCCACTCAGACAGCTACTGATACACCCATACATATACTCAAACACCTACTCACATACCCATCCTGCCACTCTCACATCTACTCACAGACCCAGTCACTCACACACACACTCACTCACCAACCAACACATACAGCTACTCACACATCTACTCACACACCCACAAAACCATCCACACACCTATTCACGGACCCAGACAGCACTCACACACCCACTCACAGACCAATACAACAACTAACAAGCCCACTCACTGACCTATACAGCCACTCACACACCCACTTTCAAAGGTTACAGGTTACACTTAGGAATTCTTTTTTTGAAACCTTTAGAAATCCAATAAAAAAAACAAAGGCTAGAAAATAACATTTAAAAAACCTTAGAAATTCACTGAAAAAGGTTACAGGGACGTTAAAATTAGGAAATACAATTTAAAAAACTTGGAACTTCACTGAAAAAAACAAAGCTTACAGGGCATTATAGTTAGGCTCAGATTTGACTTGTGAAATTGAGCAGTTACCTGAGCTAACTATAACTTACAACCGCCCTTACATACCACATCACTCATGACATGGTCAGTGATATCACTGATGACATCACTAATGACATATTAAATTACATCACTGAGTACATCATCAACAGAGCCACTCACACACTCACTCACACCTATGCACAATCTCTTATACAACCACTAATACACCCAGAGAAGCATGCAGATACCCATTCACAGACCCATGCACTCACTCACATACCCACGCACTTAACCATAGAGTCACTCACACACCTGCTCACTCACTTAGGTTGGCACTCATAGAGCCACTCACTCACCCATAGAGATACTCACACAGCCACTCACTCACCCATATAACAAATCACATAGCCACACACTCACCAGTATAGCTACTCACATACCTACTTTTTCAACCATGCAATAACTCATACAGCCTGTCATAAAGGCATAATCTGCGCTCATGCAAACACTCACACAAACATCACTCTCCAATACAGCCACTTACACATCAACTCACTTAACCAAACACCCATCCAAACAGTCAAACTCTCAGCAATATAATCAGCCATACACCCATTCACCCACCCACACAGCCACTCACACAGCCACTCAGTTGCTGATTTAGCGACTCACAAAGCCATACACTCACCCATAGAGCCACCCACACAGCCATGCATCCACCTATATAGCCACTCACACACCCACTCTCTCTTTAATACAGCCATTCTCATAGCCATACAACCACTCACATAGCCATAGCCTCACCCATACAGCTACTCAGACACCTATTTATTCACCCACAAAGCGACTCAGACACCCACTTACTCACATATACAGCCACTCACACACCTTCTCACTTACCAATATAGCATGCACACACCCAGTCATACAGACATACAGCCACTAAGACACTGAGTCACCAATGAAGCTACTCACACTCCCTCACACATATAACCACTAGCACAATCACTCAATTGCCCATACAAATACTCACATGCCCACTCACTTAGTCATACAAATACTAATACATATACTCTCTCACCTATTCAGTCACTGTCACAAGTGCACACTCATCCACACAGCGGCTCTCATACTTGCTCACTCACCCACCCTTACAGCCACTGACACACTCACTTACTGATCTATACAGTCACTCAATCAGCCTCTCACTCACCCACAGAGCAACTTAGACACCCAGTTACTCACCCATACAGTCACACACACAGCCACTCGGTCACCCATACAGCCACTCACACACCCTTTAATCCACCCAGACATCCATTCACAGAGCCACTAACTCACCCATACAGCCACTGACACTGGAACTCACTCATGAATGCATCTACCTATATATCCACTCACTTATCCATACAGCCACTCACACAACCACTCACTACAGCTACTCAAACACCCACTTATTCATCCATAGAGCCACTTGCACACCCAGTCACACATCTAAATAGTCGCTCAGGCACCCACTCACATACGGATACACACAGTCACAAAGCCACTCTCATAATATTAGTTATCAATAGTATCACTCATTAGCAGTACACAAAGTATGCTAGTTTAACTTTTGTGGTACCTTGGTATATGTGTTTAACACTCATAAACTTTTTCAAAACACTTACAATCGCTAGGCGATGTCATCAGTGATGTAATTTGAGATTACGTCAGTGAGGACATCAGTGATGTATCCGACCATGTGACGAGTGATGTAATATGTGAGGTCATAAGCAGTGCATTGTTAGGGCATAAGTTATTGTTAGCTTGTATATCTATTATTGCTGAAATTGATGTTGTACAAGTGAAATCTGAGCCCAACTATAACATCCCTGTAATCTTTGGTTTATCAGTGAATATATATGTATGTCCTACTGGCAGACACCAGTAAGTGGTTAAAGTTAGGACCTACTTTCTAGAGGAAAAGCATTTGTTGACCTGTCTATATCTTTGGTGCCGTCTAAACAATCTTCATAACATTTTCCAAAAAGACCATGCAGAAAGGTGGCTGATGGCCCAGCAAGTGACCTTTTTGTAAATTGGTGTAAATCTGTTCACTAGTTATTGAATTATTAAAAGAAATCCAATTTTGAATATCTAGGGACGCATATCCTTCGCAACGCCTACACGGAGTTTCATAGACTCTTGGGCCAGGAAAAGTGCTGTGATTGACTGGCCACAACCTGTGAAGAAAGTTGCAGCTGCCTTTTTGTAAACCGGGACAGTGTCCAGGGGATGAGTTTTGAGACTAAATAGTATAGAAAGTGTCAGGATAGAGGTACCTGACCCTATGGGTGCATTGTAGAAGCTTCTGAGGGGACGCTTCTGAGTTTTAAACAATCACAAAAATGTATTTTTTACCAGGTGGTTGTAGTCACAAACCAGTCATGATGCTCAGAGTCATGATTCCTTTTAAAAATATACATTCACACATTCAATCACACAATATTGCATGTACTCACAGACCCACACAGCCACTCACAGACACACTCAAACACTTATGCACCCATTTACAGACCTACTGAGAGTCATGCACCCACTCAGAGACTCATGGACCCACTCACAGACCTACTCACAGACTCATGCACACACTCAGAGGTGAACTCAAAGACACACAAACTGTCACAGAATCACTCAGAGACACATGTACCCACTCACAGGCCTACTCAGAGACTCGTGTATCTACTCTGAGACCTACTCAGAGACTCATGCACCCACTCACAGACCAACTCAAATACCTATGGACCCACTCAGATAGTCACACACCCACTCACAGACCCACTCAGAAACTCATGCACCTGCTCACAGACCCACTCAGACAATTGTGCACCCAGTCAGAGACCCACTCAGAAATTTATGCACCCTCCCATGGACAAACTCAGAGACTCATGCACTCACAGACATAATCAGACACTTGTGCACCTATTCATCAACCCACTCAGACACTGACACACCCATTCACGGACCCGCTCAGAGACTCATCCACACACTGACTGGCCCTCACGCACGCTCCCAGTCACAGACTCACTCGGGGACTCATGCGCCCACACACATACCTACTTAGAGTCTCATATGACCACTCACAGACCTACTCAGACACTTATGTATCCACTCACAGACCCACTCAGAGCCACCCACCTTCTCACAAACCCACTGAGACACTCACACACCCCCTCAGAGACTTATGCACTCACTCAGAGAATGATGCACCCACTCAAAGATTGACTCAGAAACTCATGCATTCACTCACAGATCCACTCATACAATCATGTTCCCACTTGCAAACTCACTCAGATTCATTCACACACTCACAAAACCAATCAGAGACTCATTAAGCCACTCATAGACCCACTTAGAGAGTAATGCACACACTCACAGAGCCAATCAAACACTCATGCACACACTCATAGAGCCACTCAGACACTCAGGTACACACTGAGAGACCCAGTCAGAGGCTGATACACCAACTCACAGATCCACTCAAATACTCATCTACCTCCTTACAAACCCATTCAGACAGTCATGTACCAACTTACAAACCCACTGGGACTCTCCTATACCCAATCACATACCCACTCATACTGTCAGGCACACACTCAGAAACTAATGTATACACTCAGTGACCCACTGAGAGACTTCTGCACTCACTGATACACATATTTAGACACTCACAAAACTACTCACAGAGTCATTGGCACATTCATAGAGTCAAACTCGGAGTTATAAATCTTAAATATCATGTTGTGCAATAAATTCCTGCTTTTGCTTTGTGGATCCGTGATGGAGTCATGACTCCGAGAATTTGTTTTAAGCTTATTGGGTGGCTCTTAGAAGAGCCTTTGGGTATATTGTGTTTAGATGTTAACTACAAATAAAACAGGATACAGTCTTTCAAGTTGTCAAGGAATATCCTGCTGCGTTTGCCATAGCAATGTACTCCATTGCTCCTATATATATGCTCCATGTCAAATCACAAGTTGTTGTTGTAGATGGGCCCCATGTTGTGGTCTCTAAAGAATGGAGAAACAGTCTTATTAACATGCTCCTGGCTTTGTCTATTTCTGGACAGAATTTGTCTGACCATTTTCATTTCTGCATTTGGCAAATGTTGGAAAATACTAAGGTAGTACAAAGGAAAAGTGCATTAATTGGCTACGGTTTCCTATATTTCTATTTCCAGCCCTACCCCAGTAAGAGTACCTAGGTCATTGTCACCAAAGTGCACAATTAAGGCAACTGGATGTTGGCAATCTACAATGCCTATCAACCAAAAACAGCAATTGCTGCCACTTTAACCCTCTGTGTTAAGTCCAAATAATATCCACATTAGGCAATCTCAAGTCCCTGTCATTGCCACTCTTTCTAGCAGCCTCTCTGATCCAAAAATATAGCTATGGCCCACAATCCACATTCAAACCATTTTGAAGGAAGGAGCAGTAGCACACAGGAGAATACAGCAGCTGAATGTTGTGGTTGGTAGAATGCAAGACAGTAAAAATGGAGGAGTGGAACTGGTTTAAGAAAAGGACATATTTGTTTGGGTGATGTAATTCATGAGGTAGCTGAAAATAAGAAGCGATTTTGTAGGTAAGGTTAGTAGATTTGTGATTGGCTCTGGATAAATGTAAGAGAAGTAATTCTATTCTATTTATGCTTACATTTTCAAACAGTCAACCGTACCTGTTACATTTAAACTTAAAGCTGGGAAGCTCTGTTTAGAAGATGCTGTGAACTTCTGACTTACCGGTACAGTAGAGTTTTTTGAACAACGTTGATATGGGAAATGAGATAAAGCAATGTGGGGAAGTATTCCAAATACACTATAATTTAGAACTAGAAAACAGAGTACATTTGAGACAGTATATGACTGTTAAATATCAATTTCCTAATTCAGTAGTATGATAGGATTTCAAATGCAGTTGAAAAATTATAGCACTATCATTGTAAATGCTTTATCGGACTTCCATATGGAATTTACATGGGGGCGGCTCTGGATGTCGCAACAGATTCACAAATCCACCCACTGGCACTACCAGACTGGACTTTTTATTAGGAGAGTGTGCAAAAGTTAACTTAAACTGGACAATGAAAACTGGTTTACAAACAGGAAAAAAGTTAGGGAACATTTTGATTTGCTAAGTACATCAATATCAGTGGAAAAAGAGAGGGACAAATTGCCATTGCTGGTTCTTTCTTACAGTGAGTGGTACTTATCACTATATTCAAATTTGACAATCAACATAGCAAATTGAAAGGTATGTTAAAATGAGGAAATTAATATTGTATACATAAATAAATCGAGAAACTTATAATAATTCAATATATGAAGTGAAGTGCTTATGGAACCAGTCAACCATTTAACAATAACAGATATAAGGATGTCAACAGCCTAATATTTAGGAGTTTGGAGAATGAAACCGCCACTAAGAAAACGTGTTACGTTCTAAGTGATGTAGTTGGAATTAGGTGGTGACAAGTGTGTTTGAGGTCAAGTGAATATTTTTTTGCTGTACAATTAGTTTCTTACCTTATTTAAAATTGGCATATTTAAAAATGTTGTAAGGCGTAAATGTTGTAAGGTGTAAATGTTGTCAATGGTGTAGGTAAGAGTTGTTGTTTCAAGTTTAAGTTACTTGTCCATTTACAGACCCATAAGTCCAGTTATAGATCCAGTCTCCATCCTTACCAGTACAGAGATACCAATGTATAGTACGATAGAGCCACCAGTACCCCAACTCAGATAGTGACAGTAGAACGTAAACATTCAATCACATACAGTTCCGATGTATCCAGCAATACCAGAGGCCCTTGTACACACAGTGTAATACCTGGAATCATACTAACATAGCCAGCAAGCATTTCACAGAGCTCTTTACATATAGTTTGAAAGTATCATAGAGTAACTAAGACACCCAGACATATAGTAACATATTTACTAACGTGTACAATAACACACTCACATAGATATTGAGATACTCCCATAAGTATGTGCTGGGGAACTGGCACTAACAATACATCCATCCAGACAATAACGCCTTTAGAGTTCACAATCAAAACATATTGATAACCCTTCATGTCCTCTTCTATTACATGTAATTTACTCCTGAGACAGTGTGTAGGTATGCTATACGGCAGGGACCCTAGAGCTTAAATGATAAGAGATGCTGCACAAGTTTGATTGATTTACATGCAGACTACCAGACTCATATGTCCAGTAATAGATGCACTCTTCTATCTATACTGGAACTCACATACATATAAATAACAGGAAAGAACCACTAATATACCTAGTCAAACAATGACAGAAACACTTAAACAATCTCTTACACACACACACACACACACACACACACACACACACACACACACACACACACACACACACACACACACACACACACACACACACACACCCACACACACACACACACCCACACACACACACATATTTATTTCCCGTACTCCCTAATCTGCAATGTCTGTCCCCCAGCGCCTTGGGGTGGCCTTATTTTTAAGTATATTGCACACACACTTAAAAGTCTGGGAAAAAACACCCTGCCATCAAATTGAGGCAGTGCTAAGTTTGCAATAATAAATGTAAGTATAAAACTAAATTCATTTTTGCGTAAAATTTTAATAGAACAGCAGGGCTTCTTTAAGGGAGGCAGAAACACAATTTTTAGGTCAAAGCCTACCAAACAGCGGAGTTCTCTGGTAACGAAAAGACTTCTTGTGGGCATTCTGAAAGCTTCCTGGGAATTCATTTCAACCATTGCTTACCATTAGTTTTGTGGCTTGTAGCTCACATTTTCTGGCTTTCTATTTGCTGGCTTTATTTGTTTCAGGCTGTCCAGCATGTCTTCATTGCTCCTGTGAAGCAAACCTTGTTCTCCATCCCTCCTTGTATACGCCCACACAGCCCTTTAAATTTAAATTAAAATTATCTCGTCACATTTGCTGTAGCTCAAAACAGAGGTATAGCTCTGTCTTGCAAGGTAGCTTGGTGTATACGTTTCTTTCACTGACTTCAAAGTGAGAGGATTTATGTGACAATCTTGTCAGGTACTGGGAAAGAAAAGGATTTTTTCTAGCACACAACAAAATGTAAATGTCTTTAATAAACTGTGCAAATATTTCAGAATATATCCGAATTATGAAAGCACAAACAAAGCACATTTTGTTTTGTAATTTAGAAGTGTGATGTGATGGAAACAAATGTTTTAATGTGAGCAAAACAAATCAGTACTGTAGGTGATGCCATTTCGACACACTGTGTGCTGTATAGTTTTATTAGTAAAACTGTATGTGCATATGTAATTGTCATTTCAATTGAAAATGTGTTGTCGGTAATGGTAGTGCGCTACTTCATCATGCATACTCAACGCTACACCACTACACTCTACAACACTCTACTCAACGACACAACACTCCACTCCACCACACACAGCGCTATGCTACTTCACACTAGGCCACTCTATGACACTCCATTCTACAACACTCCATGCCGCTTTACTGCACTCCACACCACTCCACTCCTTCGCTCTATGCCACTCTACTATACATACTTAACTCTATGCCAATACACTCTACAACACTTTACTCCACTCTATGCCCCTCCACTATACTCTCTTCCTCTCTAGGACCCTCTTCTTTACTCCACTCTACTCCACCTTATGTCACTCCGCTCTATGACACTTGACTTAACTCCACTCTACTCTACTCCACTTCACTCCAATCTATGTCATTCTATCCTACTCTGGAGTACTCTATGCCACAATACACCAGTCCACTCTATGCCACTTCACTCTAGACAACGCATCTCTATTCTAGGCCACTCCTCTCTATGACTCTACACCACTCTATGCTACTCCAATCTATGACTGTACTCCACTTTACGCCACTTCGTGAAACTCTACTCTACTCCACAACACTTTCTTCCACTCTATGCACCTCCACTCTACTTCGCTCTACTCCATGGCACCCTACCCCACGCCACACTACTCCACTCTTTGCCAATCTATACCACTCTACACCACTAACATTTAGTCATGCCGAACAACAGCCACGCTGGTGTACAACATGGCTAAAACACATTGACAAAGCCAATAGCTCTTGCATGGGTGAGACCTGTTGGCTTTGCCAATGGTTGTCACCCCCAGCAGCCTCTGCTTCATTTCAGACCACAGTGATGCAAAGTTGTTTCTCAGACTTCGAAGGAGGACTTCTAGAAATGTAATTGTTATGGGTGCCTAATTGCCCTTCAAATTAATAGGGTGGGACCTCAATAACATCCAATCCGCTTGTTTGACTTTCTTGTACATCTCTTATTTCTGCAAGGCTAGCTAGTGAAATGTACCTGACCGCCTGTTTTATTAATGCTGAATGCAGCATTGATGATGTGATCTGTTTCAGTTTGCAAATGCAGTGCCCTTTTCTCCTAACATCTGACTTCAAATCCCAGCACCACTTGGGCCAGCAGGCTAGCCCGAGGTGAAGTGATCTGGTCTCCCAGGCGTTCATAGGCTACAAATACTTGCAGATGCCATCTGCCCCTGCCCCTTCTTCCCTTTCCTCCATCCCTGAAACCTGCTACCTGACAGCTATCTCCTCACAGCACAGCACATGCCATATCACCAGCTCTGCCACTTCAGGGTGGAGGATGAAACATATTTGCTGGAAGGCCGAGGCAGAGGGAGAAGCATGTCTTCATTCTCCATCATCTTGGTCACAACTTAGAGCTTTTTGATGGAAAGTAGAACTGCATAACTGTTGTCTGTTGTTGGGAGAGGGCTGTAGCTTGGACTCTGTCACACGTTTCAGCCTAGGCTGAGAGCATTTAAGTTTATAATTAATCAAAATACTGCAGGGTGTCATTTGTGTGATTTTCCTATAGATTTAGATGTCTGTCACTGACAACACTTTTTTGTGTTTGCATATGGCTGTGTCTAAATTAGGCTGGCATAGTGAGCAAAAGAACGATGGATTAAACCCAGATCTGTGACTGGGGGTGGGTGGTTGAAAAGATTTAGCACTCCGTCCATCATCTTGTTGTATTTGCTATGTTCACCCTAAGTGGTCAAGGGTATGCCCAGATGCGAGTCCCTTTCTCGCTGTGTCACTGGATTCAAGCTAGCCTGGCTGATGAGGGGTGAAACCCTGAAACCAGTCCCAGGATGCTTGTTTCCGGTCCAGGGAGGACATAGCCTGGCAGTTCGGGCTGAACTGTTCCCATGAAGAACAGGGTCAAGACCACCGTTCCCTCTAGGTCGCGCGGGCGCACCTTCCCTCACGCTAGCACGCACCGCCTCGTGTGGAGCGCGCACACAGGACGTTGCGCGAGAGAGTCGCGCCGCCGGCCGCTTGAAAGAAGCGAGCGGAGTGAACATGAGGCACATGAGGAGCGCAGGTAAGCAGGTGGGGGGCTGGTGGGGCTTGTGGCTATGTGGGAGCGCGGGGCAGACTGTGGCCTTTTGTTTAAGTTTTGATGTTAATCGGAGCTCCTTCACTTCACTTAAACAAAAGGTCACAGTCTGCCCCGCGCTTTACTAACAAAAGCATAGTCAGTTTCCAAACACAGCGCGTACTTTAGCACACGCTGTGCTTGGAAACTGTCTCTATGCTTTTGTTAGTAAAGCGCGGGGCAGACTGTGGCCTTTTGATTAAGTATTGCTGTTAATCGGAGCCCGTAAAGGGGCTCCAATCAACAGCAATACTTAAACAAAAAGCCACAGTGGGCAGTCAGAAGGTAGGGGCCACAGGGTGCACAGCGGCTGGGGAAATGAGTGGAACAGAAGGCAAAAGGGGCAAAAAACAAGGAAAAATACGAGTGGAACAGAGGGCAGAAGGGCACAAAAACGAGTGGAACAGAGGGCAGAAAGGACCAAAAACGAGTGGGACAGAGGGCAGAAGGGCACAAAAACGAGTGAAACAGAGGGCAGAAAGGCACAAAAACGAGTGGGACAGAGGGCAGAAGGGCACAAAAACAAGTGGAACGGAGGGCAGAAAGGCTCAAAAACGAGTGGGACAGAAGGCAGAAAGGCACAAAAACGAGTGGGACAGAGGGCAGAGAGCACAAAAACGAGTGGAACAGAGGGCAGAAAGGCACAAAAACGATTGGGACAGAGGGCAGAAGGGCACAAAAACGATGTAACAGAGGGCAGAAGGGCACAAAAACGAGTGGGACAGAGGGCAGAAAGGCACAAAAATGAGTGGGATAGAGGACAGAAAGGCACAAAAAACGAGTGGAACAGAGGGCAGAAAGGCACAAAAAACGAGGGAAAAGCGAGTGGAAAAGAGGGCAGAAAGGCACAAAAAACGAGTGAAAAAACAAGTGGAACAGAAGGCAAAAGGGGCACAAAAACGAGTGGTACAGATGGCAGACAGGCACAAAAAACTAATGGCACAGAGGCAAAATACAGAATACAGAAATATAGGGGCAGCTAATAACAGAAGGCAGAATGGGCAGAGAGGCAAGGGGGCAGCGAGAGGAACAGAAGGGAAAACTGGGCAGAGACACGGGCAGCGACGGGTACAGAAGGAAAGACCGGGCAGAGAGAGCACGGGGACAGCAGGAGAACAGAGGGAAGAAAAAGGGGCACGGACCATGTACAGGCAGCGGGGAAGACAGACAACAGCAGTCACAGACACAACAATGAAAATACAGGCAATGCAATACATTTGCACCTGCCCTTAAGACACTTATTGTGGCGCTGTATGTGTGAAAATGCACCATGTCTTCAGTTTTTAAAGTAAACATTTTGAGTGTCATTTGGTGCCGCAGACACGCGTGGTTTGGTTCCTGGCGCACATAGCCGTGGTTGCAGCGCAAAGAGACCCTCCACTGCCGCACACAGAGGAAAAAAAAATAGAGAGAACATTGGTCAAGACTGATTTGCATATGGCTGGGTCCAAACCGGGATGGCATAGTGAGCAAAAGAACGATGGATTAAACCCAGATCTGTGACTGGGGGTGAGTGGTTGAAAGGTTTCAGCACTCCGTACATCATCTTGTTGTGACTGACAGCACTTATAATATCCTACATTGGGTCAGCCTCTTGCTGGAAGGAAGCATGGGTAAAGACATGGCTTCCTGTTTAAGACTCAGCAAGCATTGTATCCATCTCAGGAAAGGTATCACTTGTGGTGTGCAGAGTGTCTAAATAGTGCAGAGAGAGGCTTCACATGCTGGGAGAACACACTGTGAAACACCACCCTAATGACAAATTACATTTCCCTGCAAAAACAAAGAACTCCAACATACTTTCAGAGATATAGCGGCCATCTTCGAATTCTAGTTAAAACTTTCCTTGGGACCCAGGGCATCTTTGCTTAGTAGTCATGATGTTAAGCGGCTGCAGCCAGGACCTTGCTACGATCTAGGATTTCATTTATACAGAACAATTGCTTCCCGTTGAAGTTGTTTAAAGAAATTTGGGAATACAGAGAAGTATTCTGTAGAGAGTTGTGTTGAAACTTTAGAGCAATTCAAAGATTTCACTTGAACTTTACTAAGACTGTTGGATTATCACTATCACTAACGGTTATCCTGTGATGAAACAGGGAGGATTCTCAAGTCAAGTATAGCAGTCCACTGTGTTAGAATCGCACTTACTATTCTTCAAAGATTACTTTCAGCCGGCATGTAGATTTCAAGATGTCGGACATGCAATGAGACAGCCAAGTTAGAAGTATAGAAAATAACTAGACAAAATAACATGTTCTATTCTTTCAAGAAGCTGCTACATTGAGGTTACAAGCAATGTAACAGCCATCATTAAGGTATAGCAAACATAATTCCGACATGGACAGTGGCTGGTATTGGCTTTGACAGAGCCAGCACAGCCTTAAAAGCATCAGGCCTTGGCAAAGCCACTAGTACCAACCCCAAGGTAATAGCAGAGCGAGAATTGATTGGCTTTTCAGTCACTGGTTTGCTATGGTGTGAAATGGAAAATTCACATAATGGGAATGCATAGGGATTGTATTTGGCATTAAAGACAAATAAAATACCCACCTGTTTCTATAAATAAGTGCGTAAAACAGAAAAGCAATGGCCTTGCTAAAAACTAAAGCTGAATGCTTCATATCTGTCTTTTTTAGTTTTTTGCAGCGGAGGGAGCCATTAAAAACAACTTGAGTGCTCAGGCTCTCAGCTTCCCCTCTCGTCTAAGTCACAACCTCATTTACCCCGAAAGCTGTCATAGAAGCTGTCCAGTATTTTCAAGAGTATCCATTTGAACGTGGGAAAGCCCTAAAAATGGAAATTTGCACCAATACCCTTTTATGGTCTAAATTTGTTTTCTCTCATATCCCATGCAGCTGAGAGGGGCATGCTTGGGTGTTAGGAGTTTCTGCATTCAGCGGGGTCGGCCACACAAAAGTATGAGGGTGGACCTGCCAGCAGTGGCAGTTAACAGGGAACGTGGGTGGGTGGGCAGGTGGCGGTATGAAAAAAACAAAATATTTTTAAAAAACACTTACCTCCACACTGCCGCCATCTCTCCTCCGTCGTTGATTCGCTTCTTGACAAGTCCCGGAAGCAGAAAGCATACAGGCTCTCCTAAGCCAATCACAACGCTGCAGTAAGCCAGTGCAGGTTCTCCACCCAGGCTGTGTATTACAGCCCGGTGGAGAACATGCTAAGTTCACATGACTGTTTGGCCGGCCCAAGACAGCCGGGTAAACCGTCATGCGCACTAAGAGAGTTCCCACCACCCCTCCACCTGCAACACCAGAACCACCCACCATAACCAAGCCCCATAGCTACAATAAATAAAATGATAATATCTCTGTTATTATCATTTTATTTTTCCTTTTTCCTGCTCTGAAAGCAGGGGGGTGATGCTCCTCCACCTTAGGGGAGGAGCCGCCTATGCCAGCCAGCAGAGATACAAAAGTCAGTGGGCCAGGAGAATAGCAGCTGGCACCTTGGCAGCCAGCTGAGGCAGCTGTATAGCTCTAGTGCTGTCACTGAGGCAGTCACAGAGATGGCAGCCGACTGGGCAGATTTACAGCACCTCCCCTCTGAGGATAGATAATACCAACTTGAAACAAATGAAAGACTTACTCTGCTTTCGGGGTACAAATTTGGAGAAAGCATTAATCACTATATCACTACCTAGTCCAAATAGTTTCTGAACATAAGATCCATGGATAACTACCTTATCTTCAAAAGACTACTCAAGAGTTGGCTCTTCCACACATAACCACGATATTCAAACATAAATTACAGCATATCCCTCTGTATGTATTCATTTATTTTGGACTACAGATGTGTACCTACATATGCCACTTTGTTTGTATGAACATGTATAATAATTGAGGGTGGGCGGAATTTGCTATCACGAAAATGTCAAAAATCTCCGCAAACACGTGGAAATATCGCAAAGACGCAGAAGTCTTTTTCCCGCCTGTTCGCGATATTTTCTGCATGCTCGCCTTGGAAATGTCTCGCCAACTTGCCCATGTGGTCGCCTGTGGGTGCGGCCATCTTGTTTTCACTTGTCCCGCCCACTCGCAATGCTTATTTCTTGTTCTGGGTCGCGCAATGCATGCTCGCGCAAGATACGTATTTCCTGTTCGGGAATGCTTTTACGTGTTCGCGATGCTTTGTGTGTGCTGGGGGGGAAATATCGCGCAAACGTGCCCACGCGGTCGTAGTGGGCGCGGCCATCTTGATTTCCACTCTATTGCTATGGTTCAGGGCCCTGCTTTTGAATCCTCCCTCTGTCTTTTCAATCCTTTGTTTCTAGACACTTTTTTAAATCTTTTTACTTTTTATCTCTCTGACTATTTTCCTGCTTCTATATTTTTGGTTTTTGTCTACTTTTCCTGTGTGTTTTAACTACTTTTTCACTCTTTTTCTACTGCCTGCTCTTTTCATTTCTTTTATGTACTTTAAAAAAAAATTTACCTTTTCTTTTTCGCCCTGTCTACACCAGAACCATGTCAAAGGGTTCGACGCAGTAGCCAGAGCCGCGACTGCCTTCCTTGCGGAAGGCGGCGCCCACAAGGGGTGCAGGCACGGGCCGTATTTGGGGAGGTGGAGTTTGCTGCACTGGTTTTCTTTGTGCAGCGCCACCTCCCCTTAACCCTGGCAGCAGGTGGCAGGTCTGGGTCTGGGTACGGGCTCCGGGAGCGTCGGCAGCGGCGGGGGAAGGTGCGCCGGGCAGTGTTTCACTGCTCTGGGGTCCGGTGCACCCAGAACCAACTGACGCACCAGTGGTCCAATATTCTGGACCGGGAGCAGGACCTTCTGGACCTGCTAGGAGTGGAGGTCCCGGGTGTGGGTGAGTAACTATTTAATTATTTCTACTTTGTGTCTGCTCTTCTGCTCTGTGTTATATATTGCGAATATCTTTTTTTTCCAACCAGCTAGAATGCTGCTGCTTAAATTACACGTAAATTACGTTTAAAAGTCTTCTGTGACACAGGTGCGCTACTAATCTTACTTGTTTGCAACTTTGCGTTTGAGCTCACTTAGCGTGATTATGTAAGAGTTTATTTTAGAGAAATTATGTTACGTAACGCTATAGGGACTCTAGTCCTTACTTTGTCCTGTCACTAAGAGATACGGGCGGATTGATACTTAGGTTTAGTTACTTTGTATGAGTTTGTAATTTTGTTTGTGGTATGCGTGATGCCCCCTCTGTTACGTCATGTGCTGCTAGTACCCCAGTCTTTAGTAGAACCTTTTCTAGTTTGTGCAATGAGTGGTAATAGGCTTAGCACTAGCAGAACATCAGCATCAATCAATCAACCAACAATTTGGTGTATACAAAAATGTAGTCATGTGTTCTCCATTTGACCATTTATGCATTGTTGAGGACTAAAAGAAGTGGAAATGCATACTTAATGTACAATTGGCATGCCTGGAATAGGTGGGCTAGGTCAGGTGGTAGGTACTACTTAGGCTTAGTTAGTATTCTGGAATCAGAATGGAAGACTGGATTAGTGTTGATAAATAGTAAGTAGTCGATCCGTGAATCCCCCGATACTACTTGTTGACCAGATGAGATCGGTCAATTTATTTATTGCAATTGTTGTTTACATAAATGTTTTTTTGACCGTCCTTTAAAATATTGTATTTGTTTCACACCAATCATCAATGTTTTTCTCTTTCTTATATCTTTCCTGTTCAGGACCCAGGGGCAGGCAGGCAGGGTCGCAGTCAGCGGGAGGAGCACTACAGCAACAGGAAGACACAGACGAGGGCTCTTCTGTTGGCCCTAGTAAGTCTTCTTGTTTTTAATATTAATAATTCTTAATCCAGAACTTTTACTGCACCATATTTTTTCCGAACTATTGTTTTTGTTTCCTAATGCTATTTTTTACAAACAATTATCCTTCGATCTGGACGTCTGTTTTGAAATTCTTGTTATCCCTGCCTCTAACTGCCTCTGCCATGATGACTCTCTGTACTACTACTATTAGTCTGTCTGTAGTAGCTAAGCTTGCCCAGTTGGCCACTCTTTATTTAAAAGGTTTTACATAAAACTCAGATTCACCAGTAGCTGTAGCCTTTGAGTTCAGTCCTTTGGGTTGTCCTCTTATACTACTTTTAGTCTTATTGATCTTGAGTCTTTGTTAATCTTGAGGCTTTTAGACAATTCTCACCAGCAAATGCCCAACCAGATTTATTACTATTTTGATAGTATAGGACATACATACTACTACTGTTGTAGGGATTTTGCACATACAGAACTTTGCACAAGAAAATAGGATGTTGGTGATGGGAGGTTGGACCTTCCTCACACCTCAATCAGAAGTTCAGAACCCACCACAATCCCCTGCCCGACTAGTTATAGTAATGTCTCATCATAACTATTAGCTCTCCGAACCCTCCCACAAATATACCAAACAAATAGACATCCCAGAAAATAACACACCCGACCTCTCAGTCGTGGAAGCAATGCACATGCACACCCTTTCTTTCGCTCGCTCACTCGTGTAAGTCCACACCAAATACCACCGAGTCTATGTAAGTTCAAAAGTTTTATTTTGAATTGACAAGCTCTGTACGTTGTTCTATAATACAGCACCAAAAGGAAAATGCATACCATTAAAGCAATAACCATTGTTACACTCACTTACAGTTACAACAACTAGAAGTCCATAGGAAAAAAATGGGAAATCATGATAACTGAACAGTGGTGGAAGCACCACCATCCCCTTGGTAGGAATATAGTTTATATAAAATTATAAATGAAGATCTCTGAGCGAATTCTGGCGACCCCTCACCTTAGAAGAACCTATTACTGGTAGTTGTTACATCATAGGCTCTGCAAAGCTCTGGTTCGTAGAAGGGAATCTTCCGTCTGTAATGAGAAAAATGGTGCGTGTTAGTATATTGCAAGCATTTCTCAGCCGTGCCAAAAAGTGTAGCATTTTTATGGATAAGCAATATGGACTTACACCAGAACTTCATAAAAAAGTGGCTTGTTAATGATTTGGT
The DNA here is from genome assembly GCF_964261635.1 of Lissotriton helveticus. Lineage (NCBI taxonomy): Eukaryota > Metazoa > Chordata > Amphibia > Caudata > Salamandridae > Lissotriton > Lissotriton helveticus. The sequence goes on from NC_136073.1 coordinate 339,181,376, forward strand.
TGACCTTGTACGCAGAGCTTAGACAGTAGCAGTATGAGGTCATGTGGGCTCAAAGGTGTCTTATACAACAAGCTGCGAGGTAATGTCACGTGTGCAAAAATAAAAGACACAAAGGTAAAATGGTTGCAAGGCTCGGGCTAACTAAGCAAAGACTAGAATGACCCTAGGGACCATATAACTACTAGTGTCTACTCTACAACTACCTGATTTGTACTAGTGATATATGTTGTATACTACTAACTCATTTTTCAATCTTGCTACTGACCAATAGGGGGAGGCGTATATGACACCTAAAAAATGTGTAATGTTTTTTTCTAGGCGCACTACTGACCACCACTGCCGGGGCCAATGGCGAAGGTAATTCGGATGACGAGGATGCAGCAGTTGTGGATGGAGCTGCAGGAGGTGGACCAGCAAAAGTGGCGGGCGGTGGTCAATTAGATTCATAATCCTTAACTATTGACATTACACTCACTGCAAGGGTGTACTGTATGTATACTGTACTGTTGAGACTTAGGGCCCCATTAGGATGGCGGGCTGATTGCCCCCGCCGGGCCGGCGGTAGTCACCGCTTGCCCGGCAGGGGCAAACCGCCCGCCATCCCTGTAGAAAAGACCCCCTGCCATAATATAATGGCTTGGGGGTCCGCAGCGGATGGAAATACTATCCGCCGTTTTTCTGCATTGTCGACATATCCACCAGGCGGAAAAGGGTTCAATATGGTGGCGGTGTCCAAAAGACACTGCCATCCCAATTAGAATGTGCATTTTGGGATGCCTTTCCGTGGCGGCATTGCCGCCACGGAAAGGCATGCGGAGTATGCTTAGGGGGCCTGTTGCGGACCCCATGGACTCCGGGAGGGTGGGGGGTGCACATGGGGGTACCATAGCCTTTCAAAGCACAACATGGCAGGCGTCTGTCATGTTGTGCTTTGAAAAGCACAACATGTATTTTTAGCATTGCCACCGCCCACCGCAATGTTAAAAAATACGGGATGCGCCCGCCACTATGGCGGGCACATCCTAATTGCTCTCATGGGACCCCCGCCCTTATGGCGGGCGGTCCCTTTTAGCGTGAGGATGGCGGGCGGACAAAGTCCACCCGCCAACCTAATGATGCCCTAAGTAAGTAAGAGTTGGTGTTAACGTTTGAAGAGTGACAACACCCTTTAATTGGCATTAGTAAAGGTATTAGGGGCAGGAGTATTGAGTAACGAATGGCCTCTTCTATCTGATTTCAACTCCGCTTTTATGGAGAAGACTAAAAGTCAGATCAGATCACCTGGTGTTGAACTAAAAAGGGAAAGAAGGGTGGAAGGAAGAAGGACGGGCGAGATTTAATATTTATGACAGACAGAGAGATGGATACTTGTGATGCAAGCATTGAAATTGCAAAGGTGGATGATAGGAATCTGATGCTTGGTTGGTTGAATACCTGAAAAAATCCCGCAAACGTTAAAGCCCAAGCAAGTGGGAGGATAGATACATACCACAAATGTTATGTACTGTGCTTTATAGTGCTACCATGCCTCTATGTGTATAATTAACTTGTCTCACTGTTTTTCTAAGAGTATATTTTACAATAGTCTTGTTTTTTCTTTTTGATATACAGCTACTCCTTCCAAACCGGATCGGAAGGAATTGGCGGCAAAGACATGGCGCCGGAAGCTGGAGGCCATACGATTGGAATATCATCTGCTGGTGGTCCTGGAAGAGGAGAAGGAGGAGGCGGCAGCAGCCGAAGCCTCCTCCAATGCCCCGGGCCCCAGCCACCGCCCTCCAGCAGTACATCGCCACCGTCTGGTGGCCGCCCGCTGCCACCTTTCCATCACTGGTGCCTCCCCACTGTGGCTGCAACTGCCGCACTCTAAAGCGCCGCGTTGCCCTACTTGAGGAGGCAGTGCGTGTCTTCCAAAGACAATCCCACCGGACATAGGAGACCCTGTTTATTGCCCCATTTTTATTTATTGTTTTAGTGAGTGGGAATTGGGTGTTGGGGTTTTGGACAATTGGACATTTGCTTGGACTTTTTCTTTTCGGACATTGGTTGGGGTTAGGGGGAGGGTTGGGTCAGGCTTTGTGTTTTTTTACATAGTTTATTTTTGGGTTATATTAAATCAATATTTCTACTTTACATACAATGTTGTTAATGTTTTGTGGGTGCGGTTACTATTTTACATCACACCGTTTCCTTGCTGGTGCATGTCCACCCATAGCCAGTGTTTGGTTTAAATAATTGGCTGACTGTGTAAGGCACAAACAGATAGATGCGGCACCCTTTACTGATTGACTTGTCCTACTATTACTTTCAGTCTCTCTCTTCTAGTCTATGCATTCCTTAACTGGGCTCAAAGGGGTGTGTGAATTGATTGAAAATGTCCATTATTAATTATGCCTCCCCTAACTTTTCTTACCTTTGCTTAATGTTTAACTTAGGCACAGCGATGGCTGCATGGTGATGATGTTTTCCTTTCCTAACATGCTATGATTATGGTGGTGGTAGTGGTAGTAGTAGACACTGGCAGGGCAGCAGCATTTACAAAAAAAGAAAATGAGACAGTCAGTCGCCTGAGAGAGACTGTTCGAGGAGTAGTAGAATGAATTACAGTACAGAACTTACCGAGCAACAATAATATACAAAAATATTTTACAACAAAACACAATGGTGGTGGGGATAGCCTACTAGACAGAGTTACAAACTATAGTTGTGTCGAGTCACTTGACTAGGCCTACAGTACACTCGACATACTCGTAACAGTTAGTGCTGTTTATGAGGATGACAACAAATCTAATCAATGCCGGCAATTAATGCGGATGTATATGTTCCTTTGGTAAATAAAAATCACCCCTCTAAAATATACTGCTCATGGGTGGGAAAGCAGAAGAAGATCCTGGCTCTGCCTTGAAATTGAAGTACGGTTGCTTTCGCCACATCCTTCCCAGCAAGCGTGTGACAAATTATTGGTGTACATTTAATTTAGTCACACTTCAATAAGTCACACAGTCCGGGGGAAGAGGGTTAGGGTTTGTTGAATGGATGGGAAGGGGGGTTTGGGGAAAAGTTTAAAAATGAAAAACAGTACGCATGGACAAACAACAAACTCTGTAGACTACCATATCCATATCAATATGTTAAGGGAGAAAAAAGAAATGCATACATGATGATGATTGATAAGGAGACCTGGATTACATACTGTTTTTGTTCAGTTGTTCCGGGCTTACTTTTACAGATAGCAAATAAAAAATTTAAATATGGGTAGGGATGAATCATGAACATAGAGCAAACATAATGATAATAATAACAACAAGAAGAAGAACACACACTGTTGTAAAGATTTTCGACCAAAAAATGAAACTAATTATTTAAAAGATGATGAAAGTTTATACTGTTACTGTGTTATCCTGGTCAAAAATGTGGATTTGCATCCCGGCATTCCACTTGATCCTCTCGTCCATCAATCCTGGGTGTCGCCACTGCCTGCCTGATGTAGATATATTGGTATGGTAAGTGTGCATTGTTTTCCCAAGTATAGCACAGGGTAAGGCCCGGCCTGTAATTGTAGATGGAAAAACAAAAGGGATATTATTAAGAAACCAAGTTGAAAAAAATGCACAAATTATGGTGTAGTGCATGTATGCATCAGCTCTACTGTAGTCCGTTTCCAGCATTGACCTACAACAGCAACAATACAGAGCAGGCCCACAGTGACGGCACGTCGCTTAGCACATCCTCCGTTTAGACAGAGTACATTTTTTTAACCCCTTCCATGCTCATGACGAGCTCAGCTCGTCATGGCATATACCTCTCAGGTGCTCATGATGAGCTGCACTCATCATGACCACACCCGTTTTCGTTGCTGTCCAGCACAGCAGGGGAAACTCTTAAGCAGCAATGTGGTTAAAGAGTTGGACAAAGCACATATCCAGCAACAGAGCATTTTACAATTTAAGTGACTAAATCAATGCACCGCAATCATACGACCACTACACTGGACTCCACTTTTACACGGACATTTAGGTCTGTTGCGGTTGTTGTTGACTTGTTTACTTTTTATGCCACTCATGAAACGTCCTGACTTGTTATTATTCTATCAATAATCTCTGATACTTGCACTGGCTGACTGTGAAGATCGTCCTGCAGTAAAAGTACAATTTTGTTATTAAACAACAAGAGCAGAAATATTATTGACTTGAGTCACTCTTTAGTCTGTACACTAAGACTAGTACCCTTTGACTTCACTTCATGCACAACAAACAACAAAAACACAAACACCAATCACTCAGAGTCAGGTGTCCAATGCATTTTCATTACCTGTTCCTTGTCATCTTAAGTTAAGGGCCCGTCTCTGTCACCATCATCATCATGGACAGTGCTGTTGTCATACTCAGTGTGCAGGGTACAGATTGAGTTCCCTTCCTGTATTCAATCAAAAGCAATGTATCAAGCTGCAGTAGAAGTACAAATTTCATATTAAAAATAGTTGCAAGAAGGGGAAAATTGCCTTGAGTAACTTTTAGTGTATAGAATGATAATTATTACAAATAGTGCACAATGAAATAACTTCATGCACAACAAACAACAACAAAATCACTCTGTCTGCGTCCAGTGCATGGCATCATTTATTACCTGTTCCATCTCATTTTCAGTTAATGGGCAGACTCTCTTGGCTCAGAAAGGAGGATAGCTTAGTCATCATGTTCCACTTCTTTTGGAGGGACTAGGAAAGATATTATTTGTTCTTCTATTTTGCATCATCCAATCATCATCTGTCTTTAGGGCAATGGATTTAGGGAGATTCAGGAGGATGGAGCGAAGGAGCTGGATTCAGAGGACTGTACTGTGAAATGCAGACAGCTGAAACGCATATATTGAAATAAAAAGAGTAGAAGACGGTGGTGAAGAATTTGTTGTGATTCAAAGTTTGTAACCGGAAAGACAAACACACAAATAAAGGAAAATCAGGGAGGAAGACAGTAAGTGCAAGCCTAATTGTCAGGGAAGTATAGCTCGTCCTCAAACTCTGGGGGTTCAACCAGAAGTAGGTAATCATCATGTAACACACTACTTCCATCACCTGAGCTGCTGGCCTCATCTTCCTCCTTTGATTCATGTACTGTGTAATTCGGTGGTATGAAGTGCTGATTCATTTTGATCAGTGTTAGCCTCTCCACGTTTTTGGGCGAAAGACAGGTACTTCTCACTGTTACAATGGAACCAGCAGCACTGAAAACAAAGTTCGGAAGAGACACTTGCGACAAGCCAAGCCAGATAGCTTATTGCCAGCCTGCTGAGCAGTGGTCATTGGGCCCTTTGCCCATACCAATACAGCAATGGGTTTTGATCAATGTTGGGTCGTCCAGATAGGCCTGTACCATCCGCTCAATGTTCAAGGGTGCTAAACTTTTTTCCGGGTCTTTTCTCTGTGCATCAGCACTGCATTTACCAATGCCTAAATGTAAATACCAATCCTGTAAAGATTCTACTGGGCTGAATGATCCGGTTATTGCTGTTGTGTCGAGTGATGGTGAGTGTTCTGAGCCAAACGCACTGCCCTCAGCCTCCGAAGTTGCACTTGATGCCGGATGCCCTGCTGCAGTACTTCTTGTGGGTTGATCTAGCGGGCTTTTAAATTTAATTAGCAGACGTTCATTTTCCAACTTACTAGCTGCCTCAGCTCTCCAAAATTTGTAGTGGGCAACATCCGTCTCTGAAAAAGGAATTAATGTCTTCAGTGCCAATTTTGTTTGTGGATCCAGAATTGTGGCAGAAATGTAATGTTCTTGTGACAAAATCTTATTTTGCACCCTTGTATTGTCAGCTAAGCGATGGGCTAAGCTCTCCACCAACTCATAGGCTTCTTTTTTTGTTCTCTACACCTTTGTATGATTCAGACACCGCCTTCAGCTGATGCTCTAGCATTTGCAATAATGAGATAGCTTGGCCCATAATACAGTCCTTCTTGCTGACTTCACCTGTGAAGACTTCAAAAGGACGAAGCATGTCAGTCAGGCATTTAACTAGGCACCATTGGTCCATCTGAAGGGTCATGCCTTTCACAGTAGCAACCCCTCTTTGCATGACATATTCGTTGAGTGACCTGTACTGTTCAAACAGACGATGCAGCATGTAATAAGTTGAATTCCAACGTGTGGCCACTTCCTGGATGAGTGCTTTGACTGGCATTCTATAGTCACATTGAATGACCCTCAGCTGCTTCCGAGCTTTAAAAGAATGGCTGAAATTAGTGCATATTCTTCGGCAGGTGGTCAGTAAGTTGGTAACTATCGGTTCTTTTTTCAGAAAGTCTTGAACTGTAATGTTTATGCAGTGCTCCAAACACGGAACTCTGAAATAGGAACCAAGCTCCATGGCCTTAAGTACATTGCTGCCATTATCTGTGGAAACAAAACCAATATTAAGCCCTCTTGGGTGCAGCCATTCAAAAACCTTGCTGTGAAACTCTTCCAAAGTGTTTACAGCAGTATGAGATTTCTCCATGGTGAACATGGCTACAGTTGCATGTTTCCGAGTAGCTGTAAAAATCTAAGCTGTGTCAAGAGCACCTCCTTCAGATGGCTTATCTCTTACCCCCACAAAAGAGACCCAGTGTGCAGTGATGCACGTGTAATCTGTGGCTTGGCAACTGGTCCACATGTCTGTTGTGAGGTGGATATTGTGAACAACACTCTGCTGCAAAGCTTGTCCAACCAATTCCAGCACATCATGATGTAGTACCGGAACAGCAATTCTTGCAAAATAGGACCGGCTGGGAACCTTCCATTTAGGGCAGATGGCTGACACAAATTCAAGGAAACCCACCCCTTCCACAAATGAAAAAGGGAGAAGGTCCAGCGCTAACATTTTAGCCAGCTTCGCATTGTAAAACCGTGCCGTTTGGTGGTTGCGATGGAACTGCTCCTCCAACCTAAGCATGCTCTCAATGGTAGGCTGGATTCCATTCCATTGTGGTGCTGTTGTTTTCATCAGCCCACTTAGGCTCAACGACGCACTTTGTTTCATTGCAGTACTCGGTCGTCTTGGTGTCTCAGCCTTATTCTGAGTATGGCTCTTATTGCGGTGCCACTGAGATGTTGCTGAGGAGGATGTGGGCGGTACCACTACACTACTGGGGACAGGGCTAGAAATGCCTCCCTCTTCTTCACCTTCCACCGCCATAATATCGTCCCCTGATTCTTCATGCCCAACATCAATGGGTTGATTTTTTTTTACTTTGTTGTAAGTGAAGTAGGTGATTTTCCCACACGATAGTGTGGTGTATTTTGAGATGACTTGTTTGGCCTCCGGTACTATAGTTTGTACGAAGCTTACCCCGCCGAACACCTGTGCGACAAATTGAGCATTTAGCAACATTCTCCTCCTCAGTGCTAACCGAAAAGAAGTCCCAAACTGGGGAGGAGAACTTTCTGGCGCTGCTGGATGTGCCACTTTCAATACCAAATGAACTGGAGGGTGTGCTTGGAATGTGACTCTGTGCAGCTACACTGTGACTTCTACTACCAGTACCTACTGAGATGGTTGAGCTGGATGTAGGTCCCTGCCGGGCCTTTGAAAATATGGCAGCTGGAGGTCGTGGTGGTGTAACTGTGTTGGTGGTATCCGTGCTACATCCCTCTCAGCAGCAGCCTTTCTGGATAGGGTGATAATGTTGGTCTCCATTCCCTTTGGGGCGGGAGTGATGTGCGTGATGAGTGGCTCATCTTCATCAACATCATCCCCCTCTTCTACATCCTCCATAACTCTAAGTTTTTCTGGAACCTTCCTTTTCAGTAGCATTGTCTTGTGGCGTGCATCACTCTCAGACTGAGTTGGTGGCTGTCAAGTGGCATCACGATCATCAGAAGCCGGGCTTGAAGAAGAAGATGATGGACTAAGCCTCCTTTTCCTTGCTGGTGGTCTGGAAGACAATAGATATTGCAAAACAGTGGTTTGCTCCACTTTGTCTGCAGGAAGCTCGATTTCCTGAAATGACCCTACTTCAGGAGCAACAACTACTATTGTGGGCTGCTGCTGTTCTTGCGGCTGCTGCTGTTCTTACGGCTGCTGCTATTCTTGCGTCTGCTGCTGTTGTTTTTTGCTGCTGCACACTTATCTGCTGAGTTTCTGCCTGCGTTGATTGTGTACTACTATGCGATGTAATTTCAACATCGCTGCTCGTTAGTAGACTGGCTACCTCTGCGACACTCAAGGGCTTGGGCCTAGGTTGGTGGGGTTGGACCGCTGTTGCATAGGTGCTGCTCCCAGCTTGGTTCCCGGACAACGCTGCTGCAGGCGTAATTTCTTGGGTCTCAAAAAAAACATTGGCCGGCACACCAGTCGTGGTTAGTGGCACTTCCTTTTTCTGTTCCTTCTTCTCACCGGCAACTTTCTTGGTACTGGACCTGGTACCATTCTTTGGGGCCATCTTCTTCAGATGTCAGGCAGGACGCAGGTGCACAAGTTTTGGTCACACGTGGAAGTGATGCGCAGCAGGACTTCTGTCTGGCTGGCAGTACAACAGGTGCTGATGATGACACCTCCTCCTCTGGCTTTTTGTGCACCTAAAAGCAAATAAGCCAGGAGAAGAAGATCAGTGAAATGTTGCATTTGTTGTTGTGGTTCATTTACTACTGCACTAGTACAAACAAACAAACAAAAGATATAGTCTAGCCATTTCTGAGACTTTGTCAACAAGGGCTATGTTATACTACTGTGTACACACTACACTCTCAGGAAGGATAGGAAAGAGAATAAGAACCACCACAATAAAAATGTAATGGAAGTGGGGGGACCCTATTTGCCATTAAATTATTTGAGCATCACATCATTCATGGAGCTGCTGCTGGCAAAGGGGATGGATGGATGGAAGCAGTAAGCCAATAGGAAAACATGCAGGCCTATATGGCAAAAGCAGGACACTATTAACTCCCACCACAAAAAGGCCACCAGCCACATGGACACTCACAAATCACAAGCAATAAGCAGGGGGCATGGGAAACACCAGGAGCTGACAAAAGGCCTATAAAATCCAGGCAAAGGATGCATGCTAAAGCACACTGCTCTACCTTTTTAATGCAATAAAATACAACAACGAAAATACACAGGCCCAAAAAAGGTCTGCAGGGTGCATGCATTGCACACCAAAACACACCATATACACACAACAAAGGCATGTCTTTAAGCCACCCAACATCAGAAACCACACCCCAAAAAAACACATTTCCCAACTCAATCCAATGCCATCCATGCCCTAAATGATGTCTAAATTCAACAGACCACACAGAAACACTTGTTTAATGCAGCTGTGGCTACCTTTTTTGAGTCTACTGGATGTAAGCAGGCCTGTTGGCAGACAAGGCCAGACAAGCTTGCAGGCCTAGGCTTCAAAATGGCCACAGGCCACATGGCCGTGCCCAACATCAGAAACCACACCCCAAAAAAACACATTTCCCAACTCAATCCAATGCCATCCATGCCCTAAATGATGTGTAAATTCAACAGACCACACAGAAACACTTGTTTAATGCAGCTGTGGCTACCTGCTCTGAGCCTACTGGATGTAAGCTGGCCTGTTGGCAGACAAGGCCAGACAAGCTTGCAGGCCTAGGCTTCAAAATGGCCACCAGCCACATGGCCGTGCCCAACAACAGAAACCCCACAACAAAAAACACATTTCCCAACTCAATCCAATGCCATCCATGCCCTAAATGATGTCTAAATTCAACAGACCACACAGAAACACTTGTTTAATGCAGCTGTGGCTACCTGCTCTGAGCCTACTGGATGAAAGTAGGCCTGTTGGCATACATGGCCAGACAAGCTTGCAGGCCTAGGCTTCAAAATGGCCACCAGCCACATGGCCGGGCCCAACAACAGAAACCCCACCCCCAAAAAAAATTCCAAACTCAAATACATTCAAAACACACCAAAGAAACAGTTGCTTCACCATGCAACCATCCATGACTAGCTCTGAGCCTACTGACTACTAGTACCCCCACAACAATTTAAAACAATTGAATGATAAGTACCAAAATGAAATTATAGTTGTAACAACTGCAATGTACCCAATCAAACAGACACAACAACCACTTACTTGTAAAATATCCAATTCAAAAATCCTCAAATCCAAAGATAATGATGCAGCAGACAAAAAGAGTGATCTTTCCAGCTCAAAATCCAAAGGCAGAATGAGCAGGAGATGGACAAAGCACTGGGAGGAGCCTGCTGGACAGGAACAGGAAGTTGGAGATTCTGTGGCACTTCCTCCCTCTCCCCCATTTTAAAATCCTTGCACAAAGTAGGACAGCCAAATGTCAATCTGAAGAGTTTTTGTCATCCAAATCATCATTTGCAGAAGGTTTTATGCTGCTAGAGATGACATTCTTCTCCAGATTGAAAATTTTACATGTTCGAGCTCTCCAACTTCACCTTACTATCGCCGGATGTCGATAGCGCGTCCAAAATGACTGGTTTGCGTTCTCTCGCTCCCTGTCACGTTAGATATAACGTGTTTGGGTTCTCTTGCTCCATTTTGCATTCGATATGATGTGTTCACGTCCTCACGCTTTCGCTCGCGGTGGAGAATGACGTGTTCGAGTTCTCGCGCTCCTTGTCGCGTTCGATATGACGTGTTTGCGTCCTCACGCTCTCGCTCACAGTGGAGAATGACATGTTTGAGATATCATACTCTAGCGGTGCATGATCGCGAGACGAATGACGTGATCGTGGGCGCGAACTCCCGTGAGATAGCGCAAATGGCTACCAACATCTCGTTGAGCACGCAACCGGATCGGGAAAACTTGTCGGTGAACGCGGGGATCCCGGTAAGGCGATCCCGCGTGCAAGAACCTATTTTCAAAGCGCGAGCATGAAAAAAATCTCCGGTACGTTGGGATCGCGGAAATTTGGGCATTTTCACACTCTCTGTGGAATGCAAAATTGTAAAATTATTACAATTTCTGCAAGCGGAACGGAATTTGACTCCCACCCCTAATAATAATTATGTTTTGAAATATATAGATATTCCTTAGTTCTGCTTAATAAATGTACATATTACTTACAGGTATATTATTCTAAGTTTAACATATATATAGGTGAGTGCATAAGTAAATCTTTTTTCATAACTATTTATCTACAATTGTTTCACAATTGAATTACAAAAAAAACTAAACTTTAAGTACAGCAACACTTGAAAATCTGTGTTTATTATATACAACTTAAATCTATATATATTACCTTCCTTATACATATATACCTTCCATGCACTTCTGTATCTTTATATTTATTACTTTGCTTGCAATTCAGCATCTCTCATGCACTACTCTATATCCCACCCTTATCTCTCTCAATATATCCTCAACCTCCACTCTCTCACTCATCCCAAACCCCATTCTCTTATCATGATCACAAAAGTAACCCTTTCTAGACTCTTCCATCCTCTACCCCTCCTTGCATCATCTCATACTTCTTTTACTATTCAGATCTCCCAAACAAGCCTTTCTAAACCCTCCCTCTGACTCTTCCTCCTTTACTCATCCCAAAACTTCTCCTACTGCAATGAGCTAATTAAAAAAAAACACTTTCTAGACCCTTTCCACTTCTAGCCCTCCACTATTCTTTTCAATCCAAATAACAGACTAACATGTCAACAGCTCAAATTAATTTCATATTCCTCTATAATAATTCCCCACTAATCATGTTTGGGTTCGGGAGCAGCGTGCTTTGACACCTCATCAGGGGTAGCAAGCGCTATATAAATGCAAACCCTTCCCTCTTCTATCCGTCCACTATCCTTTTCAATCCAAATAACAGACTAACATGTCCACCGCTCAAATTAATTTCATATTCCCCTATACTAATTCACCACTAATCCTTTTGGAGTTCCAGAGTAGCATGCTACTTGCTGAAAAAGGGCTTTGATGCCATGTTAGGGGTAGTAAGTGTTATATAAATGCAATTACAATTACAATTTGAGTTTTTTCTCACTCCTGCTGTTGAAACACAGGGGGCAAGTCACAAAGGAATGTAGGAGACAGCAAAGCAGTACCACAGGAGTGCTGCTTCAGGTATTCATAAATATCTTTATGAACTGGCCCTGAAATGTCCAACTCCCTATTCGAAAAGTATAAAAATGGCATAGTCCTTACTGTTCACACTAAGTTTATATCAATATTCATATTTTAGATGTGTTGAGAATATTGATCACCTTCTCCATTACCTTACTGACCTGGCAGATTATTAGCTTGAGGCTCATGGTCCACTGTATGATGGCAATCTGTCTGATGGCTCATGTCATGCTCCATATGCCAATTTCAACCTACATTGTATCTCCCTATAACCTTTGCATGGAGCCAGGCACTTTTGAAAATCTCATTTTCCTGCCCAGTAATCCCCTTTCAAAGTAGATCTTCTTTCATGGCATGAACTAATTAGGTCTTCAAGCTCTGCTGGGCATCTTTCTGAGTGTCAGTAGGTCTCTCTGTCCCACAGTAATAGTAACCATGTGGTTTAGGATGAAAAGAGTGGGCACCTGGCGATGAGGAATGCTGCATGACCTTGGTGTGGCAGGTGAAGTGTATTCATCTATGAAGTTTTCTCATCTTGCAATATTAGTTGGTTATCCTGGATCTCAACCTCTGCACCTTCTACTACAGTGGAAAGTATCATTTTGTGTTTTTCACAGGATCATCCCTCTGGATCACACAACAGTTGAGTGGCAAATGATCGGGATCATGACTGTGGTGCGCCCATTTTTAGGTCGAAGCCTACTAGACAGCACAGCTATCTGGTTTTCAAAGTCTACTTGGTGACATTCTGAAAGCTGATTTAAGACACATTCCGCCCATTGCTGACCATTGGCTTTGTGTTTTGTAACTTACAGTTGCTTGCTTCTTAATTGATGGCTTTATTTGTTTTAGGATGTCCAGTATGTCTCTGTGCCTCCTGTGGAGCATTGACACTTTACTGTATTGTTTCACAAGGGCTTGCTTTCTATAACTATATCTGTCTTCCCCTTCTCCTTCTCCCCATCTGTCTCCCCATCTGTCTCCCCCATCTATCTGCCCATCTGTCTCCCCCATCTCTGTCTCCCCATCTGTCTCCTCCATCACCCTCTATTATCTCCCTCCCTATTATCTCCCTTTTATCTCCATTATACCTCCATTATATCTCCAATTATACCTCCATTATATCTCTGTTTTCTCTCCACTTTAGTTTTATCTCAATTTTATCTCCGTTAAACCTCTCTTATACCTCCACTATAACTCCATTATACCTCCATTATATCTCCATCCCATCTCCATCCCATCTTCATTCCATCTCCATCCCATCTCCATCTCTCCATCCCATCTCCAGGTATGTAAATTGTGTTCTTATCTTCTCACATTTGCTAAGCATTCAAAATCAGAGGCCAAATGTCGGGCTCTGCCTTATGAGGGAGCTTGGTGTTTACTTTTCTTTCTCTGACTTCAAAGTCTGAGGGTTTATGTGACAATCATGCTGGATACTGGGGGTGTGCTTGAAGAAGGCTTTGTCCCTCCTGTAGAGTATTGCCAGTTTACTGTATTATTTCACACAGGCTAAATTTCTATAACTATGGGGCATATTAGGAAGAACCTTGTTAAAATTATCGCCGTTTTAGCGGCAGCAAACTGCCGCTAAAACGGTGATAATGGGCTTGCTATTATGCGTTATAGAATTCCAATAGAAGCCCAGGTTAGATGTCCTGCACATCTAACCTGGGCTTCTATTGGAATTCTATAACGCATATTAGCAAGGCCATTATCGCAGTTTCCTGCCGCTAAAACAGCGATAATTTTAACGAGGTTCTTGCTAATATGCCCCTTTATCTGTCTCCCCCATCTCCTTCTCCCATCTGGCTCCCAAATCTGTCTTCCTATGGGGCATATTATCAAGCAGGGCTTTAAAAAATATCACAGTTTTAGCGGCAGAAAACTGCCACTAAAGCAGCGAGAATGGGTTTGATAATATGGCCTTGTGAATTCCAATAGAAACCCATGTTCTGGTGTGAACATGGCCTTGTATTGGAATTCTCCTGGGCATATTATCAAGCCCATTATCGCCGCTTTAGCTGCAGTTTTCTGCCGCTAAAACAGCGATAATTTTAATGCCCTGCTTGAAAATATGCCCCTATACATCTCCGTTTTATCTCCATTATATCTCTACTTTATCTCTGTTTTATCTCTGTTTTACCTCCCTTATACCTCCATTATATCTCCATTATACCTCCATTATAACTCCATTATATCTCCATCCCATCTCCATCTCTCCATCCCATCTCCCCATCCCATCTCCAGGTGTGTAAATTGTGTTCTTATCTTCTCACATTTGCTATGCGTTCAAAATCAGAGGCCAAATGTCGGGCTCTGTCTTATGAGGGAGCTTGAGGGCATATTAACAAGGGCTTTATCTCCGCTTTTTTGGCTTTAAAAGCCAAAAAAGTGGAGATAAAACTATTGCCCAATTTACAAGAGGATGCTAACATGCATAATCGCATGTTAGCACCCTTCTCCTTGCTGCGCGAATCCAAAGTGTCACCCACTATACTCACTACCCCCGCCCCCTGCAGCCCTCTGCAGTGGCTTGTCCAGCAGCGCCGCCCCGCGGCACCAGTGACCCCGGGGGCAGAGGGAGGCCGGGCGGACCTAGCGCTCCGGGCTCTCCTACCGGGGCCCACCCCCCATGGTGCCCCCCCGCCCCTGAGCCCCGGGAGCGGCGGCGCCATGCAGGCCCAGCAGCTGCAGTACGAGTTCTTCAGCGAGGAGAACGGACCCAAGTGGCGGGGTCTGCTGGTTAGCGCCCTGAAGAAGGGAAGGCGTTGGCGTGTACACATTCTAATGTTCCGTGTGCAGGCAAAAGAGGAACCCCAAGTCAGACAGCAAAAACACCCCTATTGGGCAGTATAATTAAAAAAAAGAAAGTTTTGTCTTTTTAGTTTAAATTGATTTAATACTTCTCCCCTGTTCTTAAAATATCGCCACTCACTTGCACCATAATTGTGCCCCTTACCGCGGCTTCAGCGGGTCTATCTCAGCGCGCTTCCCGCTTCCTGGGAGAATCTGCGCCATCTTGGGGGTCTGTAGGGGACGCTGACAGGACGCCATTACGGGTTGCGCTCTAGCAGTCAGGCTGACTGGCTAGAGCCCTATATAGGTTTCAGTATGCAGGCGCGCAGCGTATGCGTGCGGCGTGTGTGCCGCAGTAACGGGGAGTCCAGCCCGTATGCGCCCGTCCGCGCTAAGGACGGGCTGGATGGCTGGGTGACTGGGCATACTGAAGGTGAGTAAGTATGGATCAGGTACTCATGGTAGGATGTGATTACTCTTAAGCCATCTAGGCTGCCATGGCACCATAGGAACGCCCCGGAGACGCTCCATACTTTCCCCTGCTGCCGCTGTTTTCGGACTGCCCTCACGGTGCCGGTTCCGTCCTCGGATGCTACATTGGCAGGTCCGAGTGTTAAATCGGGTAGTAGCTTGAGGAGAGAAAAGGGGTTTCTTATAAATGCGAGGTCATTGATTAAGAACAATATCGCATTTAAGGATTTTGTTCTGGCCAGAAAACCCTCTTGGGTTTTTATTATGGAAACGTGGGCCAAAGATTCCTCGGGACCAGATCTGCTGGAAGCGGTACCAGAAGGCTATACGCTGGTGAGGGAGGACCGAGTGGGACGTACAGGTGGAGGGCTGGGTATCCTTTATAGAGACTGTTATTCCTGCCTCATCACCCCATTATCAGAGCCTCAAGACGCTTTTCAGGCCCTTCAGTTTTCGATTAACGGAGCATATGTGGTTCCGTTCTGGGGCTTTCTCATTTATCGACCCCCGGGGACTAGAGTGGATTTTGGCCATCACATGCTCAACATTCTAGAGCCTCACTTTGGCTGTGAGCACTTAACTGTTTTGGGGGACTTGAATTTCCATTTGGAAAATCTGGAGTCCAACGAAACTCTATCCCTATTGGATACTTTCTCTGCTTGTTGGATGAAACAGATAGTCAAGGGTCCCACTCATCAGGCGGGTCATACGTTGGATGGGGTCTTTTCGAATGACACCCGGTTGACCATTGAGACTCCTATCCCTCTCTCCTGGTCGGACCATTACGTTGTTCCTATAGAATTAATGTTAGCCACTGTTAATAGCAAGGGGAATGAGCCAAGCAAAATGGAACTGAGGCGTAACTTCAAGAGCATAACTAATGATGCGCTTGCCCCCAGATTGTCCAGTTTGGCCATCTCCTCGGAGGAGGATGTTGGTT
This sequence comes from Lissotriton helveticus, assembly GCF_964261635.1. Classification (NCBI taxonomy): domain Eukaryota; kingdom Metazoa; phylum Chordata; class Amphibia; order Caudata; family Salamandridae; genus Lissotriton; species Lissotriton helveticus. Next base: position 339,197,648 of record NC_136073.1, read on the forward strand.
TGGCAGTACTCAGGATGGATAGTGCCATTAAAACAGCTGTTGACGAACTTGCCCCCGCCTCACTGCGTTACTCCGCCAGGAAAAGTCCATCGGCCCCATGGTTTTCGGAACCGTTAAGACTTCTTAGGCAGGGAGTTCGGAGACAGGAACGTCTCTGGAGGACACGTTGGGATTCGCGGGATAAGGAAAGTCATAAAACCCTCCTGAGGAATTATAAGGCGGAGGTGATAAGGACTAAGCAAGAGTATTTTACGATCCGTACTACCTCGCTCACATCGCCGAAAGAGCTGTTTAAGATCGTAGACACGCTCACCTCTTTGAAGGTGCCAGATCCCGTTGTCAGCTCACAGCAGCTCTGCAATGATCTTGCACAATTCTTCCAGTCTAAAACTGTGGACATATATTCGGCGTTAGAGCTACAGAGGACTTTACTATCTACCTCTCTGTGTCTACCTATCCCCCCGTTAACATCATCTGAGGAGTTGCCTTTGGGGTGTTTGTCCAGTTTTCCACCCCTTTCCCTCCTGGAACTTGAAGCTCTTCTGAATAAGACTAGGTCTGGGTCTCCCCTAGACCCCTGTCCACTGAAACTCCTCAAACAATGTAAGGAGACTCTTTTGCCTCCGCTATTAGAGATCATGAATAGGGCAATGAGGGAGGGGATTTTCCCCTCACAATGGAAAAGAGCTGTGGTTAAGCCACTGTTAAAAAAGCCCACACTAGACCCGGGGGTTTTCAAAAACATCCGCCCCATTTCGCTGCTCCCAGCCCCTGCTAAGATGCTGGAAACCCATCTTAACCAGCATCTCGCAGCCTTTCTGGAAACCTCTGGCCTTTTGGATCATTCGCAGCATGGATTTCGGAGAGGGAATAGTACGGAGTCGGCCCTTGCCATAGTTCTTGATAACATCCGCACCAGAGTGGATAAGGGCCAGACTACCCTCCTTATTCTGTTAGATCTTACGGCTGCGTTTGATACTCTGTCTCCCTTGGTGTTAACATCTCGACTGAGGGAGATAGGGGTGGAGGGGTCCGCGCTTAGTTTGCTGTCCTCTTTCCTGGACCAGAGGGAACAGAGAGTTAAGCTGGGGGAGTTCCTATCTCCATCCCTTCCTGTGCATTGTGGGGTCCCTCAGGGGTCGGCATTAAGTCCGACCCTTTTTAACATCTATGTGACCCCACTTGCCAGGCTTATTAGATCATATGGGATGGAGGTAGTCTCCTATGCTGATGACACTCAGATTCTGGTGTCTCTCGCCCAACCTGTCATTTCTGCTGCCTCCAATTTTAGACACTGTATGGAGGCAGTCGCTCAATGGATGATCTGCAATTCATTGAAGCTTAATTCTTTGTAATTCTCAAGTGTGGTGGAAACAATAATTTCAATACAATCACAACTAACAGTTCATTGGGTGATACCATTTCCGTACATCATCATTTGTCCACTGTATAGTTTTATCCATAAAATGTGATCTCAAAAGAACATTTGTTGTCTGTAAAGGCAGTGCACTATCACACCTTCTACTCAATGACACTCTATGACAATATACTCCCGCCAATGATTCGCCACTCTGCTATATACCACTCCATGCCTCTCCATGACACTCTACACCACTCCACATCTCTCTACCCCACTCTCCTCCACTCTACGATACTCTACTCCATGACACTCTATGCTACTCAATGCCACTTCACTCTAGGCCACTCTATGACACTCCACTCCATGCTACTCCACGATAATCCACTCTATGACACTCTACTTCATTCAACACTATTTCACTCCACAATTCTACTCCACTTTACGCCACTCCACTCTATGACACTCTACTTCACACTGCCACTCCACTCTACTCCACTCTCCACCACTCTATACCTCTCCACTCTACGACACATTATGCCAGATCACTTTAGGCCACTTTACTTCACTCCATCCTCAAACTTCACTCTATGGCACTCCTTTACACTCAACGCAACTCCACTGTATGACACTCTATGCCGCTACACACTATGGCACTTTACTGCACTCTACGCACTCCATACCACTCCACTCTATGACACTTTACACTACGCCACTTCACTCTGACACTCCAGTCCACTCTTTGACACTTTACTTTACTCTATATGTTAGTCCACTGTACGTCACTTCACTCTACGGCCCTCCACTCTACTTCCCTTCACTCTACTTTATCCCACTCTTAGACACTCTACTCCAAGCTACAACATTCTACTCCACTTTATACTACTCTACACCACCCCACTCTACTCCACTTTACGTCACTCCACCCTTTGCCACCCTACGATCCTCCACTCTACGACACTTTACGCTTCTATGCCACTTCATGACACTCAACTCTATGCCTCTCTGCTCACTCCACTCTAGGACACTCCATGACCATCTACTCTATGACCCTCTATGACCCTCCAGGACACTCCACTGTACAATGCTTCACGCTATGCCACTCTATTCCACTCTACGCTACTCCACTCTACTCTACTCTATGCCACTCCAATCTATGATACTCTACTTCACTCTGCATCACTCTACTCCACTATATACCAATACATTCTACTCCACTCTAAGTCCTTCCACTCTACGCCACTCAACTCTTTTCTACTGTACGTCACTCCATGACACTGTTTGATTATCCACTCTTCTGCACTCTGCACCACTCCATGACACTCAATGTCACTCTAAGACACTCTACCCCACTACTGCATAACACTCTAAGCCACTCTCCTCTACATCACTAACTTCTAGCCATGCTGAACAGCAGCCACACTGGTATATAACATGGCTCAAACGCATTGGCAAAGCCAATAGCTCTTCCACAGGCGAGACCCATTGGCTTTGCCAGTACTTGTTTAGTTTGTTGTGACAGTATTGCTTTATATTGCAGTACCTTTCTGCAGCCGGCATTAATTGCGTGTGGGGGTCAGATAGGCTGGTCATGGGGGGGTTGCTTGTGTGGGGGGGTCGCGCGGGGAGGGAGGGTTTAATGGTTCATTTAAAAATAAATAAAAAACGTACCTGTCCGCTGGCTTGGTCCCACGTTTTCTCGGCACCTGTTCGTGCTCTCCTACATCCGGCAGGAACAGGAAGCAGGAAGCCTCCCTCCCCTCCCCTAAGCCAATCACAACACTGCAATGGCAGTGCTGTGATTGGTGGGGACGCCGCCCAGCTAGGGGCATACGGGGAGGCCGTTTTTTCATGCAGGCTGCATTGCAGCCTGCATGGAGAAAGGGCAGAGTGCGCATGACTGGTTTGGATGGCCCCAGGGAGCCGACCAAACAGTCATTGGGCCCTCAGGAGTGGGCACACCACTCGTCCCTTCTTGCAAAGCAGCCCTGGCCATCCGCCCGCCCACAACTAAACATAAAATGATAATAACTGGAAGTTACTACCATTTTATGTTTCTGCTTCTCGCACTGCGAGAAAGCAGCGTGGTGAAGCTCCTCCGCCCTAGTGGAGGAGCTGCCCCTGCCTTTCTTGGTGTTCATCAGTCCTCATCCTGAGCACATTGAGTGACTTTCTCAGTTGCAAATTATTCCCAGACAAAGTTTGAAAACATTCATTGTAGGTTATGCTCTGCAAATCTCTGCAGATTTTCACTAATGTTGACCGCCATGCTGTATCCAGAGTGGACATAGTCAAAATGTGGTTTTCTTCTCTGCAACTGACGACATACCCTATCAGTTGCATAAGTCCATTGTGTTTGTGCAACATGTGTTTAGTACATGGCATATTTAATAGAGTGTTACTGGGTGATGGTTGTGTGTCTTCACTTGCCTCGTGCAATACTTCCTTCCAACTTGTATCATTCTTTGCATTGAATTAATGTCCAAAACCCTTGCTGTCAAGTTTGAAAGATGGGGCAGGGGGTTGTTAATTCCCCCACCTGAGCCTCATCCAGGTTGTCATGTATTTGTGACTGGTTTGCACACAATGCATTGGAGATCACTTCACAATTTCCAGAGACCACACTGAACACAAGATAACCATTGGCAAGGCATTCACCTTGTTGATTATGGAATTCCACATGTGACTTTTGCTGATGGTGGCTCCAAACAGCCAGAATTCCACCTTCAGTATTCGTCCATAGTCAGTTCCAGTTTGCTGTGCACAATGTCTTGTCTGCTAACTTGCCATTCAAGTGTCCATTGAAATGTCCCTCACATTGAGGCAAATGGTGCTACGCTGACCAAGACAGATCTAATTTCAATAAAAGTAGGCATGTAGTGGAGAAGAATGAGCACATACATTCCACCTATATATTCTTCTCCATCATCTTACAGAAGGAAAATTTGACTAAAATGTTTAATTTTCATTTTACCCTTCTCAGAAGTATAGTTTGGTCAGTAAGACAGGGGGTGTCTGAGCTTCAGATTGTCTGACAATCACTCTGGCATATCATCTTAACTATTGTACTATTATATGAGAAGCAGCGTCTGGGGGGGCATAAGGATGGATCAATGGAACGGGAAAGGAGTGCGGATTGTGAGCAGTACATATACCATAGTATTTTGTGAAATAATCATGATTTAAGACCCTCAAAACAGGGAGGTGAGAGTGTATGTGTGTATTTGGCTGAGTGAGAAGCTGAGATAAGCCTCATTACAGTCACAACCAACATATCCCTTCTCCACGTACCCACTCAGAAAGAGTAGCAGAAATGGATCCCCGGGCCTTCACATAAGGCCCTCTGACTCCACCCTCATCAATACCTACCTGGGAGAGCGCTCCCCGTTGATAATACCCCTCACGTTTTGAAGGTGGTGAATGAGGGCAGAAACAAACACTGTACTGACCCATTCGCAGCAGGACTGTAAAGTTTTGCTTTTTATTCTTGGCGCATATTGATTCCTTTTTTGATTCACTTGCTGGAGCTGCCATTGAGGGGACTAACTGTGGAGGAACCTGAAAACGAGGACCCACTGCGGACCCCGGGACTGCGAGGACCAGCATTTCTGAGAACAACTGCAGCTGGTGCCTCTTCCCGGGACTGCCCCGCCCCCTTCAAGCACTTCTTAACTGCTCACGGCCCCCGCTTCGCGGGAGCCGCTCGCAGCAGGACTGTAAAGTTTTGCTTTTTATTCTTGCCGCATATTGATTCCTTTTTTTGATTCACTTGCTGGGACTGCCATTGAGGGGACTAACTGTGGAGGAACCTGAAAACGAGGACCCACTGCGGACCCCGGGACTGCGAGGACCAGCATTCCTGAGAACAACTGCAGCTGGTGCCTCTTCCCGGGACTGCCCCGCCCCCTTCAGGCACTTCTTAACTGCTCGCGGCCCCCGCTTCGCGGGAGCCGCTTGCAGCAGGACTGTAAAGTTTTGCTTTTTATTCTTGGCGCATATTGATTCCTTTTTTTGATTCACTTGCTGGGACTGCCATTGAGGGGACTAACTGTGGAGGAACCTGAAATCGAGGACCCACTGCGGACCCCGGGACTGCAAGGATAGGCATTCCTGAGAACAACTGCAGCTGGTGCCTCTTCCCGGGACTACCCCGCCCCCTTCAAGCACTTCTTAACTGATCGCGGCCCCCGCTTCGCGGGAGCCGTTCGCAGCAGGACTGTAAAGTTTTGCTTTTTATTCTTGGCGCATATTGATTCCTTTTTTTGATTCACTTGCTGGGACTGCCATTGAGGGGACTAACTTTGGAGGAACCTGAAAACGAGGACCCACTGCGGACCCCGGGACTGCGAGGACCAGCATTCCTGAGAACAACTGCAGCTGGTGCCTCTTCCCGGGAGTGCCCCGCCCCCTACATCTATTTTAATGACATCTCCAACGCGCATCGCGGGACGCGCGAGGGACTTAGCACGGGGCTAAGCCCGGGCAAAGGGCGGGCCCTCTGAGGCCCTCAGAGGTCGAAGAGGTCGGGTTGGGTCCACCTCCCTAACGACATCACTCCCGGAGCACGTAAGACTTTGACTTTGCTTCTAAGGCCCTCATTCTATATTGTTCACTTGTGGTCCACCAGATCTATATTATATCGTTTGGGGGTGTGTGGTGTGCTATAATAGCTGTTTTAAACTAAGACAATTAAGAAACATCTGTAACATGTCTACTAGAAGTAGTAGAAGTAAGGCAGCGGCTGGGGCAGCGTCCTTTATCGGACCAATAGATAATTTTATTAAAAGGACCAATGATGCTATCGATCTCAGTATCTCGCTCCTTGAGCGTAGGGTCTCGCAAGATCTGGAAAACGCGAAGCGCTCTTCTCTCGGGTCCATTATGCTAGCAACAACTCCAATAAGGTCAAGAAATTCAGATACTAATTCGCATATAGCTCCTATCCACGAAATTCGACCCGACCTTCATACCATACCTAACGTGGTCAATCTATCGGCTACGAATCCTTTAATTGATTCAGACCTTGACACAAGTAGTGAACTAGAGAGAACACCGGACCTAAATATAGACTTCACACCAGAGATTGTAGTTGAGAATAACGAGAAACACTCTACAGATAGGCAAGAAGGTGCCATTAGAAAGCTAACAAAACACTCAATTCAACCTATTCCCCCTGTTGTCAGAAAACGCAATCGGCCCAAAGGCCAACAGAAGAAAGGTACAAATAAGCATCTAAACGCTAATGGACCAAACATACCTATAGAGATACTAAGTAAAAACATCCATGAGATCCCACCTGTGTGTACGGATAAGCCTGATGTTCCCATAAATAGCGATCAATTAGTGGAAAGATTTGGCGACCTCTTAAGCATTTTTATATCGCCAATTGAATCTAGGCTTGCCCGTATTGAGAAACAGTTAGAAGCACTCATAGTCCATAATAAAAAAGCTGATAGTGCCCCTTCAATAGAAATCACCAGTTCAAAGACAAGCACTAGTAAGACCGCATTACCTACATCTAAGGACCTCCCAGTACCTGACCCTGTGACAAAAACAAAACCTATGCCATCTCTAAGCAAAGAAACCATTACAAATAAACCTGTACCTCCTAGTAGCCCAATTTCTAGATACGATACGAATACTCAATTTACAAATACCCAGGTTGAGAAGCCGCACACAACATCTCATAGTGGTAGAAAAACACACAACCAATTCAGCGATACTTTCCCTACCTTCCAAAGGCCTCGGACCTCTCATGATCTTCCCTACACCTCAAGGCAAATACCCTCACGCATTAATTTGCCACCTGAGTGTGGGGCCTATGTGCTGGTTTTGGCCAACGTCCCGAAACTCAGGAATAATCAAGATGAGACTTCCTCCTCCTTAAAAAATAAGACACTACACTGGTTGATAACTAATTGTAGTTACCCAATAGAATGTTCCGGAGAAATTACACATACCCAGAGAGTTGGGTGGATAGGTCCTCTGAAGAAAAAATTCAAGGGGGACTGCGTAACCGTCACCTTTAAAAAACCGATATGGGCCGAAAAAACTTTGGCCAGGGCCCCTTCCCCCTCTACCTGGGAATTCAATACTACTCTTCTCCCTCTGGGGTATTTCTATAGGCATTTAATAACCACTCAACCATTTGCGGTAAATAATCAGTTCACTTCCTTTTATGATCAACATTTCACATCTGAAAGTAACACGCCCTTCTTCCATCAAAATCCGAATTTTTTTCGATCTTACTGGTCCAGCACAATGGCACCAAGGTCAAACTCATTCACATCTGACCACCCACCCGTACTTGTCTGCAACGCCACACTATGAGCACAGAGATGCCCGTTGGCGCCAAGTTGCCGCTGCCCCGGGCAATCCATATAGCATTCCTACTCATAATAGATTCAGTGCACTGTCCGGTCTGGATTTTAACGACTGACTGACTCACGATCAGTTCAAAGAGACAGATGGACATATTGTGAATAGGGGTGCATTGCAAATATGTAAAATATCAGTTACTGAGGATAAAAACATAACACTTACTCCTGGTAGCCATACTTTAAACCCCTTCTCGCAACATAGGCCGGAGGATTTGGCCAATTTATCATCAGCCAACTCTATTTGATGTACAGTCTAACCCAATTCGAAAAACTGTTGCTGACACGTTTTAGATTTAACATGTTTCATTTAATGGTTTCTTCCCCCACGCATAACGACTGGTCGTCAAGAACAATCCCATGTCCCTGTGAGACTGCATCCCCACAATCGACTATACATACTATTCTCTTCTGCAAATTTTATGTAAGACCACGATCCCGCTGGCTACTCCCAATACTGAAAATCTGGGGCCTGCGTCAATGTCGACCAGCATATTTGGCGCTCCAATACCTTGAAAACGAAGTCATTGCAAAATCGATGGCTTGCTTTTTGAAATTTTGCATACGCCATCGTCTAAATCTCTGATATAAGCGACTTAACTTTGTTGTATAACAGGTGTTTTTTGACCCCACTGCTACGAATGTATGTTGTGGCTACGACCTAATGAATCGATAATATGAGAATAGAGATTCATATGAATATTGTTTTAAATGGTTTTTTTTTGTTTTAACTGAGATAACTGTATAAATCTATTTTGTTTCTGTGTCTGAACTTTTATGGTATTCCTGCAATTATGGAAAACCGAATAAAGTTGGTTTTGATTTGATTTGACCCATTCACTGAAATTACCAGAGGTGGTCACTAGAAGGAGAAAATCCAGGAGCTGCAGGAGTCATTCAAAGTATGTTCATGCACTACCTACAACTAGTACACACCACTCTGAGATGAAACACCTACCCAGCTGTTCTATGAAACAAAACCAGGAGCGGCTTGTATCAGGGAAAAGAGGCGGGGGTCAAGTGGAAAGGGGACGAGGGAGACAAGTGTAAAAAATAAAAAAGAACTTACCTGCTGCACTACACCATCATGTCACGCTCTTCTGCTGCACTACTCTGCTCTTCACTGCAAGAAGGCACAGGCTCCCAGCCTGCATTGCAGCCTATCCTAAAGCTGCTATCATGCATAAGAGCAGCTTTAGGATTGGCTTGAGCACCAATGATTTGCGCTCCAGGACAGACTAGGAGCCTGTGCTTGCTCTCTCCAGCCCCAGCATTGCAGCAGGGGTTGGAGAGAGTTCCACTGCGCATGTGGGTTTGGCCAGCCTGAGATGACCAGCCAAACCACATGCGCAGTGAAAGCAGTGCACCTACCATTCCCCTCAGAGCCTAACGTCACTTTGGTTCAGCCCCTAAGACTCGACACAAGGAAAATAAAACAATAATAAAATGGGTTTTAAACCAGTGTTATTTGTCATGTTTTGGAAGGTGCCAGCAAGGTAGGCGACGCTGCGCCACCATAGCAGAGGAGCCGCCCCTGAAAAAAACACAGATAACCTGCCAGATCAACTCCAACCATCACGTCTAGTATGAAAGAGGAGAGCACAAGGCACTGAACCGGTCACTAGGAAGCTGAAGTACAGGGTCAATACTGCCTTCCAAGCTGACTGCCACTTCCTGTGAAGCAGTCAGTGCAGGAAGTGGGGGACAGGGAACGCTTTTGGGCAGAGTAGGAAATGGACAAAGCGGTTGGGGACATAACAAAACGTGGACTTGTAAATCGTACATTCACCACGGAGGGTATCTTAGCCCTGTATAATAGATGTTTATTTTTACCCAACTCAATGGTAGTCATTTTATCGGCCTCAGAAGGATGATAGGCTGAGTGGACCCAACGCAATTTGAACCTGTGACCATGAGGTCAAACAAAGACCCCTACAGTGAATGCATTAGTCCACTAAGTCACTAGACCCGGACAAGACAAGCTTCTCTAGGGGGGAGACACTGTAAGTAGGAGCAGGCTACACTAGGTAGCCAATGGTAGTTACTAGCCGTGCACTTTCTTATGTTTACACGCAAGAGTTGGGTACTTTACAACCTCAGTGGCTACCGTCGGAATGAAATACACACACACACACACACACTTATAAAGCTCTTATGTATGCAGCAATATGGGAGACAGTTTCACATAGTTAAATAACCCAGTACTAACTTACACAGCCAACAAGGGATTCATTCAGTGCCATATATACACATTCACAGATCCTTACACTAACTAAGAGAGGCAGGCATGTAGCAACATACTTGCTTACATATCCAATAACACACCCTCATAAGCAGTGAGACATTCAGTTAGGTATATAATGGGAAACTGGCACTAACAACTAATCCATACAGACAAGTAGGCCTTTAAATATTTTTGAGGCCTGCTACAGTAGAGTGTGTATATGCAGCCAGAAAGGGATCCATACACCTCATCCCATACAGATTGAGAGTACCATCGAGTAACAAAGAGACTCAGATATATAACAACATACTTACTTACATATCTAATGAGACACCCACATACACTGAAACACTCCCTTTTTCTACATATATGTGACCCCTAAGGAAGGTTGTAGGTAATCCATAGGAGAGGATGTATGTGTTTAGAAGGTGAGACATATAGATTGACAGAAAGTAGAATGTTTATAGTTTATATTTGCATAATGGAATAAACTATTGAAATTGTGAATTATTTATGTATTTAGTTATTTAAGGTTGGAAAAGTCAAATATATACTATTTTCCTTTTCAGATATCTAGTTCTGTTATAAGAGAAAAATGTAAGATGACAAAAAAGGAGCAGAGGAGAAAAGCACAAAAGAAACAACCTCCAAACAACTCAGATAAAAAAACAAGATAGTGCACAAAGTACAAAACACAAAAAATCTGCTGGTAAGAGAACACATTGTTTTTTCAAAGACTGTTAAGAAGAATGAAAAGTGTGGAAAATGATGTGAGTATAAAAAAGGTTTTACCAAAAACTCAGAAGTGAAAATCGGTAACTCATGTTGAAAGTGGAACAAGTTCTAAAAAAGTAGTCATGTAGCAGTACAGCAGAAACAATACTATGACATAAGAAGAAGAATGTTTAGGAGTAGGGTAATATAACATTTACAAAGAAATATTAAGTGGAGTAGGATAAGAACAGCAGCTTACAAGCAAAAACAACACTTAAAAGCATTTGCCTTGAAGTATAAGCTATTTATCTTAATAGTAAACAGAATGAGAACACTTGGTAAAACAGTGTCCTGTATGAAGAGGCAAATTCCCCCAAAATAAAACTTATTTTGGTAAAATATTCAGTGGCGCATGGAAGTATACTTCCAGTACAGAGCCTTTGAAGAAAGCTACTTTGAAGAGAACACACTAGTGCATGCAGTTGAAACAATTGGTTGTGCTTTTGAAACAAGTGGTTGATGTTCTGAGGTAAAGGATGGAAACACCATTCCAAAAGAGAAGATAGTTCCTAGGAATGTTGAAGAAGTGATAACTGAAGAGGTACAAGGAAAGCATAGACAGGCCCCTGCATACTAAGGGGACTGTAGCAACATTTGCAGTGTTCAACAGAAGTCAATTCATATATTGAGGAATGTTCTACGTATTTTTCATTGCAAAAGTCTGAAACAGAAAACAGGAATCTTTCAAGGATTAGCTCCATGCATATTAAGGAAGTATACAAATTTACAGGGACATTCATTAGCATGTCAGTTAAAGAAAGTCTGCCAAAGCAGCTTTTATCATTTTAGATCTCAAAAATGTGGAATTTAGTTAGGAGGCTGTACTATGTCAAAACTCCTGCTCTATACTTAGGAGAAATTAATGGAGCTGTTTTGCATTGTACAATATCAGATGTAGAAAAAGTTTGTGAATATATTCAGTTTAGTTTCTTTGGTTCCTAACAGGAATCTAAGGGAGACGAGGAGTTGATATGTGAAGGTTCTGGGGAACAGAGTACAGGTTTTAGTGTTGATACCTTTACAGATGAGATTAGGAAGTGTAACACCGTTTCTTCTGAGAAACCAAACTGTGTTTATATTTGTTGTTGATGCACTCACTACAAATGCCAAACTCACAATACTGATCTGTACTCAAAAAGTGAACAAGAGAACAATAGGTGGTAGCAGTTTGCTGTATATTTATTTGTAGAAGAACACTTTATCAACATGACAAATCATGTGTAAGTACTGCTACAATAAGTTAGAGGATAACATGACACATGGAGTAGTATACAACAATTTAGAATTAGTACTTATTCCAGAAGAACTACGAGATTTAAATGTTTATGAATCCATTTTCGTACAATGTGCACACCCATTTCAGTCTATAGTTCATATTGAGCTGAAGCCAGTTAAGCTACCACCAACTGACCTTCAGAAAGGCCTTAACCACTTGGATGCTAAGGTGTTTTATGGCTTTGAATGTAATTTCCATTGAAGTCAATGGAAACTCCATGACGAGCTGGGCTCGTCATGAGCGTCGAAGGGGTTAAAGGAAGAGTTGTCTACTTACCTTTAGATTTTAAACAGAATATTGAAACTGTTGGTGTACTCAGAAAAGATCATGAACCAGTTGTCATTCTAGGCAACGGTGTGTTAGTAAAGTTACAAAAGTGACATTATACCTGGTACAAAATAATGTTTATAATAAAAATGTGATGTTGTTCGAGATGTAACATATATAGAAGATGAGACATTACTATCAAGTAGACAGATTGAAAAAGTGGATTGTTTCAGATCACAAGTGATCTAAAAACACTACAGCACTCATCCTCTCAATTCTAAAAAGTTATAGATGATGCTATTGATCTCTTTTAAATGAAGTACGCAAAAGTATCTCCTATGCGTGTGTAGTAAAAATGCTTAGAAGCTCGCTGTTTTCCACAGTTGTTTCCCACTGGAGAAGATGAGCACTTCGATGACCACTCTGTACAGATATCAGCAGCTAAATAACGGTCAAGAAGATTATACGCAGGTTATCTTCAAAATCTGTCTGCAAAGCAATTCATTGACAAAGTTCATGGGAAAGACGAAAACTTTGAGTACAACTTGAATAATTTGATGGCGTGCCAAGTTGGTATGAGCAAAAATTGATATCATCGTCATGGAGAATTGAAATGTTCCTTGAGGAATCCAGGTGCACCTACTTGGTTTCTGACACTTAGTTGTACTAAGTATACTTGGGATAACCTGCTAGAATTATTCCAAGAAACAAACTCAAATATGAAGGACATCAAAGTGAAGACAACAGGATAGCTTTGCTCATTGGATTCAGCACATATTTGCAGATATTTGAACCACAGGTTTCAAGCTATTATGTCTCTGATCCGCAACACAACTAATCCTCCTCTTGGTGAAGTTACGGATTTCTTTTGATGAAAAGAGAACCTAGCAAGAGGTGTTCCTCACATTCACATACAGTTGTGGATAAAGGATGCACCAAAATTTAGAACGGACTGCCATGAGTCTGTTGTGTCTTACATACAACAATATGTGACATGTGCCATCCCAAGATACAGTGTTGAAAAGGAGTTGGGCCACAAGTTCTATGGTTTCAAACTCATAGATGTGGGAACGGTTTTATAGCCACAGTTAAACAAACATTAACACAGAAATCACATACATCCTGAGAAGAACAGAGGCCTCCAAATACACAAATGACTAAACTCTTTGATTCTGAAAATGTGGAATGCAAATATCGATGTACAATTTTTTGTAGACAATTCTATTGCTGTTGCTCGGTACATTATTTCATAAATAACAAAGTTGGAGAAGACACAGATGTAGGAGATGTGGGAGGAGATTTCTGTAGAAAATATTTATCAAAGCAATTGTACAATTTCAGCTTGGAAATGCTTTTTCTTAGAGTGATGGGTTCCTATGAGTGTTGTTACCATCTGAGCTTGGCTAGTTTGTACTCAAAGTCAAGGTGAATTGTTTGGGTAAGTCTAGGCCATAGAAGTACAAGGAACTGAGTATTAAAGTCTTGACTCAGAAAGTACAGACATTGTGAAGACAAATATGTTGAATACATACTATCCAAGAAGAAGTCCACATCTAGAAAACACGTGCCCCTATGAATTACTTCAACACTACAGATACAAATCAATGCAATAGAAAACTATAGAAGAAGAAAAATATGTGGTACTTGGGTGTGATGGTTGTTTAGTGAGCCATAGAAAAGGAAATCTAATTAACCACAGGAAATTGAGTTGCCAAACAACAGACAGACAGAAGAGAGTTTTTCTATTTGACACTTGTTCAAATGTTCAAGCCTTGGTGTGCTGAATAAGAACTTCTTGGAGACTACAACTGCTAAAAGGACACTTTCAATGCTGTAAAAGACAGTCAGTGTCCAGTCTTTGAAAGCAGTTTGCAAATGTTGAAAGATGAGATTGAACAGGAAGTAACCATTGCTGCTGAAGTAACTAAGGAGAGTTCACAAAGCAGCCAAAGTTATGTACCACTGAGTGACGCTTCACTTGGGCAACCAATTATTCCACATGAAGCAGCCATAGCCATGAGTGAAGTTTAGACTGCAATGCAACAAGCAGGAGAGGAAAGTGTGCATTTAGAACACTCACTAGCACAACTGAACGAGTACGGAAATATTTTTTATTGAAGTAAAAGATAAAATAGAGCATGGCTTTCTGCACCAGAAAACAGAATAGGAATGTTCTTCATTTAAGCCAATAATACTATACATCAGTGGTCAAACTGGCACTGTAAAACATTTTTAATTAAAGTACTCACCACTTATCTACAGAGGGCTACAGAATCAAATGTATCATGTGTAGTAACAGCACCAACTGGATTAGCCACACACAACATTAAAGAAATTACTTTAAATTACTTTACACTGACTCCTATTGCTGCCTGTTGAACCAGAAGTTATCTGGTGTAGCTTTTCATGAGGTGTCAAGAGTATAAAGAAGACACTAGGGCTTTTGATAATTGATGAGGTGAGCATGGTTTCAAACTTAATGCTTGCTGTTGTACACTTAAGAATGCAGCAGATTTTAAAAATAGAGGGCCTGATTTATAAACTTTTGATGCACTACAGCACAGCAGGCCTTTCTGCTGCACTGCTGTGCGTCAAAAGAAAATGGCAGGAATTGTTTGTATCTAGAAGATATGGCTCATTCGTGTTCTCCTCCCCTGAACTGGCACACAAACACCAGCCATGCACCAATGCAAACACCCTTGTGTCATGTTGCAAGGGTACCTGCGTTAAGTGGATGATTGTTTTTGTGCAGGAAGGGATACCTTCCTGCACAAAAACAATCATTGATAGAATAGAAGGGTTTTTTGTATAGCGCATGGATACCCAGAAGCATCCCAGCGCTATGTGATCACCAGAGTAAGCACTACCTTCTAGGAAAGAGTCAGGTTTTTTAAGTGGTTAGGTTGTCTACGCAGCTGCAACGGTAGGCTCTTCCACAGCTTGGAGGCATTATATGAGAAGCTTCGGCCTCCACTTCTGGCCTTCTTTTCCCTTGGTACCACTGCAAGGTACATCTCACAGATTTGATAATGGGAGGACCATTTCCACCTAGTGACTTATGGGCGATGCACAGGGCCTTGAAGTTGATTCTTTCCTGCACCAGTAACCAATGGATCATGCGTAGTGCCGGTTTTGCAGAGCTTCGTTTCTGGGTTCCCGTAAGCAGTCTTGCAGCAGAATTCTGCACGGTCTGTAATTTTGAGATTACGTGGATGGGAGCGCCCAGGTTACCATAGTCTATTCTTGATCAGATAAGTGCTTGGACCACGTTTTTTTAGCTTGATCTGGTAGTAGCGGCAGGACTTTGTGAATCATTCTTAGCAAGCCAAAACAAAGCACCGGGGTTTTTCTGGCTTGAACTTTGAATGAGAGGTCTTTGTCCAATCAGGCACCCAGGATTTGTATTTCTGTTTTCGGTGTGGGTACTGTACCCATACAGGCTGGCCACATAGTGTTGGTTTTGAAGTTTAAATGGTTGCCAAGTAGCATGAGCTCAGTCTTGTCACCCTTGAGCTTTAATTGGGAAAGACTCATCCAATTAGTGACTTCCTCAAGGCAATGATGGTGATCCGGGGGAGTGTGGTTGGTCTGGGTCAAAGCCACCACCAGCTGGGTGTCGTCGGCATATGTACCTATAGGGATCCCAAAGGGGGCAACCCTCTCCCCCAGTGGATGCATATAAACATTAAAAAGGGTTGGGCTCAGAAATGAGCCCTGAGAGACTCCAAATTTGAGTGGGACCGGATTAGACAGGGCATCACCTGAGAACACATGGAAACACTTATACTCCAGGAAGGATTGGAGCCATGATAGCACCTTGCCAGACACTCCTAAATTCTTGAGACGGTGAGCCAGAATCTGGAGGTTCACTGAAATATCCAACAATATTAAAGTGTTGAATTTATCCTAAAGTGTACCTTCCAGAAGTTATGAGACTTTCTTGTTTGTAAGTCCAAATTCAGCCTTTCAGTGGTCTGCCCTGATTGGTCAGAGTTAAGTGGATTAGCCAGGCTGCTGGGAGGGCAGTGTGCTGGTCTATAGGAATGCCAGGCCAGGAGGTAGCATCGTAAACTATGCTCTTCAAAGGCAGAGGGGTGGCCTGGGTTTCAGCTTCACTCTGACACTCTTGACCCAGAGTTAGGGCTAGGCTTAAGGAAGGTATGTGCAGATGGTAGGGGGGGAGTCCATGGAAATAAGCTATCCCAGGGTGTGTGTTTAGCCAGCTCTTACCTCCTTGCTGGAAAATCAGCCATTATGGATTTGGAAGAATGATGCACTCTGGGACAAACTAATGCCACACTCGACAAGCTATGGTCGTAACTATGAGGAGTTGCCCTGCTCTCATTGGTCAGCAGTGACCTGGTGCTTGACCCAGAGAATTTTGAATAAGTATCTGAGAGGGGCAGAGCCCTCCAGATCTGCTGCTTCAAACTTACTGAAGCAAGAAGTTCCCTGCTGAAAAGATTTTGCTGTGCAAGGAACTCTAAGGCCTGACCTCTGAAGACTGCACCAAGTGAAACTGCAGCCCTGTGGATTACCTTGCTGCCAAAGGACACAAGAGTTGAACCCCCTGCTAGCAACATTGTTAACAGAGCTCACCTGGACAGCCCCACAAATAATTCAAAGCCTAGAGTACAAGTGGATTTGTAAGAGTTTTGTTCAAGTGGATTGCGGAATTGAAGTTTCACACTTTCAAGGACCCTCTTGGAGATTCCAGAACCTTGGACTGTGTGTTGGATGCTTTGGGACCCGCAAGCAGAACTCAAGGAAGATGTTCTAACTGGACCCCGCTTGCTGAAGAAGGCGGCCCACCACAGTGGTGAGAAAATTCTTTTGAACAATTTATAAAGGTGTGTCCCTGACAGAGAAAACGAAATGACTAAAAGGGGCACTGTTGGTTTCTAAGCACTGGAAAGTGACTAATCTTTAAGGATTCATATCTCTGGTTCCCTACAGTGGATTTATTTAGTTTTGGTGTCATTTGAAAGATACAAATATTACCTATTTTTATAAATTGGTGTTGGATTTTTATTTTGTGTTGTGTCTTAATTATTTTTGTTTTGCTTTTAAATGATTTACATACCTGTCTTTGAAGTTAAGACTGTCTGCTCGCAGCTACGTTACCAAGGGTTGAGCATAGGAATAATTTTCTAAGACCTATGCTGAGTCCTATTATGTGTTAGTGGCCATATTGCCAACAGGCACCTAAGCATCATCTCACTTATTCATGCAGCCACTCAACCACTCTCTGACTTAATCATATAAGCACTCATCCATCCACTCTTTATCCATAAATACACTCTTGAAATCTGTCAGTTACTCATAGAACCATTAACACACCCACTTACTCATCCATTCACCACCTCAACGCCAAGTTACTCACCCATACAGACACTGACACACTGTCTTACTCACCATATATCACTCATGCAGCTACTTGCTCCTAAAATCACCCACTCACACAGTCACTCATTCACTCCTAGAGTTACTCACATATTCACTCACTCAGATATACAGCCATTATATATCCACTCACTCACTGATAGAATCACTAATGCACCCTATAACTCACCCATACATATACCCATACAACATGTCATTCACTCATACAACCACTCACACACTTCATTACTTACCCATACAGCTACTCAATACCCACTGACTCACCCACTCAGTAACTCATCCAGCCACTCACACAACCACCCAGTCATTTATACAGCTACTCACACAGCTACTCAGACACCCATACAGACACACACCTACTCACACATCCATACAGCCACTCAACACCTACACAATCATCCATGCAGGTACTTATGCAAATTCTCACTCACACATATAGCTAGATACACAGTCACTCACTCAACCATACAGGTACTCATACACACTGTCACAATCCTATACAGATACTTATCCACCTAGTCACTGATACATACAACAACTCATCCAACCTCTCACCTACCAATATAGCCACTCATACCACCTCTCACTCATACACTAACACACACAACCACTTACTCACCCATACAGATACTCACACACACACACTCACTCACCCATACAGCAGCTCAATACCCACACAGTCATCCACATAGGCACTCATACACACTCACACGTATAGCAAGGTAAATAGTGTGACCATCCATAGGTTTTAGCGTTCAATCAAGCACCCAGGATGGATATACTTTCTTTATACTTTATTTCACAGAAAAGAACAATCCAACTCAAATGTAAAATCAGACCCCCAGTCTTGAGAGTAATAGTGTCTTCTTCTTTTCCCAGGTCCTTCGGAGTTCCTTTCTGCCAGCACCCTCGACAAAAGCAAAGAAGTGGGTAAGTATCTGCCGTTAGTTCCCTTTAAATATATTGGGCTTGTTAACAAAACAAAAGAGTGAGGAAAGAAAAACAAAATATCTAGATACCCCTAAATAATCGGCTTTGTTTGGCTTTCTGTGTTATACTATCCTTTCCCTTTTAATCTTGCTTCTTTTCTCTTTTCTGTCTCTTTCACCGCGCCCCTCCCTTTCTCTCTTTCTGCTATTTTAATTACTTTTGGTTCCTAACTAGGAACCGGTCATGCACCTGGTGGAGCCACATCCCTCCTTGGATGCGGCGGGGTTCTGGGGACAACTGGCAGGTAGGAGGCTCCACTTCTATCTCTGCTCTCCACTCCTTATTCGGGATGTCGGGTCCCGCAGAAGGCGGCTCACTGTTCGCTCTGTTCCTCACAGCTCATTCAGTTCCTTCGTCTTCTCTCCACTCACTCTCCTCGAAATGCTGCTCTCTTCCTTCTTCTTCCTCATGTTTAATACACCTCCTTTTGTCTCTTTTATCTTTCAGGTCGGGTATGTAGCTGCGACTCCTCCCTTCTGCCTGGTTCCCGGGACAGGCAAGGAAGAACGAGCTGGCGGGTGCTTTGGAGCCATCAGGTTGGTGACAAACATTCAATCACTCACCCATACAAGCACTCATACACTCTTTCACGCACCCATACAGACACTCACACACCTAGTCACTGACCCATACAGCCACTCATCCACCCCCTCACTCATCAATATAGCCACTCATACCACCTCTCACTCACTTTTAATCTCATTTCCACAGCCACCCACTTATTCATACAGCTACTCACACACTGTCACTCATCCATATAGCCACTCAACACCCACATACTCACCCATCCAGGCACTCATGCATACTCCCACTCAAACATATAGCACATTACGCACTCACTCACTCACTCACTCACCCATACATCCACTCATGCAACCAGTCTTACAACCTTCTTCACACAAATATACACACTCACACACCTACTCATTGACCCATACAGCCACTTGTCCACATTCACTCACCAATATAATCACTCATACAACCTCTCACTCACCGTGATCTCACTCACACACACTGGGTCTTTTATACAGCCACTCATACATCCACTCTCTCACCCATACAGCTACTCAACACCCACACAATCACCCATACTGGCACTCATGTATACTCTTACTCACTCATATAGCCAGTTACGCAGTCACTCACTCAACCATACAGGCACTCCTACGCCCTTTCAAACACCTATACAGACACTCACCCACCTAGTAACTGACACATACAGCAACCCATCCACCCTCTCACTCACCAATATAGCCACTCATACCAACTCTCACTCACTCATACTCATCCATACAGATACTTACATACTCACTCACTTACCTATAGACCCATTCTACACCCACACACTAACTCATACAAGCAATTTTGCACACTTTCATTTACACATTTGGTCAGCTATGCAGTCACTCACCCATACAGCCACTCATGTACCCTATCACACACCCAAACCGCCACTCACACACCCACTTATCCATCCATGCAGTTAATCACACACCCAGGCAACCATGCATACACTAACTCCCACACCAACACACAGAACAAGACATATTCACATTCTTACAAAAATACATATAACATATAGTTATTCTTTCTTTAACCAGAATAGGCGGTTCTAACAAGAACCTTTTTTATAACCATTTTTTAAAAATAACTTTGTGGGGTTTTTTGGTATTATTTTAAAGATTCAAATGATGGAAAAAGGAAACAGAGTGCTTTCAAACTTAAAGCAGAAAACCAGGAGTAACTTTTTTCTGTCAAAATAAAAATTAACACTGTTGACTGTTGTTGGAAGACCCAAGTTCAGGTATGGACTGTTCTCCCATTGTAGGGATAGGTCGGCATCTTAAGCAGATATATCCAACTGCTGTAAATTCTGGGACCTGGATTGGAGAGGGGGTAGTGATTGATACACTCCTGCATTCCCTAACACACCCACTGACGCACTCATATACTTACTCATGCACTCACTTTCAAACGTTACAAGTAACAGTTAGGAAATAAAATGTAAAAAGACTTTACTTAAAAAAAACAGAGGTTACAAGGGTGTTATAGTGAGGAAACAACATAAAAAAAACTTAGAAACCCACTTAAAAAGTAAAGGTTACAGGGACGTTATATTTAGGATTATATTTCACTTGTTCAAAACCAGTGAAATTCAGCACTTATAGTTCGCTGAGCTAACTATAACTTGCGCCCCTGCAATGCACTGCACTGCTTATGACCTCACATACTGCATTACACATGACATGGTCAGTGACATAAGTGATGACATCACTGATGACATCCCAAACCACATCACTGATGATATCATCCACAGAAGCACTCACACAACTACTCACACCCTTGCATGACCTCCCGTATAACCACTCACACACTCACACAATCACTCACATACCCAATCCCAGGTCTATACAAGGTATCACACAACTGCTCACTCATCTATAGCGGTACTCACATACCCACTTACTCATACTTATAGCCAATCACAGAACCACTCACTCACCCATATAGCTACTCATGCAACCAGTGGCTTACCCATACAAACACTCACAAAGCTATACATCCAGCTACTCAGACACCTACTTTTCACCTTAATAACCCACTCACTCACCCATATAGTCTCAACACAGCCATTCACTCACCTATAAAACACTCACATACCCTCTTACATACCCATTTGCAGGTCCAAATACTCACACGCCTACTCATTCACCAATACAGCCATTCACACAGACACTTACTCTATAATACAGCCATTCACACAACAACTCACTTACCCAAATACCCACTTAAACAGCTACTCACTCACCCATACAGCAACTTACACAACCAGTCTCTCAGTCATACAACCATTCAGACACCCACTCATTCACCCATACAATCACTGATATACCCACTCACCCAACTACACACCATCTACTCACTCACCCATATAGCCATTGACACACACACTCTCTCACCAACACAGCCACTCACACAGCCACTCACTCATCCATACAGTTACTCACACATTCACTTATACACCCATACGTCCACTCACACACCTCTACAGCCAGTCAGACACCCACTCACACATGCATACACACACTCACACAACCACTCACATAATGTGCATTAGAAATAGTATCACTCACTAGTAGTACATTTAATATACTAATTTAACTTTTGGAGTACCTTAGTATATAAGTTTAACACTCACAAACTCATAATCACTGAATGATGTCATTAGTAATGTCATCAGTGATATCATCAGAGATATCATCGGAGATATCATTGGTGATAACATCAGTACAGTCACTGACCATGTCATAAGTGATGTTACATATGAGGTCATAAGAAGTGCATTGCAGGGGTGTAAATTATAGTTAAGTCTGCTAACTATAACTGCTTAATTTCACAGGCTTTATACTAGTGAAATGGGAGCCTAACTATAACGCCCCTGTTGCAAGGTGGAAATATTATGTGATATGACTGGTGGGCCTTATCATGTAATACTAATACAATACACAAACGTGGACATCGGATTTACCCTTAGCAGCCGTAGCTCAGTCGGGGTAGTGTGGCACAGAGCAGTCAGGCATCCCCAGTGGGATATGTGTGAAGCATTTCACAATACCAGCATTGACAATAAGCAAGTGGAATGACTTGAATAAAACCTTGACATCAATTTATAAAAATAGACTGTATTTTTATATAAATATAGGTACCAAAACAAACTGTATCATAAATACAATGAGAGTTTTGGATTTTTGAAATGTTCAAAAATAAATGCACTAAATCTTTCAAACTGGTCCCATTAAAGTCAACAGTGGAAAACACAGATGACACTTGGGGGCATATTCACATGGACTTACCTCCGACTTATCTCCACCTTAATGCATTAAAAGTGGAGATAGAACTACCACCCCATTCACAAGCTGGTGCAAACAGCTGACATCATCAGTATTCCAGCGATAATGCCCCAAAACCTAACACCACGGCGGACACCACCAGCTAACCCTAGTGAGATGCATAGTAGGCGTTCCCATGCAAAAACACACAAAAAAACAACAACACCACTTTCACAATGAACTGACAGATCCGTGAAGTGAACCAAAAACAGGCGAGAAGCTGCGGTAGCCACAGGTATTTAACACCTGCCTCAAACAGGTGTAAAGACGAATGACTACCTGCAATAGGCACCGGAGCCCCGACACAGGCATACCCGAAGAACAAACAACACCATGGAGCTAATCATCATGCATCTCAGAGCCCCAACAGGGCCACAACACCCACCGCCACCACCCCAGGACCCGGGCCCACCCCCACGGTTCTCCACAGAGGCAGCGCAGAGTAAGACAGTGGACCTACCGAAAATGCACCATTCTCACAGACCTAACACCCGAGGAAGTCATTGCCCACTACAGGCTCAAAAGGACAACCATTCTCCGCATCATGATCCACATCATCCACAGGCTGGCGGTCGCAACACAACAGAAAATCAACATCCCTCCGCAGACAAAGCTGCTGACTGTGCTGCACCTGTTGGCCTCTGGTACCTTCCAAACAACAACTGCCAGAGTCGGAGGAGTCTCACAGTCCGCCCTGTCAAAGTTCATCACACCTGTCCTGGATGCCATCCTCAGCTTCATTCCCCAGTACCTTCACTTCCCCAAAACTGTGCAGGAACAGCTGGAGACAAAGCAAGGCTTCTACGCCATAGCTGGTTTCCCAGCCGTGCTGGGGGCAATCGACTGCACACATGTCCCACTTGTGCCCCCTGCGGATACTGCACACCACTACCACAACAGAAAGCACACACATTCCATCAATGTGCAGGCAATAGTGGACCACCGGGGACTCTTCACCAATGTCATCGCCAACTACCCAGGCAGTGTGCATGATTCCTTCATCTTCGGACAGTACATCATCAACCAGCACTTCAAGGATGGCACAGATGGAATGGGTATGCTCATTGGTAAGTACCAAATCAACACACCATACATCCCAAAGCCTCCAAAGCACAAAGCACAACTGTGGGGATGCACACGTGTCCAAACCACATTCAACATGTCAAACTTCTAGACCACCTACCAGACACGACCACATCACTCCATAGTCATCCTGGGCTACCCCTGCACCCAATACAGACATTTCATGGCACCACACAACAGTTGAACGTCTGGAGATGAAGAATGTAGCCATAACACATTTGAGGCACTGCTCTGCCCTCATGACCCTACCCCAGTCTCCCGCGGGTCAGCATACCATGGCGGTGGGCCTGTGTCGGCCACTATCCATCAGGGGACACTAGCCCTGTGCGACTTGAGTCATCCCCCCTTGTAGTTCTGAATTTGCATTTCTGAGTGCCTAATGACCGTTGGTGTAGCTGCCAGCACCAGCTACTCCCTGAGGGCTGGCTTACAATCACCCCACATACAGCCAGCACAGGCGTCACTGGATTGGTGGACCTGCCATCACTTCCTGCCGAACCAATTATTGACTCTTTTCTCCCTGCACTGTCACAGATGATCAAGGATATGCACTCTGCTCTTGGATGATGACACCCCTCCGAGACCCAGCCACACCTGCCCAGAGGCAGTACAATGCAGCTCACATATGCACCAGGGGCATCATTGAACGCACATTTGGCGTGTTGAAGTCACGTTTCAGGTGCCTGGACAGCACAGGTGGGAAGCTCCTGTACTGCCCGGACATCGTGTGCAAGATGATCATTGCATGTTGTGTATTGCACAGCATCTGTGTTCGCACCAGGGCCCCATGGATCCCAGTTCCAGAGGTATCGGATGATGATGGTGGTGATGGGGCAGGTGGCCCGCATCCCACTGCAGCTGCTGCAGGAATGGCCCATAGGAATACCATCATTGACACTTACTTCTCATGAGCACGTCACAATGTGACCGTCGATGGCAATCATGCGCACAGTAGAAGATGTCCAACTGCACTGCATGCGTGATTAAAACATATTTGCAAGTTACAGCTTGTACATGTACATTGTCATGTTACATTTCCCTGCGGTTTCAGATGTGATTTGCCAGGTTGTGCACATTTGGGGAACCAGTTGTGTCCTGTGTTCAATTGTGGAGGGGTTGTGGTTTGTACCGGGATGTTGTCAATGTCGTGGTGTACGTCTGGTTATGTGCATATGCTGCACAGTGGGTGTGTCACTCCTGCAGGTCTGATTTGTCTGCCACTGGTCTCTTTCATGTGGTGTGCCTGTCAGTTCTGTTCTTCCACGGTGCTTGGGGGTTGTGGTGTACATGTTGTCGTCTGCAGTTGGCCAGGGTGCATCCGTGCTATTCCGCTGTTGATGAATTTAGTTATGTGACATTTTCCTTATGCTGTTCTTGTGTTTTTTCCCGCATTGCACGTGACTATTGCTGCCCTCGCGCTGGTTGTCACTGTTTACTTATCGCGCTTTTGGCCATCGCAGGTTTTTTCACGTTAGGGTTTGTGTTTTTATCTCCATCGAGGTGCTTGTATCTCGGGCTTTGGCCGCATTTTCGGCAAACTATTGCATGCTACCACCGTGTTGTGAATTGCGCGTTGTCACAGGGTTTTTTTCTCGCAATAGGCAGTGATGTTGAAAGTTGCATTATGCTACTCTTGAAGTAGTTATCACACCTTCTTGTGAATACACCCCTTGGTCACTTGTAGGGTGAGTTTAAATGAACCCTCAAGTGGATAAGGTCATGCGGGTCCCTAGACCAATTTCCAACAGCTGTTTCTTTGATACCATGCCTAGGCAGTCAAGCCCCCAACGGGTGATCACCAAGCCTTGGCTTTGGCAAATATATTCCATGGTTACTTTGGCTGCTGGAGGTCGACGGGAGAGGAGTACTGGCTTGAAGCTTCTCAAAACTTGGCAATCACTCCAGACTTGCAGGGCACCACTTCTCTTTGGGTTCACTCTCAACAGTCTTCTCAGAATTCTCGTCACGCAGCATGTCGATTTTTCCTGCACTTTGCAGGGGACTGGTGCTTCCAATACAAGGGTAAAAGAATAAGTGTTGGACAGAATGCAGAACAATGTCATATATTCACCCCAGTACAGAGATCTGGGCCTAAATCTATCGTTTTTTTGCTCACCATGCCATTCCAGTTTGGACCCAGCCATATGCAAATCAGTCTTGGCTGGGGTGGCATAGTGAGAAAAAGAATGATAGATTTAACCCAGATCTCTTGACTGGGGGTTAATGTTTTGATTTGTTCTGCATTCCGTCCATCAAATGTGTGTCTTTTGCTTTCTCGCCCTAACTTCGCCAGGTATGCCCAGACGTGGGTCCCGGGCTCACTGTGCCACTGGATTCAAGCTATCCTGGCTGAAGAGGGGTGAAACCCCAAAACCAGTCCTAGAATGCTTGTTTCCGGTCCAGGGAGGACCTGGCTCAGCAGTTCAGGCTGGACTGTTCCCATGAGGCACAGGGTCCAGACTGATTTGCATATGGCCAGGTATAAACTGGGGTGGCATGGTGGACAAAGAAATGATGGATTTAACCCAGATCTCTAGACTGGGGGTGAATGATTTTATTTGTTCTGCATTCCGTCCATCAAATGTGTGTCTTTTGCTTCCTCACCCCAAGTGCCCCGGGTATGCCCAGACATGAGTCCCGGGCTCACTGTGCCACTGGATTCTAGCAATCCTGGATGAAGAGGGGTGAAACCCCAAAACTGGTCTTAGGATGCTTGTTTCCGGTCCTGGGAGGACCTGGCTTAGCAGTTCCGGCTGGACTGTTCACATGAGGCACAGGGTCAAGACTGATTTGCATATGGCCAGGTCTAAACTGGGGTGGCATGGCGAGCAAATGAATGATGGATTCAACCCAGATCTATCGACTGGGGGTGAATGCTTTGACTTGTTCTGCATTCCGTCCATCAAATGTGTGTTTTTTGCTTCCTCACCCTAAGTGCGTTGGGTATGCACACTCGTGGGTCCCAGGCTCACTGTGCCACTGGATTCAAGCTATCCTGGCTGAAGAGGAGTGAAACCCCGAAACCGGTCCTAGGGTGTTTGTTTCCGGTCCAGGGAGGACCTAGCATAGCAGTTCGGGCTGGCCTGTTGCCATGAGGCACAGGGTCAAGACTGATTTGCATATGGCCAAGTCTTAAATGGGGTGGCATGGTGAGCAAAAGAAAGATGGATTTATCCAGATCTATTGACTGGGGGTGAGTGCTTTGATTTGCTCTGCATTCCATCCATCAAATGTGTGTCTTTTGCTCCCTCACCCTAAGTGCGCTAGGTATGCCCAGACATGGGTCCCGGGTTCACTGTGCCACTGAATTTAAGCTATCCTGGCTGAAGAGGGGTGAAACCCTGAAACCGGTCCTAGGATCCTTGTTTCCGGTCCAGGAAGGACCTGACTTAGCAGTTCGGGCTAGACTGTTCCCATGAGGCAAAGGGTCAAGACTGATTTGCATATGGCCAGGTCTACACTGGGGTGGCATGGTGAACAAAAGAATGATGAATTTTACCCAGAGCTCTTGACTGGGGGTGAATGCTTTGATTTGTTCTGCATTCCGTTAATCAAATGTGTCTTTTGCTTCCTTGCCCTAAGTGCCCCGGGTATGTCCAGACGTGGGTCCCGGGCTCACTGTGCCACTGGATTCAAGCAATCCTAGCTGAAGATGGGTGAAACTCCGAAGCCGGTCCTAGGATGCTTGTTTCTGGTCCAGGGAGGACCTGGCTTAGCGGTTTGGGCTGCACTGTTCCCATGAGGCACAGGGTCAAGACTGATTTGCATATGACCAGGTCTAAACTGGGGTGGCATGGTGAGCAAAAGAATGATGGATTTTACGCAGATCTCTTGACTGGGGGTGAATGCTCTGATTTGTTCTGCATTCCGTCCATCAAATGTATGTCTTTTGCTACAAATACAAGGGAGTCTGCTTTCGTTTCTGGCTTCAACTGCAGGCCCTCTTGCTGTGAGCAACAGGCTTTCACCACAGGCACACGTTGACACTTGGGTTCAGTATATGGTCTTTTCATGGCACTTAGGTCTCCTCTGTATGTGCTGCAGCAGAGTCCTGTCTTTGGTGAAAGCATCTTGCAGAGAGCCAGTAAAGAGCAGGGAGGGCTCCGTGATGACATACACCTCAGCAGTCCAGACGCGTTTCGGGCCAACGCCCTTTGTCAAAGGTAAGCTGCTTGGAAATTACAACAAGGGACCTCCAACATTTTCCCTCCTTTTATTTTGCAGATTCAACTCAGGTGAGTATTTCCACACAGCATTATTGGATGGGTAGTCCTTATACATCAAAGGCTGCAGTCATTTCCATGGCAGAAAGTTATTCAATTGTGTTATTCACCAACAGTTGTCCTCCCAGTGCAAACACTCTCACCTCTGCTCTGCACAACACAGCCTGCCATAAGCTGCAACAGACCCACGCTGTTAATGCGGTAGTGCATCCCGCGACCGAGCGCGGCCACTGTAAATAAAAAGAAAGGGTTCGCCACCAGATAGGATACACTTGCACAGGGCCAGTAAAGAGCAAGGAGGGTTCCTTGATGTTACACGCCTCAGCAGTCCTGACGCCTTTCGGGCCAACGCCCTTTGTCAAAGGTAAGCTGCTTGGAAATGACAACAAGGGACCTCCAATATTTTCCCTCCTTTTATTTTGCAGATTCAACTCAGGTGAGTATTTCCACACAGCATTATGGGATGGGTAGTCCTTATTCATCAAAGCCAATGTGGGCGGCAGTCATTTCCATGGCAGAAAGGTATTCAATTGTGTTATTCACCAGCAGTTGTCCTTCCCAGTGCAAACACTCTCACCTCTACTCTGCACAACACAGCCTGCCATAAGCTGCAACAGACCCGCGCTGTTAACGCGGTAGTACATCCCGCGACCCAGCGCGGCCGGTTTAAATGAAAAGAAAGGGTTCGCCCACCAGATAGGATACACGTGTACAGGGCCAGTAAAGAGCATGGAGGGCTCCGTGATGAAACACGCCTCAGCAGTCCTGGCGCGTTTCGGGCCAACGCCCTTTGTTAAAGGTAAACTGCTTGGCAATGACAACAAGGGACCTCTAATATTTTCCCTCCTTTTATTTTGCAGATTCAACTCAGGTGAATATTTCCACACAGCATTATGGGATTGGTAGTCCTTATACATCAAAGCCCATGTGGGCTGGTGTCATTTCCATGGCAGAAAGTTCTTCAATTGTGTTGTTCACCAGCAGTTGTCCTTCCCAGTGCAAACACTCTCACCTCTGCTCTGCACAACACAGCCTGCCGTAAGCTGCAACAGACCCACGCTGTTAACGCGGTAGTGCATCCCGCGACCGAGCGTGGCTACTGTAAATGAAAAGAAAGCATTCGCCCACCAGATAGGATGCACTTGCAGAGGTCCATTAAAGAGCAGGGAGGGCTCCGTGATGAAACACGCCTCAGCTGTCCTAACGCATTTCGGGCCAACACCCTTTGTCAAAGGTAAGCTGCTTGGAAATGACAACAAGGGACCTCCAATATTTTCCCTCCTTTTATTTTGCATTTCAACTCAGGTGAGTATTTCCACACAGCATTAAGGGATTGGTAGTCCTTATACATCAAAGCCCATGTGGGCTGCAGTCATTTCCATGGCAGAAAGTTCTTCAATTGTGTTAATCAGCAGCAGTTGTCCTCCCCAGTTCAAACACTCTCACCTCTGCTCTGCACAACACAGCCTTCCATAAGCTGCATCAGACCCGCGCTGTTAACGCGGTAGCGCATCCCGCGACCGAGCGCGGCCGCTCTAAATGAAAAGAAAGGGTTCGCCTACCAGATAGGACGCACTTGCAGAGGGTCAGTAAAGAGCAGAGTGTGCTCCGTGATGAAACACGCCTCAGCAGTCCTGACGCGTTTCGGGCGAACGCCCTTTGTCAAAGGTAAGCTGCTTGGAAATGACAACATGGGAACTCCAATATTTTCCCTCCTTTTATTTTGCAGATTCAACTCATGTGAGTATTTCCACACAGCATTTAGGATTGGTAGTCCTTATACATCAAAGCCCATGTGGGCTGGTGTCATTTCCATGGCAGAAAGTGCTTCAATTGTGTTATTCACCAGCATTTGTCCCCCTCAGTGCAAACACTCTCACCTCTGTTCTGCACAACACAGCCTGCCATAAGCTGCAACAGGACAAATCAATTTTTTCAATAACAATGATAACGCTCACTCAGGGGATCCAATTCTTCGGGCTAGATTTCATTCCAGTTACGCGTTTCGGGGAACAATGTCCACTTGCTCAAACACTGGGTAGTTAGTTCCACCACTCTTTTCAAGCCACAATAAACATAGAAAATGAACAAATGTAATTACATGCAGATTACAAGTAACTGCGCCATCCATCTTGGAATTGTTTTAAATGTTTGTCTTAGGTACATAAAAGCCACTTTACTTTACATTTCTACCTTTCTTCATATACATAATGTACAGTCCTATTGAATGTCAATGCATTACTTGTTTCTTATCTGTGGAATTATTTGCATGAGTTTTGCCTGAATTGCGCATGGTACTTAAAGTATTCTTTCTAAAACAATTGTACATGCAAAGTGCGACATAACGTGCAGATTGTGGTTTTAACAGTCGTCATACACAGTTGGGTTGCCCAGTGGCACACAGCGGGGTTCAAAGCTTTCATTTTATTTTTTTAAATGGCATAACGCTTTACAGCAGGTGTGCCTTTCTCAATTGCCTTAGACTCTGGAGCTCATTCACACGTCATCTTTCTGCGTGCTATCTCACTGTGAATGGAGGGAGCTCAATGTGGACTACATGCCCCAGCATACCATGGTTGCTCCTATGAAAACTATTATTAGTTTGATGTCTTTCTTTTAGCCCTTGCACCCGTTAGAAGAATGGACTAATTTATGAAAAGAAAGAAGAGTGCTTTGAGTTTCCAGAACATTCGGAGAAAACATCGAAGGGCATCGCATGGGGTTTGAATGAATTATATGTACTGTTAGCAACTGAACTTTAGGACATGAAAGAGACCATGGCATTTACTCACTCGAATTTTTGATGGCTTGTATATTTTTTTCACTACAGATATGTATTCTGGGAAATGTAGTTCTTGGTTTTGTGTCTAAGGCAGGAAGGAACAGGAAGTTTTATGCTCCGGGCCAATGGGAGGGGAGAATGACGGGGTGTAAGGACTCAAAAGAATGGGCGTGACATTTTCTAAAACAGCTGGGAGCAATCATGACGAGGGAGGGAGACGATGTTTTATCAGTCAAGCAGGTACGTTGTAAGGTGGGATATCTAGACTGAAGGGATTTTTTAGGTTGCACTGAAGGACCGTAAGCTGGAAATAGGATCATGTTTGAAGGAAAATGAATGTAGCAGAGCACATTATAAAAACTAACGGACTTGATGATGATAAGGAAGGGATTTTCTCAATGTAACATTTGTAGCGTCATGAGCATCGAAGGATAAGAACTGGAGGGGTGGGAGTAGCATTAGGATTAACTCACGTAATTAACAGCGTGTTAGGTACTTAGATTACACCCTGCACATGAAGGCACGGAACGGGACACTGAAATAATTGAGAGGGAGATCCAGTGAGATAATGTAGTTTGTGGTAATGTCTGCTCACAAAGCGAAGGGAATGGAATTGTGATAAAATGTTTTAATGTTGTTTATGCAGTGAAAAATTGTTAATAATTCATTCATGTTATGATTTACTTATAGTGACCCCCGACGAAGGGCACATGGCAGCCCGAAATGCATTGGGTATTTTTACATGAAACATTAAAGACTGCTTGCGATGGACTTTTTGCATTAATCGTATTCATTCTAAAAGGCCTGGATGGGTGCAGTTTGAATATAAGAAACCTGTAAATTGGCATTATACCCCGAGTGTGGGACCTCTGGATGAAATGGAGATAACATAAGTTGGAAATAAAAGAGTTTAAACATGGTGAAATTTGGAATAATGCAGATTTAAAAGTCAAAAGTTGTTAAATTAAAAGGTGCACGCTAAAAGCGGCACTATGCTTTGCATTTGGTTTTGGGGCTACACAGTCCCTCACCTCTTAAAGTTTTCTTTTAGCCCTTTCATATTAAACTGTTATTTCCTCATAGTGAGATGGGCTTTTGTTATAGTCATCCAAAATTACATAAATGTCATTCAAGTGTTGCCCCTTACGTCAATTTTAAAAAATTGCAATGATTTACTCAGACCCCTTTGTCCGGTCTTGAATTGCCAACTAGGAGCTCACCCGGAGGCACTGCTTAAGTAATATATATATATATGTTGCCTGCAAATGGAAGACGCCACTCAGTCAGGTTTGTATCGCCAACATTTTCATTTATTGCAGGAAGCACAGCGTAACCAGGGACCTGCACAACAGCAATGTGTTCTAGCCCAGCCCAACGCGTTTCATGTAAACGAACACTTCCTTAGGGGCTCCGGACTTCAAAGTCTATGGTGATGCACTGTCCGACGGATGCCTTGATATTCAATCAACCCGCCTCCATGGGCGTGGCCAACACCGTGGCCTCATGGTAATTGTAGTGCACGTCTTGCTTCTCCTGTGAGCGGCATCACCATCTACTTTGTGTATTTTATTGAATTAGATCCAAGTGGATTGTAGGTCAGGCTCAAAGTCTTCTCTCTGGTTGGAATCCCCAATAACGGCACCTAACTCCATAAGCGAGCCCGCCGCTTGACGAGCTCGCTGGGATGCTGGGACAGCACCGGGGAGTCTTCCGCGGCTCAGGCACAGCCGCTAACATCCACAAGAAAGTTGCCTGCAAATGGAAGACGCCACTCAGTCGGCTTTGGATCGCCAACATTTTCATTTATTGCAGGAAGCACAGCGTAACCAGGGACTCGCACAACAGCAATGTGTTCTAGCCCAGCCCAACGCGTTTCATGTAAATGAACACTTCCTCAGGGGCTCTGGACTTCAAAGTCTATGGTGATGCACTGTCCGACGGCTGCCTTGATATTCAATCAACCCGCCTCCATGGGCGTGGCCAACACCGTGGCCTCATGTAATTGTAGTGCACGTCTTGCTTCTCCTGTGAGCGGCATCACCATCTACTTTGCGTATTTTATTGAATTAGATCCAAGTGGATTGTAGGTCAGGCTCAAAGTCTTCGCTCTGCTTTGAATCCCCAATAACGGCACCTAATTCCATAAGCGAGCCCGCCGCTTGACGAGCTCGCTGGGATGCTGGGACAGCACCGGGGAGTCTTCCGCGGCTCAGGCACAGCCGCTAACATCCACAAGAAAGTTGCCTGCAAATGGAAGACGCCACTGAGTCAGGTTTGTATCGACAACATTTTCATTTATTGCAGGAAGCCCAGCGTAACCAGGGACCTGCACAACAGCAATGTGTTGTAGCCCAGCCCAGCGCGTTTCATGTAAACGAACACTTCCTCAGGGGCTCCGGACTTCAAAGTCTATAGTGATGCACTGTCCGACGGCTGCCTTGATATTCAATCAACCCACCTCCATGGACGTGGCCAACACCGTGGCCTCATGGTAATTGTAGTGCACGTCTTGCTTCTCCTGTGAGCGGCATCACCATCTACTTTGCGTATTTTATTGAATTAGATCCAAGTGGATTGTAGGTCAGGCTCAAAGTCTTCGCTCTGGTTTGAATCCCCAATAACGGCACCTAACTCCATAAGCGAGCC
Organism: Lissotriton helveticus; assembly: GCF_964261635.1. Classification (NCBI taxonomy): domain Eukaryota; kingdom Metazoa; phylum Chordata; class Amphibia; order Caudata; family Salamandridae; genus Lissotriton; species Lissotriton helveticus. Next base: position 339,230,940 of record NC_136073.1, read on the forward strand.
CGCTGCTTGATGAGCTCGCTGGGATGCTGGGACAGCACAAGGGAGTCTTCCGCGGCTCAGGCACAGCTGCTAACATCCACAAGAAAGTTGCCTGCAAATGGAAGACGCCACTCAGTCGGGTTTGTATCGCCAACATTTTCATTTATTGCAGGAAGCACAGCGTAACCAGGGACCTGCACAACAGCAATGTGTTCTAGCCCAGCCCAACGCATTTCATGTAAACAAACACTTCCTCAGGGGCTCCGGACTTCAAAGTCTATGGTGATGCACAGTCCCACGGCTGCCTTGATATTCAATCAACCCGCCTCCATGGGCGTGGCCAACACCGTGGCCTCATGGTAATTGTAGTGCACGTCTTGCTTCTCCTGTGAGCGGCATCACCATCTACTTTGTGTATTTTATTGAATTAGATCCAAGTGGATTGTAGGTCAGGCTCAAAGTCTTCTCTCTGGTTGGAATCCCCAATAACGGCACCTAACTCCATAAGCGAGCCCGCCGCTTGACGAGCTCGCTGGGATGCTGGGACAGCACCGGGGAGTCTTCCGCGGCTCAGGCACAGCCGCTAACATCCACAAGAAAGTTGCCTGCAAATGGAAGACGCCACTCAGTCGGCTTTGGATCGCCAACATTTTCATTTATTGCAGGAAGCACAGCGTAACCAGGGACCCGCACAACAGCAATGTGTTCTAGCCCAGCCCAACGCGTTTCATGTAAATGAACACTTCCTCAGGGGCTCTGGACTTCAAAGTCTATGGTGATGCACTGTCCGACGGCTGCCTTGATATTCAATCAACCCGCCTCCATGGGCGTGGCCAACACCGTGGCCTCATGTAATTGTAGTGCACGTCTTGCTTCTCCTGTGAGCGGCATCACCATCTACTTTGCGTATTTTATTGAATTAGATCCAAGTGGATTGTAGGTCAGGCTCAAAGTCTTCGCTCTGCTTTGAATCCCTAATAACGGCACCTAATTCCATAAGCGAGCCCGCCGCTTGACGAGCTCGCTGGGATGCTGGGACAGCACCGGGGAGTCTTCCGCGGCTCAGGCACAGCCGCTAACATCCACAAGAAAGTTGCCTGCAAATGGAAGACGCCACTGAGTCAGGTTTGTATCGACAACATTTTCATTTATTGCAGGAAGCCCAGCGTAACCAGGGACCTGCACAACAGCAATGTGTTGTAGCCCAGCCCAGCGCGTTTCATGTAAACGAACACTTCCTCAGGGGCTCCGGACTTCAAAGTCTATAGTGATGCACTGTCCGACGGCTGCCTTGATATTCAATCAACCCACCTCCATGGGCGTGGCCAACACCGTGGCCTCATGTAATTGTAGTGCACGTCTTGCTTCTCCTGTGAGCGGCATCACCATCTACTTTGCGTATTTTATTGAATTAGATCCAAGTGGATTGTAGGTCAGGCTCAAAGTCTTCGCTCTGCTTTGAATCCCCAATAACGGCACCTAATTCCATAAGCGAGCCCGCCGCTTGACGAGCTCGCTGGGATGCTGGGACAGCACCGGGGAGTCTTCCGCGGCTCAGGCACAGCCGCTAACATCCACAAGAAAGTTGCCTGCAAATGGAAGACGCCACTGAGTCAGGTTTGTATCGACAACATTTTCATTTATTGCAGGAAGCCCAGCGTAACCAGGGACCTGCACAACAGCAATGTGTTGTAGCCCAGCCCAGCGCGTTTCATGTAAACGAACACTTCCTCAGGGGCTCCGGACTTCAAAGTCTATAGTGATGCACTGTCCGACGGCTGCCTTGATATTCAATCAACCCACCTCCATGGACGTGGCCAACACCGTGGCCTCATGGTAATTGTAGTGCACGTCTTGCTTCTCCTGTGAGCGGCATCACCATCTACTTTGCGTATTTTATTGAATTAGATCCAAGTGGATTGTAGGTCAGGCTCAAAGTCTTCGCTCTGGTTTGAATCCCCAATAACGGCACCTAACTCCATAAGCGAGCCCGCTGCTTGATGAGCTCGCTGGGATGCTGGGACAGCACAAGGGAGTCTTCCGCGGCTCAGGCACAGCTGCTAACATCCACAAGAAAGTTGCCTGCAAATGGAAGACGCCACTCAGTCGGGTTTGTATCGCCAACATTTTCATTTATTGCAGGAAGCACAGCGTAACCAGGGACCTGCACAACAGCAATGTGTTCTAGCCCAGCCCAACGCATTTCATGTAAACAAACACTTCCTCAGGGGCTCCGGACTTCAAAGTCTATGGTGATGCACAGTCCCACGGCTGCCTTGATATTCAATCAACCCGCCTCCATGGGCGTGGCCAACACCGTGGCCTCATGGTAATTGTAGTGCACGTCTTGCTTCTCCTGTGAGCGGCATCACCATCTACTTTGTGTATTTTATTGAATTAGATCCAAGTGGATTGTAGGTCAGGCTCAAAGTCTTCTCTCTGGTTGGAATCCCCAATAACGGCACCTAACTCCATAAGCGAGCCCGCCGCTTGACGAGCTCGCTGGGATGCTGGGACAGCACCGGGGAGTCTTCCGCGGCTCAGGCACAGCCGCTAACATCCACAAGAAAGTTGCCTGCAAATGGAAGACGCCACTCAGTCGGCTTTGGATCGCCAACATTTTCATTTATTGCAGGAAGCACAGCGTAACCAGGGACCCGCACAACAGCAATGTGTTCTAGCCCAGCCCAACGCGTTTCATGTAAATGAACACTTCCTCAGGGGCTCTGGACTTCAAAGTCTATGGTGATGCACTGTCCGACGGCTGCCTTGATATTCAATCAACCCGCCTCCATGGGCGTGGCCAACACCGTGGCCTCATGTAATTGTAGTGCACGTCTTGCTTCTCCTGTGAGCGGCATCACCATCTACTTTGCGTATTTTATTGAATTAGATCCAAGTGGATTGTAGGTCAGGCTCAAAGTCTTCGCTCTGCTTTGAATCCCTAATAACGGCACCTAATTCCATAAGCGAGCCCGCCGCTTGACGAGCTCGCTGGGATGCTGGGACAGCACCGGGGAGTCTTCCGCGGCTCAGGCACAGCCGCTAACATCCACAAGAAAGTTGCCTGCAAATGGAAGACGCCACTGAGTCAGGTTTGTATCGACAACATTTTCATTTATTGCAGGAAGCCCAGCGTAACCAGGGACCTGCACAACAGCAATGTGTTGTAGCCCAGCCCAGCGCGTTTCATGTAAACGAACACTTCCTCAGGGGCTCCGGACTTCAAAGTCTATAGTGATGCACTGTCCGACGGCTGCCTTGATATTCAATCAACCCACCTCCATGGACGTGGCCAACACCGTGGCCTCATGGTAATTGTAGTGCACGTCTTGCTTCTCCTGTGAGCGGCATCACCATCTACTTTGCGTATTTTATTGAATTAGATCCAAGTGGATTGTAGGTCAGGCTCAAAGTCTTCGCTCTGGTTTGAATCCCCAATAACGGCACCTAACTCCATAAGCGAGCCCGCTGCTTGATGAGCTCGCTGGGATGCTGGGACAGCACATGGGAGTCTTCCGCGGCTCAGGCACAGCTGCTAACATCCACAAGAAAGTTGCCTGCAAATGGAAGACGCCACTCAGTCGGGTTTGTATCGCCAACATTTTCATTTATTGCAGGAAGCACAGCGTAACCAGGGACCTGCACAACAGCAATGTGTTCTAGCCCAGCCCAACGCATTTCATGTAAACAAACACTTCCTCAGGGGCTCCGGACTTCAAAGTCTATGTTGATGCACAGTCCGACGGCTGCCTTGATATTCAATCAACCCGCCTCCATGGGCGTGGCCAACACCGTGGCCTCATGGTAATTGTAGTGCACGTCTTGCTTCTCCTGTGAGCGGCATCACCATCTACTTTGCGTATTTTATTGAATTAGATCCAAGTGGATTGTAGGTCAGGCTGAAAGTCTTCGCTCTCCTTTGAATCCCCAATAATGGCACCTAACTCCATAAGCGAGCCCGCCGCTTGACGAGCTCGCTGGGATGCTGGGACAGCACCGGGGAGTCTTCCGCGGCTCAGGCACAGCCGTTAACATCCACAAGAAAGTTGCCTGCAAATGGAAGAAGCCACTCAGTCAGGTTTGTATCGCCAACATTTTCATTTATTGCAGGAAGCACAGCGTAACCAGGGACCTGCACAACAGCAATGTGTTCTAGCCCAGCCCAACGCGTTTCATGTAAACGAATACTTCCTCAGGGGCTCCGGACTTCAAAGTCTATGGTGATGCACTGTCCGAGGGATGCCTTGATTTTTAATCAACCCGCCTCCATGGGCGTGGTCAAGACCCTGGCTTCATGGTAATTGTAGTGCACGTCTTGCTTCTCCTCTGAGCGGCATCACCATCTACTTTGCGTATTTTATTGAATTAGATCCAAGTGGATTGTAGGTCAGGCTCAAAGTCTTCGCTCTGCTTTGAATCCCCAATAACGGCACCTAACTCCATAAGCCAGCCCGCCGCTTGACGAGCTCGCTGGGATGCATGGACAACACCGGGGAATCTTCCGCAGCTCAGGCACAGCCGCTAACATCCACAAGTTATGCTGTGCTTCCTGCAATAAATGAAAATGTTGGCGACACAAACCTGACTGAGTGGCGTCTTCCATTTGCAGGCAACTTTCTTGTGGATATATATATATGTGTATATATATATATATGTGTGTGTAATATATATATATATATATATATATATATATATATATATATGAGACTGGACGTGTTTTCACGTTTTCAAGGACGTTTGATAACATTAAACGTCGCGCACTTACAAATGAAGGAAATAAAAGCTACATGGCTTCATTAGGAGCGCAGATTGATGGCAATTTTTCCTCAGTAGAAGTAGTGTGGAGAGTAGCACTGAATCTGACGATGGTATATGGCAAAAGACACTTCAAGTACCAACCAACTTTGCACCAGGGGAAGAGCTTTCTTTTTTAGTAGAGGACCGCCGGCAAACTCTCAGACCGCGCAATCAAGCACGGACACAAGACGCAGAAGGAACCAACGGAGGAAACAGAGGCGGAAACTAAAGCTACAGAGGAAAAAACAAGAAGAACTTCAATAGCAAAAAATAGATCAGGTACCAATTGACATTGTTGATAACACAGTAATTAATCTTTCTGAACTTACACTATCGGTGGCAGAAAAACAACTATTGGCCCTGGGTCTTTCATACTGTCCTACCAATTGCTTTAAATACACGCAAACCAGAGTTGATGTTTTCAAATGCATTCGAAAACTAAAATTAAGAAAATATTTCCAGTTAAATATTGCTGCAAATTTAGCATCACAAAAAAGAACTGTATAAGGAATGTTCCCTAATTTTGAAGCTGCTGCTGTAGGCACAATACTAACAGCACAATCTTTAGGTAACTCGAATGATACATCGGGCAATTCAACACAAGAAAACCTGTTAGAAGCTGGTATTACTTGTAACATGCCAGGCATCAGTCCATTTAGATCTCCATCGAATTTCATCCCAATGATGCCCAGGGATGCAGTTGATGTATTTAACGATTGTATTGTGGAGGATCTTAAGAAATTGAACTGTGTTTTCATACGGCAAAATCGGCAGCGCAAACATTCGGAAATGCAATATACCAAATTGATTTGAAAATTGTAGGAGCATACCGAAATAATCATCAATAACGCCGATAAATTCAGGAACATTGTTCTATGGCCACGGGATTTATATTTGGAGGAGGCAAATAAGCATCTTAGTGACATTAATTGCTATAGAAGAGCAAATTTTCAAGAACTAAGACAAAACAAGGAACTGGTATTTAGTGAGTTGGCGCAGTGGAAATGCATGGGTCTTCTATCTAAAAATGAATTTTGTTTTCCGAAAATGATTATCCTTTAATTCCTTTTTTATACTTTATCCCAAAAGTTCATAAAAATGTGGTACCAATTCCTGGGTGACCAATAATTTTGGCCCAGAAAAGTCTTCTAGAGGCTATGTCAAAATACGCTGATCATATTTTACATGAATTTGTAGAAAACTTACCAACATTTATCAGGGATACAGGATACTTTTTAACCAAATTGAAATCAGTTGTATGGGAGGAAGACTGTCTTTAGATTGTAATGAACATCTGTCCATTGTATACTAGTATACATCATTCAGATGGCTTAAACGCTATTTGTTTTTATTTGGACAAAAGGAGTATACAAATGTATGAACATAATAAGATGTTGATAAGAATGATAGAGCTATGCCTGACCCACAACTATTTCTTATTTAACAAGGAAATATTCCAACAGCTTCGTGAAGTGGCCATGGGGGCATGATTCTCCCCCAGCTACGCATGTTTACACGTGGGCTGGTGGGAGGAGCATGTCCTGAGGGCTACCCATAAGGATGTCTTTGACCAACATGTTCTCCACTGGTGGAGATTCATAGACAATGTGTGTCTGATTTGAAAAGGATCCCTTGAATCAACAAAGATGTTCATTGGTACGCTGAATATTAATACCCTGAACTTATAATTTACCTCAGAGATTAGCAATGAAAAGGTTCAATTTTTAGATGAGGAGATTTATGTTCAAGACAACAGTATTCACACTAGACTGCACAGGAAGTTGACGGCTGGAAATTCTGTGCTTCATGCTTCTAGCTCACACCCACAACACCTCACACAAAGTATTCCTTATGGGGAGTTCTTGAGAATAAAACGTATATGCAGTCACGAAATTGATTTGAAAACATGTCAGCATGAAGCATTTGAAATATTTGTTAAAAGGGGATATAAAGCCATGGATTTAGAGAAAGCTAGAGATAAGGCCAATGGCTTGAACTATGCTAGTTGTGCATCTGAAATATCTGAGACTCCCTCAATACCTAGGCAGAATGAAAAAGAAAATCATGTCACAGCTGTGGAAACAACTTGCAACATAAGATTGATAACTAACTTATGTAGACCGGAAAGGCAGGTTACAAAAATACTATATAAAAATTGACCTATTATCCGGTCAGACAGAACTCTGTCTCGTTTCCTTCCGGAACTTCCAGTCTAACATTTAGAAGGGCACCCTCTATGAGGGACGCACTGGTAAGAAACAGCCCGGAAGTTACAACAACAAATACCTGGCTTTCAGCTAAATCAGTTTTTTTTTTAAATGTAGCTCATGCCATGCATGTAATTTTGGCAAAATAGTTTCAGAATATACTACTGCTTTTAGTTCAGAACCAGTCAAGATCCAAGGGCATTACACTTGCTGAACACAGTATGCAATTTATATTCTGTAATGCACTTGTCACCTAATATATGTAGGTAGTACCAAACTGCAAGTCTTTATTAGGATTTTACAACACCTTAGAGCAGTGGTTAACTCGGACCCAAGTTATCCAGTTGCACAGCATTTGAAATTAGTACACAACAATAACCTGAATGATCTGAAATATTATGTAATTAGCTCAGTACACAAGAATCTTAGAGGGGGAAATAGAGAAAAAAGACTGAGACGAATTGAATCAGAGTTTATCATGTTGCTCGATACCAAAATGCCAAATGGGCTCAATACCAGCGATGATTTGCACAACTTTTTATAACAATGTATTGGGAGTTTCAGATGGGTCGCAATTTCATGTAACACGTACTGAATTAATGATGAATTTTGGAGGCCTTTTTAGCGGGTTTTATTTCTTCTCTTTTACTGAGTTTTAGTCTGGACTATTTCTGGATTTTAACAGGGTACAGTGGAGAATATTGCCGGCTTTTGAGTCCTGAAATTTTATCCATACTAATATGATAGAGAGAGAGCCCAAACCTTTGAGGCGGGTAATCTCAGTAACCACAGCACCAATCACAACACCCAATACAGCATTGGAAAGGGCAGTTGCAGCAGAAGGACATAGGCTCTGCAGAGGGCCACCATATACATTTAAAAGGTAAAAGAACTGTGCCAGCAAAGTAGTCCCTTGTGGGGGTGTCTGCGTTGTGCTGTGGGCGTTGTCTGGGGGCGTGAGTAACGCTGGGGGCGTGTGGTACTGCCATCATATCATGGGCTGTGGGTGTGTGCTTGGGGCGTGAGAAACGCTGGGGGCATGAGAAACACTGGGGGCGTGTGTCCGACCTTCATGCCAAGTTAACGCAATTGCGCCGCATCAATGGGCATGCTGGGGTCGTGAGAAACGCTGGGGGCGTGTGCTACGTTCCGCCCTTCATGCCATGTGGGTCGTACATTAATCAGAAGATCGTCTGCTGTGGCCGTGTGCTGGGGACGTGATAAAAGCGTTCAGCTGGAGGCATGGTAAGTAACTTTACTGCAGCCTCTCCTGCGCGCTGTTACTGAACTCTCTCATTCAACGAAATTACATGCGCCTGCTACCATCAACCAGGGCTCTAGCCGGGCTCAGGCGGCGGATCAGTACACTAATTACACGTGCCTGATAACATCAACCAGGGCTGCAGCTGGGCCTCAAGAGGGGGAACACGCGCCTGCTAGCATCAAACAGGCCTGCATCTGGGCCTCAAGCGGCGGAACACGCAAATGAGCGTGTCTGCGGGGACAAATACTGCAGCCTCTCCTACTCGCTGTCACTAAACTCTCTCATTCAAACGGATTTACCCGCGGCTGATAACTCTCTCATTCAACGACATTACACGCGCCAGCTAACATCAACCTGGGCTGTAGCCGGGCTCAGGTGGCGGATCACTACACCAATTACACACGCCTGCTAACATCAACCAGGGCTGCAGCTGGGCCTTCTCCGTCCCGATTCTAATGAAACAAAAAATGTTGTCTACCGCAAGATTTTAAAAATAATTGCCCTTGCCAAATACACACATTACACACATTCTATTTCCTACCCGGACAACGTCGGGACGGGCTGCTAGTCATTCATACTTCGATTGTCATATTTGATATTTTAAATTATTGGCTGCTATATTTATGTGTTTTATGTTCCTACATGATGAGAAGGAGTAGATGGATGGTTTTAGCTGGAATGATCCTGTATTTACTTAATTATACTTGAGGAATCCTCGGTTTTATTGAAGTTTACGGGACTTGGACCGGTTGTCTCCATTGTGTCATTCTTTTTTTGTTCGTGCATAGGGATAATAGGCTTATACCTGATGGTATACAATATATGGAATTGATGATTGAGTTTAACAGGACAATTTATTCTGAGGTTTAGGTCACCAATATGAATTGTTGGGTGATTTTTTTCTTTTCTCTACTAGATACAGTACAAATATGTCAAGTCCGGAGATGGGGACTAGAAAGTATTAGAATCAAGACAAGAGATTAAGGAGTACACTCAAAAACTAACGTACTTATGAGGGATGTAATAATAAGGCGCTGCTATGTATATATTGTAATTTTGCACTTTCACTTGAGCATTTTTTTAGCACATAATTGCACTTTTGTGTTTGCCAATTAGTGATGTATTAAGACAGAAACTTATGAGTGTAAACCTTGATATGTTTTATAAAAAAAAAGCTTAGGCACTTTTTACAGTACATATGTGTGTGTAGATATGGGTTATTTGTATCTGCAACAGAAGTATGATTATGAGCACTATGCTTTAATATTGGATCATAGTATATGTATTACTGACAAAGATCTGAAGCAGAACTAACTATAACAGAGGAATTTCTATGGTTTTGTACGAGTGAAAAGTCCAGCCAACTATAACACCTCTGAAACCTATGTTTTTTTCTGTGAATTTCTAAGTTTTTTTTAAAAATTGATTTCTATCTATAACATCTTTGAAACCTATGGTTTTTTCAGTGAATTTCAAAGCTTTTTTAAATGCTAATTTCTAACTATAATGTGTCTGAAACCTATGGTTTTTTCAGTGAATTTCAAAGGATTTTTAAATGCTAATTTTTAAGTGTAATAGTAGTTATACCTATTTTTTGTACTGATTTTCTACAGTGTTTTAACTGTTTATTTAGAAATATTTTATTCATTAAATAACATCATATATTTTTCTGAAAATTGCAAAAAAATCTGAAATATTCTTTATTTTTTTTGTTTTATTTGTTTCTTTTAATATTTAGATTATATTATATAAAAAAATTAATGTTTTCACATTATTTTCTGAGTTGCGCACCCAAAGCGTACACATCACGGTGGGTGCGTGGATTCTAGCCGCCATTTTAGAAAAGTCGTGAAGGATCCGCGTACGGTATGCGACGGCTGCATGTTTTGCAGTTACATCATATACATTTAATATTACGTGATGTGCGCGATTGGTATGCGACCAGTCCGCGACTCCTGCGCATTCGCAACACATGCGCATTACGGCACGCAACACTTGACTCCAGTGGCATGGAGAGCACGGGACCCACGTCTGGGAAACTTATTTGTTATGAAGTTTCCTAATATCCTCATTTACTACGGTCTCCTCAGTAGGAAATACTTTCAGTTTTTTTACTTTGGTTCCATCAAGAAGGCATTCAGATGTGTCACACATTTGCCATAAATTCATTATTTTAGCACTCTAGTTGCTCATTAGATGACTGTAGTAAAGCTACTGCTCACCAGGGAAGTCTGCTGCTGGTATTCAAAGTGCATGTTTCAGTCTGCATATTAGAATTTTTTAACGAAATAGAAGAGGATTTGAGAAGTCAAAATGTGCCCTAATTTTTCATTCTGCAGCACTAATCATAATTTCTATGGCAAAATGAAGCTCTCCATTTTGTTACATTGCAAATTAAATGTTTTAAGTGTTAATCAAGATGGCTTCAGGTGTTCCATACTTTTGTCATAAGTAAGACTGTTAGCGCTCTAGTTGTTCTTTAGAACACTCTGGGACATTCTGTCATTGGGCTATACTTGGACTATATCTGGGTGATATTTGTGCTACATGTGGGCTCTTTTGTCTCTGGCGGCCATCTTGGGATATTTTCATTTCTTAACTTTGGTTCCATCAAGAAGGCATTCAGATGTGTCACACATTTGCCATAAATTCTGAATGTTAGCACTCTAGTTGCTCATTAGATCACTGTGGTAAAGCTACTGCTCACCAGGGAAGTCTGCTGCTTGTATTGAATGTATATGTTTCAGTGTACATCTCAGAAATTTTTTTAATAAGAGAATTTGAGAAGTCACTCAAAATGTGTCATCATTTTTCTTTCTGCAGCACTAATCATACTTATTAATCGGAAAAATTAACCCCCTCATTTTGTTGCTTTTAAAATTAAATGTTTTAAGAGTTACCACTTTATTCCAATAAAGATGAATTCAGGTGTGCTATACTTTTGTCATAAGTAAGGCTGTTCGCACTCTACTTGTTCTTTAGAACACTCTGGGAAGCTGCAGTAGAACACAAAGGAATTAACTGACAGTCTTTGCCCTTGTTGGATGAACATGTTTTACTGAGAATGTCAGACTTTATTCTCACATTGCTAAGAAAGCTAATGTGAATGTACAGAAAATATGCTCTCAGTTTAGCTTATAGATCACCTTCCAAACCTCTGTGGGAAAAGCATGAGAAAATTGTTTTCTCTCAAATAGGTTTCATGATATCCCAGCAGAAGGCTTTTTCACATGGTAAAATCACCTTAGAACACACTACAACTCCTAAAATAAATATGGTACCATCAACAAATGATTTATAATGTAACTAAAGTCTTAAAGCCTTCTATTAACTGCAATGCTTTTTAATGAGGTGCTATCATGTATATTGATCCCAAGATGGCTGCCAACACTTCTTGGATGAAGTGCTCACAGCCAATCAGATCTCACGATGAGATGAGTCGTTAGGCTCCACCCAGATATATATATATATATATATTTTTCCTTTAATATCTAAAAAACTACTGAACAGATTTACACCATTTGACAGAAAAGGCATGAGTCTGAACCAAGGACTACCTCTTTACCAAATTTGGTGTAATTCCGTTCAGCAGTTCGGGCTGTAGCTGCGACTAAAGGTTCCTATGGGAAATTGCATGGGGAAAACATGTTTTGGGATCCCCTTTTTTCTCAGCCCCTGCTTGACGAATCACCCCCAAACTTCCAGCGTAGGAGCGGACCAGAGTGCCCCACAAGCTTTGGAAAATTTGCAAAGATTCGTCAACAGGCGCCAAAGTTATTGCAAATAGAATATTGCAGATTTCCTATGGAAAATAATAAAAGCATCCTGGAGTGTCCGGAGTACCTTTTTCCTGGAAGAAAGGGTTGGTTCTGTATGTATTGAAAATGCCGGTTTTCACGATGGACCTCAGCGAGGCAAAGCCCTGAGCTACTGGCATTTTGTGGTGGATATATATATAGATATATATATATATATATATATATATATATATATATATATATATATATATATATATATATATATATAACAAAATCCTGGGAAGAAAGCAAACTCCCTCTCGGCAACTGCTATACCAGGAACGGACCACCACAAGGTTTGAAGTTTTCTTAGTGCTTTTTATTCCAGCCTTCACACAACATGACGCGTTTCAACCGAGTTTCCTCGGCCTTGATCACATGACGTGTTTAGGAAAAGTTACACCCATAAATACCATGAAACAATTGAAACCCTCCCATCTTTCACATAGAGAGGGAAAACAGACTACGTCAAATAAAGTGCATAATGCAGTATGTGCAAAAGAACGTCCAAAACAATTCTTTCGAATAAACAATGATCAAAATAATACTTTTTAAACATTGTTAATACAAAAGTTAAAATCTTGTTGAAAGTTTGATTGGACCAAAGAATTATAATTATATTGTAATCATAATCAGGAAAAAATCCGGGGCAAGTGCCCAAATTTCAATCCACATAAAGGATTATTTGTATTGCACAAAATGACAACAAACAATTGATCATGGTAAAAATTCCCAATGTGCAGATCATAGAATGTGACTCCTTTCAGCCATACATTGTAATAAGTTAAAATCAGATGATAATGGGGATGCCATTATTTCAAGCAAGTCTTATAGACGTGAAGACAAAAAATACAAAAATTCATGTCATAAATCCTATATAGCAATAATAGAAAAGGATCAATTCCTATAATTAATCCCAATGCATAAACACATGAATACATTTTGAAATACGGCTATCTTTGTGGGATCATTATTGGATAAATGAATTTAACTGTTATTTACAAAGAAAATTAGAAACTAAAATTCCTCCGCCAGATCGTCATTTGGTCAAAATTTAATGACCAAAATTACACATAAATGAAACATGCTAAAATTCATTATTTATCAATAAATATAATACCCAAATATAAAACCTAAATTCATATATATACACATACATATACATTCGAATTGCAATAGAAGACCATGATTTCATCAAGGATAATCAACAACTGAAAGTTAGTTAAGACACAAAGGATAAAGCTCTGATATTGAGCCCAACATCAGATATATGGACAATTCAAAGTCGCATATTGCAGGTATATTTATAGAAAATGGACCAAATCTTCCCCTGTATTCAGCCCATTAGGTATCTTCGTATTGAGTCTGACTATGTACTGACTCTCTAGTTGGTGGAGTTTCTTTTCTCTATCACCACCCCTTATTGATTTCGGTAAAGAGTCAATTACATAGTACTTAAGGTCTTCCCATTTATTTTGATGCACCAATTTAAAATATATATATGTACACACACACGTACCTTTAATATAATGCACTCTACCTCCTGGGCCTACAAGGACAATCTTAAGAGTGTCTTACTTGTATCAAGGCAATGGTATGGCTCTGCAACACATGGTGTGTGCAGAGTCACTCTCAAGCAGAAAGGCTGCTCGTGTAGGGCTGCGATGGCATACCTCCAGAGACACTTTTAATTGCGTGTCACAAGGTGGTACAACACAGTGCTGCAGCCAGGATGACCCCTTTACCACCATTGCCCTGGGTACCACTGGTACCATATACTAGGGACTTATAAGGAGTACCTAGCCAATTGAGCGTACCAATTAACATCACTTTTAGGGAAAAGAGCATTAGCACTGTGGCCTGGTTAGCAGTTCCCCGGTGCAATATCAGAGTAAAAAACCAGCATCTAGCAGTCTAAAATGGGGCAATAAAGTCGGGGCCATCTGCAAAGAAGCCCAGTTTCTAACATTCCCTGTAAACCTTGTTTTTTGAGTAAAAAAAAATATATATGTATATTTATGTTATCATATTATAAGGGAGGCCCCACAAACTTCCCTTTTTTAATTACCCTTCACACCAAATTATCTTACCACCCCTAAATCCTAAAACTACAACTTTAACACCCAATACCTCAACCCACCCATAAACCCTAAAAATACCTTTACCACCTAATACCTTTACCCACCAGTAAACCCTAAAAATGCTCTTACCAATCAATAACCCTACCCACTCCTAAACCCTAAAAACATTGCTAACACTCAATACCTTTACCCACCCCTAAACCTAAAAATACCTTTACCACCCAAAACCCTAACCCACCCATAAACCCTAAAAACAACCTTACCACCCAATACCCCTCCCATCCTAAACCCTAAAATTACCCTTATAACTCTATTCCCTTACCCACCCCATAACCCTAAAATCAACCTCATCGCCCAATATCCCTTAACCCACCCTCTTCCCTAGAAACACCCGTACCACCCTATACACTTGCTCATCCCTAAACCCTAAAAATACCCTCACCACCCTATACCTCTACCCACCCCTAAAGTACCTTTCCCACCCTGTACCCCTACCCATCCCTAAACCCCTATTGATCCCTGAACCTAAAACCCCTACTGAATTCTAAACCTAGTCAAACCTGCTTAGCATAACACTTTGCACAAACAAAGTTTTACCTTGGGAGGGCAGCATTGCAGGAGTTTCCTTAGACTCCGGAGAAGTGCAAAGAATTAGCAGCACCTTTATCAACATGGCTCTCCATGGATAGCTCCCCAGATAGCAAACTGTCTCTGAGTCTCTTAGTTCACCATAATTTGTCAGTGGCGACAAATTCAAAGGAAGTTTCATGGTGACTTTATTAGATGAACAACACAGAAACTCAGTTTTGTCCCCATTGAAGTTTAAGGAGTGCTTGCCTAGCCAACTGACAATATTCCTCATACAATTCTGGATAGAGTTAAAAACATCATATATGTATTTATATATACACATATTAACTACTGGCAGTCACCAGTAGGTAGTCATAGTTATGACCTAGACCCAGATGCAGAAAGGTTTAGCGTTGGGTTAGCATTACGTTTTTCATTCTAACCCGACGCTAAACCTATTTGGAGATTTACAAAACCAACGCTAATTGGTATTAGTTTTGGTTTATATGGGAAAAAATGCAAAGCAGTGCAAAACACTGCTTTGCAATAATTTATAATAATAATTTGCCTCAAGGGGGCCTTACATGGGTGGTAGATGGGCATTCCCATGCATCCACCCATGCTTTTTGACGCTTCGCCCTATCTACTAACATGAGGAGACAGGATTAAAGCAGCTGTAAAGCAGGTGTTTAAAGGAGAACATTTTTCATTTCTCCTTTTTTTCTGACTTTGCATGCGTGCTGCACTGTGCATCAAACATGCAAAGTAGGAAAAGCTTTAAGGTGTACCCTTCCTGTAGAAAGCCTATAATAGACTCAGGCAAGCACCTTAGCACTATTGCGCTAAGGTGTAGGCCTGGAGCGCAGCAGCTGAAATCTGTGATTGCACTAGGGAGAGGGGAAGAGAGAGACATATATCTGTGTATATGGTGATTTCCTGCTATCTCAGTGTCATGCAATACAGAGCAGCATGTTTGGCCGTTTGACTGGGTACCATGACACTTTTCAGAATCTGCACCACAGTTTCCATAGGAAAAGTATTTTTTACTTGCCTATATCTTTGGCACTGCTTGATGAATGTTCACAAAATTTTACAAAAAAAAGTGTGCCGGTGATTCTAGATGTGCATGGAAAGTTTCAGGGTGATCCATCAAGCGAGGGCCAAGAAAAAGGAGGTGTCCAAAAGGTGTTTCCCATGATAATTTCCATAATGGATTTTGAACACAACTACAGCCCCAACCACTGGATGGAATTGCATCAAATTTGGGGAAAGGTAGCTCTTGGTCCAGAAGAGCCCTTTTTGTTATTTGGTCTACATCCGTTCAGTATTTTTCGAGATATTATGGAAAATGAATTTGAATATATACCAATGCGGATCCTCTGATGATTCGACAGACCCCTTGCTGATATCTGATTGGATGCCAAAACCTCAACCAGAAAATGTTGGCAGCCATCTTGGGACTTGGTGTTAGAAAATAAAACTTTAAAAAAAGTTAAGGGTCAGGGTAGCATTGCTCTGAACCCCTAGCTCTGGTCCTGAGTCCCCTGTGACCCCGCCAGGGCAAAAGGCATTTAAAAAAAAGTTTGCAGCAAAATCATGATTGAGTCAGGAATCCACTACAAAAACAAAAAAGACCAGCATGATCTCCTGAGCTTGTTAGAGTATATCCTCCAGGTAGGCTAGGCCCCGGGGGCATGTAGGCATACAGAAAAAGAAGGAGGGAAACAGTGCCCCCCTCTGAAGTCCTCAGGGGACATCACCTCTCTGGGCGTATTTAATATATTGGTGGGGGCTTTCCAGACCACCCTCAGTGCACCCATTTAAGCCCCAGGACCACTATCTCCCAAGGGCTCAATTGAAAATATTTGCAGGAGGCCTGTAATATATTTAAAACTGGGTAGGAGGCCACATAGCCCTCTCCCTAGCCATATATGGCTATGAGGACCACCATCTACCCAGGGCCAGCCCATGCAAAGTAAAAGAGGGGGGCCACACAGCCACCGGTTCTAGAGCCACTTATGGCCCTGTGGACTGTCACTCCCCAGGGCCGGCATCTGCTATCTCCCACAATGCCCACCCTGGGAGACAGCTGTTTGCTTTTGATTTGCAGTAGCTGACAGCCCCCCCTAAGCGTGAGCAAACACTAAGTAAACTTGTCCAAATGGGAGCTGTCAAACTGCTCCCGCTTGCTGGAAGCGGAGTTTTCATCTGTTTTCTACCTGCTGTCATTTAGCAGCTCCCTGCATGCAGGAACAATGCCAGCTCCTGCAGAAAGTAGGGAGCTGGCTGGGACTGCGGGGACCTTGATGCCCTTAGTCGGCAGAGTATTCCCACACTTGGGTCCCTTGCTCACTTTGCCACTGGATTCAACCTGGCCTGGCTGATGAGCGGTGTTACTCTGAAACCAGTCCCAGGATGCTTGTTTCCAGTCCAGGAAAGACCTATCTCGGCAGTCCGGGCTGGACTGCTTCCATGAGGAACAGGGTCAAGATTGATTCGCATATGGATGGGTCTGAACTGGGGTCACGAAGTAACCTAAAGAATGATGATGGATTCAACTCAGGTACAATAGTGACTGGGGGTGGGAGTCAGAAAAGTTTTAGCGCTCCTTCCATCATCTCCTTATGTTTGATTTGTTTGCCATAAGTTGGCAGGGTATGCCCAGATGTGGGTCCTTTGCTCACTTTGCCACTGGATTGAAACTAGCCTGGCTGATGAGGGGTGTTACCCCGAAAGTGAGCTAAGGATGCTTGTTTCTGGTCCAGGGAAAACCCGGCTTGACAGTTCGGGCTGGACTGTTCCCATGAGGAAAAGGGTCAAGATTGATTTGCTATGGTTGGGTCTGAACTGGGATAGCGAAGTGAGCTAAAGAATGATGATTCATTCAACCCAGATGTAATAGTGGCTGTCTGGAAAGTTTCAGTACCCCGTCCATCATCTCTTTGTTTTTAGTTTGTTCACCCTAAGTTAGCAGGATATGCCCAGACGTGGGTCCCTTGCTCACCTTGCCACTGGATTCAAGGTAGTCTGGTTGATGAGGTGTGTTACCCTGAAACTTGTCCCAGGATGCTTGTTTCCGCTCCTGGGAAGCCTTGGCTTGGTAATTCAGGCTGGACTGTTCCCATGAGGAACTGGGTCAAGACTGATTTGCATATGGCTGGGTCTGAACTGGAGTGGTGAAGTGAGCTGAAGAACGATAGTGGTTTCAACCCAGATCTAACAGTAACTGGGGTGAGTTTCTGAAACGTTTCAGCACTCCGTCCATCAACTCCTTGTATTTGCTATGTTCACCCTAAGTTGGCAGAGTATGCCCAGATGTGGGTCCCTTTCATACTTTGCCACTGGATTCAACCTCATCTGGCTGATGAAGGTTGTTGCGCTGACACCGATCCTAGGATCCTTGTTTCCGGTCCAGGCAAGACCAGACTTGATATTTCGGGTTGGAATGCTCCGATGAGGGACAGGCTCAAGACTGATTTGCATATGTCTGCGTCTGAACTGGGGTGGTGAAGTGAGCTAAAGAACAACGATGGATTCAACCCAGATCTAATAGTGACTGGGGGTGAGTGTCTGAAAAGTGCAAAACACTGCTTTGCAATAATTTGCCTCAAGGGGGCCTTACATGGGTGGCACATGGGCATTCCCATGCATCCACCCATGCTTTCTGACACTTCGCCCTATCTACTGACATGAGGAGACAGGATTTAGAGCCAAACATTGAAGCAGCTGTAACGCAGGTGTTTAAAGGAGAACATTTTTCATTTCTCCTTTTTTTATGACTTTGCATGCGTGCTGCACTGTGCATCAAACGTGCAAAGTAGGAAAAGCTTTAAGGTGTACCCTTCCTGTAGAAAGCCTATGATAGACTCAGGCAAGCACCTTAGCACTATTGCGCTAAGGTGTCGGCCTTGAGCGCAGCAGCTGAAATCTGTGATTGCACTAGGGAGAGGGGAAGAGAGAGCCATATATCTGTGTATATGGTGATTTCCTGCTCTCTCAGTGTCATGCAATAAAGAGCAGCATGTTTGGCTGCTTGACTGGGTACCATGACACTTTTCAGAATCTGCACCACAGTTTCCATAGGAAAAGTATTTCTTACTTGCCTATATCTTTGGCACTGCTTGATGAATGTTCACAAAATTTTACAAAACAAGTGTGCCGGTGATTCTAGATGTGCATGGAAAGTGTCAGGGTGATCCATCAAGCGAGGGCCTAGAAAAAGGAGGTGTCAAAAAAGTGTTTCCCATGATAATTTCCATTGGGATTTTGAACACAACTACAGCCCCAACCACTGGATGGAATTGCATCAAATTTGGGAGAAAGGTAGCTCTTGTTCCAGAAAGAGCCCTTTTTGTTATTTGGTGTAAATCCGTTCAGTAGTTTTCGAGATATTACGGAAAATGAAATTGAATATATACCAATGCGGCTCCTCTGATGATCCGACAGTCCCCTTGCTGATATCTGATTGGATGCCAAAACCTCAACCAGGAAATGTTGGCAGCCATCTTGGGACTTGGTGTTAGAAAAAAAAACTTTTAAAAAAAGTTAAGGGTCAAAGTAGGATTGCTCTGAACCCCTAGCTCTGGTCCTGAGTCCCCTGTGACCCCGCCAGGGCAAAAGGCATTTAAAAAAAAGTTTGCAGCAAAATCATGATGGAGTCAGGAATCCACTACAAAAACAAAAAAGACAAGCATGATCTCCTGAGCTTGTTTAGAGTATATACTCCAGGTAGGCTAGGCCCCGGGGGCATGTAGGCATACAGAAAAAAAAGGAGGGAAACGTGCCCCCCTCTGAAGTCCTCAGGGGACATCACCTCCCTGGGCTTATTTAATATATTGGTGGGGGCTTTCCAGACCACCCTCAGTGTGCCCATTTAAGCCCCAGGACCACTATCTCCCCGCGGCTCGATTGAAAATATTTGCAGGAGGGCTGTGCAGACCCCCCCCCCCGGGCTCCAGGGACAATCACCTCTTTGGGGCCTGTAATATATTTAAAACTGGGGAGGAGGCCACATAGCCCTCTCCCTAGCCATTTATGGCTATGAGGACCACCACCTACCCAGGGCCAGCCCATGCAAAGTAAAAGAGGGGGGCCACGCAGCCGCTGTCCTAGAGCCACTTATGGCCCTGTGGACTGTCACTCCCCAGGGCCGGCATCTGCTATCTCCCGCAATGCCCACCCTGGGAGACAGTTGTTTGCTTTTGATTTTCAGTAGCTGACAGCACCCCCTAAGCGTGAGCAAACACTAAGTAAACTTGTCCAAATGGGAGCTGTCAAACTGCTCCCGCTTGCTGGAAGCGGAGTTTTCATCTGTTTTCTACCTGCTGTCATTTAGCAGCTCCCTGCATGCAGGAACAATGCCAGCTCCTGCAGAAAGTAGGGAGCTGGCTGGGATTGCGGGGACCTTGATGCCCTTAGTCGGGAGAGTATTCCCACACTTGGGTCCCCTGCTCACTTTGCCACTGGATTCAAGCTGGCCTGGCTGATGAGCGGTGTTACCCTGAAACCAGTCCCAGGATGCTTGTTTCCAGTCCAGGAAAGACCTATCTCGGCAGTTCGGGCTGGACTGCTTCCATAGGGAACAGGGTCAAGATTGATTTGCATATGGATGGGTCTGAACTGGGGTCACGAAGTAAGCTAAAGAATGATGATGGATTCAACTCAGGTACAATAGTGACTGGGGGTGGGTGTCAGAAAAGTTTTAGCGCTCCTTCCATCATCTCCTTATGTTTGATTTGTTTGCCATAAGTTGGCAGGGTATGCCCAGATGTGGGTCCTTTGCTCACTTTGCCACTGGATTAAAGCTAGCCTGGCTGATGAGGAGTGTTACCCCGAAACTGAGCTAAGGATGCTTGTTTCTGGTCCAGGGAAGACTCGGCTTGGCAGTTCAGGCTGGACTGTTCCCATGAGGAAAAGGGTCAAGATTGATTTGCTATGGTTCGGTCTGAACTGGGGTAGCGAAGTTAGCTAAAGAATGATAATTCATTCAACCCAGATGTAATAGTGGCTGTCTGGAAAGTTTCAGTGCCCCGTCTATCATCTCCTTGTTTTAGTTTGTTCACCCTAAGTTAGAAGGATATGCCCAGACGTGGGTCCCTTGCTCACTTTGCCACTGGATTCAAGGTAGTCTGGCTGATGGGGTGGGTTACCTTGAAACTTGTCCCAGGATGCTTGTTACCGCTCCTGGGAAGCCTTGGCTTGGTAATTCAGGCTGGACTGTTCCCATGAGGAACAGGGTCAAGACTGATTTGCATATGGCTGGGTCTGAACTGGGGTGGTGAAGTGAGCTGAAGAACGATGGTGGTTTCAACCCAGATCTAATAGTAACTGGGGTGAGTTTCTGAAAAGTTTCAGCACTCCATCCATCAACTCCTTGTATTTGCTATGTTCACCCTAAGTTCGAAGGGTATGCCCAGATGTGGGTCCCTTTCTCACTTTGACACTGGATTCAACCTTGTCTGGCTGATGAAGGGTGTTGCGATGACACCGATCCTACGATGCTTGTTTCCGGTCCAGGCAAGACCTGGCTTGATATTTCGGGCTGGACTGCTCCCATGAGGGACAGGGTCAAGACTGATTTGCATATGTCTGCGTCTGAACTGGGGTGGTGAAGTGAGCTAAAGAACAATGATGGATTCAACCCAGATCTAATAGTGACTGGGGGTGAGTGTCTGAAAATTTTCAGAGCTCTGTCAATCATCTCATTGTGTTTTCTTTGTTTGCCCTAACTTGGCAGGGTATGCCCAGACGTAGGTCCCTTGCTCACTTTGCCACTGAATTCAAGCTGGCCAGGCTGATGAGGGGTGTTATCTCAAAACGAGTCCATGAATGCTTGTTACCAGTCCAAGGAAGAACTGGCTTGATAGTTCAGATTGGACTGTTCCCCTGTGGGACATGGTCAAGACTGATTTGCATATGGCTTGGTCTGAACTGGGGTGGCGAAGTGAGCTAAAAAATGATGATGGATTCAACCCAAATCTAATTGTGACTGGGGGTGTCTGAAAAGTTTCTGAGCTTCGTCCATCATCTCTTTGTGCTTGCATTTTTAGAAAGTGAACATTTCTCTGTTCTTACTGCTCTATATGTCTTTCATCCTGTCTCCAATATGTCTATGCTGGGTGACAGCTACACTTTGTGCATTCCCTCTAGACTGCCACAGAGACAGGAAGGGTGGGGGTAACAGAGGACTCATCTACATTCATTTGCATTTTGATATGTTCCTGGGCAGGAAGGGGGAGTGAGAGCTGGAACATATCTGAATAGGCAGTGTCCTGTGTCCCACACAAAGGGCTAATTACCCCCAAAGATAGCTTGGCATAGAGGGTTGGGATGAAAGGAGACCTGTGCACTTCAAGGAACTGCTTTGAAGTGACCCCCCCCACTTCAAAGGCACATTTGGGTGTCCTGAGGCTCTGACTCTACCACGATCGTACTCTACTGGACTTATGACGAACTCTGTCAGGAGTAAGGACTGCTGTGCTACACGGATTTCCACTCTGCTTGACTAACTGTTCTAAGGTACTGCTTCACTGCTGTGTTGAGCTGCCTGGCTGATCTCTGCCCTGCTGATTGCAAGATGTGACCTATCTCACTTGAACCCAGAGCGTCTCCAAGGGCTTACTGGCTTGCCTCCGGTTTTCTGAAGTCTCAGGGATGTAAATGACTTCTTACAACTCTGCTGGTGTTGCCGGAATCTGCCATTGTGAGTCCTATCCTTGCCTGAGTGCCCACTCCAGTCTTGGGCCTCCTACGTGGATTCTGAGGCTGTTTTGATACAAAACTGAGGCATCCGTTTGGAACCGACACAGTGCCCTTCTATGACAATGTAGCGCCGATCCAAAGACATCCCTGCGTGGCTCAACAATGTTGTAATGCCGATCTGAAGCACTGACTGCAATGCTCAACTTCGACGCTGTGACCCGACTACATGAATCAGAACTGACGCATCATACTCTCAACGACAACGCTTTGCTCCATCTAAGGTACTTTGTCAGTGGTACCTGTTTGAGTCCCGTAGTCAGCCTGCCCTCCATCGCGGTCGGCATGAACTTTGGATATACCCCGGTCTAGTATGAATTCAAATAACCTTTTAGAGCTATTTACTTCTAAACACTGTTTTTGGTTTATGCTTTAAAAATTCATGACTCGGGTTCTACTCATTGGATATTTGTCATTTTGGTCTTAATTTACTCAGATAAATATCCTCTATTTCTCTAATTCTGTGTGAAGTCTTTTTGTGATATTTTCAGTTTGTTACTGTGTGTGTAGAACAATCGCAATGGACCGCACACCGCTAGCCCCTCCTCCGGATCGCCCTTCGGTAATCTGGTACATGGAGTTCTTGAGTGGTTCACCCAGGTGGGTGCAAGTAGGTACTTGTTGGACTGATGATCTCTAGACCCGATATATGTCCCGGGTTTTTGGATATCGCCCAAGACATGGCTCGGGTTTCGGGATAACTTCCCTCATCAGTAGAGAAAATAGTTAGGGGTGGAAGAGAAGGCCGCCAAACAACCGTCGAAGGCCTCGATGCCCGAACCGGCACGCAGGTGCGTCGTCCAGGAGCCCGTCGGCTCAAAGCTCAAGGGAGCCAATTTGTAGAACAATCGCAATGGACCGCACACCGCTAGCCCCTCCTCCGGATCGCCCCTCGGGAATCTGGTACATGGAGTTCTTGAGTGGTTCACCCAGGTGGGTGCAAGTAGATACTTGTTGGACTGATGATCTCTAGACCCGATACATGTCCCGGGTTTTTGGATATCGCCCGAGACATGGCTCGGGTTTCGGGATAACTTCCCTCATCAGTAGAGAAAATAGTTAGGGGTGGAAGAGAAGGCCGCCAAACAACCGTCAAAGGCCTCGATGCCCAAACCGGCACGCAGGTGCGTCGTCCAGGAGCCCGTCGGCTCAAAGCTCAAGGGAGCCAATTTGTAGAACAATCGCAATGGACCGCACACCGCTAGCCCCTCCTCCGGATCGCCCCTCGGGAATCTGGTACATGGAGTTCTTGAGTGGTTCACCCAGGTGGGTGCAAGTAGGTACTTGTTGGACTGATGATCTCTAGACCCGATACATGTCCCGGGTTTTTGGATATCGCCCGAGACATGGCTTGGGTTTCGGGATAACTTCCCTCATCAGTAGAGAAAATAGTTAGGGGTGGAATAGAAGGCCGCCAAACAACCGTCAAAGGCCTCAATGCCCGAACCGGCACGCAGGTGCGTCGTGCAGGAGCCCGTCGGCTCAAAGTTCAAGGGAGCCAATTTGTAGAACAATCGCAATGGACCGCACACCGCTAGCCCCTCCTCTGGATCGCCCCTCGGGAATCTGGTACATGGAGTTCTTGAGTGGTTCACCCAGGTGGGTGCAAGTAGGTACTTGTTGGACTGAAATCTCTAGACCCGATACATGTCCCGGGTTTTTGGATATCGCCCGAGGCATGGCTCGGGTTTCGGGATAACTTCCCTCATCAGTAGAGAAAATAGTTAGGGGTGGAAGAGAAGGCCGCCAAACAACCGTCAAAGGCCTCGATGCCCGAACCGGCACGCCGGTGCGTCGTCCAGGAGCCTGTCGGCTCAAAGCTCAAGGGAGCCAATTTGTAGAACAATCGCAATGGACCACACACCGCTAGCCCCTCCTCCGGATCACCCCTCGGGAATCTGGTACATGGAGTTCTTGAGTGGTTCACCCAGGTAAGTGCAAGTAGGTACTTGTTGGACTGTTGATCTCCAGACCCGATACATGTCCCGGGTTTTTGGATATCGCCCGAGACATGGCTCATGTTTCGGGATAACTTCCCTGCTGATGAGAGGTAATGACCTCGAAACACGTGTCCAGGGATGGCAAGCACATCAGTGAACACCCTCAAGACTCAAGACTCGGGTAGAAGCGCACCCGCTGATACCTACTACTTTGACCATCATGCTCCGGGGTCACACGCTGATGGGACGAGCAGTGTGCGACCTCTTTTGAAAAAACTATTTATACAGGCTCCCTTGAGCCGGTTGAGGTGACGACCTCGAGACAACGCACCTGCCATAAGAGGTATCTGGACCTATGAATATTTTTGGCAGCCCACGCAGCAACCCCGTGCACACGCCTAATCCCTGCTGATGAGAGGTAATGACCTCGAAACACGTGTCCAGGGATGGCAAGCACATCAGTGAACACCCTCAAGACTTAAGACTCGGGTAAAAGCGCACCCACTGATACCTACTACATCGACCATCATGCTCCGGGGTCACACGCTGATGGGACGAGCAGTGTGCGACCTCTTTTGGAAAAACTATATATACAGGCTCCCTTGAGCCGGTGGAGGTGACGACCTCGAGACAACGCACCTGCGCGCCATAAGAGGTATCTGGACCTATGAATATTTTCGGCAGCACACGCAGCAACCCCATGCACATGCCTAATCCCTGCTGATGAGAGGTAATCACCTCGAAACACGTGTCCAGGGATGGCAAGCACATCAGTGAACACCTTCAAGACTCAAGACTCGGGTAGAAGCGCACCCGCTGATACCTACTACATCGACCATCATGCTCCGGGATCACACGCTGATGGGACGAGCAGTGTGCGACCTCTTTTGGAAAGACTATTTATACAGGCTCCCTTGAGCCGGTGGAGGTGACGACCTCGAGACAACGCACCTGCGCGCCATAAGAGGTATCTGGACCTATGAATATTTTCGGCAGCCCACGCAGCAACCCCGTGCACACGCCTAATCCCTGCTGATGAGAGGTAATGACCTCGAAACACGTGTCCAGGGATGGCAAGCACATCAGTGAACACCCTCAAGACTTAAGACTCGGGTAAAAGCGCACCCACTGATACCTACTACATCGACCATCATGCTCCGGGGTCACACGCTGATGGGACGAGCAGTGTGCGACCTCTTTTGGAAAAACTATTTATACAGGCTCCCTTGAGCCGGTGGAGGTGACGACCTCGAGACAACACACCTGCGCGCCATAAGAGGTATCTGGACCTATGAATATTTTCGGAAGCCCACGCAGCAACCCCATGCACACGCCCAATCCCTGCTGATGAGAGGTAATCACCTCGAAACACGTGTCCAGGGATGGCAAGCACATCAGTGAACACCTTCAAGACTCGGGTAGAAGCGCACCCGCTGATACCTACTACATCGACCATCATGCTCCGGGATCACACGCTGATGGGACGAGCAGTGTGCGACCTCTTTTGGAAAGACTATTTATACAGGCTCCCTTGAGCCGGTGGAGGTGACGACCTCGAGACAACGCACCTGCGCGCCATAAGAGGTATCTGGACCTATGAATATTTTCGGCAGCCCACGCAGCAACCCTGTGCACACGCCTAATCCCTGCTGATGAGAGGTAATGACCTCGAAACACGTGTCCAGGGATGGCAAGCACATCAGTGAACAGCCTCAACACTTAAGACTCGGGTAAAAGCGCACCCACTGATACCTACTACATCGACCATCATGCTCCGGGGTCACACGCTGATGGGACGAGCAGTGTGCGACCTCTTTTGGAAAAACTATTTATACAGGCTCCCTTGAGCCGGTGGAGGTGACGACCTCGAGACAACACACCTGCGCGCCATAAGAGGTATCTGGACCTATGAATATTTTCGGAAGCCCACGCAGCAACCCCATGCACACGCCTAATCCCTGCTGATGAGAGGTAATCACCTCGAAACACGTGTCCAGGGATGGCAAGCACATCAGTGAACACCTTCAAGACTCGGGTAGAAGCGCACCCGCTGATACCTACTACATCGACCATCATGCTCCGGGATCACACGCTGATGGGACGAGCAGTGTGCGACCTCTTTTGGAAAGACTATTTATACAGGCTCCCTTGAGCCGGTGGAGGTGACGACCTCGAGACAACGCACCTGCGCGCCATAAGAGGTATCTGGACCTATGAATATTTTCGGCAGCCCACGCAGCAACCCTGTGCACACGCCTAATCCCTGCTGATGAGAGGTAATGACCTCGAAACACGTGTCCAGGGATGGCAAGCACATCAGTGAACAGCCTCAACACTTAAGACTCGGGTAAAAGCGCACCCACTGATACCTACTACATCGACCATCATGCTCCGGGGTCACACGCTGATGGGACGAGCAGTGTGCGACCTCTTTTGGAAAAACTATTTATACAGGCTCCCTTGAGCCGGTGGAGGTGACGACCTCGAGACAACGCACCTGCGCGCCATAAGAGGTATCTGGACCTATGAATATTTTCGGCAGCCCACGCAGCAACCCCATGCACACGCCTAATCCCTGCTGATGAGAGGTAATCACCTCGAAACACGTGTCCAGGGATGGCAAGCACATCAGTGAACACCTTCAAGACTCAAGACTCGGGTAGAAGCGCACCCGCAGATACCTACTACATCGACCATCATGCTCCGGGGTCACGCGCTGATGGGACGAGCAGTGTGCGACCTCTTTTGGAAAAACTATTTATACAGGCTCCCTTGAGCCGGTGGAGGTGACGACCTCGAGACAACGCACCTGCGCGCCATAAGAGGTATCTGGACCTATGAATATTTTCGGCAGCCCATGCAGCAACCCCGTGCACATGCCTAATCCCTGCTGATGAGAGGTATTGACCTTGAAACACGTGTCCAGGGAAGGCAAGCACATCAGTGAACACCCTCAAGACTCAAGACTCGGGTAGAAGCACACCCGCTGATACCTACTACATCGACCATCATGCTCCGGGGTCACACGCTGATGGGACGAGCACTGTGCGACCTCTTTTGGAAAAACTATTTATACAGGCTCCCTTCAGCCGGTGGAGGTGACGACCTCGAGACAACGGACCTGCGCGCCATAAGAGGTATCTGGACCTATGAATATTTTCGGCAGCCCACGCAGCAACCCCGTGCACACGACTAATCCCTGCTGATGAGAGGTAATGACCTCGAAGCACGTATCCAGGGATGGCAAGCACATCAGTGAACACCCTCAAGACTCAAGACTCGGGTAGAAGCGCACCTGCTGATACCTACTACATCAACCATCATGCTCCGGGGTCACGAGCAGTATGCGACCTCTTTTGGATTTTTTTTTTTTTTACTGTGTGTGTGTTTATGTCTTTAGATAAGCCTGACTACTCTGTGCCAAACTACCAGTGGGTGAGCATGAGCCATTTTTTTAGTGTGTACTTAGCTTACCCTGACTAGAATGGTGGTTCCTACTTGGACAGGGTGCATACCTGTGCAACCAGAAACCCCAGGTCTAACAACCTGAAGTTTTAGACTCTTTCCATAATTTTATGAATTATACTAGCAGCCCGTCCCGACGTTGTCCGAGTGTGAAATAGAATGTGTGTAATAGGCAAAGGAAATTTATTTTAAAATCTCGCGGTAGAGAACATTTTTAGCATGAAGTGTCACAATAGTTAGGCATGCGTGTGCAGATACTGTGTGTACCTCGGAGTAAGAAGTATTAGCAGATGTCTCTAGTGTGTATGTACTACACTTCCGTAGGTAAGCGTGTGTGAAAGTGCATTCAGTTGTAAATTTCGTGTCCCCGCAGGCACGCTGAATCGCATCATCACCCGCTTGAGGTCCGGCTCCAGTTTTGTTTGATGTTGTGCTTGTGGTGTAAAGTTGTTGATGCAGAGAGTTGAGTGGGTGACAGCGCGCACTGGAGACGCTGCGCGTGTGGGAAAGTGCAGTCAGTTGAAAGGTTAGTGCCCCAGCAGGTGCCCTTATTCGCGTCATCCGTCGCCTGAGCCCGGCTCCAGCCCTGGTTGATGTTGTGCGCCTGGTGTCAATTCGTTATGCAGAGAGTTGAGTGTGTGACAGCGCGCAGGAGACGCTGCAGTTAGTGTCCCCGCAGGCACGGTCCTTTATGCAGAGAGTTGATTGACTGACAGGCACGATCAGTCGCGTCTGCCCCCCGCCTAAGCCCCGGCAATTGCCGCGACCATTGGCCACGCCCATTGCTCCAGCGCAATTGCAGCACCCATTGGCCTTAGCCACGCCCCTGGCCCAACGCACACGTTTGTTTTCCACATGCCCTCAAGGCAGTCTTTTTGTTTTTGGGAGGTGCCGCGCGATTGTTGCCGGTTGTTGCGCCCATTGGCCACACCCCTTGCTGCAGCGCAATTGCCACGCCCATTGGCCTTGTTCACGCCCCCAGCACAATGCACACGTTTAAGGAACGCTTTTTTTTGTCGTCATGCCGCGCCACGCCCACGCCCACAAGGGACTACTTTGCTGGTAAGGTTCTTTTACCTTTCAAATGTATATGGTGGGCATCTGTATAGCCTATGTCCTTCTGCTGCAACGGCCCTTTCCAATGCTGTATTGCGTGTTGTGATTGGTGCTGTGGTTCCTGAGAAAATCCGCCTCAAAGGTTTGGGCTCTCTCTTTATAATATTAGTATAGATTATCAATTGGCTAGACAAGAACCCCTTACAATTCAATGGGGACAAAGCTGAGTTTCTGTGTTGTTCAGCTATTAGAGTCCCCATGAAACTCACTTCGAATTACTGGCCACCGACAAATAATGGCAACCTAAGAGACTCAGAGATAGTTCGCAATCTGGGTGTCATCTTTGTCAATGAGCTATGCATGAACAGCCATGTTAATAAAGATGCTGCTACCTGCTGAGTCTAAGAAACCTCCTGCTGATGCTTCCCGACCAAGCTAAAATTGTACGAAATATTATATTAAGCAAGCTTGACTACTGCAATCCTCTTTCGTTAGGGATAACGGATATCTGGTAAATAGACTACAGAGTTAAAGCAGCCGCTGCAAAATTGGCATTGAACAGGCCAAGAATATTCTCTTCCTTCTCTGCTATAAAGGAACTTCATTGACTTCCAATAAAACAAAGGATGCATTTAAATCACTTTGCATAGTTTTAAAGCGCTTCAGTGCAAGTGCCCTTTACCCCTGAAAAGAAGATTAAAAAGATATGTTCCAAGGAGGAACCTCAGATCAGCAACTGCAAATCTTATCTGCGTTCCAAAATTTTGAAAAACAAGACAAGGCGGTCAAGCTTTTATGATCAGAGTGGCTCAGCTCTGTAATAAATTACCAGTCACTTTAAGATCTGCTGCTGACCTATTGTATTTCAGGAAAGCCATAAAGACCTGGCTCTTTTCCATGTAATTAGCATTTACTGATCTGGCTCTTCACAATAGCTGTTCTTTGTCTAATTAGAGGTTCCAGCACCAGGATACCTGTATGGTGATAGTGCACTCTATAATTATTATAAATAAATACATTTTGGCAAATCTACCAGTGGAATATACTAGAATATTTTGGTACAGATGAAGACAGATACGATAATATTAAACCGAGGTCTAAAACAAGGTTTTATGCTGGCTCCTCTCATGATTAGCATGGATACAGCTCATATGCAACTTTCACTGGAGCCAGTGAGAGCATTGGGGGCTGGGGAAAGTAGTAGGCAAGGGCGACCTTAGTGGAGTTCTGCTATGCGGAACTCCACAAAGTGACCTAAAAACTCTGCCACGCTACGCTGAGTTCTGCAAGCAGTGCAGTGCAATATGTTGTACTGTTCATGCTGATTTTTAGCACCGGGTGCTTTTCCAGCACTGCAAAATCAGAGTGTACGGCACCACAGGTGCTGCTTCGTTCTGTTGCTTGAGTACATTTTCTACTTGAGCCGCAGTTTCTTCAACGCGAGCAGAAGGTTTCCCAACGTGAGCGGTAGCAACCAGCCATGACTGCCCACGTTGAGAAATCTCTCTGGGAGGTGATCTAAAGATTTTCCTCGTTAACGCTCGCCAATTTGATGTTGGCAGCCACAGGAGAGGAAAAACTCTGCTATGCGGAGTTTTGCAGAACTCGGTGCTCCACACAGAGCGCAGAGTGAGAAAAACTTTGCAAACTCCACGAGCAGAGCGGAATTTCATTCCCAGGCCTAGAAAGTAGCCAATATATCACCTACAGTATGCTAAGGAATCTGGGGCCATATGTATCAAGGAACCGATTTGCGATTCCTTATTTGCGATTTTTACTGAATCGCAAATTCAGAATCGCAAATCGGTATGTATGAAAGAAATCGCAAATAAATAGCGATTCCTTATAAATCGCTATTTATTTGCGAAATTCCCATGTGCGATTCCTTAACCTCAAGGTATCGCAATTTTTGCAATTTCTTAACGGAAAAAATCGCAATTTTGCGAATTTTGCAAAACAGCCAATCAGGAACTCAGGTGCAGCATGATGACATCACAACCAGGAAGTGACTGACTACCCATGCTGTTTCTGAGTCAGAGGCAGAGTGAAGGTGTGTTTGAGAGAGTGAACTGTGCTCCTGAAGCAACATGGCAGAAAGTGGAGACACGCCCAGGCAGGAATCCCAGCAGCAGGAGAGTGAATGCTCCAGGAAAAGGAAGCAAACATTTTCTGAGGCTTAACTGGAGGCTTTGATAGAACAAATGGTGTCAAACCATGAAATATTGTTCGGGAAAAAATCTCTGTAGGTGCCAGAGAGCCGTAAAAGGCGAATTTGGGAGGACATCCAGCATAAGGTGAATGTTGTGGGGGTGACACCCTGGAGTGTGGAGGACCTCAGAAAGCGCTGGTATGACCTGCGCCTGCGCTCAAAAGAGAAGCTAGCTACCAGGTTGGAGCAGTCTAAGCAAACCGATGGTGGGACCTCTTCTGTTTCGGACTCTACACCTCTTGAGGAACTGGTGGAGGGGACCCTGCAACCAGAGAGTGTGGGAGGAGTGGCTGATCTGGACAGCTCTGATCAACCAGCATCTGGAAAAGGTAAGAAGCATGCCCTCACACCCCTTAGACCCCCCTACACCCCCCAGCAGTGACCTAGGGGCAGGAAAAAAGATAGGTAGTCCAGAGCAGGTACACAGGCAGACACAGCAATGCATTGTGGGAGATGTAGTCACATGAAAATCAAAGTTGTAAATTTTCAGCCAAACAAGTCAAACATAGAATCAGCAGGTCAGGAAAGGGAAACAATAGACCAATGTAAACCCAAACGGTGATTTTTTAAAATTTTATTTACACAGTGCAAGTGAGTAGAGTAAATTAATGTGTGCTGTTCTGTCCACAGCACCATCTTCAAAACAGCCTACAGGCAGTGGAACAGTCAATGAAGGTGCAGACTCAGGAGATGCCGGCCATGATGAGCACACTGATGGGGAGAACAGCCCCGTGACCACTCACAAGAAACAGAGGAGACACATTGTGAGACCACTACCGCTAATGGAGGATGAGGCAGATGATAGTGTTGGAAATTTGCTAAATGATACCACACAGCAAGAGGTCCGTGCACCAGACCATCATGTGCCACAAAGTATAGCCAGGGGCAGACGTCGCACGACTAACAATGATGAAGGTCGAGGCGAAGATTCTGTGTTTGCCGGCCTGGAACTCAACATGAAACTGTTACAACGAGAGGTGAGGGCAGGCTTCAAGGGATTGAGGAATGAACTGAGGGATGGCATGCAGGCGGTATGTGAGGAATTGCGCGCAGAGCGTGCTGCTAGGTGCAGAGCGCTGCAGCACCAAGATCGTTATACATGGGCCATTAACCGCTTGGCCTCTGCCACAAGCATCGAGGCCAGGCGCAGCATAGATATGCAGCGTCAGTTTACACATGCTACACAGGATATTGCAAATGCACTTTTGCAAGTTACAACTGCTGTTGATGAGCTGCGGGCAGTACGCACAACAGGGCCTGGAGTACTAACTCCAAGTGAAGAGGACGTGCAGTCAGGTCGGAGCAGCACCACCCCACCACCCATCTTGGAGAGGCGCCGTAGTGGCAGGAACAATAGGCCTACACCTTCCAATTAGCATCACGCTGTGCAACATCGAACTTTAAACTCACTCCTGTTTTCTTAATAGCACTGTGACTGAAACATGTGCCAAACATATGGAGTATGACTACTTTGCCTGAAGGTTGTGTGTCATTATTTTCACTGCATGTAAGGATTAAAAACACATTCACACTTACAAGATCTGGCATTGTGTCATTTTTTCTTACCTAAAAATAGTTGCGCGCAATCTCATCACGCCTCTGGCGCCCAGCTGCTGCAACAGATACACAAGCTAGCATACGTCCTGGTCCAGGCCCCTCCACTTCAGAGGATCCTGAGTCACTCAGCTCCACTGGTGTGCCTTTTCTTGTGGCAATATTATGCAGCATGGCACATGCTACCACTATTTTGCAACACATATTGGGGCTGTATTGGAGTGCACCTCCACTTTTATGGAGGCACCGAAATCTGCTTTTCAGGATCCCAAAGGTCAGTTCGTTGGTGTCTCTGTTTGCGATGTGTGCCCTGTTGTATCTGCGTTCTCTAGCATTGGTGGGATTAAGGTAGGGAGTCAAGATGAAATCCCGGACTGCATATGCACTGTCACCTGTGGGTTGAAATGTAAATGGTTAGTCAGTGAACTGCACGTGGTAGTTAGTACAAATGTACTCTATGTCTAAAGGTATTTACCAAGTAGGTATCCCTCGCCAAACTCCCCTCTTGAGAGTCTACGGTATAGCCCACTGTGACGGAAGATGAATGCGTCACGTGTGCTGCAAGGATACTTTGCTACTATGTCAGTTATGATGTGTTTGGCATCACACACCACCTGAATGTTCAGTAAGTGGTAGCATTTCCGGTTCCTGAAGATGTACTCATTGCTTGAGGGGGGGATATAGCAACATGTGTGCCATCTATGCATCCTATCACGTGTGGAAATTGAGAGATTTGGTAAAAGTCCTGCTTTGTCTGGGCTAGTGCCTGTGTGGTGCTGGGGAAGTAAATGTGATGTTGCATCCTCTGAACCATGGCATCTAGAAAGGCATGGAAGAATCACAAAAGGGCACTTTGTGACACCCCTCCTGCTGAGGCAATCACACCCTGAAAACTTCCTGAGGCCACCAGGTGTATTGAACACAGGACCTGGATTTCAGTGGAGATGGCATTTGTCCTGCGTGTGGGGTGTTCAAGGTAGGGTCTGAGTTCTTCAATTAAATCATTAATGCAGAATTCATCCAGCCTGTAGTGGGTGTAGAGCTCCTCCTCAAGGCGCTGGGAGATGCTGACGCGCAAACGGAATATCCTCTCCTGGCGTCTCCTCCTCTGTGCAGCAGCTCTCAGACGCATCCTCCTAGCTATCAGGTAAAGCCCCGCCATTGTGGTAAAAAGTATGTGGAATTCTGTTGCTGCTTAAATATTTTGCACCTGGTTACCACCTGCTCCTACTTGGTGGTAATTGCGATTCTGTAAATTGCGATTTTCCGAAATTCTCTAATTGCGATTTTTTCATACATACCATTGCGATTCCTTATTTTGCAAGAATGGCCAATCTGCGATGTTCCTGCGATTACCTACTTTTGCGATTTTCCGTTTGCGAAAATCGCAAACTAAGAACTCGCAAAAGTAGGGAATCGCAGATTGGCCATTTTCGCAAAATAAGGAATCGCATTGTTTCCGATTCCTTGATTTGCACTGATTTTGCCTACAGACGTACCATTTTGCGAATTCGCAATCGCAAATGATACATATGGCCCCTGAACTCTTGGATAAGACTCCTGTAGGGCTTCTGCTTGAAAGCTCTAGAAGGCTGTGATGGAATCCCTTGTAGGCTATATTGTTAAAAACAATTTGTTGGTCTGCTTTGAACGAAAGCTTGACTCAAAATGATATGTTCACATAACTATTATGGTATCACAATTTATTACATGGCTACTCATTAAGTACTTTTTAATCCTTGGAGTCTAAAGCTAATTCATTAGTACATGCATTCAACATGATGTAAGCAAATCTGATATCAGCTTCTGGTATTGCTTTATATAAAAATCATTGAATTTGAAGTGTTGTCCCACCTTTATTTACGGTCTGTTGGTCTCCGGAGCCAAATTGGTTTTTGGTTAGACAAACGTTTTGGCCTATGCTTTAAATCTCTTTTTCAGTGTAAAAAACAATATCGTTAGCTCATTTGAAACAGAAGCTTGCCATTATTAAACATTTGCTTATCTCAGGAACATGACCCATAAAAGGTTTGCTATAGAACAGCCACAGCTGCAGAT
Organism: Lissotriton helveticus; assembly: GCF_964261635.1. Classification (NCBI taxonomy): domain Eukaryota; kingdom Metazoa; phylum Chordata; class Amphibia; order Caudata; family Salamandridae; genus Lissotriton; species Lissotriton helveticus. Next base: position 339,265,678 of record NC_136073.1, read on the forward strand.
TGAACTCTAAAGTATCATCTTTGGGCTCATGAAGGTTCTGTGATTAGTATTCCTTGACATGTACATCCAATTGAGGTTTTGTTTACTAGCAGCAAAAGCAGTCTGGTTGAAAAATAACCATTGTAAACTTGCAGTGGGGTAACATTTCTCTTCTGATGTGTTTGTCTGAGGTACAGTACAACACTACAACTGTCTGTATATTGCCTAGATAGAACTTGGCACAATACTAGCAATGTAAATATCCTATATTAAGGATGCACTGTGTTTGGGAAGAACAGGGGAAGGATCTTGGTGTTCTGATGCACACTAACCATGTGAAACAATGTATCAAGATCTGTGAAGAAATCCAGTGGTAAGTGCTTGCATAGTCTATGATCCATAGGAGCATCCCAGTGATCCAGTACTACGCGATCTTTTTGGGACAAAGATGCATGACCGTTCTGGGAGGGGCAGAGGGGAGTAGTGGCACCTAGCAATTTGTGCACGTGAGGAGGTGAGTAGGAGAGACTTGTTTGTTCTAGTTCCACGGATAGTCCAGAAAATTGGCCATCTGGAAATACCTATTGCTGATTACTTGCTGTCCAATTCTGTCCCTATGAAGCCCTAAATGGTCTGCAAGAGCACAACACGCATTGATGAAGCCAATCCATCTGGATTTTTTAAAGTGAATGAGCCTGAACAAAATAATTCCATCCCAAGAGTCCTATTGGTGTTGCACCAGTAAGGTTGCTCATGACTCAAGCAGAGTAGGAGTCTGCTTCTGTGGTAGGGAATGTTCGATATTGTTCCTCCAGCTTGACCCACATAAGGTGGGCTGCATACCTTTGGTATTTTAATACTTCAGCTGGTACTACTACCTACATCACATGGGCTTGAAGAAAAAAGAAAAATACAAAGAGGCTCAAGGATCCGCATCACACTATCCGGATGATCATTTGTATTGGTGACCACATCTTTTTACTGTTAAAATTCTTCCCCTTAGTTATTGGCAGAAGCATGCCGTTTAGGTTCTGATGAATGCCTCCACCCCTATTAAATGGTACTAGACAGGTTGATCTTTGTAGACCTCTCTCTACTATTTGGGTTGAAGATTTCCCCTTTTGTTTTAATCCTATCCATTGTGGACACACTAAACTACTTTTAGTTCCACCAAGAGGTAATTTTATTTTCATTTCCTCATTATTGCACATTCCACCACCTCCCACATCTTCTGCCCACATAGGGAATTTTCATCTGAAGTTCTCCTCTCCTGCGGGTGAGTTGTAGCCCACACCACAGACTTCTATTTGTGGTGTGTGAAGAACCCTATGAAGAAACATGCCACCGAAGTGCAGGTGAAGGTTGTCGTGCTAAACTTACTAGTACGTTTTTGAAAGATTGAGACTGAATATGGTTCCCAAGGTAGGCTTCATCTCACCTTGCAGAGGAGGGACTAGAGGTGCCCAAGGAAGATATTGCTATTGTTGAATGCTGGGTCCAGAGAGTGCAACCGTGCTCTCTCCACTCTGCTCTGTTATTCTCAGTACCACCACGTCCTGGTGCAGTGGGAGAAGCCTACACATAAAGTCAGTTTTAGTCCAGCATGGATATGTAAAATAGGAGAAAGGTTGTCTTATTTACTGTTTTGTTTGTTGTTCTTTTTTTAAATGTACCATACTAAAATTAAAAGATGGATGCAGCAGACAAGGACCTACCTACCGTTCCACCTAAATTTCTCTTAAATAAAGTTCCCAACACATAACCAAGTGATCAGCCGCCTAGCGAATATCTCCCCTGTTGGGCCAGCCTGCAGCTGTTGGCCATGTTCAAAATGTGGGTTGCAAGGTCCCTAGGGCTACATTGCTTAATGCTTAATCCTGTCCTTCAGCCACAACCAGACCCTTTTACTGCTGCCCCCTTCCAAAGGGGGGTGTATACTCCTCTTCCCTTTCCTGCTGCAGCTGTCTAGACTGCCCCTAAATCACACTACTGTCATGGATTTGGTAGTCAAACATGACATTTTGAAGTCAAGAATAACAACCAATGAGAACAATTCAACAGTTTCAAAGTTCAAAATCTTTACAGCATGAATAATTACAATGAGTGTAGTTGTGTTAAAATAAGTTTAAATAACAAAATAGAGAACCACTGATCGCAGTCTACAAAACAAAAGTTTTTGTCACAGTTAGGATGAACAAAATAAGTCTTCGGCATGTGCATATCAGTGTGGTGGTAAACAATTATTATATGTGTAATTGTAAGATTTTAAATATAGTAGAAAAGCAAAATACTTTTTAGTACCAAATTTAGGGCCCGATGTAGGTCGGTCGGTAACGGCCGAAAATCTGTATTTTCGGCCGTTACCGATCGGTAAATAGGTGATTGGTATGTAGGGGGCTTTATTTTACCGAATCGGTAAAATTAGCGATTCGGTAATTTTACCGATTCGGTAAAATAAAAAATCGGTAAATTTACCGAATCTGAGCCACCCATATGTAGGTGGGACTCTTCAGAGTCCCAGGAGCCTTACCGAATCGGTATTTTACCATCAAATCCAATTTGATGGTAAAATACCGATTCCGGTGTGCATGCACATGTGTGCATGCACACCTATGCCATGTGACAGGCAGACCTGCCCTTAGGGCATGTATGCCTGCCACATGGCACCCGAGCCTGTTTTGGGGGTGCCAGAGGGTGTCAAAGTGACACCCCCTGCACCCTTGTGAAAATCGGTATTTACCGATTCGGTAAATACCGAATCGGTAATGCCCATTCATTCCTATGGGCTTCAAAGCCCATAGGAATGCATGGGCATTACCGATTCGGTATTTACCGAATCGGCAAATACCGAAATCATCCGATTCGGTATTCCAGCACATCTGGAATACCTACATGTCGACCCCATAGATTTACCGATTTTTAATTACCGAATCGGTAAAATTCGGTAATTTAAAATCGGTAAATCTATTTCACCTACATCTGGCCCTATGTTTCCCCAGGAATCGAAAAGTTATTGCTTCTTAGCTTGTTCAAATCTCAAACTCGTGAAATTAATGCCAAAACCAATATTTGAGAGCATTGAGTAACTCATCACAGGTACACAGTAGATGTGCGATATCTTCTTTATCTGAGAGATGAACTAGACTGTTGTGAAAGTGTGTGTGAAGTAAATCTGAATTCCATCAATTGTACAATACAAAAGCTTGAAACTTAAATAAGTTATACCTAGCATATTTATTTAAAGTAGATTCAGATAATGCTGGGATAATAAAAATAAATTATCTGTTAATGTCACTTTGAGTGCCATTTACAATCCACACAATGAATGAAAGCTTTCCAGAGATGACCTTAAAACAAGCATTGGCAAGGTTAATTGTTCTTGCCTTTCGCTCCTACTGGGTTTGCCAATACACTTTATTGATGCTGTGCTGCATCGTGATGCTGTACAGTTATTAGCAAAACAAAATAAGAAAAAAATGTATCATGATGTGACCTCTATTGCTAGTCATGTCATACTGTAGGCATGTCTATGCGGCAGCACACCTACAGAATGACAAGGGCACCATTTTCCTTTTTCTTATTAACCGATCCAAGATGGCAGGTGGCCCTCAGATCTGTAAATAATGCAAAATAAAAAAGAACCAAGTGGTAGGGCAGGCAAGGCTGTAACGAGCAGGGGAAGCATGTAAAGGAAGGATGGGAAAAGCAGCACCTAAGGCAGAGATCAACGCAGGGAGAAGCACAAGATGGAAAGAACAACTGGAAGCACGGGTGGGAGCAGACTAAGGGATAAAACATGTTGGCACACCTTTAGGGTGACGGGCCAGAGGTCACACTTACTCTAGAGAAGCTCTACTAGCTATGAACCCTCTAGTCATCTGTTGCAATACTTCCTTACTACACCCTTTGAGTGGCCCTACCAACTGCTCATGCAGTACATTTGCACTTCCCACACCCTTGTCCCTTCCACCCCCAGCCACACCGCCCCAACGATGCCTACAAATTTTGCAGCTGAATGTGAGATCATTAGCTAAACATTATGCGGAAATTTATGACCTCATTATCGATGAAACTCCGGATATATTCTTCCTGACAGAGACATGACTCAATGGGGACATGGTAGCTGAGCCCAATTTAGCTCTTCCTTCAGACTACTATATTTGTATGATAAATAGAGAGACTAGAGGAGGTGGCATCGCAGTGATTTTTAAATCCTGCTACTCTTGTCTCTTTACTAAAGTTATGGTAGAGGGATGAGAATGTGCACGTTTTAGTATCTCTGTGAGTACGCACATGACCCTCTCTGGGATCCTGGTGTATAGGCCACCGGGGCAAGCTATCAGCTTTAAAAATGCACTCCTGGAGGTAGTAGGAACGCTTGCCGTGGGGACTGCTCATTTTAGCATTTTTGGCCATCTAAATCTTCACTTTGATCTTGTACAAGACAAGACCATCTGCAGCCTGATTGCAGACAAAGTTGCATTTCAGCTTTATCAACTGGTCGCAAGTCCCACACATAGAGGGGGCCATCTGATAGATCCTATTTTCTCTAACATTGAGGCTGCAACTGTGGCAACCCCTACTCCCGTGGCTTGGTCTGACCATTTGCTGGTTGAAATGACCTTTCCCATATTAGAGATGTTATGTAAGGCCACTCAGCGGCCTGTTTATAAATGACCTTGGCAGAAACTAAGACTAAGATTTTCAAGCCCTTCTTAGGGCGAACCCTTTGGGTCCTTTTAATAACGTCGAGTCAGACTATGAGATGTTCTGCGCCTGGATTACTCGGGCGCTAGACTCTCTTATACCGGCAAGCTGGTTTAAGGGTCACTCTCAGGAGTCCAGTCCTTGGTTCAACGACGCCCTGACTATACTGAGGAAGTCGTGTCAAAGAATAGAGCGTGACTGGAGGAAAGACTATGACCCTGGAAAAAAAGCTCATTATCTGGCTGAACTTAAATCCTATCATCGAGCCATTTGTAAGACGCGGGCGGAGATTAAGCTTAGCCCTAATCCTGCTAAATAAATTTTTTAAATCTTAAAAGATCTCAGCGCCAGGAAAACCTCGGTACCTATAGCCACCTCTGAACTCCACTGTGAAGAACTGGCCTCCTTCTTTGTGGAGAAAGTACGTGCGATCTACAGATCTTTCCCTTCCATAACCACTACCCGTACGTACACCCTTTCCAGACCAGGGCCGATCTCTAGGCTTATGGCTATCCCTGAGATTTCTTATGAGGAACTCAGTAGGCTGAGCGTGAAAATGAAGTCTGGCTCTCCTGCCGACCCGCTAAATCCTGCTCAATTTAGGGAATCTTCCTTGCTTTTTCTGACACCTCTTCGTCAGATAATTAACCCCTCCTTCTCGTCCGCCATGGTGTCGGCGCAGTGGAAACAGGCTTGGGTGTCTCCCATTCTTAAAAAACCGAACTTAGACCCGACTAAACCCGAGAATTTTAGGCCTATTTCTCTTCTTCCCTGGGTGGCGAAGGTTGCGGAGGCACATGTCAACATCACACTTGCCAACTTTTTGCTCTCCAATAACACTCTGGATAATACGCAACACGGCTTCCGCGCCGGCCATAGTACAGAGACAGCGCTCCTGGCCATGACTGAACACCTGTGGACCATTCTCAACTCTGGTCAAACGGCGGCACTGATCCTGCTGGATCTTAGTGCCACCTTTGACACGGTCTCGCATGGCGTTCTGCTCCAACGTTTAGAGGAGGCAGGTATTTTGGGCCTAGCTCTGAAATGACTTTGATCCTTTCTAACCGGAAGATCCTTTCGTGTCTCCACTCCCCCATTTCTATCCCAGGTACGTTCCATTGAGCAGGGGGTCCCTCAGGGTTCGGCTTTAAGCCCCACATTGCTTAACCTTTATGTTCAGCTGCTGGCTTCGGTCGCCAGGCAGTGAGACCTTTCAATGGTCTCTTATGCGGACGGCACGCAGCTAGTGGTTGCATTGACGGAAGGTTCTACCCTGAATGCCTCTAGGTTCAGAAGCGGCCTGACGGCCGTGGCGGATTGGATGACTTCTAACTATTTGCAATTAAATGCAAATAAAATTGACGTTTTGCTAGTTGGCAAGAATGCTAGCCTTTGGGGAGAGCATTGGTGGCTGAATGCTTTGGGCAAGGCCCCGGAACCTAAGAAGGAAGTCAAGAACTTGGGGGTGTGGATGGAATCCTCTCTTAGTTTTTGTATTCACTCTAAAAAAGTGGCAGGTACATGTTTTGGCCTTTTACGAGGTCTTAAACCCATCCTTAAATTCTTTGACCCGTCAACGCTCCAGCTGATAGTCCAGTCGACTATTCTTTCTCGCCTGGACTATGCTAGTTCCTTGTTATTGGGGGCTAACCGAGCAGAGATCATCCGCATGCAGCATATTCAAAACGCGGCGGCCAGAGTCTAGGCAGGTCTATCACGGTTCCGTCCTATCGCCGATACCATCCGGAGAGTTCATTGGCTCCCTATGGCGGAGCGGATCCAATTCAAGACTCGTTGCCTTTCTTTTAAGATCCTGAAACTTGCCACACCTAATCTACTCTGTAACTTGTTGACCCCGTAAGTTCCTCCCCGCGCACTGCGTTCCCTGGGACAGCACTTGGTCACCGTTCTTCGGGTGAAGCTGCCGAGCGGGAGGATGTTCCTTCCGAAACCTTGCAGCCAAACTACGGATCTCTGTGCCAGTTCACAAATGGGGACTGGAGGATCTGCTTGATTTTAGGAAGGCTATTAAAACTTACCTCTATCCTCTAATATAGTTTATTCTGCCGCTGCTATGTTGAGCTTTCCGCCGTTGCAATCAGTTCTTTCTCTCTGTTGTTGGAAGCGCCGGGAAGCCCCTTTGCTGGGGCAGCTGAGCGCTATATAAGCCTCTATAACATAACATAACATTAGGGTCATAGGAACATTACCTCCCAGTGACCCCTCTATATATTCATTTTAATACCCACCACTTCCCCGCAAATATAGGGATATGTGGGGAACGTAGTAGGATTTCTATCTTTAGACCCCCTGGCCTACATCTCCTAGGAGCTCCCTAAAATACTGTCGAGCCCACCATGAACTTTTGGAGTCAGGGTGAACCTGAGGAAGAAGCATGACACCAATAGGGTGTGTGAGGGTTAAATAACAAAATCCAGCTGTGTAGCGCTTACAGGAGGTACCTGGTGAGCTAGTTGGCCCCCAGGGACCGTCAGTATTCAAGGCATTGTGGCCCCCCTTCTGTTCTTATTTTTGGGGACCCCAAAAAAAGCAGGAAGTGGGGCACGTGGCCCTCCTCCTAAGGCCGATTTCTGCCCCGGGGACCCATCCCCCGGGCATGGCCTCCCTTTTTTTAAATATATTAAGGGGGGCCGCAAGGCCCCCCTTTCCCTGGGCCACTTTTGGCCCCGGGGACCACATTCCCCGGGGCATGGGCTCTTTTTTAAAAAATGTAAGGGGAGGGGGCAAGTGGCACTATTGGCCCTGGGGACCCGATCCCCCGGGGCATGGCCTCTTTTAAAAAAATATATAAATAAAGGGTAGGCGGGCCGAGTGGCCCCCTTCCCGAGCCACTTCTTGCCCCGGGGACCCATCCCCCTGGGCCGGCCCTCTGTTTTGGGGACCATGGGGGGAGCCCAATGCCCCAATGGTCTGAGGCGGCTACCCACCTCCTGCGGGAGCCGGCATTGCTTTTGGACAAGAGGAGCTGCTGACATGCAGGGCGGGAGCCATGCTCCTGCCCTGCCATAGCAAACAGCAATGTCCTGGGTGTGGGCACCCCAGGACATTGCAAGAGCCGGCCCTGGGGGGAGGGGGTCCCCATGACCATAAAGGGCTCCACGAGGGTGGCTGCACGGCCCCCCTCCAACATGTAAATAGCCTAGGGAGGTGGTGGTCCCATTAGGTGTGTGTGTGTGTACCAATAACATAAATTCTAATAAAGAAACATTCTATTCTAAACTAAAATAAACTATTTAAAAATCTTCAAACTTGAATTTAAGTGAGTGCAAAAGTAGGGAAAGTTTTGGATAGCGGAGGGGTAAAAATGACTATTCCAATTCTAGTGAGTGCAACAGTAGGGAAAGTTTTGGATAGCGGAGGGATAAAAATTACTATTCCCACTCCAGTGAGTGCAACAGTAGGGAAAGTGCTGGATAGCAGAGGGGTAAAAATTACTATTCCCAAGCCAGTGAGTGCAGCAGTAGGGAAAGTGTTGGATAGCGGAGAGGTAAAAATTACTATTCCCACACCAGTGAGTGCAACAGTAGGGAAAGGGTTGGATAGTGGCGGGATAAAATGTACTATTCCCACTCCAATAATTGTAAAAGTAGGAAAAGTGTTGGATAGCGGAGGGGTAAAAATTACTATTCCCACTCCAGTGAATGCAACAGTAGGAAAAGTGTTAAATAGTGGCAGGACAAAATGTACCATTCCCACTCCAATCATAGTAAAAGAAGATTAAGTGTTGGATAGCGGAGGGGTAGAAATTACTATTCCCAACTGTAGGGAAAGTGCTGGATTTCAGAGTAGTAACAATTATTATTCTCTCTCCAGTCAGTTCAAAATTAAAAACATACTAAATTATAACAACAATAAAAATATTTAAAAAAACTAAATAAATAGAAAAATATATAAATATGTTAAAAATCCAAATTCCTAATATATTTATTATTTAAAAATTGAAAACAATATTATAATGTTAAATACATATAATAAATACCTACAAATACTATATTAAATAAAATTAAAAAAACAATTTCCAAACAAATACATAGTTTTAATTAAAAATGATTTAGAGACAAAAACATTAATTATTACTTAAATTAACTTTTTTTATTTCTTACCTTATAACACCACACAATTCAAAACACACATCGAAACCAAAAAAAATGTACTTCCTCAACTAACATAATTAATTACCAATTAAAGAAATATTATTCATTAAAAAATAAAACACTCATTCTGCAGCACACGTAGAAAGAGGAAAAAGCCTCCGTGGAATGTTTTTGTGCAGGAAGGTGTCCCTACTGCACAAAAATTATCCTGTCTGTATTGGCGCTAGGCAGCACATAGCGCGCCAGCGCAAGGAGAGGGCAGGAATGTTCCCCATAATGGTAAATATGGTGCATTCCTGCTCTCTACCTGTCACTCAATGTAAAGTATCAAGGTGTGTTGCTGTGCAGCGTTGCGTGACATTTTAATAAATCTCCCCCACAATGTTTTGCATCACAGAAGTGTTGTGACAAGTTACACCTGCTCCTAGGAGACCTATTTTCAGTTGGTACCAAGGTTCAGGAGTGGGTTAGATGGCATCCACTCCTGGGTCTTGTTCCCGATTAGGAACAAGGTGCAAGAGGGTGGTAGGTCACCCACTTCTCTGAACCTTGTACGGGTTGTGATGAACCTTCTTAGTCCCTTCCAGTGAGGGACAGGAGAGAAAGGTCTTTTATCGTTTTCCAACTTGTCAAAAAAGGCTGGGCAGAGATGTTCATAAGTGTGTGGGCTTATCAACCCACATGTGAATAGTGGAGTACCATATATTCTGTCATGCCGCTTCTGTTTTTTCTTTACTTTTATTTCTCCCAATATTTGTGAATATTGAGAGTAAAACCATTTGTGAGCACCCATTGTGCATGTACAGAGTTGTGCATGTACACGGCTCTTACTTTTAATCTCTGACAGATGGCATCGCACATGGCAATATTGACAAAGTCATTGGTGAAGTCACATATTAGCTCATCAAAGGCTTAATGATAACCTCCGATAGAACAGAATAGTGGTTGTCTCAGGTTCAGACATTTGGACAGGCCACCTGCCCCCAACAACCCAGGATGGGCATTCCACATACATATTGAATCAAAAATGTTGGCTGACCATATTTCATGGTCAAAATATCATGACTACAAAAACAATCAAAATATTAAAGGTAAGCAATATTGAAAAGTATTGTGTACTTTATTAAGTTCAGATGTGGTGTTTTAATGTATTTTTTATGTTTCTATTTTATTAGACATTTTTGGATTTTTTTAAAATTATTATTGCAATGTATTTGTTTCTGATATGCTGGGTTGTTGAGCCTGTGGGTGGATAGTGGTATTTTACTTAATGAATTAATTTTATTGCATTTATTTGTTCATGATGAACTATTTTTGTTATTTATCTGTACAAATATTCAATACATTTTATTTTATATTTTTATTTTGGGTTTATTGAGATATTGGTTAGGTGTTATTTTTTTAATTAATGATTGATTAAGTTAATAATTTTCTTATATATTTTAATGTTATTTATATGTTTTGCACTGACATGCCACTTGATAGGTAACTGATGCATTCTATAAATGCCACATAACAATAACAATGTTTAATTGTTTATTCATTTTCCTAATTTAAGATTAATATGTTAACATTATGTGTGTTGGTGTGAAAGTTGTAGTGTCATGAGCTGTACATCACCTAAATTATAATCACAATGACTAATTTATTTGCAGTCAATAATGAGAGTTTCGTATGAGTTAAGGAATTTTATTATCCAACATTTTTGTAAATTATCCTTATTAGATCACAAGGTAATTCCTATTCATCTCAATAATAAAAAAAATGAACTCAAATCGATAATGAAATATTATTCAGCCAAATTATCATAATAACATGCATTATGGATGTATCATAAAGGAAAAAAATCTCTATGAATCAGGAGAGAATGATGTCAATCAGAACCCATAAAGGGTTATAGTTCGAAAAAGTGGGAGTTTAAATATAAAGCTTTGGCATATGAAGCCGTTAAATAAATCAAAAATCATTCAAAGAAGAACTACCCTTAAAGAGAATTTCTTGAAACTCAATAGTGTCTAAAAGCGAAGTGGAATAAGGGCAAAAGGAAGTGGGTAAACGATTGCCAACCTACTCTAGGAACACGCACTATTATACACAACACATTATGAAGCTTTAGCAACACGTTGCTTCTTCCTTCTCCTGTCAGCTAATCAGCTTTCGATGCTCCTATTGGGACAAGATCACTCCTCTTCTCACAGGAACACAGGGGCATATTACCAAGCAATAGCGCTATTTATCGCTATTGCTTGGTTAGAGACAAAATGTTACCGCTGAGCTGCGGCGATTTTTACCGCAGATAAACCTTGGTATTACCAAGGTTTATCGCAAATGCGATAAAAACGGCCGCAATGCATGAATATCGTTGAAAAGTCAGCGATATTCATGCATTACTGAGCTAATGCTCTTAGCCATGTTATCCACCTCCCATTGGATAACATGGCTAAGAACTGCTCAGGGCAGGTGTTAGCTTTTGGAGATATTCGCGCTTAGCGCAAATATCTCCAAAAGTTGGTAATAGGAGATAGCGATGTTAGCGACTGTTTCCAGTCGCTAACATCTTGGCACGCCACTTTGCATGTCATTAATGATAAATATCACTGACATGCAAAGTGGGGCCCAAAATGGTCGCTATGTCCTACTAGCTGTCGCTAACTGGTGTTAGCGACAGCTAGGTAATAGGGAGAGAATTTTATCTCTGCTTTCTTGGCTTTTAAAGCCAAAAAAGCGGAGATAAACCCCCTTGATAATATGCCCCACAATACTCTGCAGACAGCAATGTTAAGTTTGCAAATAAGTTGTATCATTTAAAAGTTAATGTCCGTCATTTTCTCATTCAGGTCTACTTTGCGACATATGAACTGCATTTATAACCTTCGAATATACCAAATTGTATTTGTTTGCTAACAGTCTATGTAGCAGTTGAAACATCAATATAACGAAAAGAAAGAAAATATTTAGCACAGCCATTTATTCTCTTTAGAAAAGTTGCATCATTATGGAGGACAAACACTAATCATGAGTTAACAGTGATCTATTTGTAAGTAGAAACATTTTGATGCTACTATTATTTATTATCAAAAAACATGTTGATGGAGAGGTCAAGAAATAAACATTTTATGCACGTCTCAACATTTCTAGTCAGTTCAGATTTTCAAGCAATTTTGTTTTAGCCATTTGAGCCCTAGTATGAGTAAATATGGGTACTTACTACAATTTTAGCATTTAAACACATTTTACTTTATAATAAACTATATTATTTTCTCCATATTATTGAAATGCCTCCACAATTTCAATTTATATTGCTGATTTACACCTGAGACTACGTTTGTGAATAATTAACTTGACAAATAAAATGCATGCATGAACTTAGGAAATATGCATACTTTTACATTAAGATTTTATTAATATTTTCTTATTTGTCTAAAAAAAAATTCTTTCAAATATGGCTCGTTCCTAAACACAACCTGTCACAGTGAGAAAAATAAATTTACTCATCACAATATTCAGGGCCTATTGTGGATCACCGCCACACAGCGGGACAGCCCACAGTATTCGGACTGCGGCCGTTGAACCACCATGAGATCATCGCCACTGCTGGGATCAAGGATCCTGCTGGGCTGACGGTCTTTCACCAACAGAAATATGCTAGCGGTGCTGCAGCTGGCACTGCCGAGCATATTCCAAGTTGCCATTTCTCCGCCCTGCCATGAAATGGGTGGTGGACTGAAACCTTACAGGGCCCCCTGCCGATTTGGTATTGGAGGTACATGCGGGGGACACATGTAGTGCCCCCCTGAATTTGCATCCCCCTTACTGCATGGTGTGGCATATATGACACACAGTGCAGGACGATGAAGTCGGCAATCTGACTGCGGCGGTCTGCATGATAGGCTCTTCTATGAGCCTAGCAGACCAACACAGTCAGACCGCTGCAGGTACAACTGGCAGAAGAGGATTTAACTCCTTATATGGCAGGCGGTTATACCATGGTTTTGGCAGTCCCACAGCGGATGGCGTGTTGCACCATCCGTTGTAGGATCAACAAAGTCATAATCGGGCCCTTTGACAACTTATAACTTGATCATTCGGATAAAGTGCACGTATGCAAGTGGAAAATGCATTACAAAATGCTTGTTAATTCCTCCAAAGTGTTTACCTCAGCTGCATGGCATTCCTCTGAAAACAGTCAGAAAACTCACTTGCATCAGGTTCAAAGGAATGGGTGTAGCATACGCTTGAGCACACTACTAGTAATAATTATAGATCTCACATGCATGCATTTAATAGTGTTTCATGCTTTCCAAATGATCCAGAAGCAAAATCTGATCTGCTTCTTTCAAAGCAAAGTGAGTTTGCCCTCTTATCGCTCCTACCCCTTTGTTTTTTTTCCCCCCAGAGTTTTATGTAGTTGGAATTAGAGCACTTTACATAAGCTTCAATTGCATTACAGATAGACACATTCTTTTTTGCTAGGCATAAGGAGATTTAGGGGCTCATTACGTTGGGGGGTGGTTTTGTGCCGCCCGTCACCGTAGCGGTGAATGGGTCCAACCGCCATGCGTGCGGTGGTCCCGCCTATTTAATTATGATGGGACCGCCACCACTGCGGTCGGACTTTGCATCTTTAACAGTGAGGCGGTGGCTGCTGACAGCAGCACCGCCCGATGTTGAAAGGAGCATGTTATGCATTTCACTGCACTATGTGACAGGCACTACACTGTGCCTGCCACTTGGTGCAGTGAAATATAGGGGGGTATCATGGGTACCCCTCAGTGCACCCACAACTCCCCCCAACACAAGGGTGGCCTACAACAGGCCCCGGAACACATTCTCCACCAGCCTTTCAATGGTGGTTCAACCGCCACGAAAGGCTAGCTTCCGCCGGCATCATAATTATGCAGGCCGAGCCTGCTAGGCTTCTCCATCATTCTGAGCTTGCTGACCTCTCCGCTGGGCAATTGTGACGATTGCCACTGGCGGAAAAGTGGCGGCTGGACTTTCCCTCCACCGACGGGGTTCACCATGCAAAATTCTCTGGATGTGCAGTTTGTGCCTGGATTGTAATGTTGAGTCGGGTACAAACAAGAGTTTACACCCCTTTGATAAGAGGCTGCTCCTCATAAGCACTCATTTTACTAATTTCGGCCATCAAAAGCAAAAGGTACAAAATGACAGAGAAAAGATATCAAACACTGCAGGTTAATTGATGTTTTCTGTTGATGCTACTTCATTCTGCAAAAGTATTAAGCATAGTACTTCCGAGACATATGGATTAAAAACAATGAAGTGGTAGGAAAGGAGGTTCAACCAGAGGGAGTGGTTCTATGAAGAAGAAGGTGTTTGGAGAGAGCGAAGATCTAGTGAAGGACGAGGGTCAGGACAGGAACAGACGGAAGGATAATGAAGTAGGAGGATCAAGGAGGGGCCAGAATCTGATAAGGATGACTTGAAACATTGAGGAGACAGAAAAGAGAAGGACGGTCAAACAGAGCAAGACAGAGATTGGCCCAGAAGAAGAAGAGGGTGGGACTGTCCCGATTGCCAGCTCAGGGGCACTGGAACTACAATCATGGCCGCCAATTAAGGGACGCGCATACGCAGGAATAGGTCGGGCACATTAAACCCCTGTCTCTCCTAGGTGAATGCGCTTCACGTTCCAGCCTTTACTCGCCTTTCTGGGTCACTTCCGGTGGTTCGCGGCCCTTCACTTCCAGGTCGGGTGGCGTTTGTGTTCCTCCATCGGGTTGTCTTTGCCTTGGCTCTTCATTGGTCCGGTCCTTGGATTTCCTGGATTCCCTGCAAAAGAAGAAAAGAACCTCTCAATTAACTTTCAGCCCGTGGTTACAGCAAAAAGCACGTTGTGTTGCTTTTTCCTTTATATTTTGGTTTGTACTTAACCTCTCCCTCTCACCTGATTCGGGGATCAGAACTGTGCTCAGCTGTTCCCCTATTTGCTAGCCCAGACGAACCTACAAGAGAGAAACATTTATTTACCTTCACCAGAAGCATAGATAGCTACAACTGTTACTAAGGTGGGCAAATCACACAAACTGAAATCATTTACAGCTTCCTATTTAACCCATCTCCCATTGAAATATTTCTCTATGTTTTACAGCAGTACATAGAAGTTGGTACACTACTGCCCTCCTCTATTTCTCCTGCGATTGGAGAAGGGAACTTTAGGTAAAAGAACAGATTCTACTAGAAAATTAAGTATACACAGTGTGTTATGTTTGTTTACTAAACTTATGTTCACTCTACAGCCTTTTGTTTTGCCTTGACCTACTCCTGTAGTTCCTGGGTTGTGGAGAAGGATTGTCTCCCCTTCTTTCCTTGTTTATTTCCCTTCTTCCATGGATTACCTTTTGTTGCTTTGACACATAACAAGCACGATAGGTGGTTGGGAGAAGCTGTGGACTTTTCTTCAGTTGCCTGATGTTCCTGTAGAAACACAGGTGAGATCCTGACAGGGACTTAGCTGATGGAAGAGTGGAGCACATGGGCAGCAGTAGAAAGAAAAAATGAGGGAGAGCCCCAAGACTGCAACCGAGGTAGAACGGAGAACCTCCTGCAAGAATGATTACACCACTCAGTTACCTACAAGAGAGGGGTGCTACACAATTCCCTGGCACCACAGTCGCGAGTCCAGACAATGGAGTAGGTAAGATTTAAAATACTGGTCACTTAACATACATCATTTATTTATTTAGTTCTGATATGTGGGTCATCTCGGTTGCACCGGTTTGCTAGGAAATGCTTTACAAGGAAAGGAGAGTTGTGGTGAGACAATTTTGCATTCTCTAAGATATTCACACTGGAAAGGAAGGTGCACCTTGGATCACAATGTTGGAGTGTTGAGCAGTGGGAGTTTGGACAGATGTTCTATGGGACAATATGATGGCCTACAGTTCTTTTAGGGGAGAAAACAAAGTGAATCTCCAGAAGGTAGCAACCCAAAGCTGTCTTCTTTAATGAAGATGGAGGATGGAATCATTTCTCTCAAACTTCGTTATAAATTTGGTTCCAAGGAAGATCATAAGATAAAATAAATCTATATCCATTTACTGTCCTAACTTAGGGTACCTGCACTAGCCACATTTTGTATTGAAGCATAATTTGATTTCAGGACCCATTTCTCTCCTACAGCCTATCACTAATAACCCTTGACTCTTATGCACACTTCCTCCACAGAAAACTTTCTGTGTAGGATCTACATTTAACAACACATTAATGAAAATACTTCTCTTCTTCACCACCATAATAAAATATTTGGGGCCATATTATCCAGAAAGGGTGATACATTATCGCCGCTTTTATCGGCAGGAAACTGCCACCAAAGTGTCCATAATGGGCTTGATAATATGCCCCTGTGAATTCCCATAGAAGCCCAGGTTCTGGTGTTAACGTGGGCTTCTATGATAATTCACAAGGGCGTATTATCAAGCCCATTTTTGCCGCTTTAGCGGCAGTTTCCTGCCGATAAAAGCGGCAATAATGTATCGCCCTTTCTTGATAATATGCCCCTTTGTTTCTCCAGCACCAACATTACACCAAAAAACAGATGTTGGATATCCCTGACATTACACATGTGTCTCTGCAGGCTCCCAAAAAACAAATATGAATTGCCTTTCTGACGCCCTTCACCCCTAAAAAGTATTGACTCATCCCCATAGCTTTTTATGCAAGTGTAACAAATATTAGAAAAAGTGGCATCTTTACTCATAAAAGTAAGATACTGATTTACAGGATAATAATCTGTATAATCACATATGGTGAATTTTCCAGAGTCTTGACACATGAGATTGGTATGTGGGTGTTCCTTTCTAGGGGAGAAGGTTGGGCATGGGTCTTGCAATTACGGTGAACACACAAACTCTGTGAATTAAACCACCACTCTCCACTGACCAGTAGCCAGCAAGATGTCTCTGTGAGTTAAGCAATTGATGATGTCCTTTCTGTGTCACCTACAATTCATGAATTCCAACATCAGTAAAATGAGTCCCCTTTAAATGGTTAATAACCGCGGTACTCAACGCCACATACAAAGCATGCTTTTATTTTTATGTTATGTTCTGTAGTTGTATGGTGCGCAACTCACCCGGGAGGGTATCTTGGTGCTGAAGCGGCCCGAGTTAGGGTCGGATCAGGGAATTCAAGAACTGAGGAGGAAGCTCTGATGAGCAAAGGCAGATTGTTGCGGGCTATAGTACCAAGGTAGGAGAGGGCTCATCCACTGGATCTGGTTCTGTGTATGCGGGGGTGCATGCGAGTAAGAGTCCTGCTGAATGGAGGTGTCTCGCAGGCACATGGGCCTAATTTTGTGTAACCCTTTCTTTGTGTACTTGAGGAGTTTGAAGAGTGCTTGCTTGTAAATCGAGAGCCAGAGGAGCTCTTTGAGGTGCGGGTGATGTGAATGTGGGGTTGGGTGGGAGTTTGAGTGTGAGCCTGCTGCTGAGTTTTGTTTTGTCTGGATTCTTATGGTCAATTAGGTGTGAATTCCAACATAGAGTGCCTTGACATAGTTTGGTTTGCTGCTGATAAGTGTTTAAAGGACAGCTCAGCGCGTTTTGGTTGGAAGCCATTTGAAGATCTTTTCAAGCATCTTTAATTTGTAGAAGTGGAAGACAGAGACTGCTTTCACTTGACCAGCCATGCTAAGTTGGTTGTCTATTACTATTCCGAGGTTGTTTGCACGGGTTGCCATGAAAGGTGTGGGTCTAAGTTCAAAAGACTAGCAGGTGGAAACACAGAGTGAGGCGTCTTTATTGAAGATTACTACTTCCATCTTGTCTGTGTAGAGCTTGAGGCAGCTGATTTTGAAGTAAACAAAATGCCACAATTGTATTTATTGGTATTAATCTATATTTTTCAAGCTACAGCCGACACGTGTTTCGCCCAACGGCCTGCAGGCCAATGCTTTTACAAGGCAAGAATCTTGTTTGTGGTCATGTGATAATTGAGCTCTGTTCTCATTAGTAGTCTCTGCAGTTTCAAACAGTATACTGATACCAAATAATGCCAATAAATTCAGCACACAAAAAGAAACACAAACACAAAAGAAGCTCATTGGTTGTTGGAATTATTATCCTGGATATCTTTAAAGCTCAATCAAGGCACAGACCTCTCTCCAAACCCAATTATACTTAATCAATAAGATTGTACATGCGCAAATCAGTTACATTTTTCCCCTTATTTGTGCAACTGTAAAAACTCAACAAATACACATTTTATTCCTTCGAATATTTGATTGATACAAAATTGACTGATAGACTGAGTACAAATAATTAGTTGTCACGTGATTAAAGCCTCAGTCAAATTCAAAAACATAAATATGCAAGAATATAATCTAAAAAGTGAGATTTGAAAAAATGAGTGTACAACACATTTCAACGTACTATATCCTTTGGAATTTTGCTGCGCCTATGCCAAGCAGCTTGCAAGAATTTGCTGACAGCAAAAACAATAGCCGGGGTAAGGTCACTTTTTAAAATTCTATGGGCCACTAGATATCTTGACAAGCCCAGGGACCAACATATTATATTAATCCATTTACAATGGGACCCTCTGTATGCTGAACAAAAAAACAATATGTGAGTCTCAGTCTCTATGTCCAAAGCACAGGCAGGACAAAGGCTTGTAGTCAGGTCCTTGTTCCATTTATCAGTAAAGGATCTCAATGAAAGAATGCTTGGGTGAGAACGAACATACAAGTTTTTTGCTATGGGAGGAGATAAAGACATCTAAAAATGTTTCAAAACAAGGGACCAATTTGAAATCAAGGTACATGTTAGTCAAATATCCATTCTATCCATTTCTTACGTAACCTTCATGTATGTGTGCCCAAAAACATGTTCTCCCATAACCTGTTAGGACCCAGCCTCTGCAACCAATGTGAAATTAATTTGAGCCAGGGAACTGCCTTCACGCCCATTAAGTTAGGGAAATCTTTGAGCGCTTCTCTGTAATCACTTAACTCCGGTGTAGACCAGAGATTAACCCAGTACATTGAGATTGTTAATTCTCTTCAGGCCCTATTGAAAATATAATGAAATTAAAGGGGTGCTGTTAGGAACAGAGATAAACTTTCTTGCAAATGTATTTTTAGCGATGGATAGTGGGGGCACATCTGCATAGCCCCAGATCTCAGCACTGTAGACTGCAGCGCCCTGTGCTTTTGCGCGGTAGACCTCTAGGACTGGTGAAACAAGGCGGGAACATGTTTGCTTTTGTAGGCTAATAATAGCATTTGATCTCTGCTCCAGTAACATGGCACTTCTAGGGGTTTGTCCTGTCCATTTAAAACTCTCCATTAGCTTGACCCCAAGATAGTCAAAACTATGCACCCTCTCCAGTACTTTCCCACTCACACAAATGACATACTTTTTGGACAGGCCTGTTTTAAACAGCATAGATTGTGTTTTGTTTACGTTTAGCTCTAGGTCCCTTGATCTACAAAACCCTTGGAACTTGTCAATTACAATTTGAAGCCCCATCAGGGTTTTAAAAATAAATAAGGAATCGTCCGCAAATAAAATGATAGGACTCTTCCTCTTGTTCAGGTCTGGAGAATTGTTTTTACAATTCGACAGTACATCCACTATATCGTTCATATACAGAGTGAATAGTGTAGGTGTAAGAAAGCATGCCCTGACGGACACCAAGCTATACAGGTATGCATTCAGTTAATTCACCCTGGTTGCCATATTGAACTTAAGCACATATTTTTAATAAGAAGTCTGGCCTTAAGCTGGATAAGGTTAGTAGGGATACCCATGGATGTCATAACCAGCCATAAATTATTTTGTGGAATAAGATCAAAGGCAGCCTTAAGATCTACAAATGCGTCGTATAGCTTTTTTGAGTATTGTGACCTACTTCCAGTATAAGATTGCAAGTTTAAAAATGTGGTCGCATATGCTGATCTTTGTTCAGACTCCAGCCTGGAGGGGAGTCATGATATCATTAGATTCAACTCAATCTATCAATTTGTCCAGCACTTGTTGTGCAAACACCTTCTGCAGGTTATCAATCAAACTGATCGGCCTGTAGTTAGAAGGGATACATACATCACCTTTTTTATGAATAAAAATAATTTCAGCTCCTCTCCATGATTCCGGTATCTCACCTCCTGACGTTATTGCATTTGACAGTAAATTAATGTATGGTTCCAAACAAGTGGCTCTGTCATACAGATTGCCTGGAATTGTATCCGGACCTGGTGCCTTGGCTGGTCTTAAAAGGTCAATCGCTCTGGCTGTGTCCTGGATACTAAAAGAGACTGGGTATACTGGTTCTGAAAAACTAAGGGTTGTGGGTCAGTGACAGTGGCCTGATCATCTCTTAGTAATGGGTCATCAAGGTCCTTTGCAGCATACAAGTCTGTGAAGTGCGACACCCATCTAGCTGGTTGAATATGATGATAGGTTGTTGCTCTTCCCAAATTAGCCTGTGCTACAGCCCACCAGAAAGACTGAGAGTCATTAATTTTGGAATCGGCTAACATGTCAAGCCAGATCATATCCTCCCAGTTTTTCCTAGCAGTGCTCATGGTTGTTTTATAATTGCACCTGGCTTCATCAATAGATACCCTGTCACCTCCTAGCACAGCTGTTCTCAGGCATGTCATAGCATGTTTACAGGCATGGTTGAACCACTTATCATGTTTAGCCAAAGTAGGTTTTATATGGACAACCTCTTTATAAAAAATCTTATACATTACACATTTGCGAATGTAATTTTTTGTTCAATAAAACATTTGGCCATGTCACATAACAGCTATTATTATCTAACATTGATTCAGGCATAAATATATGACTTGTGCTATTCATCCTTTTCAAGAGTTCCCCAGTTAGGGCCTGATTCCGATGTCCGACGGACCTGAGTCCGTCCAACACCGGCCAGGAACCGTGACCGAATTACCTACTGTTGTCGGTTACGGCCCTGCAAGTACGATTCGACCAAATCCTGTTCGATCGCACTCGTATGTTTCACAATGGGAGCATGCATTCTGAGCAGAATGCATGCCCACTTTGTGAAATGGAGGGGTGCAGTTCATCCCTGCACCCTGTCGACTGCACCCCAAGGTGCCTGCCATTGGGTGCAGGGATCAACAGAGGGGCACCGTAAGTGGCCCACGCTGCCATTCGACGGGCTCACACCCATGTGGGCCCTACTGGGGGCCCCCAAAGACAGTTTCCGACTGCGACAGCACAAAAGCGAAGTGAAAAACTGCCATCGCACTCCCTTGGTCGTAAAGAGGTGACTGGGGGAGTACTGAAGGATTTCTGGATGGCGGACGGGCTCTCCGAGCCCATCGTAAGCCATCTGGACATCCGAGTTGGATTCCTTTCCAACCGAGCCACTCGGAATGTCATGGTCGGAAAGGAATCCGGCCGGCACGTTCCGATTCGGGCTGAAGGGCTCCGACCATCGTTCGGAGCTCTTCTTTTCGGAATCGGGCCCTTAGTAGTAAATTTAGTGAGTAATAATTACTGTCAGTTTTTGGCTCTAGTTTCATATCTACTAAGAGTGACCATAACCTCACACCTAAATGACATAATCTATAATGCTAGTGTGATGGCCTTTTTTAAATGTTGTGGCCATTTCATATTCTGAAACGGAACAGCCATTGCAAGCCCTTTGACCTCTTCCTATTGTTAGGGAGATTAATTTAAGGGCAGGCGCAGATAGATTTTTCCTGGGGTTACCTATAAGGAAAGGAATTCCCCACAGTTCATCTTGCTCTTCAATTAGCTCTTTAATGTGCAGTGATGGTTTGAAAGTGGTGTTAAAGTCATTTACTAGCACTATTCTGGTATTCGGGTCCAATGAAAACCTCTTTCAGGATTGATAAGGTAGGGAGTTCAGTGCTTGCCTTAGAGGATTTTATATAGATATTTAACATTGCCAAGCAGTGATCAGTTGGGAAGGTGACAAAGATATCCAATAACTCTGTGCAGTTAATGTGCAATGGGGTGTACGAGCCTGGAAGGTAATTTTTGTTCAAAATTTGAAGCCCGCCTATATCCCTCCCAAATTTAACTGGTGGTTTTGCCTCTACACTGTAAGTGGTGTACCCATTTATAGCCACTTTTTCTGCAGCCCAAGTCTCTTGGAATATGCAAACATAATAATCCACAATGTATGATATCCAGTTGGAGTCATCGAGCTTCGATGTTATACCATCCACATTCCAAGGAAGTAGGGTAACAGATGAATGGCGTTGCCTAACCTTCTCAGAGTTCAGGGAGTTTAACACACTTAGGGGATCATCTAAATGTGTGCAATTGACCTTCTTACTATGGGATGATGCCCCCTTGTCCCCACTACAGGAAATTATTACGTCTGTATTTGAGGTGCAGGACCACTGACTCATTGTCAGTGAAATTGATCCCTCACAGCACCACCATTAAGTGAGGCCTGCCCCTGCACTTGCACTCTCGTGTGTGCTGGTGTTCAAGGCCCTCCTCCACCTGCAGGATAACCTGCGCCTCATCCCTGGTGGTCCAGTGGACCCATGTTCTCCTTTGCCTCGCTCCGCTTTCCTTTCTGGTTTTTTTCACTCGTTTTTAGCTCTCCCTCTGTCTTTTTTCTGTTCTGCACTTTTTCTGCCTTCTCTCATTTTTCCACTTATTTCCTCATTTCCCTTAGCTTCCCTGGTGGTCCAGTGGACCTCTGTTCTCCTTTGTCTCGCTCCGCTGTTCGGTCCATTTTTCACTAATTTTTCACCCTTTTCAAAATTATTTCTGCACTTTTCTACTTTCTGTGCTTTCCCTGCTCTCTCCCTTTTTTCACTCTTTTTCTCCTTTCCCGCCTGTTTTCTCCACTGCTGCTGAGCCCGCAGCCCTTCCCCACCAGCAAGACCAGCGTGACCAATACTGCTCCCCTCCCCGCTCCCACCTCCCAGCTGTCCAGCCCTCCCCAACCCCTACTTAATGACGCGCCTAATACAAGCCCGTCTGCCCCTGTCCGTGACTCGATCGCGACCAGCACCAGGAACCCTGGATCTCTGTACCACCAATGCTACGACTCGGTGGCACTCCATGCCCTCAACCCAGGCCCCAACAACAATTGCAAGCCAGCGTCACCGGCCGACACCCACAGGCCCTTCAGCTGTCACCGCTGCTGGCACACCTGTAGCACCACCAAGACCACGAACTCAGCGCAACCCACCCGCAAGAACACACCCGAACCAAAAACCCTGCAATGCAACCCCCTCAACGTCCACAAACACGCCACCAAAATCTGAGACTTCCCCGACAGCACCACCCCTGATGTAGCGTTCCTCACCGAAACATGGACCAACACCTCCTCGGACTGGACATCGCCATCGTCATTCCCCAAGGATACAAGATCTCCAGGATGGACCACCCCAACCGCCCGGGAGGAGGAATCGCCATCATTCACAAATCCACTCTCCACCTGAGCACACTTTCCAACGAGCCCACAGACCTGATGGAACACCTTCACTTCAAGATACTGGCCAGTCCCACCACCACCCTTTGAGGAACCTTCATCTACCGACCCCCTGGACCCCGCAGCCCTCTTGCCAAATCCATCACGGACATCATCTCCCCACAGGCTATTGCATCCACCAACTACACCCTGCTGGGAGACCTCAACTTTCACCTCGACAACCAACGGGACCTCAGCACCACATCCCTCCTGGACAACCTCCACAACATTGGACACCGCCAGATCCTGACCGAACCCACTCATTCAGCAGACACACCCTCGACACCCTCTTCACAACAGGAAACTCCATCACCTTCAGCCACATCAGCTAACTCCCATGGAGCGACCATCGGTGCGTCCACTTCACCTTCAGAACACCAACCATCCACAGACACCAGCACCTGCTTCCACGAAGAAATTGGACCAGAATCACTGATGACCAGCTAACCTCATCACTCAGCAACTCCACCTCGACCGTCACGGAAAACAACAACCCCATTACCGCAGTCCGAACACTGCACAGATGGATCCGCGACATCGCCAACACCTTAGCCCCCCTCAAGAAAAACAACACCCAAGCCAAGAAAGCTAGATGGTTTACCACGAACTTCAAGAGTCCAGACGCACTTGCCGCTGCCTCGAAAAGGACTGGAGGAATACCAAATCCACAGAAGCCTACAACAACTTCAGAGCCGCCACCAAAGTTCACCACCAACTCATCAGAAAAACAAGGAAAAAAGCGATCGAAGACAGAATCCCCACCCACGCACACAACAGCAAAGAACTCTTCAACATCATCTAGGAGTTTGCCCAACCTACCAGCGAGTCCACCGACATCCCACACACACAAGACCGCTACTACAAACTCAGCACCTTTTTCCACCACAAAATCAAGAGCATCTAGTGCATCTTTGATGAAGACAACCAAGACACTGATCCCTCACCACTGAAGACACACTGAAGACGATGAACTCAATCTACTCTTGGGCCCCCATGGACCCCTGCCCCCACCACATTTTCAACAGAGCTGCCTACCCCATCGCACCCATGCTCCACGACACCATCAACCGCTCCCTGGCAACCGCATCGTTCCCCAATGACTGGAAACACGCCAAGATCAACCCCCTCCTCAAGAAACCCTCAGCGGACCCCATCGACATCAAAAACCACAGAACCATCTCCCTGCTCCCCCTCGCATCGAAAGTCATTGAGAAAGCCAACAACAACCAACTCGCCACATTCATCAAAGAGCACAACGTCCTTGACTCCTCCCAATCCGGCTACAGAAAAAAAAACACAACACGGAAACCACCCTCCTTGATGCAACAGATGACATTCGCACCCTACTGGACAAAGGAAAAACGGTAGCCCGCATCCTCCTCGACCTCTCAGCCACATTCAACACAGTCTCTCACCGCACCCTAATACACAGACTCCACGATGCAGGGATTCAAGACAAGGCCTTTGACTGGATCTGCGCCTTCCTCTCTGACAGAACGCAGCAGGTAAGACTCCCCCCTTTCCTCTCGGATCCTACACCAACCACCTGCAGAGTCCCCCACGGGTCATCCCTAAGCCCTATGCTCTTCAACCTCTACATGGCTCCGCTTGCCCCCATCGTCAATACCTACGGACTCAAAATTGTGTCATACGCAGAGGACACCAAACTCATCTTCTCCCTATCCAACAAACTCAACACCGCCAGACACAATTTTCAAGAAAGCATGGAAGCCATAGCAAAATGGATGAAAAACAGCTGCCTTCAACTAAACATCTGAATTAACAAAAATAATAAGGAGTACCACCAGAAAAAATGCTCAGAGAGCGATTTCTGCGGGATGATTCACTATCAAAGAGAAGAAAGTCCTTCTTTGCTTATTAGTAACCCCTCACTCACCGACCTGGTCGGTGACATGCTTCATCATCGGGGCCACCTTGTTGGCCGAGTGCCATCAAGGTGTGCTTCGACACCTGAACTACAGTGGAGCTGGTATGTGAGTGATGAATGTGAAAAAGATGTAGGTGAGTTAAAAATTGTCCTGGTATGACTTTGAAAAAACTTTATTCTTAAGGCTACTGGACAATACTAAAATGTAAGTGTTGATACAGTTAATGGTATAATTATGACCAAAAGTATCTGGAAAATGTGTGGTGGGTCTACATGTTTCAAACCGTAATGGGAATTACCGGTTTTTCTTCAGGACCAAAACAAGGAAAAGGGGTGGTCAGGGTACACTAACGCCCTGCCGTGCCTGCAATTCCTTGTGCCTTGGCAGCAAAATTCGTGGTGCTAGGCAAAAAAGTACAAGTATAACCCAAAAGTGGTTTACCAATAAAAGACTCCTAATGGAGGGTCATAGGGCAGCACGGGATGGGGGAGGGGCGGCCTGGTTTAGAAACATATTAGTTTTGCAGGCTAAAGGTATCAGTGTACCTATGAGGTCCCTCCATGCGCCCGGGCGCGTGGAGGGACCTCATAGGTACACTGACACCTTTAGCCTGCAAAACTAATATGTTTCTAAACCAGGCCGCCCCTCCCCCATCCCGTGCTGCCCTATGACCCTCCATTAGGAGTCTTTTATTGGTAAACCACTTTTGGGTTATACTTGTACTTTTTTGCCTAGCACCACGAATTTTGCTGCCAAGGCACAAGGAATTGCAGGCACGGCAGGGCGTTAGTGTACCCTGACCACCCCTTTTCCTTGTTTTGGTCCTGAAGAAAAACCGGTAATTCCCATTACGGTTTGAAACATGTAGACCCACCACACATTTTCCAGATACTTTTGGTCATAATTATACCATTAACTGTATCAACACTTACATTTTAGTATTGTCCAGTAGCCTTAAGAATAAAGTTTTTTCAAAGTCATACCAGGACAATTTTTAACTCACCTACATCTTTTTCACATTCATCACTCACATACCAGCTCCACTGTAGTTCAGGTGTCGAAGCACACCTTGATGGCACTCGGCCATCAAGGTGGCCCCGATGATGAAGCATGTCACCGACCAGGTCGGTGAGTGAGGGGTTACTAATAAGCAAAGAAGGACTTTCTTCTCTTTGATAGTGAATCATCCCGCAGAAATCGCTCTCTGAGCATTTTTTCTGGTGGTACTCCTTATTATTTTTGTTAATTCAGATACCTAACCTAGGGGACTAGGAGTATTGTTCCGTCCACTTTGGTGGATAAAATCCCTTAACTCTCTCCTACTGTTTATGACGATTCAACTAAACATCAACAAAACAGAAGTACTCATCATGGGCCCACACCCCGCCGCCTGGAACGACACCTGGTGGCCCCCCGTCCTCGGAAGTCCTCCCCCCAACGGACCACGCACGTGACGCAACCTGGGAATCAACCTGGACTCCGTATTCAAAATGGACCGCCAGATCAACATTGTCTCGTCCTCCTGCTTCCACACCCTGCGCCTCCTACGCAAGACCTTCAAATGGATCCCCCTTGAACACAGAAAGACCATCACTGACACCCTGGTCACCAGCAGACTCGACTACGGCAACGCACTCTATGCCGGAATACGCAAAAACCTCACACGCAAGCTAATGAACATCCAGAATGCCACGCAAGACTGGTCCTCCACCTGCCAAGACACTGCCTCATCTCCCAGCAGCTGCGCACACTCCACTGGCTCCCCATTGAAGCTAGAGCCATCTTCATTATGTTCACCCACGCTCACAAGGCCCTCCATGACACCAGAACAGCATTCCTGAACAGCCGATTGAAGTTCCACGCAGCCCAAAGAACCCTACGATCAGCCCAGCTCTCCTACACCGTGGTGCCCCACACCAGAATGACCAGATCAGGCGACCACTCCTTCTCCTTCCTCGCGGCCAGAGCCTGTATCACCCTCCCTCTCCACCTCAGACAACAACATCTCTCCCCATCTTCACAAGAGACCTCAACACCTGGCTCTTCGACAGACGCCTTCCTTGATGGACTGGAACCTGTGAAAACCCCCTCCCCCAGCGCCTTGAGACCCTCACAGGTAAATAGTAGCGCTTAACTAACATGTGATTGATTGATTGATTGATTGTATTTGCCCTAAACTTGAAAGCAATTGTAGTTTTGACATCTATGTCTAAGCACTCTATACCAGTGCTCCTAAGCTCTGTTACAGGGGTCAAAATTGGGCATTCTCTGGCAAGATTACATCAGCGCAAACATTTATAGTCTTTTCATTAAAATTTGGATTACTAAATAGTACATCATTAGTGGCATCTCTATTGGTTCTATATAGTACATTGTCAAAGGAAGAGCGCAGATCCGTGGGAGCATGCTCACTCGGTCAGACTATTACATTTAAAGTAGAAATGGCAGTGGGCATAATGTTAGCTGGATTCTTTTTTTTATGGTTTAAATCTTTTATTGGGTTTTGAAGAAAACAGGAAAAATAAACAGACCACATTTCCCCTTCAGATGCAATGTTATTGGCTATTACATGAAAACCGCCCGGACATGAGGTGGCAAATATATTGACAATGTCGGAGATGCAGGGGTCTTGTAGCGGGGAAACCAGACCATAAACTCCCCCCTCCCCCCTCCCTACTCCTTTTCCACAAAGCAAAGTCATTAAGAAAGAAAAATTACCACATTCCTAACATCAGCCCTTAGTCTTACGCCTGTGCGATTGAGCTTTAGGTTCCTCAAGTGGTGTGTCCGCAAGGCGGAGCAAGGGTAAGTAGCGTGGGCAGCTCAATTCCCTAAACTCCCGTTTGAGCAGAATCAAGAATGGTCGCCATAGTGCTGCGAATTCCTCTCCCCTCCCCTCCTTTGCTAAAGTTAACTTCTCCATCCCCAAAATCATCCATAATCTGTGTAGCCAGCCGGTGTGTGGGGGAGGCTGAGTGGTCCTCCGGTGCGCCACAATGTTCTGGACGGCGGCCCCCAGCGCAATCGCTATAAGCCTTCCTCTTCTGGACTTCAGGGGGTACATCAATGCATTGGGGAGTCCAAGCAAAATGTAAGCGGGGAGTCTGGGAAGTTGGGTGTCTAAATGGGAGTCCACTTCATCTATGATCGAATTCCAGTAGAGTTGTAAGCGGTCACAGCTCCACAGTAAATGCTCTAACGTACTAAGTTCCCCGCAATCCCTCCAGCAGCAATCACTAATGTGGGGATCCCATCGGTGTAAGCGTTCCGGAGTGTGGTACCAGTAGGTGGCCACCTTGGTCAGGGTTTCTGTGAGACCAGTGTGATAGGCCGAGTGCCGGGCTCTATGGTATATGCCTTCCCATTCCTTGTGCGAGAGTTGTCTCCCCAGGTCCCTCTCCCACCTTTTCCTCCCTGCGTTGTATGTGTACGTGTTGGTGAGGAGGAGGTGTTGGTACAGGTCGGTAATCAGTTTTTTATCCGAGGTACGCGTCAACAGCCACTTTTCATACGGGGTGAGGGAGCGCTGTGCGCCGGGTTTCATTGTTGGCTGTAGGGCCCAGTGACGGATCTGCAGGTAGGGCAGGCGGTCCGCCTCTGGTATGCCATAATCCTCCTTCACCTTCTGGAAGGTAAGGATGCCATTGAGATCGAACAGGTGTCCCAGTTCTCCACAGGGCGAGCGTCTCCAGGCAGTAAACGCCTTGGGGTCCAGACCCGGGGAGAAGTCAGGGTTATGGAAGAGTGGAGTCATCAGGGAGGGGAACAAGGTGAGGTCGTGCTTGACCGCCACTCTGTCCCACACGTCCATCACGGTGCTCGTGATCTGTGATGCATAGAGATTGGGGGGTCTATGACATCGTGGTAGGAACGGAACTCCCTGAAGGGTCCTGCCCGCCACTGCTTGGTCTTGGAAGAGCCAATGGTACCACTCCACAAGAGTGCGGAGCTGTGTCGCTTGGTAGTACAGGGTGAGGTCCGGCACCCCCACTCCGCCGTGAGCCGGGGGGGTATTGCGATCGCATGCTTAAAGCGCGGGCGGCGGCTGTTCCAGATGAAGCGAGCCAGATCCGACTGTGTACGCTGGAGCCAGCCCGCGGGGGGGGCGCAAAGGGAGGGTCTGAAACACGTAGAGTATCTGTGGTAGCAGTGTCATCTTGACTGCCGCTATCCGGCCAAGCCAGGAGAGTGAGTGTCGTTTCCACTTCCTGAGTTAGTCGCTAAGGCGTGTGCAGAGTCTGATATAGTTAGCTTCCGTAGTGGCCGGAACGGTGGGGCCCAGCAGAACTCCCAGATGGGGGATATTGGCGTCAGACCAGTGCAGGTCAAACTCGCTTTTGGCCTCTTCGAGCGTGTCTGGGGACAGGGATATATTCAGGGCCTCCGACTTCTCTATGTTAATTTTAAAGCCGGAGGCTAGCGCAAACGTGTGCAGCTCCACAAAGAGCGCTTGGAGGTACTGAATCGGGTCTGTCAGGGAGAGCAAGATGTCGTCCGCATACAGACTGATCTTATGCACGTCCCCGCCGAAGGGAATGCCGTTGATGAGGTTATGGTGCCTGATCCGTTGCGCCAACGGCTCTATATAGAGGGCAAACAGGATTGGGGAGAGCGGACACCCTTGCCTGGTGCCCCTGCCAATCGGAAAGCGTGGGGAGGTATGCCCATTGACCCTGTGGCGTTAGGTTGACGGTAGCAGTTCAGTATGCGGTTACGAAGCGTCTCTCCCATCCCTGCCCTCCGAAACACCAACTCCAGATATGGCCAGTGCACTCTGTCGAATGCCTTTTCGTCATCGACAGTAAGCAACATGCAGTCTGGCCGTGTCCGTGACCCAGTCTCAATGAGGTGGAGAACTTGTTTCGTGTTGTCGCTGGTCTGTCTTTGAGGGATGAAGCCTGCCTGGTCAGGTTCCACTAACTGCTGCATATAGGGCGCCAGCCTAGTTGCGAGGATGCCCGTGTACAGCTTAAGGTCGATATTTAACAGGGAGATTGGCCTGTAGGAGCCACACCGGGTGGGGTCCCGGCCGGGCTTGGGTATAACCGATATCGCCGCCTCTAACAGATCCGCGGTGATGGCACCAGGTTCGTCGAATGTATTGAAGAGATCTCGCAACAACGGGGCCACCTGGTGACAGAGGATTTTATAAAAGGCCGCCGTGTAGCCGTGAGTTCCCGGCGATTTCCCCAGTTTGAAGCGAGATATCGCTGAAATCACCTCCTCCTGGCCAATGGGTCGATCAAGGAATTCTGCTTGCGCTTCGTTCAAGGATGGTAGGGTCGCCTCGCTCAGGAAGGTTTGGCCCGCTTGCGTGCCTAGCGGGTCTGCCGCATAAAAGTCACCGTAGCAGTCCCCAAATGACGCGGCGATGGCGGCGTCGTCAGTAACAAGGTCCCCCCAACTAGATCGGACAGCTCGAACGCCCTGTCTTTGGCGTTGCTCTCGCAGTTTACTCGCCAGAAGTCTCCTGCAGCGATCCCCCCCAGAGTAATACGCGTGCCGTATGTGTAGGGCTGCGTATTCGGCCACATCCTGGTCCAAGGCTGCCAGCATCTTTCTCTCCTTACAGAGTTGAAGCCACACTCTGGCCGCCCCGGTGCGCTGGTGCATCTGCTCCAATTCTGCCACACGTTGGGCGATTTCGGCCCGTTTCTGGGCACGGTCTCTATTGTTGGCCGTGGCGATAGAGATGAATTCTCCTCGGAGGACCGCCTTAAGCGCGGCCCACTGAGTGGCCTTGGTAGTTTCGGCGTTGCTGTTGTGGACAAGAAATTGGGCAATGGCAGTTTTGATCCGTTCCACTATAGCCGGGCTTTGAAGCAGGGCGTCTCTTAGGCGCCAGTGTCGCTGCGGGACAGGTGTGGGAGGGAAGTGAAATGAGGCCAGCACCGGGGGGTGATCCGAGAGAGAGGCCGGGAGGATGTCGACATTCTTTACTCGGAGCACCAGCTGTGAGGAACATAGAAAGTAGTCAAGTCTTGCATAAGACTTGTGAGCGGCTGAGTAGTAAGTGTATGCTGTGGTGTGTGGGTGGAGGTGCCTCCATAGGTCAACAAGGCCCAAGTCGGAGAGGTGGGTGCGGCCCGTCCCTGAGAGTGCCCAACTTGGCCATAACGTTGGCCCGAACGATCCGCCGTGTTATGGAAGACTAGGTTGAGATCGCCTCCCAGCAGCAAGTGTGGTTGTGTATTAGCTGTGGCCGCTTCTAGCGCTGTGTGTAAGAATTTCTCTTGTCCTGCATTGGGTGCATAGATGGTGCCCACTAAAAGTGTGTGCCCTGCAACCAGAAAGCGGTGTATCAGTAACCTGCCCTTGATCTCCGTCTCCTTCTGTATGACCCGCCCCTCAAAGGATTTGGATACTAGGATCGCCACCCCCGCCACCTTCTTGGTTGCTGATGAAAAAAACTGCAATGGAAAGGACCGGGACTTAAGTCGATGGTGATCCTTGGGCAGTAAATGTGTCTCCTGTAGGAGGCAAATATCGGCTGCCGAGTGCTCCAAGAGGGAGAGTACCGCTCGGCATTTGATTTGGTTGTTTAGCCCCCTCACATTGAGAGAGAGGATAGTCAGTGGGCGTGACATCCTAAGTGTGTGGTCGGGTTAGCGCTACGCTGTGCTCGATGTGTGGCGGCCAAAAAAAATAAAAAATTCCCCACCCGTGGACAAGGAGTTCCCCCCCACCCCCCTCCCTTCGCCCCAAACTCTCCCCCCTCCCCACGTCCCCCCGCCCACCCTCCTTCCTCAACATTTCCCTCCCTAACCCCAACCTCAAACCCCCAGCAAACAGTCATAAACTTTGTCATAGTCCTAGGCCTGTCCATACACAGTTCAGGCCTATGGAGTCTTTACGAGGAGGAGTCTGTGGCGGTGGCGACCTCTTCGCCCCCCCCCCTGACCCCCCAGACCCGATGATCCTGAAGCAAAGAAAAAAAAACCCTTACTGATTGCTGCCGGAGCCAATGCGCCAGGGCAAGGTATATGTCCCAAGCGCCTACTCCACTGTCGCTGTGTCCTTGGACACCTCTTCGATGGCCGCCGCCTGTTCTTGCGCCACCGTCGCTTGATCCGGTTTAAGGGATGTCGTCGGCGAGTTTCTGCGCCCCACGCGCTGCCATCCGTCGCCTGAGGTCCTTGGTGAGCTCTTTTGTGAGGGTTTCCCTGAGGGGTTCTCCTTCTGCGTGTCCTCATCATGGTCTATGCCCAGCAGTGCGCAGGTGTCCTGCAGAGATCTTAGTTGATGTAGGACTCCGTTCCACCTGAAGATTAATCTAAAGGGGTGGCCCCAGGAGTAGGGAATTCCCTTATCCCGCAGCAATGCGGTGGCTGGCTTGAAGGCCTTGCGCTTTTGCGGGGTGATGGCCGATAGGTCCTGGTACAGCGCCACCGGATGGCCCTGGTATCGGAGGGGTTGTTTTTTGCGGGCCGCTTGCAGAATGCGTTCCTTTAATGGAAAGTGAGGAAGGAATGCCAGAATGTCCGGAGGGGGGGCGGGCGCTCTGCACGCCAGGCCGACCCTGTGTGCCCTGTCGATGCGGATATCAAAATCCTCCCCCGCACCCAAGACGTCTCTGAATAGGCCCTGCAGGAAGAGGGCAACATCAGTTCCTTCCGCTTTAAGTGGCACGCCTCGGACCCGTATGTTGTTTCTGTGGGAGCGGTTTTCAAGGTCCTCAGCGTGCACTTGTAGGTCTACCTGTTGTTCTCGGAGACGAACCACTTCTTGTTGCAGCTGCTCAACTTCTTCACTCCTGGAGTGGTCTGCGTCTTCCACCGCGGCCACTCGCTCCCCCAGGCCATCCACATCACAACGCAGCTCACGAAACTCGCCAGCCATGTCTTGCTTTAATGTTTGGAAGTCTTTGCGTAGTGTGTTGAAAAGGGTTTCCAAAAATGATTTGGTGATGGATGCCCCGTCCTCCTCCTGCCCCTTTGCGCTCTTCCGTTGGGCTCTTCTCTCCCTTATGGGCGCCTTTAACCAGCATGTCTGTGATCGTGCGGCCTGCTCTGCGCAGCCCCGAGGACATTGTGTCCGTGTCTGTCGACCCCGGGGGTCGGAAGTTGCGCACCACCACTAATGAGACCGACCCTGGAAGGGCGCGCTCTCCCACCAGTCGAGGTCAAGCTCACCAGGTTGTGCACCCCACTCGATGGAACCGCAGGGGCTCTCGTTGAAGCCGAGCTCGGGCGACGCACCGTCGCAGGCGCGATCCAGGCCTGGATGGATTGGGCCTCCCCACCGCTCCCTTTCTCGAGACTCCTGTCAGCTGGGCACCTTGAAATTCGTAGCGGATCATCGTCTGATGCTCCTCCAGTCCCTCCACGTTAGGGCATGGTAATGGGCATAGCGGGCTCTCCTTGTTAGGCCCAAAAACCGGGGGCTTAATCGGGCGCCAGTGTCCACTGACCAGTGCGCTGTGATCCACGGGTGACTTTGCCCCCTCTCACCCTCAGCCCCCTGATGGCTATCTCTGGGATGGGTGGCTCGATGTGGTTCTTCACGCCCCCTCACGCCGCTCCTTGCGTTTGCGCACTGCCCTCCACCAGCAGGTCCTGGAGCCTGGGGCTCAATTTTCGTGGCTCCCAGCAGGGCGCCGTCACAGCCCGCCGGGGAGCGCGCCGCCAAAGTCCGTTGTCATCCGAGGTCGCTGCCCCCTTTGCCGGGTCCCCAAGCCCGAGGCGTGGTCCCGTGTAGCAGCACTGGTGCCAGGTGGGCCGTTGGTGTCAGCCTCTGGGGGTCGTTGGCCCACAGGTGGGTTCCGCCAGCAAAGCCATAAGTCCCGGGGCTCGAGTTTCGCGCCGTCGCACAAGTGCTGGCTGACCTGCTTTCGGCGGTCCTCGGGTGACTGCAGCCGACCCCCGCCTCTCACTCT
Source organism: Lissotriton helveticus (assembly GCF_964261635.1). Taxonomy (NCBI): domain Eukaryota; kingdom Metazoa; phylum Chordata; class Amphibia; order Caudata; family Salamandridae; genus Lissotriton; species Lissotriton helveticus. The sequence goes on from NC_136073.1 coordinate 339,299,700, forward strand.
GCTCCTCGGGTGGTTGCTCGTGGTGTTGGTGCGTCCGGGTTAGTCTCCCTGCCAGAGCGGGTTTGGGACCGCCCCCGCTGGGCCCAGGAGCCGGGACCTCTCGTTTCGTGCCCTCCGGGCGGGTGCCTCCTCGCTCCACCGGAGGGTGTCCCGCTCCGGTCGGTCGTTCTTTCGTTTGGGCCGCCTCTATCACACTGCCCCGTTACAGCCCCCGGCAGCCACTCCTCGGCCTCCTTGTGTGTGTCCGCTGCCCCGGTGGGGATCTTCACTAGTCACTCCGTGACCCCGGCCGCCATGACACTGCGGGCCGATCGCGTCGCTCAGCGGGTGAGACACCGCGGCAATTAAGGTGCCGCCAAATGCCATTCCAGCTATTCCGGTCAGTGTGGCCAGAACTTTAGTAGCTCCGCCGGCCCTGTTTGGGGTTACAGGTGCTTTAAATAGGTCTGGTCGAGGGACCGGGCCGGGAGCTTCACAGACCCACGACCGTCTTCATCGCCATCTTGGCCATGCCCCTCGGATTCTTTTTTTTAAAAGACAACGTGCCTTGGCGACTATTGGTAGGCGGGGATGCTTTTAGCCTTATTCCTCCTGAATTGTCCTCTTGGATATGGCACGTTCACAGTTCAAAGTTACTAAGACTTTCGGCCAACCACTTACAGCACAATGTAATTGAAATATAATCATTGGAGGATGTGCCAGGTGAGTATCTTCTAGTGTGTGTGATATCAGATCTGATAACAGAAAGACAGTTCCGCTTACTCCTCAGCCAATGGATCACTTTATTGGTCAAAGCCTCTATGTGTTCAAAAGAGCCAGGTTTTAATCTTGGGACCTGGGTCATGTAAATCATATCCTGGAAGGGACTCGGAAATCCCGAATGTTATCGGAGGAGAAGAATTCAAGAAGGATTGCTTCGCTAAAGGGGGCATGGAATTTCTTTGAAACAGTGCCATCTTGTCATTCAATATTTTCTGGCCATTATCATGGTCAGATTCAGGAGAGTGGTGGAAAGGTAAAAAGTGTTGATTAGTGAACAGCGGGCAAGCGTTCCTCTGGCTCGTTGAACTGGAACAATGACATGCACGGGATGTTGTAGGGATGCAAAATTTTAAAAGTTGATTTTTAGCTGAATCAGGTTGAGTTTCAGACGTTAGACCCTGGTCTCAAATGTTTTCTGCATTAGATTCAGAATTTCCCTGCTCCCCCGCTTTACGTTTACCCATGTTAAAGGTGAACACAAAGGGGCATATTATCAACGCTGTGCAAAAAATATCGCACAGCGTTGATAACGTGGAAAAATCTATCGCCGATTTCACATCGCCTGTTAGCAGCGTATTCTCAACGCTAAAGCCAACAGGCGATGTGAAATTGTCGATAGGTCGCATTTTCACGCGCTAATGTGTGCCTCGATGATTTGGGGGGTTGGATTCAGCTTCATGATCCACCCCCTCATGTTAGCAATGCCTAACACGTACTAAAAGCAGGCGTTGGGAGACCTGCGATAGACGCGTTTATCGCAAGTCTCCTTCTCCCAAGGCCTGCCTTGTGAATAAGGCAATCCCACCTCCAACCACATTTTACATGTGGTTGGACGTGGGAACGCCCACCCTGCATCTCATTAGCGTTATTCATCGCCCCCAGCGTGGGGGTGATGAATAACGCATGAAATGCGTCGCTAACCGGAGTTAGAGACGCATTGATAATAGGGCGATAATTAATTCATGCGTTAGCAACCGGAAAAGGTCGCTAACACATGAATTAAGGCCCTAAGGCCTTTGATAATATGCCCCAAAATGCTTAACAGATTCCAGAGAGATGGAGATAGAAACTTACAGTTCCCAGGAGTGAACTGAAGGCCCAGCCCAGACGGTGACTGGCACAAACGGGCCTGTTCTTGGCCTAGTCTTCGCCCGGGCACTCGAATAGGCATGTCCACTCAAGGGGGACCGCCTCAAATTTAAATACAGCACCTCTGGGCGCAAGATGTCATCGTCAGCAGCTCATGCCACAAGGACTCGTTGGGCTATGAGTCCTGGCCCGTCTCACCCGGAAATGCCTATGTAATCAAACATGTTTTTAGAATGCCTGTGTAATTTTAAGATATTTGCTTCTGGGCATAATTCGGGCAGCAGTCTGTTCCATGGCTGAGCTGTAACCACAGAAAAAGCCCGTCCCCCTGTCTTGCTCTCTGTTGTTAAGGTACCGTGATCAGGTAAGCAGTGGTCGAGCGAAGCAGTTTGGAAGGTTGTTTTTTTAACATATTAGATATATACTTTTAAATAGTATGTTTTTTTAGGTGGGTAGAGCTTTCATTTGTACTAGTTTTTGGCTGGTAAAAAAAAGTTTGTAACAAAGAGTTTCTTGATTGCTATTGGTGCCCTCTGGGCGGCAAATGTATATGTGTAGTTTCATAGCTGACAGAACTAAAGTGCTGCTGAGGGTCTTAGTAGTGGGCTAATTGGCTATTTGGGGTTTGTTGGCTCTGAAGAGTTCTGTTTTAACATATGCTGTTGTAAGGCGTTGTGTAGTAAGAACTAGTGGACGGTGCATTTGTCTATTTTTGGATTAACCTGTGGAGTGTCTAAAGAAAAGATACAGCTAGTCTTGACAATCAAAGGTAAACCAGAGTAAATAGCCATCAATGACGTTAAGATTGGCTCTGAATGTTAGAGAAGGCAAATAAATGTGATACGAATCTGCCCGGCAGGTAATGCAATGAGGAGTTGCCAACAAAGTCTGTGGTGCCTATTTCCAGCTCCAGAACTCAGCCACTATATTATATTTTTGTTTTTACCTTGTGTAGGAGGTGGTAAATTGATTTCAAATGCATCCCATAAAGGACCAATGCAAGATAGACTAATGGGAGCAGATACATTTTGTCGTGCAGTGGTCCTATACAAGATGGGATAGTACAACTGCACAGAAAGATCCATTGTATATTTACACAGTGGGTTTTGTAAGTCATTAATCATACATTCAAAAGGCCCATGACTGCTTTGATTAGTATTGCTCTAAATCTGAGCAAAAAAAGTACACAGTTTCTCCCAGGGAGGCCTGTTTCTAACATTTACCAATGCTAATGGCTGTAACAGAACCATACAGGAAAACGATGACTGCAAAGGAGCACAAAAATCACTCGCCGCTGCTCCACACTGAAAGCCGCATGTGCCTCGAAGCACAAACGAAATCCGCAAATAGCTCATAATGGGAACACTGTGGCACAAAACCCTTACGGTTTCAAAGAGGCAGCTTAAAAACACCACACACAAGGACCCAAAATATTGTTGTTAACTCTGTGGCATCTAGTGCAATCCCACATGGAAGCTAATAGCTCAGCGTGATACAGCTAAAGCCTCAGCTGGTGCAGGACATTTGTAACCTTAACAATGATAATGCCTCTTAAGCTGCTTGGATACACAGGGTACAGCAACCGACACAGTAAGTACTGGGATGAGAGCATGAAAACTCACAGCACCTTACCAGCAGCCAAAGAAAGAGCATCTTCAAAGAAATAAAAGAACTGTGGAAAATAGCCTTAAGAAGATCTTATAATAGCACTGCAGTAAATCATCTCTGAAAATAAGAAGGGCATGTGCCCTGTTGCAATGCACGTGTTTTAAATGTGTTTGTCTTTAAGAGAGTGAAACGAACTTGAAGCCACATAGAGGGAGGGAGGTGCAAGAAAGGAGCGCTTAATTTGCAGCAATCAATCACAAATTGCCCTTCTTCTTGATATTACCGTCTAATGTGATACACCAGACAGTTCAGCGCAGGGACACGCCGGAGAGCGTAACTAAGCGCTTTATAAAATTCCAAAATAAATAAATAAATATATGAAGGATTACTGTTGAAAATGAGTATAGTAAAAAAATATGAAGTAATTTGAGTAGTGGATATGTTATTCAGTTATTTGGGTAGTATATTAGTATAGTTTAATATGGCATTTGAGAAGTGAACATGTTAGTCTGTTAGTTTCGATTGAAAAGGATAGTGGAGGGATAAAAGAGCGAAAGATTTCTTTTTTTTTTTTTTAGGTCTTAACAATAGGAGGAGGCTTTTGGATGAGTAAAAAGGAGTTTTTGGAGGGGAGAACTCAGAGGGAAGAGTTTAGAAAGGTTTGTTTTAGGGGATCGGTATAGTAAAAGAGGTGTCAGATGATACAAGGAGGGGTAGAGTAGGAGAGAGTCTAGAAAGGGTTATTTTGGCAATCATAGTAGTGGTATGGGGTTTGGGATAAATGAGAGAGTGGATGTAGAGGATATATTGATAGGTTTATAGGATGAGAGATAGAGTAGTGCATTGGAAGGAGTAGTAGAAGAAGTTTGAAATGAGTCAGAAGGTTGGGCTAGAAGATGTATTGAGCGAAGTATAGGCTGAGAAATAGGGTAGTGCATTGGAAATGCTCAATTAGAAGAAAGTGATAAATATGTAGATCCATAATTACATTGAAGGTATATGTGTTGCAAGAGTTACAAAGTGTGGTGGTGTGCAGTGTGTGTATTGTGCATTAGTGTTAATATGGTAGAAGGGAGAAGAGGGTGTTTGTTGGACAACTGATGGAAGGTCTGTTAGGTGTAATTACAGCAGGGAGAGTGTGTCTGAATGGGATGTAGTTATGTATGGTGTTGATTGGTGTTGTGTTAGTGATGAGTTTATTGGTTATTGGTATAGGATAGAGTTGTGTACTGTTTGTAGGTGATGGTGGATATGTGTGGTAGTTGGGAAAGTAGGGTGTGTAGATGTGGTTTGGTTGGGTTCGTAGTGCACGCTGGTACATTAATCTGTGCATAGTGTTGTGCATGGTGTACATTTGGTGTGAGTGTGTTGCTCTGTTTGTGTATGAGGATGGTGTGGGCTGGGTATTGCTAAATGAGAAAAAGGGCAGCATTTCTGGCCCTAATCCAGACCAGTCTGGAACAGGCTCAAACCGGCAACTGCCCTTGTCCTCTCTGCCCTTAACAGGCTCAAATTGGCAACTGCCCTTGTCCTCTCTGCCCTTAACAGGCTCAAACAGGAAACTGCCCTTGTCCTCTCTGCCCTTAGCCTCAACGCCCGGGCTGAGACGCCCTAAGCCTGGCCTTTTTCATAGCCCTAGTAATCAGGTGACCCCTTCAGCCAATGGGAACCCTAGCCCTAACACTATCCAATCACAACACTAGCCCTAAAATCTAGGAACCAATAGGAGACCAGGACCTTACAGCCAATCTTAGCCCTAGTCCAAGCACCCAATCAGTTAAAAAACCCTGATCTCTATGTCCAATAAAGGCCCTAGACCTACCAGTAGTCCCAAAACAAGTCCATGCAACCAATGGCACAAGTAGCCCTAGTCCCTACTTCCAATAGAAAGCCTAACCCTACTCTAAGTCTCACACCTAGTCCAGCAACCAGTCACACCAGAAGTCCTAATCGTTACTTCCAATTAAAGGTCTAACCCTAGCCCTAGTCCCACCCTACTCCCAACAACCAATAACATAGGAAGCCCTAGTCCCTACTTCCAATAGAAATCCTAACCCTAGCCCTAGCCCCAACCCTACAATGATTGAATCACAAACCCAGAAACCAATCAGAACCCTCAAATACCCAACCAATGAGGACATTAACCCTAATCCAATAGAAACACCAGATACAACCACCAATCAGTATAGACATTTACCAACCACTAGCAGATAATATAAGGTCCCAGCGACCTCAGACAAGGTTTGCTGGCCAGGGAGTTGGAAGCTGCTTCTCCTGCTCAGAATCTCCTAGGAGACAGACAGGTTCAATCCACACTTTGGACTTCAGCAGGTAAGGGCCTCGCTAACTTGAAATCTAACAATACTGTTTGAATAAAACTTTACTCCTCTTGCTGTCCAAAAAACGAAGTGCACAGGCCCTAGTAAAATACAGTTTAAACAATTCACAGAAGCACCCTCTGATGTAGAAAAAATCCCTGTTGCTGGGGGGAGGCAGGGGGGCTGGTTTCACTGGCTCGTGAACACAAAATGGTGGCTGGGAGTGCACTGTTTTAACATACAGGTCTTAGCACAGAGCAAAGGAGAAATTTGGAGGGAAAACAGAATTGTGACCAAGGAATGAGAGGGACAAACTATAGAGGTTGGACTGCAAATCCCACAATTCAAAACACTAAATGGAGGCAATCATGGGCAGGGAAAACCACAAATTTAGAACACAAAACAGGTGATAAAATATGCAATTACAGGCAGGCTAAAACTACAATTTTTAACTGTAACAGCCACAGGCATAGACAGTAAACACGGAAAGTGAAAATCGTTTTTTAAACAACTTTTTGTCTTGGGAAGAGACAGCACTAGTCTGTCTCCTTACCACTTCCTGGACTTTGCTCAATGCAATCTGGGGCACAGGTAGTCCGCAGATAGCTTGCACCTCATACCAATCCAAGCCAGTCATACATCATTCACTAGTGCAACAATACAGTAGCTCCTGGAATTACACTACGGGTTTGAAGGATCAGTCATTGTATAAGTGAGCTTTATATTTGTTCTAAGTGTTTGCCCCCTTCTTTTCGTGTTTGAGACTCACACACGCACACACACACGCACACACACACACACCCACACATATTTCCCATTTATAATAATAATAATAATAGAGCATTTTATAAAGCGCGAACAGCTACCTCACAAGGAGGTGTCCCGGCGCTAGGAAGAACACATTTAACCCAGCGAGCTAAAATAAGGGAGCTAGCGTGGTTGAGCAAAGAGCCACTATTAGATCCATTCCATGCAATCCTTGGATTTCATTCGTCAATTTTGCCTCAATTTTACTTGCCAGTTGTTTCCTCACCTTTATGTTTGAGTTCCACTCCTAAATAGTCTCAGCTTAATTTCAAATGTAAACTTCAAGCTTCTTATCCAAACTCTGATATCTAGAACAGTGTTTGTTGCCCCATATTGAGGCACCAGATTTCTTAATTTACAGCCAACAAGAAAAAGTCCCTTTTTTTAATTCGCACACCTATAACACACCGTTTTTCATATTGTTCTAATCTATGTCTGCTCACTCTATGCTCTACAGTAGGGGTGACTAATGTGGATGCATGAAGGCTGTAGGGACTTTAGATTTATTTGCACATCCATATGAAGTAAATGTACCTACGATTAATATAAATTGGAATTATTAGCATGGTGTTTATCCTTATACTGTCACTGGTCGAGTTCTCCTGGCCCTGCCTTACACACCCTTTCTAGCCTAAGATGTTTTTTAATCAAAATTAAATGTGTTCTAGCTTCTCAAGCTCTAGTGTTACGTTTCCCACACCCTCTCAAAATTTTCTTTAGCTAATTACATCGCTCTATTGAAGGGCATTCCTTGGAAAAACCATTGGGGCTGTGTTCTGTGATACTTTCGGTTTCCTTTTGTTCCCCATTGTTATAACCAGTCTGTGTTAATACTCATCTCACTTATTCAGCTTATCAACAATATTTATTGTATGATTCATATCAAACAAATTCAGTAGTTTCACAAAGTAGAGCACTTTGTCTAAACATTGGAAATAATTGCGTTTTAGGTCTCGCGTTCAAACAGCTTTAACTGTCTGGTATCTAAAGACCTATTGTGTACAATCTCAATAATGTATGTTCCTTGATGCTCATTGTGCGCATTGAAGATCACCCTGAAGTACAGAAATATTGAGACAGGCTTTTGAGCACTTTGTACCTTTTTGCAAAATAGAAAAACAGGGTTTGCTCAATTTGCTGCAGCACAATATATGTGTGGAGGACAAAGAAGAAGGAGGTGTTGCATTGCACTCGCAGTGTAATTCGGAAGAAGTCGGATTACATATATTGCCCCGCGGTCAGAGAACAAGTTCACTAACCTTTCTGGATTATATGGAATGCATTGATACATTCTGCAAAGTGACTGGTAAAATATATATATTGTTTTGCACTGGATTGTTACTACACATGCCATGTTAGGATCTGTCGGTTAGTGCAAACGTCTGTACAAAATTACACCGGAACTAATGCAATCTCTGTTATCTGGAAATATTTGTAAAATATTTCAGCCACTCCAGTGGAATTCATGCAACATGCTTATTTTGTAATGGACTGGTTTGACAATTTGGAGTTAAGGGGAGTTCTTTATCTCTGGAGCGTGTTATGCCCCTGCGTTGTTATAACAGTCACAGCCCTGACTTGGCGCTTTAGTCTCTCAGGGCCTAGTCAGCTAAGCTCATACACCATGCAAAGCGCGGCAACAAATCAATTGCTGCGCGTGGGCCTATCGCGCGCGCTTCATGCACAGGCCTCCGGGGAGCTGCAAAGCTCCTTGAAAATATTGTGCTGTGATGGCCTCGCTGGCTCGCTTCTTTCATCCTCTCCTTTCTGCTCTGGCAGCTTCTCGTTCCAGAAACACCCCTCGGCCATATTTCACTTCCACGGGCATGAGACCAGCGCTCTGCGCTGTGTTTCTTCCTCAGCGAGCAGAAGAAATGGCAATCCTCGTTAAACGGCAGAGGCGCCCTCTTTTCTTCCTGCCGTTTTTTTTCGCTATGAGCTCTAACAAATGTATGCTCAGTTTTATAAACAATGCCTCCGCAGCGCTGGCACTTTATTACGCATCTGTTGTATCTTTTCTAGCCCATTGTCTTCCTCGCAGTGCTTTTGAAACCTTTGGGGCGTTTTCGAAAACCGAGTTTGGAGCCATTATTCTTGCTCGCCATTCACACCTACAGCAAAGCCTGTTTTTTTACATTCACTCTGTTATATTTCAAGAGATGCCAGTGTTTCTTAAACAGCCTAATTATAAGATGAGAACAATAATAGATGATTGGAGCTCCACATACTGCTAATGTACTGCCTGGATAATTAAAACCTCTGCATTATGTATGTGTTCTCTGAATGTGTAACTCAGTTCAACAAAGAACACTGGGTTTAATACGTTTTACAGACGAGCTATCCTAGCCCTGATGGAACATTCAGCTAGCAGCTGGGGCATTAGTGTTGAAGGCAGTACCACTGGGGGCTACTAAAATGTAATAAATATCCTGAAAATAGCCTTTGTCTTAGTGAACAATGAACACTCCACCCATAAAAATTTATATTTTTCCTGCAACCCTGACCTTCATTTCACGGTCGCAGGACAGGCATAGTACCATCATGGCGACGCTCCCCATCCCCAAGCACCTAGCATGCATGCAAATAAATACACACCACACAATTTGTTATTGGGAAAAACTGCTGCAGGTTTATTACATACAACGTTATGTAATATGGTGGGTTATTTTACGGGCGATCCAAGGGCAAGCAGCATACTCGCCACCTGCCCGCCTGATGAGCCAAGCAGCACTGGGGCAAACCCCACTTGTGCTGCCCCTTCTGGTGATCCTCCTCCCGGATCACGTGACACTTATTAATCACGCCCCTTTCAGGGCAGAGCGTAGCAAGGCAAGCCCGCGGTTGTTCAGGCCCACAACCGTCCGAAGGACAAACGGGGCGCCGACACGGTTTCCAGGAACCTCACATGAGGCTCCTGGGGTCTGGCTCTGGCACCCCTATGTGCCGTGCAGAGGTACTCTTCTGTACCCAATTGCTTCCAGATCGCCCTGTAACTCCGCCTGCAACGAAAAAAGGAACAAGATTACAACATTCTCACCATGCTTCCTACCCCCGACCACGCCGGGTAAGCGGTAGGATGGGAGACGGCGTGTCCCGCGAGGCAGCGGCCGCGCATATCCGGTGCGATGACAAAGAGGTCTTCAGCGTGGCGAGGGGGGCATATATACCCCTCGCCACGCCTACCTCACCGGACATGACGCGGCCCTGTCCGTGCCCAGGAGGGGACTCCGTGAGAGTCCCCGCCCCTAAGGGAAGACAGGAGGGGTGTGGGCTGCCCGATGGTACTACAGGGCCGCCCTCTTGAGTGGCCTCTTGCGGTGGCCTCGGGCAGCCGCATAGTACCATCATGGCGACACTCCTCAACCCCAAGCACCTAGCATGCATGCAAATAAATACACACCACACAATGTGTTATTGGGAAAAACTGCTGCAGGTTTATTACATACAACGTTGTGTAATATGGTGGGTTATCTTACGGGAGATCCAAGGGCAAGCAGCATACTCGCCACCTGCCCGCCTGATGAGCCAAGCAGCACTGGGGCAAACCCCACTTGTGCTGCCCCTTCTGGTGATCCTCCTCCCGGATCACGTGACACTTATTACTCACGCCCCTTTCAGGGCGGAGCGTAGCAAGGCAAGCCCCTGGTTGTTCAGGCCCACAACCGTCCGAAGGACAAACGGGGTGCCGACACGGTTTCCAGGAACCTCACATGAGGCTCCTGGGCTCTGTCTCTGGCATCCCTATGTGCCGTGCAGAGGTACTCTTCTGTACCCAATTGCTTCCAGATCGCCCTGTAACTCCGCCACAGCTCTGGTGGCGGCCACCGTCGCTGACAGGGCCCCCCACCAAGAGAGCTTCTTTCTTACTTGCAACTTCTCATAAACAGGCCCCCTGCCCGACTTGGGCAGGGAACCCGGTCTATATCCCAGTCCCTTTGACTTCAGACCACCAGAATCTCCTGGCGGATGCCTTTCGTTCCACTGCTTCATATGCCTCTGCCCCATGCCGCTCTGGGCGGGCGGATGCAGGCACTAAGGCACACCTGGCACCCCTGAATTTGCCGATCTCATCTAGCTGCCATCCCACTAGCACCGTGTATCCTGCACACCTGTGCCCCACCTCTAAGGGACAGCAGCCCACTTGTTAGCTGACCGCTCCCCCCCGCCTGCTACTATAGGCTGGTGAGGCGAGGAGGGTTATACTTTTAGCGTTTGCACTGTCCATTTGCTCCCTAAAGCATGCCACACCTGAGTGTCCATAACTGTAAGTATGTGACAATGAGCAAGGGGGGGGAGGGGCTCCTGCCCTTGCCCGGCATCACATAGTCCTTATGGGGATCACCAGCCCAGCTCCCTCTCTGGTGAATGCCCCTAGGCATACCGGCTCCCCGTATGTCTGAATTCTGCAGCGCCCAGTGCCAGTCAGATGGTACCTAACATTAAGGGGTGACTAAGTCCTATTCCACCCCCCCCCCCCACACTGGCATGTTCACAATTCGGGGTGCGGGGCCTTCACCTGCCCACACAGAGCAGCTCCAGTGGTGGAAGATAACCTGCCCAGCTGGATTAACTTATTGTCGCACACTGGACGTGCCAAATGCTCTATTACCAAGTCCATTGTGCTTGACACCCTATTTGCCGTTTCCTGGGATGGCAGCACAGGCTGACCCAAGTCCGCTTTGTGTCCTTCCATACGCCAGTGCTCCTGGGAACCTTAAGTAGCACCCAATTTCCCCCTCGGCGTGCCACCAAATCAGGACTGGCCTCACACAGCTGTAAAGCCATAGAGATGCAACTTAAACCTATTTACTGGTTGTTGCCACTTGGCACTTTCCCGGTTGCAGCTCTGGGTGTTTGTGAAGCGTGCGTGCCCCTGGGGCCCGCTGGTGCTGAATGGACGGTAGATGTTACCCGCTCGCTGCTACTGAGAATCACTACCAGCCCTGCTTGGATTGAAGGAATACTGAATGGACCCAAGGACTTTGAACATGGTCCTCCACTCAGTTTGCCCCAAGGAACTTCCTACAAGCACACATCCCCAAACTGCATTGTTCATGAGGACAATAAGCAGCCCCGAATCTCACCTGCACGTACCTCTGTCTGATGGTGGTCCCACACTGCTGCACAGCCAGAGCCACCTCCTAAACCTATTTATCTACTAGTAGTTGCTACTTGGTACCTATGTGGTTGGAGCCCAGTACACACTGCCAGAGTCAGTGGACCACTGCAGGGTGGCCTGCCAAGCTAAGCCCACCCAGAATTCACCTGCCAATGCGAGATGACCAAGCATTCCTCGCTTCTTAGGCCAACACCGTCGGTGGTGGGCACGCCCACCCGGTGAAACCACTCTACACGGGTAGGTTGTCCCTCACCAGCCTGTGCTATCCCTGTCTAGGTCCTCATGCGGCAGGGTGTCCCACCGGCAACCTCCTGGTTGCTCGGTCAGGGCAGTTTGGCATGGCTGACTCGTCCGCTGGCATTTAGTGCTAGTCTTAGTGTGCACCAGGCGGGGATTTAGCAGCTTCCATTATTGCCCCCAGATGTATCCTACAGGACAACCTTACACCTACACCCGCCAGTACCATTTGCTTTCACAATGCTCGTCAGCTGTATAAGATGACTGAAGCCACAATACAGGCTTCTCTGCATAGCATATTAAAAGGCTGCCCGTCTCAGACGGGAGGACTGTCGCGTATGTGTTGAGTATTGCAAAATGTGAAATTACACTAATCCACACCATCCCTCCACTGCAATCAACCATATACCCTTGTGAACAGATAAATTATGTGTAAAATCAGCTGAAGCCGCACAAAACCATTAGAGCAGACGCATCAAGTACTAGACAACCTGTCCCTTCTATCTGGCAGACTCTAATCATCAAGAATGCCAAGCGGCTATAAAACAGACATATCACTGGAACATATCCACGCCGTACAAAGGCTCTTTCCATAAGAGGGACCTCAAATAATGTGCTTTCTTTACCTGCATTTGCCTAATTCTGCAGCTATGTGACCTTGGCTAGGCTATGCTCGATCTCATTCGCAGAACGCCAAAGAACTTTAAGGGGAGGCTTATGACTGTAACCGCTCACCCGGTGCAAAGGCTCTTGCTAAGGAGGAACCTCAAGTGAGGTGCTGTCTTTACCTGCCTTCCCATAATCTGCATTTATGTGACTTTGGCTGGTGGTACACATTCCCTATAAAATTGGCGCCACCAAGAGCCAGTTTCTTTTTATTCTTCTCAAACTGTGAGAGCAAAATTAAATACCAACGGTCGCATTCCCGACCCACAACGCTCTGCTCACCTGTTATTTTAATTATTAGTGAGCTGTTGGTGTGTTACACTTTGGAAAACACGCTTAGAACTTGCTTGTGGAAGAAAACCCATTTAGCAATTGGAAGAGGGAGTCCGTGACTGACAGTAACGTTCGCTAAGGTGGGCTTGAAAGAGCTGTACTGTATCAACTTCAAGGCTGCTCTAAACAGGTGCTCCCCAATAAGTTTCTACCAAGGGCAGCTGATGCTACCATTGCATGTGCTGTTGAGCACGGGTATACACTCCTGACCTCAACCATCAAAATGCTGTTTTGAAAGCGGCATACCCGCCGCGCATCCTGGAGAAGGCTGTGCATTGCGAACAGGGAAGGCAATAATCCTCAAAGTGCGCCCAGGCAACGTCACGCACGCCTTAGCTTCCCCAGCCGAACATCAAATTTTGTTATAGCGCAAACTCGATCCAAAGATATCAGGTATCAGAGCGCTTTACATGAGCACCACTTTCGTTACAGCCAGACACATTTATTTTTGTTAGGCATGGGGAGATTAAGTGATTTGCACAGAATCACAGGATGCTCATCGTCTTTACCGAGACTCGAACCCGGTTCCTCAGCTTCGAGGTAGACCACTCCACATAATGTTATGTTTGTGGAGTTTCACGCTGTTCTTATGTTCAAGGCCAAGCAGTTGGCTATGTTTCAAGAGAGTGCAGGTTTAGCTGGTTAAAATACCCATAAACTAATATGTGCATTAAAAATCAACGTCCTTTTTACAGAAAAATCCACTCGCTAATTGGATTTTACCCCTGCTACACATTTTTTTTTCAAACCACTTATTGCCAACGTGGGGAGGTAATAAACACTGGCTGAAAAAATGCGTTCAGAATTTGCAACCAGTACTTTTGCAACCAATATTGAATTTTATGTACTGACCTATATACTAATAGGTCAGTTCATAAAATTCTGGGGCCTCATTTATGAAAAGTGACGCATCGCTGCGTGAAAACAGCGGTGCGTCACTTTTCACTGCGCTCTCCCTGCGACATGATTGATGCGTCATATTTATAATATGACGCATCATGTCGCAAGGAGTTACAGATACGTCAGTATTTCTGACGTATCTGTAGGCGCAAAAGTGACGCATTGCTGGAGTGTGTCACAAAAGTGACGCAACTCCAGCAATGCTTCCTTTCACATGGGGAAAGCCCCATGTGAAAGGGCTTGCGTCAGTCTTATGCCTGCTGTGAGGCAGGCGCAAGATTTTGACGCAACAGCGTCCTAAAAGTGACGCAGTGAAATCTCATAGATTTCACTGCGTCACTATTACGAGGCTTTTTGCGGGGGAACGCCCCCTCTGCATACATTATACCTGACGCAGGTATAATGTAGCGCAGGGGTTTACAAAGTGACGCATCTGCTTAGATGCATCACTTTGTAAATAGTGCGCAACAGGAGGCATGTTTTACGCCGCCGATGCGTCACAAAAAGTGACGCATCGGAAGCGCAAAACTGACGCAAGGCCTCATAAATGAGGCCCCTGATCTGGAGAAGGTCATAATCCAACCTGCCTCATGAATATTAATGAAACAGTACACAAATTGCGACCCAATCGTGTTGGTGGATATCAGACATGGTGTCTATCAAGGCCAGTCACCCACTGTGTCTGTGATTAAGTACATTTTTAAAAAAAACAAGTTTAAGTTTGAATAACTATTTTTCAGTTTGTAGGAGAGTTGGCACGGTCACCAGGACCACTGCTCACTTCTCAACAAACCTTTCTTTTACATACACAAAGTGAAGGGGTCCCACTTGGACCTTTTCCCTTTTGTGAATGTCTTACTACTCTAAATCTGAAATCAGTCTCTTTTCAGTTTTTCCAACCAGATTTGGGTTACAAAACATACTACATGTCATGCCTAGTCGCAGTGGTGGCTGGTGAAGTTTAAAACTGGAAGGGTGCAAAATGAAACCATGAATTTACCTGAGCGATCGCAGCAAGCAAACATTACAATTCCTGAGAGAATTTGGTGGATGCTCCGGAATCGCATGCTGAGTACCCCAAGACAGCACTATACATCCATGTGAATAGAAGTCTTTGCTATACAAATGCCAGTAACATAACATCTTGAGGAACAGAAGAATAAAGGGGGGGGGGGGGGGGGGGGTCTGAGGAAAAAAAATGTATTGGCAGAAAATGAGGGCACATCAAAAAAATCTCCGAGATAAAGGGTAATCACAGTTAGAAATATCCAGGGGATAAACGGTTATGTCACAAGGATTAGGGGCATATATTTCAGGTATAAAAAAGCAGGTGACATGTGTCAGCAATAAGGCAACAGTGTTGGACTTAAGACAATGTGATCTCTAGAGAAACAATGGGATGTTTCAAGAAACAAATCATAGGCACATTCCAGGTAAAATACAGCGTTTCACATGAAGTACTGGGTAAACTCTCAAGCAAGAAGCGGATATCTGTGGGAGAGTGGTGGCGTTCCAAGTAATAGAGGATGACCCTCAACAAGCAGACACACTGTGCTAAGAAGGCCACATTTTTTCTAAGTGGCTGCAGAGGGGCAGCAGAGAAGGACGGGGGGGGGGCATTTTGTGTTAACGAATATCCAGCTGTCAGTGATTTTGAAAAAAGGAATTGGGCCTCACCTTCGATAGTTGAGCTCAGGAGAGCAGGGCTGTCTGCAGCTGGCACAAGCCCCAGCAGTATTAAAGGAAGCCACATGTACTTATCAAACATACACACACTTTTGAATCCTACAACTCTGCAATGTATGTTTATCAGTTTTGGAAGAATGAAAGACTGAGTTCACCAGTCCAAGATCTATCCTAATGTTCGAGCTTCAAGCCTTAGCCCACTGAATTATCTATCTCAATTGTACAAGCTTCATTTAAAAATACAACTTGAAGCCCTAAGATTGGGCACTCAGTGGGTTCATGCGCCTCCGGCAAGTAAACTTACCAAATGCAGATCAGGGTTTGAACCAAAGTATGTTGGTCTTTCACCCACCCAAGAGTGATAACATTTAAGGGCCTGATTTAGATCTCGGAGATGGGTTACTCTATCACAACTGTGACGTATATCCCATCCACCAAAATATAAATCACTTTCCATCCTAAGGGATTTATATTTCAGTGGGCAGGATCTACGTTTTGTTGTGATAGAGTTACCCATTCGCTGAGATCTAAATCATGTCTAAATTCTTATTCGTAGGAGAATGTTCACAGTCTGAGAAGTAAATGCTTCAAAGAGATTGTTAAATTATAATTGTGGAAAAAAGCTGCAAAAAAATGTGGTAGATAAATGATGTATTTTCATGGCAAGAGCTTAGCTTGTTTCTACTTTACAATTGCTGCTAACCAATCATTAAGAAAAGTGCATCTATCAATAGACCCTAAAGGAAGTCCCGCAGAATAATGAAAAGAAAAGACACAGGGGCATATGTACACGGAGTTAACGCCACCGTAGCGTCAGTTTTCTGATGCTATGGCAGCTTTTCTTTTATCGCAGTATGTACAAATTGCTGCTAACCGCGGGTAGCGACAGCATTCTTGCGAAATCGTCCTTCTGTTAGTGCTAACTAACGAAAATGAGATGCAAGGTAGGCGTCCCTGTGTAAAAACTTCCGCTAACCCCACTTCGCAATATGTACAATGATTGCCGGCCCAGCTAAACGTTAAAAAAACAGTCGCTAAGGTCCGTTAGCGGCTGGTTTCTAAGACCAGAAAAAAAGGTGATCTTAAAAATGGAGATAAAAAAACAGGATATAAGGGGGAGTAGCCCAGAACCACATTTCACAACCCACTGATGCCATGGAGGTACTGCTCATGCAGCTTGAAGCACCAAGAAGACCACAAAAAACACTGCCACTGCCCCCGCCCCCAGGACAACCACGGAGGCAGCGCCAAAGAAGACAGCGGGTCTAATGTCAACTCATCACCCTGATAGACCTAACAACAGAGGATGTGATAGCCCACTACAAGCTAAAAAGGCCCTCCATCCTCTGCATATTGACCCAGATAGCCCCCAGGCGGCAGGCACCAACACAGCATTGCAACAATATCCCTCCGCAGATGAAGCTTCTAGCAGGGCTGCACATGTTGGCCTCAGGTACCTTCCAACCAGCCACTGCCAGAGTTGGGGGAGTCTCCCAGTCATCCTTTTCAAGGTTCCTCCCAAATGTCTTGGATGCCATCTTCAGCTGAAGCCACAGCACCTACGCTTGCCCAACACTGCTCAAGAACAGCTTGACACAAAACAAGGCTTCTATGCCATTGCTGGATTTCCCCATGTGTTGGGACAATTGACTGCACCCATGTCCTACTTTGGCCTCCTGCGGACACTGTAAAAATTTACCAGAACAGGAAGCACATACACTCCATGAACGTGCAGGCAATCGTGGAACACCGTGGCTTGTTCACCAATGTTGTAGTCAAGTTTCCAGGGAGTGTGCATCACTCCTACATCTTCCGGCAGTCCATCATCAACCAGCGGTTTGGGAATGGCACATATGGAAATGGACTGCTGGTTGGAAAGTACAAACTGAACACACCACACACAACAAGTCCACAATCATGTAGCACAGAAAAGTGAGAAAGCACATGTAGCAAATGTCAAACAATATGGCTTGAAATATGTCCACCCACCATACACAAGAACCTAAGGGACTGTGGTCCTTTGGGGTAGCCTTGTAGACAAATTTCCATACAAAGTCCTGCCCCTCCGTCACACAGCTGCAAATGTTGGGAGAGGTTGGACCAAGTAGGTGTGATGGTGAGTCAGGACCTATGAGGAAAGTGTGAACACAAGCCCAAGTATGGTGGTGATGTCCTGCATAGTCATGAGCCTGCGGAGCACACACTGCCCCATGCAGGCACACAGGGCACGTCTGCATCTCAGTCGGATGTAAATTAGTGCGTTGGTGACTGTATTCTTGGATTTTGGGGGGGTCTATTTGAAGCTCTTACAGAGGATGCGAAGTGTGTTGAAGTAGCTGGATGTGACAGCGGTGACCTGTGGGTACATGGAGATGGAGGATTTGAGTTTGATACCTGGGTCTCTGGCATGGTCTGTGTCTGTTGTGGGACTGCCGAGGGTGTTGTACCACCAGGCACTGTCACATGTCGCTGGGGTGTTTCCAAGGATGACAACTCATATTCTCTCTGCATTGAGTCTCATGCAAATGTTGCTCATCCAGTCTGCAACTACCTTGTGTCTTCCTGGAATTTTAATCTGGTGGTGGTGGGCTCCTAGGTGAGCGAGAAGATGATCTCGGTGTCCTTGGCGTACAATACTATGCTGAGTTTGTGCTGTTGGACGAAGGCGGCGAGGGGGCCATGTGGATGTTGAAGAGTGTTGGGATGAGCAATGATCCCTGGGGCACTCCGCAAGTGAATATTTATGGGTTTAGAGAGGAAGGGTGGCAGTCGGGTCCCTTAGCTTCTGCTGGTAATGAATGATCGGCTACAGTCAAGGGTGATTCCTTGTATGCCTGCGTCATGTAGTCTGCCCCCTAGTGTGTGATGGGAGACAGTATGGAATGCTGCTGACAGGTCAAGTAGAATCAGGGCTGCATTGTGGCCTTGGCCGAGGAGGGTGTGAATGTTGTCTGTGGCAGCGAGTAAGGCGGTCTCGATGCTGTGGTTGCTTAGAAATCCAGACAGAGACATGTCCAGGATGGCGTTGCCTGTGGCTTATCTGGTGGTCTTGGTGAATGCATGGATGACGTTGAATAAGTCTGTGGAGTTGCTGGCGTATGCAACTATTATGTTGTGGCAGAAGCTCCTATCAGTGCTACCGATCTATTGGTGGTATTTGGACATGGTGTTCTTGTATGTCTAGAAGTTAACGTGTGCCTTGCAGTTTCTCCTGTTTTTCTCCAGGGTTATGCAGGTGTGTTTGGACTATTTGAGTTTGGTGGTGAAATATGCTGATTTGCTGCTGTGCTGTCTGTCGGAGTTGTGTGGTGGGGTGAGTTTGTCTGCCCATTTGGAGATCCATGTGTAGGATTCCCTGGAAGCATCTGCTGCAGTGTTGGAGGAGTTGCAGTTGAGGGTTGATTTCATCTGCTCATCGGTGACTCAGCTCCAGTACCTTTGCTTGGCAGAATGTGCAGGTGTGTCCGGCTTGGTTATGTTGTCAAGGAAGTGTATGCAGTGATGGTTGGTCCATAGGTGCTGTGTGGTGTGGCTGAAGGGTACGCTGTTTCCTCCTGCAAAGAAGGGGTCGAGGGTGTCTCCTGCCTTGTGGGTCAGTGTGGGTAAGAGTTGTGTCATTCACATGTTGGAGAGCTCTTCATCCAGAGGGTAGTGGAGTTGTTGACTTTGGGGTTGTTGAGGTGGAAGTACAGGTCTACGATGAGGAGGATGAGTAGGTAGTTCACGGATGTGATGGCGTGGGGTGCAAAGAGGTTGTTGATGGTGTTGCCAAAGCAGTCCATGTGTCCGGGGGGGGACGGGGTCTGAGGGCAAGTGTGCCACAGAGTGTGGAGTCGGGGATGGAAATGCATGTCTTCCGTGGCGGCAAATCTGTTGCTGGAGGTGGAGAGGCAGAGGGACTTTTTCATGCATGATGACGAGGACTCTTTCAGGGTGTTGGGGCATGCCTCCCTCAGGATCTTGTCTCCGTCTGGGATTGTGAGGGCGATGTCAGGGGCAGAGGAGTTGGTGGTCCAGCTGTCCAAAAAGAAGGCGATGTTGGGTGATAGTGTGTCCCTAAGGTACCAGATGTCCACGGTGTGTCTGTGCAGGGAGAGCATATTGATGAAGATGCATCTTAGTGCGTTGGCAGTGTTGGCGGACATGGCAGTGTTGAAGGTAATGCGGCAGTGGAGGCAGGATAACTGGCCATGGGTGGTGTTCATTGTGGCCTGTTAGTTGTATTTGCTTCTGGGGTGAGTGCAAAAATGGCGGATGAGCCATACGTAATAAGATCCAAGGTCCCTGGCGCTTGTGGTGTCTTGGTCATGACGGACGCAGACGTGCTTGCTTTTTGTGTACCTTCGTTGCACCAGTGGTGCTAATGTGCAGCCGCTGCCATTACATAGGGTAGGGGGGATGGACGAGCAGCTGGGAGGCAATGTCATTTGCATTGATGCTGGACAATTGTCTGAAGCTACACTTGGAAAGTTAATTTACCTAAGTAGCACAAACCACACACACAAAAATAGTAACACTTCAAACACAGCATGCACATATACTAATGGAAACATCTCTCCATTTCATGTTACAGGTGATCAAGGATATGCACTATCTCCATGGATGATGACACCCCTCATAGCCAGAAACACCCAGGCACAGAGACATTACAATGTCACACTTGGACGCACCAGGTCCATTGTGGAGAAAACATTTGGTGTACTCAAGTCATGGTTCAGGCGCTGCAACATCTCAGGCGGCAGACTGCTGTACAGCCCTAAAATAGTCTGCAAAATCATCGTGGCATGTTGTGTACTGCACAACATAAGTGTCCGCACCAATCCACCATGAATAGAAGTTCTGGATCAACGGGACAGTCCTGAGGATGATTAAGAAGAAGAGGCTGATGCTGCTCACCCCGCAGCCATGGCTGCAGGAACAGCACGAAGGGACAGAATCATCCACAAGTTTTTCATGTGACCACATTAAAATATGCCAGCCCTTTCTTTGTTTAGACTGTGCTAAATGTACATGAGCATAGTTCTTCAAATAAAACATCACAACACAAAAACCTTGTGTGCATGTTCATACTCTGCATGAGTACATACATCTGACAAGTGAAAGTTTAACAATGTGCGGTTATTTTTGTTGAATTGTATGTGTGTGTGGGTGGTTATGGGTTTTTGGGGTCAGAGATTAATGTTATGGTGTTGTTTGGGGTCAGAGATGAAATTTAGGCTGTGTTTTGTGGTCAGAGATGAATTTTAGAGTGTGGTTTGTGGTCAAAGATGAATATAGGGTGTGGTTTGGAGTCAGAGATGACATATAGGGTGTTTTTTAGGATCAGAGCTGAAATTACAGCAGATACAGTTCATCTGAGGTAAAAATTGCAGTTAGCCTCAATTTTGTCCTAACCGCGATAGGAAAATATAGCTAAATACATGTGAAAACTCAAAAAATTAACGCAAAATCCATTTTGCATGCAGAAACAGGAAGTGATGTCAGCATGCATCCTGTTGACTGGTGGAGTACTGTGCACTTTCACTTTTGACACACTTCTTGTGATTGTGGAGAGTGTTGGAGGTTTTTTAGTTTTGAGTGCTGCTGAATTATATTGGGGTTTTAATTTTTTAGGAATGGGTTAAGGTGTGTGAGGGGAGATGGTGGGTGTGGGTAGGAAGGGGAGGATGTCAGAGGTGCACTGGGGGGCTTCCTCTGGCCGGTGAAGCACTATCTGCCATTGATTCTCAAAAGTGGGGGTCAGATCCTGCAGGGCTATGCGATACCTGTGAGGGAGGTGAGGTGGGAGAATGTGAGGAGCCAGATGCTGCGGGTCTTCGATGTGGACAGGACTGTCCAACAGTGAAAACGTCAATGGCAGGATTGCGTTAGCCGTGAGGGTGACATGTTGGACCACCTTGGAGTCCTCATTGGACAA
Source organism: Lissotriton helveticus (assembly GCF_964261635.1). Taxonomy (NCBI): domain Eukaryota; kingdom Metazoa; phylum Chordata; class Amphibia; order Caudata; family Salamandridae; genus Lissotriton; species Lissotriton helveticus. Next base: position 339,321,142 of record NC_136073.1, read on the forward strand.
CAAGGTGGTGTGTACAGCCTCAAAATAGTTGAATGAAAAATGTTGTTACTAATAAAAAGTGCTGTCTGTAACACAATTGAGGTATATGTACAGGTATTTTGCAGAATGAGGCATTCTACATCATGCCTTCAGGCCTAACTTTACCAATGCAGAGACGCAACACTGCACCATGTTTACAAGCATATGGTGCATGCTTGCGTTTCCACCAGCGTTGGTGAAAAGAAAGTTGCAGTGTTGTGCCAACCAAGGCACCTTTGCACCATAGTGCAACTGTGTCTGCATGCCGGGAAAAGATTGTTCATGTACTTGAAGTGTGACCTTACATGACATAAACAATCCAATGCATTATGATCATTCCATGTATGCTACACAAGGCAGCACACATGAAAAGATAATAAAAAATGAGGATTAATGCTTTTCTCAGAGAGTTTTGCTGAGATAGGAACAGCTATTCACTAACATCCCATGTTGGCGCACATTATTATGTACGCTGCCCTTGTACCTCTGGCTAGAGTACCATTGTATGAGATATGAAAGTTAAAATATTTAGCATATGACTTCTCACGAGTGACATACACCATCAATAGTTTTGACACACCCTTGTCCATAGATGTTATTGTTAAAAGAGCATGGAGGACATGGTTATGTTTGGCCAAACAGGGCCTTGGGAATGTGTCACACAAGTCGGCTCTGCAAAATGTGTGAATGTGCAAGCATGATTATCTTGTTTGCCCTCACTCGGCATTATCATGTCTTGTTGGAATAACAGGCAAACTCAACACAATCATGTATGCCACATGAACTGCAAAAGTACAGTTACAGAGCATTTACATTGAAGGTGATCAATTGGATGATGATTAGGATACATGTGTGAATTATTGTTTTGGTTAGCAACACAACTTTTGTTTTATGTCTCACAACCGGAAGACCACTCATCACACAGGGTGATATCAACGCCTTCAGGGACCCACACGCCACTTGTGAGTACACACATTAAATGTTGTCAATGTGGGATGTGATTAATGTCAGGATCAAATCATGTCCTTAGTACCAGGCAGTATGTGTGTGTATGACATGTACCTTGACTCTAGTGTGATGGGCTTTGTTGGAAGTGTGAAGGGTGTACAAATTAGTAAGTGAAGATGGAGGACTGCATATGTCTTCCTTATGTATGTGTGCACATCCCCAGTCAGTGATACCCATGCAAGAAATATCAATGTGTTCTGTCTATACAGCACATGCATGCTGATTCTAGAGCGTACAGACAGGAGAGGGAACAGGTGAGTAGTGTCGGTGATGAGTATGACCAGACATGGAATGCATGTATATCCTTGGCTGAGAAGACTGTAGAGGTGTGCCAGATTATGCACAAGTAGGTAGTACTTGCCTGGCTGTGCGGTGTTAGATATAGGTCTGCACAGTACTATCATATGTATGCTGCATAACAGCTTTAAAAGTTTTCCATGGTGCAGCTTAAAGCCAAGTCCTCCAATGGCACGTTCACCCCCCACCTAGCAAAGATGGGCCTATGTATGTAATTGGCATGTTTTGTCAATGCAATGGCTTCATAAAGCTGTCTCCTTGGACTCATTCCCCTCATTTGACTCAAGGTCAAATGTACAAGCCACTCTCACAGAATCTGTGACATTACCCAACATGCATTTTCCAGGCATGCTTTTATTCCACATGTCTTAACACACAATACTTTTTACAATGCTGGGCTCAACACTGCAATTCTTTACAACACATTCCCCATTAAATCTCAATGACTATTCTGACTACAGGGGGGCATTACTTTTGGGAATGTCTTGTAACATTTAGCAGTCTACTGTCCTGTGTTTTGAAATTTAAGCAGGGTCAAAGATGTGGATTAAACAACGTTGGTCCCAATCACCACCACTATGTCACCTATTGTGAGGTAGTGGTGGCGAGAGCGGCTGCGCCTCATGTAAAAGTCAGTGTTCATACACCGAATGTTGTTTTGCCATGTATGATGCTTGATGCAGCACCAGTGAAAGTGACAGTAGGGCTTCTCCAGGATCGTTCAAGTACATGGAGGGACACCTTCCTGTAATAATAACAAACACGGAGGGAGTAGGGTCCAATGGAATATTTAAAGACCAGATACACAGTTATAACCCCTTAGAACATACTTTATAAACAATCAATAACTGTGGGTCTATGTGAAACTTAAGGTCTCTGTGTTCAAACGGTTTTCACTATACTGTGAAGTACAAAGGGACTAATCACGATGTGATATATGTACCCATCAGTTACGCACTCTGAACCGCCCTTGTTGTCATCATTTGGGCGATTTCACAAGGTGGTATGTCTGTATTGTACATATCACTATTCAACACAGTGGTAACTGGAAGCAGTGCTCAAAGAAATATATGCGTGAGTGAAAGTGTTAAAGATAAAAATGGATAGTGGATGCACCAAATAACTTTAATGAGAAGGCAACCACCTCCAAGATTAAAAACCTTTAAGTGCAAAGTAACAGTAGTTTAACAAATATCTACTGCATGTTGATGAAGGTCGACATGTTTCTGCAGATAGTAGATCCAGACGGGATCTCTGCTTCTTCAGGACCAAAAAATGTTTTACTTTGCGACTGCTTCTAAAGTGAGTGAGTGCAAAAAAACCGAAAATGGATATCACCTGAATAGGTCCTCTCACTGTTCTGGAGGTTGAGGGACCAGCGCCACTCCTCACCTGGCTACAGCTCAGGAATTGGGGGCACCGCTCTATCCGTCGGTACTCCGGTCAGGCATCTGCGCTGTTTGGGGGGACACCTTCCTGCCCATGAACAATCGTCACATGCAGTCAGACACCGTTGTACTCTGGCAAAGTAGTTAAACCTAGCATCATGGCAGGATGAAAGGCAAGTCTGCACAATGTTCTTGAGAATACAGTGCAGCCTTGCGTTTCAAAAGTGGCGGAGAGTGTCGTTGAGCCAAGGAGGCTAACGACACGCTCCACCACTTCCTAGTGCATATCCCCATTGTTCTTGTACAGGAAGGCAAACCTTCATGTACATATACAAAATTTATGGCCAGGTAGATTGTTTGTAAAAATCTAATCAAGCACCACTTATCCAATAGATGTAAGCGGGCACACTTTTCATTTAGTCATTTTTACTTAGTTCTTCATTTTCACAAAAACACATTCATATATGTCCGAACATTGACACCATTTCAGTAGCAAAATTCACATAGAATGCAATATTCACAACACAAATTTTACAAACAATATAAAAGAGACATATGGGAGGGTCTACCCAGGACAAGAAGCATGCTTTTATATGGGACAGACAGCCATTGAATAATTATCCTTTGCTCACATTTAAGGCAGTTCATGGTCACATGCTGGTTAAACAATGCATTATGTTTTTTTCAACATCACCAACCATTAAGGTAGGGGGCAAGTTTAATGTAGTCCTCAATGTATGTGAAGCCCAGTTCCTCATGGCACATACACTTTTGGCAGCTGGGAGGGTGTGACAGAAATCTGCATCAGAAACAGTTCTCTTCAATTTGCAGGCTTAGGACAGGTACATATCCCCAGATGCACGAGCCGTAGGTTGCAACAGGAACATATTGCATGTGTTAAATTTCAAGAAAAGGTGCTGTAGGTTTCCCTCACCCTTGGGAGCTAAGTTAACGAGGGCACCCACAGACTGTCTGAATTTAAGTTGCCTAACTGCTATATTAGTGGACCAACAGTTGTTGTGATCAAATAAATCCCCAAATATGGAAAACTAGATACTACTGACAGTGTGTCAAAATTAACATGAATAGGCCTCATATTGTTACTCTTGGTGCCACACCTCATCACTTGGAATAGTTCTGATCTGGTTATTGATCACTCGCCCCAATATTTGGATAGAAGAGTCAATGAGCAATATCGGTCAGTACCAACTTGGATCTATGAGGTTCCATTTTTTCTAAATGTGCACATTTAAAGAGCAAGTCCAGGAAGGAGGCAGGGAAGTCATTTTCAATTGATTATAGGCGTTTGTGAGTGCAGAAGCCCAAAGGTCAAAAGTGCACTTGAATAGACCAATAGGGACACTGTCAAGACCTAAAACTTTGCTGGTAGAAACTTATTTGAAGGCAGTAATAGCTTCTTCTAAATTGAACGTAAGGTTGACAATGTAAACATCTCCTACAAAGTCAGCTTCAGTGGAATCAGCGCTAATGCCGGAGCAGTAGATTTTGGAGAAGTGGAAAGCACAAAGATCAGCAGAGATGTGTGCACTAATGAGAGACTTGCTGACATTGTCAGTCATTCATTCATTCATAAAAGCTTTAATCGATCTTAAATGCAAAGATCATAAAAACACAGACAATAATAACAAGAATAAATTCATCAAAAAATCCAGTAAATACATTAAAATTACAGATATATCTCAATATGTTTTTAATTAGTTAAAAAGCTTTCTTTGCTTTGTGCAGGCCCAGAGGAATTTTGCCATTACCTAGCTAATAAAAGGATTGCCAAGTTTTTTGAGCTAGTTAAGGGCCACTCTACAATGCCTAAAATTATGCTGTCTCAAAACCGGTAATACGTATCTTGCTTGTTCCTCTTTATACAGTTCACAGAATAAAATAATGTGGAAGTTGGATTGTTCTGACATTCCGTCACATGAACAAGCAGAAAAGTCGCTTAACTTGTATTTTCCCGCTGGATACCCTACCAACAGTGGGAACAGATTTAAACGGAATCTTATTAGAATGAATCTGTGTTTTAGATTAAAAATGTCCTCTAAATAGTGATGGTCAGTTTCTAGTAGGGGTGCAAGACTCATATATGTCCTGACTGATGACTTATCTTTATGTATCGCTGTGCGCTTCTGCCCATGTCAACCAAACATTTTTCTTTTAAAAGTGTCTTTGAAATTTGAAGACAATTGCTTGGGTTTTTATACAGGTCCTCCATGCCAGGTCTATTCAGGGTCTATCTTACAAAACTCAACCATCTTACTTTGTGCACATTATCCAACTCAAGACAGTCCTTTTTTAATGTGTTGTGTTAGAGGTAGCGTGTTCCTCCAGATTGAATGCCATAGCACTAAAGGGGCCAATCTTATCCGATCACTAATATATGGAAAATCTAATTCCACTAGGCAATTCAAAATTGGAGCATGATACCGGTAAGGCAATTAGCAGTTTCAGGAATTTATCCTTAATAGTCTGCACATGGGAAATATTAGAAGTACCCCACACCCCTGCTCCATAGGTAGTTAGGGATACTGTCTTTGCCTTGTAAATACTTCTTATAATTCTTACAGGCTTAGAGACCAATGTTTTAAAAAATCTAATAATACCTGCCAGACTCTTTTCAATTGCCAGACCCCTATTTTTAGCCATAGGCACCCAGGTATGGTGCTTATCAAATATGAAACCCAAGTAGGGGAAGGAGTCAACTATCTCTAGTTTGCGAGCCCCTAAATGAAAGGATGGGGTTTTGCCTCGCCCTGCTTGCGTTGCTATTAAGATAAATCATCTTGATTAATTTACCCTTAGATCAAGGAAGCTTATTAACGAGGTATAAGCTGTTAGCATATGTTGCAGCGCCCTCCCAGTTCTGGCCACCAAGACTGTATCATCTGTATATGCAAGCAGAGGCAGTGATGGTGACCCAAACTTTGGAATGGCCAGGGCTGTACCCACCAGTGCTGCTCCCACCCCATTTGAATATAAGGAGAAAAGAAAATGGGCAAAAACGCACCCTTGCCTAACTCCTCAAAGAATCTTAAAACAATGGGTACAAGCCCCGTCCTTCCCATACCGCACTGAGGCTGTAGTCTGGGAGTAGAGCTGTCTGATGAACATGAGTATTGGGGGGTCCATCCCCATGGCCTTCATTATCTCCCACAGCCTACTATGTTTTACACATTCAAATGCAGCTGAGAAATCCATGAAGGCCATGTAGATGGATTCACCTTTTGGCCCTGATGTATTTTTCAAATATAAGGCTTAAGTTCAGGCACTGGTCAATAGTGCTCCTGCCCTGTTGGAAACCGTATTGGGCTGGAATCAGTATATTTTTGTAATTTGCTCATTCTTCCAGCTGGTGTAGTAATAGCCGCCCCATTCATTTTGAGGTGCTGTCCAGGAGGAATATTGTCCTATTGTTACCTGGATCACTTTTGGCTCCCTTTTTGAAAATAGGAACAATGACACTTGTACCCCATGATGCCAAGGGGCCATCTTTGGCAATGGCATTAAATACATTCGGCAGTAGGGGTGCCCATAAGGCATGGTCTTCAAGAAATAGGTCTATGGGGACCCCATCTGGGCCTGGGGTCCTCGCCCTGCTGCACCTATCCAGCCCTTTAGTTATTTCCTCAATTGTAAATACAAGAAAGTCAGTGTGAGGAGGCAGGAACGAAGGGTGCTCCACCATCTGGGTTACCCCTGACCCAAAGATTTTCTCAAAATGAGCCACTCAAGCATCCTCACCTACACGGGATCAGTGGCATCCTTAAAATAAGTTTTATTTACCACCCTCCAGAAGTGCCCGCTATGATTAGTTATGGCTGCCCTTTCTAGTTTTTCCCAGGCCTCTTCTCTTAAACTCTTTACCCTCTGCTCCCTAGAATCTTTATATGCCTTTCGTAAGGATTTTATTCTCTCTTGGTTTCTGGGGACTTTTTTCAAGGATTCATGCAGGGTTTTTAGTGATTGGGAGCACGCACAATCAAACCAACGACCCACCGATGCCTTACTTGAAATTATTTTATGGAATAAAGCCTTATTTACTGCCTCTAATAATTTTGAAAAATCCTGGGTGACACGCTCAGCAGATAGATTTATATCCAAGCAATTGTGTATACAGTCCAGATTTTTTGTTATTATTTCCTAGGTTATATTTACCATCTCTACTCTAGCCCATTTTAGTTGATAACCATTCTTTTTTCCTAGTACCGGTGTCTCCATTATCTTAGTTGGCATCTGTCGAGAGAAGCCTAATGCTACAGAAAAGGAAAGGATGGCATGATCACTAAAGGTGGTAAAGACTGATTCCACTTGAGTCAGTTTCCCATCTAAAATATCTGAAGTCATGATGTTATTGATACTTGACTCATATTCATTGCATATGAAGGTTGTTACAAACTCCCCAACATGTTCAGCCTGTTTGTTTCTTATCTTCAGGTTGCTAATGGTCAAGGGCCTATTCAGTATTTGGCCATAGTCATGATAAGTAAAATGAATTACTGGGGGCCCTTCTATATCCTAGGTGCCGCAAACTGGGGTAGTAGAATATTTACATAAATGTGTGTTAAAATCACTCACTCACACAGTAACCAAGTTCTCTTTGAATCCGCTCCCACTTTATCAAGCTCAAGCTCCACTTGAGTCACCACTGAATGCTGGCATTGCTTCTGTTTTAAAGGAGCGATACCCATCTATGGAAATCTGGTTGGTGGCCCAGGTCTCCTGGATGCATATTATATCCTATTTCTACCAAGCATCGCACCACTGCATATTGCCCACCCTCCCCTTGATACCCGCGACATTCCATGAGGCAAGTTTGAACCATTTTCCAGCCTCAACCCCTCCCATAATTGTTACACCACCTGACTCCTTGATAGTTGTATTCACAGGGGGTTCTGGCGTTTGGGTAAATGAATTTATTACAGGCAGTCAATCATAGCTATCAAGCCCCTCTAGGGGATCAAATCTATTCCCTGTTTCCCAGTTGTAAGTTCCATCTCATTGGGGGAGTTGTATTTATCCGGGGGGTCTATGATCAAATCTATAATTCCCATATGCAGATGTAAGTTGGCCCTAGCCCCACCGGTGCAAGTTGTGCATAAAATAAATCTAGTGGTAGGGCTAAATTGTGGGTGCCAAAAATTAGGATGTCATATAATCAGTGTTTTACAAGGCTCACCATTTGGTAATTATTGAAGTTCACCACAGCACAGTCTCCTTTTGAGCTTTTGCGTGTGGAACCGACCCAATCCACTCTCTGCACCATTATGATGGTATTGGCTAGTCCCCCATACCTTTCTGAGCCGAAATCTCCATATTTGTTCAACTAATGGAGTGACTTCCCCATTACTTGTTGCTTAGATTCCTTCAGGTCCTCTATCAGTCCTGGAACATTTGCGTAAGTCGCGAAGTAGTGCCACGAGTAGCTACACAAAGTGCACTTTGCACTACACGAGCTACGCGTAGCGCTAGGTGAACTGAGTAGTGCGCCGTTCGCGATGATTGCACAGTGCTTGTCCGCACTGTGCAACCATTGAAAACGGCATCTTGCACAGTGAGAGCTGTCTTTTACTGCCGCTCGAGTAGATTTTTACTCGAGCGGCAGCTTTCTCAACGCGGAATGGTAGTTTCTCATCACGAGCGGTCACGAGCATACGCAACCACTCGCAATGAGAAATCTGACCTCCCCCCGTTGACAATCTCGCTGGGAGGTTTATACCCACGCTCGCGATCGCCAACTTGATGTTGCTGATCGTGAACAAGGAAAAAGTCTTGCCGGGGTGTCATTTTGCTCGCTTGTGGTCGTCAACTTGATGTTGAGGACCGTGAGCAAGCAAAAAATGACCGCTACGCTACGCGTGTTCGCACTGTGCTACGTGCAACTCGCGTAGTGCGAAGTAGTGCAAACTTCGCAAACTACACGAGTGTAGCGTAGTTGTCCATCCAGGGTTAGCTAAAATCAGGATCAAGGGTAAAGCTGCCGGGGGAAGGTCTATCACGGGATGCAGAGGCTGTGCTCTATCAGGACTTATATCTCCAATATGTGGCGCAACCCTTACCCCATAAGGTGGGACCCTCTCAGCCATATGGGAAGTAAGGGGAGATAATCTCTCGGACTGTATTACCCCTGTGTCCGATCAAGTGATCTGCTTGACCATAGGAGCAGGAGGAATAGGCACAGGTGGAAGTGTCTGTTCTAAGACCAGAAAGGTGGCACCCTTAGCTGGTGGACCTAAAATTGTTGAATCTTTTAGATTTCTTAAAATTGTTGGTGTAGTTCCTCCACCTCTAGTAGCCCTTGAACCGAGCAGACCTATGTGTTCTTCTATTTTAGTGAGCCTGTGTATTAGGGGCTGTAAGAGGAGGGAGACAACGTTCTCCAATCTGTTCCATCCCTCCTCGTTCATTGTTACTGCGGTCAAATTAGCTGTAAGAGGGTGGGGCGAACCAAAGGCTTTTTTATTCCTAGCCAGAGCTTTTCTCGGGTTTAAGTTTTTGGGTGGATTTTTCGGTGGATTGACTTTCAGTTTCTTCCCACACTTTTTCCTTTTAGCTGCTGGCTCACTATTAGAGTCTTCTATAAGAGGTGGATTAACTACTACATCCAAGGCCAGATGTGAGTGCAAGTGTGCAAGAGTTTGAGGCCCACAGGGAGTAGTGTTGGGAATTACTAACCCAGACACAGTCACTGTCGCTGGAGGAGAGGGAGCTAAGGGTGTGTGACCTCTCGTTTCTTCTAGTGATAGTCTGCGCTCTGTGAGCTCTATTTCGTGCAACAGGGTGCGTGCTGCCCTCACTAACAATGCATCAAGAATATTTACAACACTCCCCTGATGCTCACTTGTTGTCTTCCTCTTAACCAGTTTTGGTTATGATGCTCCTATCACGATATCCCGATGACTGAACACTTCACTGGAACCCGTAGTTAGACGGGTGGCCCAGCCCAGCCTCCTCCAGGCTCCGACGGGCATGGACAGGCCTGCCCTTGGCCCAGGCTTTGGGCATGCATTGGTGTTTAATGCACTTCCAGGCACAAAGGAGGGTGGGTAATGCAGTCCCCCAGCAGCACGGCCTCCACCAGCAACGGGAGCGAGGAAACAAACAGATCCAGAGGTAATGCAAGGTGGGGCTACGCCGGCCGTGGGCTGGTGCCTGTGTTTAAGCGCCCGTTCCTGGTACAAAGGAGGGTGGGTAATGCAGTCCCCCAGTAGCACAGCCTCCACCAGCAACAGGAGCCAGGAAACAAACAGCCCATCAGATCTGGAAGTAAAGCAAGGTAAGGCTAGGCTGGCTGCAGGCCGGTGCCAGTTTTTAATGCGTTTCCAGGTGAAAAGGAGGTTGGGTGACGCAGTCCCCCAGCAGCGCAGCCTCCTCCAGCAATGGGAGCGAAGAAAACAAACAGCCCAGCTGATCCGGAGGTAAAGCAATTTGAGGCTACGCCAGCCGGGGAACGGTATCGTTGTATAATGCTCTTCCAGGTGCAAAGTAGGGTGGTTAACGCGTCCCCCAGCCGCGCAACCTCCACCAGCATTGGGAGAGAGGAAACAAACTGCCCAGCAGACCCAGAGGTAAAGGAAGGTGAGGCTACATTATCATTCCTGATACGATTGACTTTAAGTCAGAAGCATTAGGACCCTTTAGTCTTACTAGCTGCCATTAAAGCATTGAGTTTGGAATCCCTAATACCCTCTTTCACAGACCCAAGGTTCTATTATAAAAAACCCTACACCTCTGTACTTTCTCTGGGTCCCGAGGGTAGTCTTACTGCATTTGCCTCAAAGTTCAGGTAGCTTTTTAACATTGCTATGTCAAACCACCTGAGATTTGAATGATCCAAATGACGATAGGTTGGAGGAGCATAGATTGTACTTTGGTATAAATATTTTTTTTTAAACTCCCTTGCTACAGTTTTGCCCTTCTCGTCACTAATACAGTTATAGAATAACGCCAGAATACACTTAATAATCGTAGTTAGAAAGGTTTGGGGACAGGGAAGTTACCAAACTAGCCATTGAGCATGAATGGTCGTGGACATGTGTTAAGAGGCACCCAACCACACTAAAATTGGAAGTTTCAAGAGCGAGAGTAAGCAGGTTATGGTAGCAATAATCAAATTTACAATACCACATGTTGAGACCGGTTTGGCAAACGACCTGGACATAAACATATAATCAATAATGCGGGAAGAGCTTCTGCCAAAAAAGTGGGCACGGAATGTGAATTGCTCATATGATATTCATTGATATTAACCAAGTAACTCTCCTTGGCAAACTTGGTAAGTTCCTACCCCTTAAGATTGGTCCTGGAGGAAGAGGGTATTGGTAGACAGACTGTTGAGGCGTTGATATTAAAGCTATTGATATTTATTACAGCATGAACATTCTACCTACCACAACATTAAACCATCCGGGGCACCCTTCAATTGCTCTGAAACACTATTGATATTCTCAATCTCATGAAATACAAATATTATAGTAGGAAAAGCCATCATTATAAAAGTTAAAGAAATAGGAGTTAAGATTGTTGCAGCATTTGACAATAATTGCCTCAATCACTTTTCTTGCCATATTCACACGGGTGACTCTTGCAATTAGTGCAGTCCAAACCAAAATGGATACGCCTCGTTTTGCTCTACCAGAACTTCTAGGTTGGCCAGGTAGGGAGTAACTACTAAAGCCATTATATTGAATTGCAGGTATCTCCCCCATTTCCAGAAGTGCAATGAGGTCAAAGGATTCAATGAAAGACAACCATTCACTATTCTCAACCTTGGCAGCAAACCCTACAGTGTTCCAATCGACAATTCGTAGGACGCCTGAATAGGAGATTGTGTCTGGCTTCTACATCCAGGAATTCTGAAGGGGGAGAGTGCTTATAATATAATTGGTTGGGTCAGATTGGGAGGATGAATCTGATGGGAGAAGATTTATAAAAAAAAGTCAAGCGGAAGAGCTGAAATACTGCTGATACCACCCAGTAAGTTAAGTAGCCTAGAGAGAAGGAACTGAAACAAAAGAGGGTTTTTAAAGTTGATCATGATGGTATCTCCCTTGAATACTTTTGGTGCTGGACAAATCCACTGGACCCATCTGACATATATGATGTGACTGAAGCTCCCATACCTCAAGTCCAGGTACTTATTGAGTGAGTAGGCGACTTTGTTCTTAATTTGTGAATAACTTTCATCATGCCCATCAGCTAATACAGGAGCATTGGTCAGGGTTAAAACATAACAGGTTGAATCTTGTCAGTGGCTCTTGGTGAGCTGATGGCTCACACCTGCCTATGTGCGACCACACAACTGTTTGGGTTTGCAGTAGGAAATGCTTACTAGTGGTTAGAATTAATAATGATGTACAGGAGCACCCAACAGGCGGTGGCATTGCTGGACCACTGGTCCTGCAGCTCAGCACTACTCTGAGCGGTTAGATAGATAGATAGATAGATAGATAGATAGATAGATAGATAGATAGATAGATAGATAGATAGATAGATATTTTATTGCACAGTTATTTTAAATTATTGCAATCAAACCATATAAAAACAATGGAAAGTGCATAAGTTCCAATATTATAAAAGGGTATATAAAGAAGTATCACCCTATTATTCTGCGATTTAAAAAATATAGACACAATTTGGCCAACTATACACATGGGGATTTAAAACAGAAGTAAAACAGTTAGGCAAGACATTATGGATTATAACTCTTTATGATTATCCAAATCTAAGACTGCTTTTACTGCAGAGAGGTATTTCATTAAGCATGCCACCAGCTGCACTGATACACCTTTCATGCTGTCGACCAGGCCAGCTTGACATGTCAGTATGTTTAAAATACGCCAAATGGGGCTCAGCCAGTACATTCTCAAAGTGTGTAGTTTCTCACAGCTGCACAGTATGTGGCTTAGAGATTCCTCTACTCCCCCACATGCTTAGCACTGAGTGAATACATTGTCTTTGTACCCACGTCCATACTTTAATGCCAACAGTGGGATCAAGCCAAACCATAATTTCATTAGTTGGCACTTAATTATTTTTGTTATTTTACAGAGTTTTATATAGCGCAAACGTGACCCGAATCGGGTATCAGAGCGCTTTACATAGCACCAGTTGCATTACATGAGGACACATTCATTTTTGTTAGGAACGGGGAGATTAAGTAATTTGCCGAGAATCATAGGATGTTCAGCGTCATTGCCGAGACTCGAACCCAGTTCCCCAGATTTGAGCTGGACGCCCTAGCCGTTAAGCTAACTTCTCTCCCCAATTATTTCTTTTAAGGAGGAGGACAGGTAATGTGGCAAGGCCCCACTCTTGTAAAGTTTTGACACCTAGGTTCCATGACTTAAGTTTTTCAAGGTTTGTGCATCAGTATCGACCAACATTATCTTTGCTTGCTTTGTTAAGAGTATTGCAGCTGCCGATGGGGGTATTGGCGCACACCATTTTTCCTGAAGTTCTAATACCTCAACACAGTAAGCTAGAAATTCACATCAAGTTGACCATCGGCTATTTATCATTGTCCAGATGTTTTTCTTTAGCATGTTAACCCGCTCGTGTTTAGCTTTTAGGAAATAGGCTATGAATCTAGCTTTTAGAATCCACTTTTGAGATGAGAAGTTGTAATCCCCTGTGCATCTGCGCATGTGAGGTAGTGGTCGATAAAAAGAAAACTCTACGGAAACAGGTTCACTGAGCTCTATCCAACCATGTTCTCAATTTATCTTTGAAGGCTATTGCACCATGGGCTACTGACGGTAGAGATTTTGCCCTATTACTCGGGTCAAGGTGGTTAGATCTGGTGAGCTTATGGCTTTCCTTGCTCTACAAAAGGCACCCTCTAAAGATTAAGCCATTCCTTGCATCGCGGAGATGTGAACAGGCAGCCGTCCTTTTGTTTTATTTTTTATTTTTAATAAGCCAGTAGATTTTTACACAAAAACAAAATCAGAAGCAAGTAATACAAACATATGATATGTTCAAGCTGTCCGATAGAGAAAAGCATATAAGTGCCATAACGACCATAACGAAAGCTGCAAAGAAAAAAGGAAATGCAAACAAAATATATACATACACCACTATGTACCATCATACATCAATATACTCCTGAATATACTATTTTAGTCCTCTTATATATCAGTCTGTTTAACAGATCTTCTAGGGGTACATGTCCACATACACATTATTGACATGATATTTACATTCCTATACCTACTTTTCTGGCTGAAAATACGGCATACTTGCCTTAGGGTAATAAAGAGTGATTCATTTACACTTTAAAGGAAAAGGAATAAGATCTATCCCTGCCGTGCCGCATTAGCTAATTTTATTCCACCTGTGACAGATGATCTGTTAAAGCCCCCCAGATCTTATCACCTAGTTTGCGTTTCCGCGGACTCTTAATAGCATATAAGTTAGACTCAAGTTTACAGATAGAAAAGAGTCTGCCTCTCCACATCTCAAATGTAGGAGGCTCCTTCTGACGCCAGACTGAAGCTATACATAATCTGGCTACTGCAGCCGCAATGTATACTAGATATCTATATGAATACATTCCTTGTGTGGGTGTGTCTTCCTTTATAACCCCCAACAGCATAACTAATGGGATTATTTCAACCCGTACCCCTGTCACCTCTGTTAAAAACATCTGCATCCTATCTATCAATGTTTTCAAATTTGGACAGGTAGTAAACATATGGACTATGTCTGCCTGTTCTCCCCTACATCGAGTGCATTTGTCCTCATTTACCCCACCCCACCGTGCAATTTTAGCTGGTGCGTAATATAGGTTGGACATGGTTTTATATTGTTGTGTTCTCAAATTTGAAGATATTAAAAGTTTTTCAGCTAAGTGGATGGACTCTTGAAGAATATTTCCTTCCGCCTGTACCCTTGTATTCCATTTCACATTCTGTACCTCGACATCATCTTTTTTTAGATCGATAAGTGCCTGATATATGGTACCAATTTTCTCCCGAGCCGTCACAGCTTCTAAAAGCTTGCTTTTTTTAGCTAAACATAAAATATCCCTCCTCTTACATAGATAATCCCGGATCTGCAAGTATTTAAAAAAAAAAATCCGATTTGTGTAGACCATATTTACTCATCAAAGAAGCATAAGTTTTAACACCGTTGTTGTCTACCAACAAGCCCAGAGTTGTAATACCTTTGCTTCTCCATTTCTTCATGACACTATCTGTAAAAATAGGGTGAAGTAGTGCTGCTGCATCAGTGGGTGTGTTGTCATTTATTTTGCCCATATTTAGCTGTCTTTTAATTTGGCGCCAAACCTTATGAGCAGCTTGTATCATCTTGAAACGGGTCTTCTTGTAATAGCTTAGCTCTAGAATTTTAAAGAAGGTTCTTTCTGTCCTTGCACCTAATAGCAATTGATATATGTGAGGTAACGCACTTGAGTTTTCACATTAGTTCCCACCAGTAGTATTCCTATATGCTGTAGTAAGCAAGCCCAATGATAAAACTGAAAGTTTGGTACTGCCCAGCCCCCTCTATCCCGTGGTAGAGTCATAAATTTCAGTGCTCGCCGGGGCTTACCCTGTGCCCATAAAAAACGATTGCAGATCGATTGTAATCTCTGCATTTGTTTTCAAGTAATTTCCAGTGGTACTGCCCTGAAAAAATAGAGGACCTTTGGAAGCACATTCATTTTCAGGACATTACATCTTCCCAGCAATGTCAGATGTAAATTTTCCATCCTATCCAAATCTTTTTTAATCTTACTAAGTAGTGGTTCCCAATTAGTTTTGACCATCTTATCTAGGCAAGCATTCAAACGTATTCCCAAGTATAATGCCTTCTCCACCACTCTCGGATCTCTAAACCGTGTTTTTTCTGTACATATTACTTGTGTTTTGCTAAATTCAATTTGTATCCCGCACTCCTCCCGAATAATGCTGCCAGCTGTTCTGTTTGCTCCAACGTGCGTGCGGGATCCGGTGAAACTATTGCGATATCATCTGCGTAAGCTAATATATCAACCCGCTCCAATCTGGGGCCTAATAGTTGTTAATTTAATCTATGCTCTAACAGATTTAGGAACGGGTTGATATATATTGCAAATAGCAAGGGGGAGCATGGGCAGCCTTGCCGGGTACCTCTTTATATCATTAGTGATTTTGATTCCAAACCCAATGTACATATTCTTGCCTTTGGAGCTCTATACATTGCCCTGATTGCCTGGACAAACCCTGCCCCAACCCTATGCCCCCTAAGTGTAGACCATACAAATTCCCATGTGACACGGTCAAATGCCTTTTCAGCGTCTAATAATATCACCCCACATGGCATCTTACGTGTGTTGTCAATATCTAGCAGTGTTGTTACTCTGCCTATATAGTTGACCGTGCATCTACCTGGAATGAACCTGTGCTGGTGAACCGAAACTAGGGCTTTAATAACCTAAGATATGCGTGCAAAAATGTAGGCATACATTTTGCAATCACAGTTTATTAATAATATTGGTCTAAATGACCCTGGGAGAAAAGGGTTTTTTTCTTTTTTTAAAAACACAACAATGCTTGCCTCATCCCAAGATAACGGAGTAGCCCCATTCTGTATCTCTCGGCAAACCGCTAGCATATCTCCCTGGATTTCAGGCAGCAATAGTTTGAATATCTCTAATGGGAGTCTGTCGTGCCTGCAGCTTTTCCCATAGCTAATGCACCTACTGCATCTATCAACTCCTGCATAGATATTTGCTCCTCTAATGCCCTCTAATCTTCTTCCTCCAGGATTATCCTGTAGGGGTCCTTATATGGTTCTGCCTTACAAACTATACTCTGTTCATCCTCAGAATACAGATTTTCATAAAATATTCTGAACACCTCTAAAATACCCTCAGGTGTTTCTATTGTGTACCCTGCACAATCCTCCATTGCCACTATGGTGTCCTTCACCTCCTTACATCTAATCTTCTTCGCAAGGCACCTGCTGGTTGTTTCCCCGAATTCGTAACAGTCTTTCCTGAAAAGATGGTATTTTTGGGCAATATCTTTAGCCCATTCCAAATTGACCTTAGATTGGCCCCAAACCACCTCTGTTTATGCCTGTGAAATGATAGCTTTGTCGGCTTTGTCCCGTGTTACCTCCATTAGCCTACGTTCTAAATGGCTTAGCTCCTCATATAATTGCATTTGTTGTTGTCTAAGTTGTTTTTGTATACGTAAGGAAAAACCAAGCATCTCCCCTCTGAGTCCTGCTTTCATAGTATCCCAGACCAACCCCAATCCTGTAGAGCCACGATTTATGCCTAAAAATTCTGCCACCCATTTACGAATGTGTACAACAAACTCCTCATTTAATAACAGTTTTTTGTCAAAGGAAAATGTACTTCTAGGGCGCATAAAACCGGATACCGCTAGTTTCAATGCAACTGGATTGTGATCCGACGTTATGCGGGGATAAATCACCATTTGCGCATCCTTTAAAAGTGTTTTAGCTAATAATCTAATTTAGTGAGCTTTTGGTGGGGACATGAATAGTGCGTGTATCCTGGTTCAGGGTGATGTAACTTAGGCCATACATCAGTTAAACCATGTTCAAGGAGAAGTTGTTGTAGTACTCTACACACTTTAGGTTTTTTTCCAACATATTTATCACCACCGGGCCCTTTAATGACATCTTCCAATTGTATATTAAAATCGCCAGTCAAAATCAGCGGAGTTGCCCAATTAGCTAATTCCATATTGAGAAACGTAATAACTTGCTCCTCGTCATGGTTAGAGCCATATAAAGAACATATTGTACAATTCTTGTTTGCCACCAAACATTCCATCATGGACCATCGCCCATATTTATCTGCTGCTGTTTTAGTTACTTTTAAAAGACCCCTTTTAACTAATATAGCGACGCCTTGGGTGGGGGTCGCTTGTGTAGTGCACACCAACATCTCCAATCCCAACTCTCTCAAATAGCTATGTTTGTTCCAAGGAACATGTGTTTCTTGTATGCAAACTATTTCGGGTGACATATTCTTTATTTCGTAGGCTACTCTTTGCCGTTTCCCCCTATCATTAAGTCAATAAATGTACAAACTGTTAGTCCTGCCATCACCTTATTTTTAGTCAATATGCCATTTTCCTGCCCTTCTTACATGTCTCTTTCTCTTTTCTTCTCTTTCCATTCTTCCTTCATATCCGCACAAATCTCTACTAACTATTTCCCCCCCATTTTCCCCCCAAATCCAACCCCTCTCTGGCATCCTCCCCCCTCCCCAAGTCAAGCACACTCCCCCTCCCCTATCCTGCCTTCTCTGCCAGTAGAAGGTCTCCCCCCCTTCCCCAAGATGTGGGCGAATAGACCCCAAGGTCTATGGTGATGGAGAGCCTTGGTGTAGCCCCTGCCCCCCCCGTCCCCTTGTTACCTTCTAGTTTGGCTCATGCTTATGAAATCAATAAACAATACATTAAAAGTTACATTTAGACATACAGAATGACCTATTCCATTCTTGATGCTCTTAAAAAAGAAACTCCAGCGCCTTTTTATTTATAATATTTGCATATAATCATCAATACATTATACATATTCTTGGCAAATACGCTTTTGCCTTTAACTGAAAAGTCTAAGGTCGCACTCCGACTCCACCCATCAGCGGGTGAACCCCAGGAGCATCATGGTAGATGCAGTCTTTGTAGCGTGTGCGCTTTTCGAAGATTCATGTGTTTTTGCAAGGTTGCAGCACCAACTCTGGACACCGGTGTTTCGGAATTATTGTTCCTCATCAGCAGAGTGTAGGATTCTTCGGGGTTTGCTGTGCAGGCTGCCAAGTGTTCTCAGGTTTGATACCTCTCAAGGCGCGTGGGTGCGTGATCAGAGTTCGTCAGCTCGTAGCTCAAGGGAGCCAATTTAACTGAAAAGTCTAAGGTCGCACCCCGACTCCACCCACCAGCGGGTGAACCCCAGGAGCATCATGGTAGATGCTGTCTTTCTAGCGTGTACGCTTTTCGAAGATTCGTGTGTTTTTGCAAGGTTGCAGCACCAACTCTGGACACCGGTGTTTCGGAATTATTGTTCCTCATCAGCAGAGTGTAGGATTCTTCGGGGTTTGCTGTGCAGGCTGCCAAGTGTTCTCAGGTTTGATACCTCTCAAGGCGCGTGGGTGCGTGATCAGAGCTCGTCAGCTCGGGGTTTGCTGTGCAGGCTGCCAAGTGTTCTCAGGTTTGATACCTCTCAAGGCGCGTGGGTGCGTGATCAGAGCTCGTCAGCTCGTAGCTCAACCTCATTCGGACATACTATTTATACAGGCTCCCTTGAGCCGGTGGCGGTGACGACCTCGAGATAACGCACCTGCGCGCCTTAAGAGGTATCTGGACCTACGAATATTTTCGGCAGCCCACGCAGCAACCCCGTGCACACGCCTAATCCCTGCTGATGAGCGTTAATGAACGCGAAACACGTGTCCAGGGATGGCAAGCACACCAGTGAGCACCCTCAAGACTCAAGACTCGGGTAGAAGCACACCCGCTGATACCGACTACATCGATCATCATGCTCTGGGGTCACACGCTGACGTGACGAGCAGTGTGCCACCTCATTCGGACATACAATTTATACAGGCTCCCTTGAGCCGGTGGAGGTGACGACCTCGAGATAACGCACCTGCGCGCCTTAAGAGGTATCTGGAACTACGAATATTTTCGGCAGCCCATGCAGCAACCCCGTGCACACGCCTAATCCCTGCTGATGAGCGTTAATGAACGCGAAACACGTGTCCAGGGATGGCAAGCACACCAGTGAACACCCTCAAGACTCAAGACTCGGGTAGAAGCACACCCGCTGATACCGACTACATCGACCATCATGCTCCGGGGTCACACGCTGACAGGACGAGCAGTGTGCGACCTCATTCGGACATACGCTTTCGTCTTTACTTCAGAGGAAAAAAATCTTGTTTTATCTTTATGAATAACTTTTAGTTTAGCAGGCGCTAATAGAAACGCCTGTGCCCCTTCTCTTGAAAAGGCGCAATTAACTGTCTAAATTGCCATCGTTTTTCCACAGTAGTGGGGCAAAAATCGGGGTGAACAAAAAATTATATCCCGGCTGCTTTCCTTTGCCTGTCTGGCCTAGCTTAATTAAATAGTGCTTGCCTTGCCAAATAATTAGAGAGGCATATTAATATAGCCCTGGGTCTTGCATTAGCCTGGTTATGTTTTACTTGAAATGGGAATCTGTGGGCCTGTTGAAACTCAGTCTCCCAAGACCACCGAGATAGCTCTGGAAAAGTCTCATTAAAAAGTTTAACAACATAGCTACGGGGATCTACCCCCTCAACTCCTTCAGGCACACCAAGAATTCTTAAATTGTTACTTCTCAGATGATTTTCCATATCCTCGATCTTCCAGGATAGATCGTCTCTATGCGTTGTTAATGCCTCTGTAGTTGTCCTCTGGGCCACCATCTCATCCTCTAAAGTAGATACACGGGTCTCTGCTTCCGTTATTCTTTCCCCGATTTCTGAACACGTTTTTGTCATCTGACGTACAGAGATCTGCAATTTTCTACAGGCAACTTGTGTTTTCAAGCTTTCTGCCCGGCTTTCCTCACTATGGGCCATCATTGTCTCGTATATAAGAGTTAGGGAGATACTTTCTGACTGTTCTACATCCATTCCCACAGAGTGCTGGCCTGGGTCTATTTGGCTGCTACTTTGGCATGATATATGCGGCGTTATTTTCTTACGTGTAGTCCCAGTAGCACATACACTACCCACTCCTCTCGGGGTATCTTCTTCCAAGCATATACTACTAGTCTCACTCCAGCGTCTATTTGACAGGTTAAGGAGATCTTCTGACACCTGCAGAGACTGATCCCCCGAGGAGCTAGAATGATCTGACAATGAATCTGGGTCTTGTGCATTGGCACCCAGTAACGTCTCAAAAACTGACCCGACATTGTAACCACCTCTCGGCTACTGAGGCAGCCCATCCTTTACTGCTGTCGCTGCTCCATTTTCATTTTCAGGGGAGTCCATATTCCCCGGGTCTCCCATCACTGTCAACCCCCCATTGTTATGAGTATTCATTGCATCATCAGAAAGACCCTCAGACTACCCCTCACTGTTGTCCTTACTCCTTCTTTCATTATACTAGTCTCAGAAGCAGCCCCTGCTCACCTCGGCAAGGCTCTGAATTTGGACACCTCCTCGTTTCGCCGTCAAAAATATCACCGGGGTAACTTTCTTCTGTGTCTCAGCATTGCCTGACAGTCTGTCTTTTGTAACCGGTCCACCTCGTTGTTTGTTTGGATCATTTTGGTTGGTTTCCTTTCCTTTCCTTCGTGCCGGTGTATTCCCCCCCGTGGCAGCGGGAGCTCGCGTTTTGCCTGCCCTGGTGGTCCTTGGATGCTTGATTCCGGTCTGGGAAAGACATGGCTTGGTAGTTCGGACTGGACTGTTCCCATGAGGCACAGGGTCAGAGCTGATTTGCATACAGCCAGTGTCTAACCCAGGGTGGTGTGGAGTGCAAAAAAACGATGGATTTAGGCCCAGATCCTTGTACTGGGGTGAATGTATGACATTGTTCTACATTCTGTCCATCAACTGTGTTTTTTGCAATTTTCACCCCGAGTGGGCTGGGTATGCTCAGACGTGAGTCCCAGGCTCTCCACACCACTGGAGTCAAGCTATCCAGGCTGAAGATGGCTGATAGCCAGAAACCGGTCCTTGGATGCTTGATTCCGGTCTGGGAAAGACATGGCTTGGTAGTTCGGACTGGACTGTTCCCATGAGGCACAGGGTCAGAGCTGATTTGCATACAGCCAGTGTCTAACCCAGGGTGGTGTGGAGTGCAAAAAAACGATGGATTTAGGCCCAGATCCTTGTACTGGGGTGAATGTATGACATTGTTCTACATTCTGTCCATCAACTGTGTTTTTTGCAATTTTCATCCCGAGTGGGCTGGGTATGCTCAGACGTGAGTCCCAGGCTCTCCACACCACTGGAGTCAAGCTATCCAGGCTGAAGATGGCTGATAGCCAGAAACGGGTCCTTGGATGCTTGATTCCGGTCTGGGAAAGACATGGCTTGGTAGTTCGGACTGGACTGTTCCCATGAGGCACAGGGTCAGAACTGATTTGCATACAGCCAGTGTCTAACCCAGGGTGGTGTGGAGTGCAAAAAAACGATGGATTTAGGCCCAGATCCTTGTACTGGGGTGAATGTATGACATTGTTCTACATTCTGTCCATCAACTGTGTTTTTTGCAATTTTCACCCCGAGTGGGCTGGGTATGCTCAGACGTGAGTCCCAGGCTCTCCACACCACTGGAGTCAAGCTATCCAGGCTGAAGATGGCTGATAGCCAGAAACCGGTCCTTGGATGCTTGATTCCGGTCTGGGAAAGACATGGCTTGGTAGTTCGGACTGGACTGTTCCCATGAGGCACAGGGTCAGAGCTGATTTGCATACAGCCAGTGTCTAACCCAGGGTGGTGTGGAGTGCAAAAAAACGATGGATTTAGGCCCAGATCCTTGTACTGGGGTGAATGTATGACATTGTTCTACATTCTGTCCATCAACTGTGTTTTTTGCAATTTTCACCCCGAGTGGGCTGGGTATGCTCAGACGTGAGTCCCAGGCTCTCCACACCACTGGAGTCAAGCTATCCAGGCTGAAGATGGCTGATAGCCAGAAACCGGTCCTTGGATGCTTGATTCCGGTCTGGGAAAGACATGGCTTGGTAGTTCGGACTGGACTGTTCCCATGAGGCACAGGGTCAGAGCTGATTTGCATACAGCCAGTGTCTAACCCAGGGTGGTGTGGAGTGCAAAAAAACGATGGATTTAGGCCCAGATCCTTGTACTGGGGTGAATGTATGACATTGTTCTACATTCTGTCCATAAACTGTGTTTTTTGCAATTTTCACCCCGAGTGGGCTGGGTATGCTCAGACGTGAGTCCCAGGCTCTCCACACCACTGGAGTCAAGCTATCCAGGCTGAAGATGGCTGATAGCCAGAAACCGGTCCTTGGATGCTTGATTCCGGTCTGGGAAAGACATGGCTTGGTAGTTCGGACTGGACTGTTCCCATGAGGCACAGGGTCAGAGCTGATTTGCATACAGCCAGTGTCTAACCCAGGGTGGTGTGGAGTGCAAAAAAACGATGGATTTAGGCCCAGATCCTTGTACTGGGGTGAATGTATGACATTGTTCTACATTCTGTCCATCAACTGTGTTTTTTGCTGGTGTTCTTAGGCGGCATCCCCTCGTGTATTCCAGTCGCTATGAACTTCCACAGCACTAAAAAGCGCCGTAGATCACCCCAGACGCCTTGGGGCCGGTACCGCAACGATCGCGGAAAACCGGCCGCTATAGGATGCCACAAGGTAAGAAGTGCCCACAACATTTATGAGGTATCAGAAGGTCTCGCTCTTCTTCCCTGCAGCCTGACTATAATCGACTTGTTTTCCATAAAATCGGCGTGTCTGTATGTCAGTCCGGTTTCACTTCAGGGATCACTTCAAGGAAAGGAAATGGGCGGCAGGCATCGAGAGCTCACTCGGCCGAGTGACCAGCCGCCATCTTGCCCAACTAATAATCGGCAGCCGTCCTTTTTGATTGATCCACACTCCTAAATACTTGTAGGCGGTAACAATCTCAATAGGTTTACCATCAATGTGCCATACACCTTTCCTTTTGAATCATCGGGAAATTATCATTGTGTCACGATTTACTCACCCGGGACTCGATGCGAGAAGAGGAGGATGACCAGCTAGCTCCTCATGTATCT
This sequence comes from Lissotriton helveticus, assembly GCF_964261635.1. Taxonomy (NCBI): domain Eukaryota; kingdom Metazoa; phylum Chordata; class Amphibia; order Caudata; family Salamandridae; genus Lissotriton; species Lissotriton helveticus. The sequence continues at coordinate 339,344,609 of NC_136073.1, forward strand.
CTTGTGCTTTTCTTGCAATCGCCATGGGATACGTTTAGCCAGGATTGTAGCGGTCCCTTGAATCCAATACCTTCCCACTTCCTGGAGGAGCAGATGTCCCATGTGACGGGGTCACATGCACCTATAGACTCACCGTATGACGAGGAGGCAGCCTTTTTAAACAATAAGGAAACTCAGGAAGTCGTCATGTATTAGGACCATGGATGTTGGAGTCCAGAAGAAACCGGAGTGGAACCAACAAACAGAGGGAAGATGCTGATCAAGCCCCGCTACACTACGAAGAGCAAGGAACATCGAAGCCTCAACGCAGCCATCGAGGGAGGAACCGTGAACAGGAGCCAGACCCGATTCGGTACCACGAGAACGCCAGCCATGCTCACGGGGGAGCGTGGTTCCCAGAGGTACGTGCTCGAGTGTGTGGTTGGTGCCGCAAGAGGTTACCCATAATTGCACATAGCCCAAGGGAGGGAGGAGAACCCTGAGCCCTTAACTCCCAGGACAAAAGTTTTATTTTCTTCTTTCTTTTTTTCTTTTTTTTGTATTACACAAACGTCTCGTATGGCATTTGTGACAGAACGGGTGTTCGTCCCTCACTCCTTCCCCCTGATCATGCGAGGATAACAGGATCCCACTCACCTGACTGCTGCTCCTGTCGTGCTCTGCGAGCGTAACGGATCACTTCTGTTGTTCTCTGCGCTGTCAGAGAGGATTTAATAACTCTCCGTGCTCCGTGCTGTTGCCTCCCCGTGGACTCGCTGGTGTGAGCGAGAGCTGCTGTCGGCACGCTCTGACCTACGCTCCCAGCTTGAGTCTACAGGGTTGAGGCCAGGGCAAGTGAAAGAACTACATCGAGCCCGGGGGACTGCGAGGACCAGCAACCCCTGCCTGGAGCAGCTGGTGCCTCTTCCCCCAGGCGACACGCCCACGGACACGCCCACCGGCGATTCAAGGATTTAGCTTCGTGACACCCGCTTCGCGGGCGCCACTCACCTGACTGCTGCTCCTGTCGTGCTCTGCGAGCGTAACGGATCACTTCTGTTGTTCTCTGCGCTGTCAGAGAGGATTTAATAACTCTCCGTGCTCCGTGCTGTTGCCTCCCCGTGGACTCGCTGGTGTGAGCGAGAGCTGCTGTCGGCACGCTCTGACCTACGCTCCCAGCTTGAGTCTACAGGGTTGAGGCCAGGGCAAGTGAAAGAACTACATCTAGCCCGGGGGACTGCGAGGACCAGCAACCCCTGCCTGGAGCAGCTGGTGCCTCTTCCCCCAGGCGACACGCCCACGGACACGCCCACCGGCGATTCAAGGATTTAGCTTCGTGACACCCGCTTCGCGGGCGCCACTCACCTGACTGCTGCTCCTGTCGTGCTTTGCGAGCGTAACGGATCACTTCTGTTGTTCTCTGCGCTGTCAGAGAGGATTTAATAACTCTCCGTGCTCCGTGCTGTTGCCTCCCCGTGGACTCGCTGGTGTGAGCGAGAGCTGCTGTCGGCACGCTCTGACCTACGCTCCCAGCTTGAGTCTACAGGGTTGAGGCCAGGGCAAGTGAAAGAACTACATCTAGCCCGGGGACTGCGAGGACCAGCAACCCCTGCCTGGAGCAGCTGGTGCCTCTTCCCCCAGGCGACACGCCCACGGACACGCCCACCGGCGATTCAAGGATTTAGCTTCGTGACATCCGCTTCGCGGGCGCCACTCACCTGACTGCTGCTCCTGTCGTGCTCTGCGAGCGTAACGGATCACTTCTGTTGTTCTCTGCGCTGTCAGAGAGGATTTAATAACTCTCCGTGCTCCGTGCTGTTGCCTCCCCGTGGACTCGTTGGTGTGAGCGAGAGCTGCTGTCGGCACGCTCTGACCTACGCTCCCAACTTGAGTCTACAGGGTTGAGGCCAGGGCAAGTGAAAGAACTACATCTAGCCCGGGGGACTGCGAGGACCAGCAACCCCTGCCTGGAGCAGCTGGTGCCTCTTCCCCCAGGCGACACGCCCACGGACACGCCTACCGGCTATACGTATAAAATAACAAGTAGTCTCCCGCGACGGGGGACGCGCGCGGGACCAAGCGCGGAGCTAAGCCCGGGCAAAGGGCGGGCCGTCTGCGGCCGTCCGAGGACGCACTAGGACGGGACGGGCCACCCTACTAACATCGGCTCTCAAAAAGTAAGGCTCATTTGTATCTGAACACATAAACAAAGTACATTTTGGTTTCTAAGTACGCGGGAATTGAAGTTCGATATTAACACCAATTGTGCGAAAGGAAATGGGGCTTAAAAAATTACGATCACGGACCATCTTCATGAAACGTATGGGCACAGAGGATGCTGTATGGAAAACAAAAGACAAATCAGTTAAACAAGGTCGCATACTGCGGACTCCGGCAATCAGTGATTATTTTTCTGGTCTTACAACCAAGGATGAAACTGACAAAATTATAATAGATCCAGAAGCGACAAACATCTCCGTAGTACCCGCAGGGCTAGAAACACGTTTTGAAATTGCATCCGGATCCAATTTAAATCTTCATCTGAGTAATGTGGTTTCTGATAATAAGCAAAAATCTATCGATTCCCTTAACAAATTACAATTCCAGGATCAAGAGGAGATTCATCTTGTATCCTCTACTCCCAAAAAAAGCTCTGGGAATAAATGTCAACTAGAAGAACTTTGGGCTAATAAATCAAAGATATCAGAAAAACTATCAGAGCCCAAAATAACTAATAGTTTCCCTCAGTTAATAAACCCAGCACAACCTCTCTCACTTGAATCATCTGTTGACCCATTCAATATAAAAACTAACTATTCAGCTAACATTGTTACACCAATGTCAAAAGCCCTTTTCACACTACAAGAGATACTTGAGTCAGTGCTCTCCTTTCTGGGAAATATACTAGAACATTCGGACCAAACCTTGGACGTTCAAATCGGGATCCTTAGGCATCTAGTGGAGGAAAAGAAGAGAAGAAAATCCCCTGAAATGGAAAATAAACATCCGGAATACAATAATGATCTACAAAAGAATAATAATATAAGTCATTGCAACATTGAAAAGGAGACACAAAAACACGACCGTGGTACTCAGACATTAAATGTAACAAAACGAAAAAAGGGAAAGCTAGAAAATCAACTTGAAACATCAATAATCTCTCTAAAAAAACTCTTTACGGAAAAACCTCCAAGTGAAAAGCAATATCCAATTTTCACAAAAGCGATCAAATCAAATACACTAAATAACGATGATCTGATTGAAAATACTCAAGAAGTCAGTCTCAATAATACGCCAGAAAATAAAAAAGGTGGGAAACCCTGTAGTAAGAAAGAAACTCAGCAAGTGGAAGGAAAAAAAAGAGGAAAAAGCCATTAAGACGTATCCATAAAAGAAAAAATCGCAAGTTGAAATTCCAAAAGTCCATATTTGTCAATGAAATACAAGAAGTACAAGAAGGTGATTCCGTAAAATCAGGATTGATTGAGAATATGGAAACCAGCTACAAAAAAAAGGAAGAGAAATTACAACTACTAGACCCGGTAGCAAAAGAATTTTATCCATACAAACTCTTTGAAAAACCAGTACACCATGACATATGTGAAAGAAATAACGAAGGAAAAAATTATTATGGTGCAGAAATATGTTACTCCAAAACATTACAACTTGAAGAACTTTTCCCAATGGATACGGTACCTCTTAACAGAAGCAGGGTCGTCAATCTCCTTCACTATATAAAGCCATTAGAAACCCTAACTAGCAGTGAAATTGATTTAGTAACTTTCCCGCAACGAGATAACACTAAAAAAGCTATAGTATCGTTTTGGTCATATGTTATCCCTGAGATCATACTCAAAGAAAAAGAGACATTACACAAACATGGATATGATGTTATCCCAGTAATGATTCCAAAGGAAGATAGAATCCCCACAGGATACGATGAACAAATACGATCAATCTCTAATTCCCAATATGAAAATCACTTCAGACCCATTTATTTGACTGGAGCGTCGAATTTAGGAACTAATCTTATAGGGAAAGACTCTCTAAAAATAAAAGTGGAAAATGGAGAAAGGGCAGTATGGCACCAAGACTCTAAGGGAAGAGACTTCAGTGAAAGCATAAAGTCGTGGTCAAGGGTATCAGGGAATTGGAACAGTAAGAAATTCTCTACATGTCTTGGACAATCTGTTTAACAATGGCCTAAAAATAACATCATGGAACATGGCGGGGAAAAATACGATCAAACTGAAGGAGGCCATAAGTAACCATCCAGACATCTTGATGCTACAAGAAACATGGGCAACTGACTCATTTTCTTTGAAAAACTATTATGCTTATGACACCCCAGCCATAGCCACTAATCGGGGCCATGCAAAAGGTGGTTTGGCCATTCTATTGTCGGAGGAATACTTGTGGGGCCAGGAAGTTATTCAAACCAAATCATACCACCTGCAATGTATAAAGGTCGTACTAAAAATACATAACTCAGCATCCGAAAAGGCAATTTTGCTTTTCAACGTATATGCCCCTCCTGGCAAGAACGAAGATATCACATTTGTGGAGATAATGGAAACCATTGTGCAGATAGTAGAAGATCAATTACATATTCCATACATAATAACAGGTGACTTAAATGGCAAAATCTCTAATTTTGAAATTAGTACATGGGCCGAATTATATAAAGAGGAATCTGTTGAATTCTCAGTCCCACAATTCCCTAAAGGTTTAAAATCCGATAAAAGAGGAAAACTATTACTATCTACATTGCCCACTTTAAATGGTGTAATCTTGAATGGCAACATACACCAGACGGGGTAACGGAAGTCTATCCATTATTGACTACATCATCTGCAGTATGAATCTATTGGAGACTGCTACCCACCTACAAGTAAAGCTAAGCAAAGAGAGTGACCATGCGCTGATGAATTTAACTACGGAATGGAAGCCTCAAACTGCACTAGATAGGCAGTTAATTTTCCATAAAAGTTCTGTCTTGATAAATGGAGAACAGAGAAGAATTTTCTGGAGCTCTAAAATTCTGGACAGAATATCGACATTGATTGAGCATACTGGTCTCCTAGCAAAAAATTTTTCGGAGGACCCAATAAAAAACTTTGAACACATAACTGATGAGCTTAGGAATTTTCTATTGGACAAATTACATCGTGCTCCTCCAGGAGTTAACAGGTGGAATAATCAAAATCTCAATAAAATAAAGTACAAACTAACCAAAATTCTATTACGAAGAAAAAACTGAACAAACTCGTACGTGTCCAATATATGAATACCTCTATATCTACTGAGAAAGAAATCAATAAACTAAAAAATAAACTCAGGAGAGAGAAGCAAAGAAATAAAAAAGAAACTCAAGACCGCAATTGGATCGACATTCAAGTAGCAGCAAAAGACTCTAATCAACGCAAATATTGGTCCTTCATAGCAAAATTAACAGGGATGAAAAAGAAACTTCAACCAATACCTGTCCCCCCAAAGGAGTGGGAAACTTATCTCACTGATTTGTACAAAGTAAACCCGATTATATCTGATGGGAAAAGTCAAGAAAAAAGTAAAAGTAATGGCAAAGTCGACTTACAAACTCTTAGAGTTACAGCTATCTCAGTGGAAAGAACAATCAGAAAAGCAAGAAAAACAGGTGCCTCTGGCCCAGATCAGATTCCTATAAAGATTTATCAAGCAAATCCAAGGGAATGGAGTAAATCGTTATCGGATCTATTTAATTTTATCTTCAAAATCGGACAAATACCAAAATCCTGGCAGGGGAGTACGATTATCCCAATACATAAAAAGGGGAGCAAGACAACTGCCGGAAATTATAGGCAAATTGCCCTAATGGACGCTGCGGGTAAAATCTTTGCAGCAGAAGTTCTACAAAGACTAAAGGACTGGGCTTTTTCACTGGATAAAATTCCAATGTTCCAAGCTGGCTTTAGGCCAAAACATTCAGTTACAGACAATATTGCTACTATCCAAACAATATTAGATAAATATGTAACAGGAAAATCTCAGCCAGTATACGCAGTGTTCATCGATTACTCGACTGCGTTCGACCGTGTCGATCGACCAACTTTATGGCATAAACTCAGGGAACTTGGAATTCCAGATCAATTACTGCAAACCATTGTGAATCTTCATACCAATACCTGGTGTCAGGTACAAATGGGGGGAGAAAAGGGCCTAACAAAAGGATACAAACAGCTAATGGTCTAAAGCAAGGGTGCCTTCTGGCCCCATTATTATTTTCTTTATATCTCAGCGACCTGCCTAAACAGCTACAGCAGGGCTTATGTTTATCACCTAAAATTGCTAAGCAAAGCATACAAGTATTACTGTATGCTGATGATATAGTGATGCTTGACCTAACCCCTTTCGGTCTACAAAATTCTCTGGATATACTTCATGCTTATTCAAAAGCAAACTTCTTAACCCCGAACTTAAATAAAACACAAATTGTGTTTTTTTCGAGAAAGAAATTTAGTAATAAATACAGTTGGAATCTAGGAGGAGGAAAAATAGAAATAGTGAACGAGTATCCCTATTTAGGCAGGATACTATCAAAGAACACCTCTAATGCAAAACATATAGAAAATTTAATGAAGAAATCTGATGTTCACACTGAGGCCCTCTTAAGACTCTACCGTTCTACTGGGAATCGGCACTTCTCCTCTCTGATTAAAATATATAAAGCAAAAATTCCACCTGTGCTATCATATGCAACAGAGTATATTCCGATAAAACAGTGGACCTACATGGACCGTAAAGAGGGGAAAATTTTAAAAAGAATAATGAAGGTCTCTGATTCCGTACCAGTTCAGGCATTACGTTTGGAATTCTCGATCACAAGTTCGTTCGCCACAGCAGTAGCCAACGTAATCAGGTGGAGCTACAATCTTCTTAATGCAAAGGAGGGCACACTAAGATACTTACTGAAAAAGGAAGTCTTTAACGGTGAAACAAAAAACCAGACCTTCTCAAACAATATGAAAATTATATTCCAAATGGCAGAAATCACCCCGGATATTTTAAGTAGTTGGACAGTAGCTCAATTGAAACTCTTTCTAAGATGCTATACCCCGAAGCTAAGCTATGAATTAGACTATGACCACTGCAAAAAATTGAAAACATATAAATCCTTCACGGACTCTCTGGAATATAAGCAAATTCAACCATATATCGGGTTCTCCCTGATCCATGGCGCAAGAAGGACAATCACTATGTTAAGACTGGGCATTTTACCAGTACTAACTTACACAGCAAGATGGTCGCCAGGAGGAACATTCCTATGCCCCCTGTGTGAAGGGGGAGACCAAGACATTGAGCATTTGCTGTTTGTGTGTCCCAATATAAATGTAACTATTGCACGCACAAGATATCTTGCCCCGATTTATCAAACTTGTAGAATCATCAAAGTGAGTGAACTATTGCAGTTGTGTAAACATCCGTCAAATGAATTTATTTGTTACAATTTCTTTAAGTTTTTAAAATCTTTTTTACCATTGTACTGATTATATGTGAAACTTATCTTTTTCTATCTTTGTAAATTGTATATTTGTGGTCCTCTGTCGAGTACCAGTACAAATAAAAAAAATTTGACTTTGACTTTTTTTGACAGGATCCCAGAGTGACGGCTGTTTCTCTCTTCTTTGGTTTTTTTTGGTAACGTGACCTCAAACCTGCCGGAAGCGGAGGTCGAATCATTGGGAGTCTATAAAAATTCTGATGATAAGGAGCCACAAAAATTAGATGGACTGTCCTTGACTCTTTTCTTTTATTTGTTTTGGCCTAAAAGAAGATTGAATAAAAATCTTCCTAGCCAACTTACTGTGTCTGTCTCTGGCTGAATACCCGCACATTGCCTTTGTTTCTGCTGTGTTTATTTTTAGATTGTTTTTTCTGCAATATAAATAAAATACAGTTAGCAACCGCTGTAATCCGATCAGAGTTTGATCGAGCAAAATTGTGTTAACCGCATATTGGAGAGATTGGATTTTGGTTCCAGCTAATTTGGGAGGGAAAGCTCGAGCTTCAGCCAGACAATCAGGTAAGTCAGCCAGGTACAGATTAAAGAGCATTGCACTCAACACCATGGCAGGACTACACGGTCAATAAATAACACGCCACAGCCTCTCACTTGGAAGGCCCTGCCTCAGGAGGGGTGGCAATTTATGTTAAGAAACAACCTGGAAGTTCAGGTATCACTCCTAAGTGAGGGAAGTGAAGATTCCAATTTTGTCAAGGTAAAGTGGCTAAAACCAGACATGTCAGCTCAGGCTGAGCAATCTATGACCCAAGGTTGCATTTATCCCCATCCGTCTAAGATCAAACTAGAAGCAACCCTAAGTAGAATGTTACCAACAATATGTGAGCTCCAATCCCAGTGACCAGAAGATCTATTGATAATAATGGGCGATTTTAAAGCCAACCTAATGAATTCTGACCTAAACTCCCCTCTGGTAGCCCTGGATGACTTCACTTGGTCCATTCCAGAAATAAGCTGTCAATACCAACGAAAAGACAATCATGGTCTGAAATTGTCACCTTTTTTCCATCATCTGGGCTTCCGAATCCTAAACGGTAGATCAGTCACTGATTCATCAGCAGCTTATACCCATTCCTCAAATTTTAGATTGGCCACATTGGACTACATCTGGATCTCGATGGCCCATTTTCACACATCTCAAGACTTTGCGGTAACACTAACTGTGGCAAGTGATCACACAATCATCCCTGTGATAATATATCCCCGCAATGCCACCGGCCAAGAATCAAACTGATTGGTGAGGAGGAAAAACTGGAACCAATAAACAAAATAAGGTGGGCGGTAGGACATCAAGCAAAAATTAACTCAGAATTGGAATCTCTCTTGAATCAAGTAACTCAGGTTACTGGTGACTTGCCCCTAAAATCATGGGAACTCCTCTTGGAAGAAACAAGGGAAAATTGAATTACTGTGCCGAAGCAAAGAACCAACCACTTTCCTCCAAAAAACGATTCCCTCACAACACAAAAACAACTAATAGTGACAATAAAACACAAACTAAATAATATAATGCGCAAAACCACCAAGGATATCTCTGAACATAGATCTTTGAAGGCAAAGCTCACAGCTATCCTCCGGAATATAGGAAAGCAAGATTCTCCTACACAAGAATGATTGAAGAAGACCATTGGGGTAAAGCACATGAAATAATAAAATCACAAGACCAAAAGTGATTTTGGAATTGGATGAAAGATTGCTTTAGATCCAGCCAGTGACCTACAACTACAAATATCTTAGCTACATCATGAGAAAACCACATAGAAGACCTCTATGTGGAGACATCCAGTAATAATGACCTAATCTCTATCATGAGGAACTTTAACAACGTATATAGGATCATGGAGTCATAAAATCTCTCCCATGACCGAACAGTAATAACTCCTGACAAAGGTATGCACCTCATTAAAAAAATGCATTCTGGAATGGCGCCTAGCTGGCCCCCATGGTATCCCACCTATGGTGTACAAATGGATGGCACGGAAATGGACAATAATTATGGCGCCGTTATTCTGGGAGTATAGGCTGGGAAGAAGCATCCCTGAGTCATGGAGGGGATCGTTTCATGTCACAATACACAAAAAAGGTTCAAGATCCACCCCTGAAAATTATCAAAAGATTGCACTTCTAGATGTAGACGGTTAGTGCTACACTAGTATACAGCTACAAGAACTGACAGCTTGGGCAGAAGCTCGTAAATTGATCCCTCACGCACAAACAGGGTTCCAAAAGGAATCGCATATCGAAAACAACCTGATCTGCTTGTTCCACCTGATTGAGAAAAAACTTGCAAAAAAAGGTTGGACTTTGCATCTTGCATACATTGATTTCCAAACTTCCTTCAACAGTGTGTCCCGCCGGAGGTTGTGGAGGAAATGAAAGAACTGGGGCATTGACTCTTTTAAAAGCATTGGTCGCTGTATACTCTGAAACGTGGGTCAAGATTAGAGTTACTACCACCTGGTCCACCACGCAAAATATACAATACAATAAAAGTTTGAAGCAAGGATGCTTACAGGCCCTAATGTTCTTTAACATGTTCTCTGAGCTGTTGTTTTGCCTAGGTACAGGACGACAATTTATGTTGGTGCCACCATCCTTCTGAGATTACCTCGCAACAGATAAAGGTGATATGAAACTTTTCTCACTATAACAAAACAAAGTTTTTTATTTGTACAATAAAGGAAATTGTTCTTATGCAAAACACTGTTCTATGGTTTATCACTCTCTCAAACAAAGGGCCTTGTTTACAATCTATTGAACTGCTATTAAAATATAAATAAGAAAGCCACCCTACTATCTCACCCTATGATGGTACTATTGGCACTATCTGGAACAGACAGGATGCATACATGCCCTCACTACTTCAGACATTAAGACAAACAAATCGCTGGGTAGATGGAGGTATGTCACCTATTTTTCTTCTGCTGCACATGTATCACCTGTGCAATGAATTAGTGAAAACCCAGACACTTGCAGGTAGGAAACCTTTCCTTTTTCTTGTGTACAGTTTTACAAGTTTGTACTAAATATTCTTGGATGATATTTCAGTTTAACCATGTATACCTATGGGACAGTTTTCATACAGCAAATTTAAAAATGTTAGAGCCTAATTCACAAAGGTAAACTTACACTTTTGTATAAGTTTACTACTGTTAGGTATGCGCAGACTATATGCAGAGTTTTATGAGCAGACAGGCAGGGATCTCGACACACTTAAGTATAGGGAGCCGAGTAATACACTGCATTTTGTAGTATGTACTACAAAGTGAAGTTTGTGTATCAGGCCTATTAACGCTGGCATCACCTCCCCTTTTGCATCTTATAAACATTTCTCTTTCAGCCACCATGACAATCACTTGCTTGAAGCAATCTAATTTGAATATGCAGTCATGAACAGAGTTTCAATTATATGATCAGTCATGTAATAGGCATATGTATGCAGTGTGATAAACCATATATTTTCTTTCTGCAGCCAAGTACCTATGTATGATGTAGTAAAAATATGTTATGTATTTCTTCATCATAAATTCCATACACTTGAACCTAAGTATTTAGACAAATGCGCCTCTACCTACAATACAATTTCCTTCATTTTCAATCAGATTCTATTATAAAAACTCTTCTTGATATTAATTTGATTATATAATCATCAATGTCTTTATAATTATTATTACAATTTAACAACTCCAGTCAAAACTGTCAGTCATCCCTTTGCAGATGTTCAATCAGATCCCCATGGGTAACAGATTTTTTTTTAATCCAATCCACTCAGATATAATACTATATAAAGTCTGAAAAGCGCAGTGCAGAAAACTGAGAATATGTCACGTCATATTACTTTAAAATATGTCCCTGATAAACTCAAATTATCATCTTGTCCAGTGAGAACAGGAAAGTGCCCTGGGGTAAGAGTGACAGACTGTGATTCATGAATCGAAACATCATAGAACAGAATTTCACTGTAAATTTTTTATGAAGGAAAGAACCCGGTGAAAAATAGTAGTGGACGTTAATTTGTCTGATAAGGTCATCGAACGTCTGACCAAGAGAAATTTCCAATGAGAATAAGGAAGAGTGCTAAAAAAGAGATTCACCTAAGGGAGAGTTTTGACAAATGTGTTGCAAATTTCAAGGATCTGTAGGTCCATGATAAATACTGTTAACCATTCTAAAATGGTTTATCTTCCAAGTTTAGATCTTTATTGATACGTTAAAAAAAGTTCACTTTTGAAAGATTTCGTGGTACAGCATTGTATGTGTACAGTTAATTTAAATGGAATTGCAATTTTCTGCAATTAAATATCAATTAAATATCCCATTATCTAGTTCCATTAAGAGAAGATATGCTCACCAGTGGTCTGTGTCGCATTATCAATGGTAAATCAGGTCATCTGCAGTTCCACTTATTTTAAAATGTATGTGGATACATTTTAGATACCCACGAAGCTGCACTTTTGTACTGTTGTTTTGGCAGAGCAGTGTTTATGAATGTAAACAGGGAGGTCTAGATCAGTAGACACATATTGTGAATCACATTCTGTGTTACTGTATTGTTGCGTTGTCCAGTCCTTTCCTGGAGTTTAGTGACCGAACGCAAGGTTGGATCTGAAGGGATGGTTTTATTGCAGCAAGAAAATAGTCTCATTTTCTGAAGATACATCATACTTTGGATCAGTAGAGAAAGAGATAGAATATTATCTGTGGAGATGTCATGTGGTCTAAATCCATCAATTATGTTCCAGGTGTCTGTTCTTCCCGTTCCCTCAGCATGAACCACTTGAAGAACTAGGTGTCCACAGCCAATGAGTTTGTCACCCTATACTGGATGGTTCAACAGTATTTCTGTATAACAGAAATTGACATAGTAGTGTTACTTTAAAAGAAAAACATACAAATGACAGTGCCAAAGGGACCAGAAAATTGGATCTTCTTTGATCAAAGTACTAGCAATAGCATTAGACCATGATGCACCAAAAGATCTTGAACTTCTGATAATGGAAATCACATATTTCTGTGAGATTACTCTTTGTTCGCCCCCTTAACCTCATGGAACTTTTCACTGCCCTCTGCAATTTAGCAGTAGTATTGTTTTGAGTGCAGGAATCCATGTTTTTGTATGCTCCTTCCAATTTTCTTCTTTAATTTGTTTTACCACAATTTCTGCCATATTTTACCTATATGCAATGAGAAGCTGCCAAACAACCCCTCATTGCACGTTCTTTGCCCCTAAAAATAATGGCTGATTGCAATATGCTATATGCTCATTGGAATATTTGGATTTTTTGCTCATTTTTCAAATTTAAGTTTGCACAAGCATCATACAAGTGGCATACTCATTGTGGAATGTGGTGAGACTTTTTGACACCCACTGTGGTATTGAAAATATTGCAAAAAGTCAGTCAACCTTGTAAAAATGCATGGAAGATTGGAAGAGATCGAGTGGTAAAGTGTCAAATTGAATTGTTTTAACATATTAAGCCTAAATTGGACAATCTATTCCTGATTCGTGGAAGGGAGCCGAGGTTGTAACAATATATAAGAAAGGTGCCTGAGAGGACCCTGCCAACTACAGGCCGATTAGCTTAATTGGCATAGTTCAGAAAGTAGTTGGCAGGGTCATTGTCTCTAGGATAGGGTCATGGTTGGATGAAGGGAACATTCTTTCACACTTTCAGTCGGGCTTTAGGCAGAAGGTGGACACGATGGACCAGGTATTTAGATTCTTTGCGGTCTACTGGAAAACCGTGTCCATCGGGAAAGGCAGCTTATATCTGGCCTTTATAGACCTTAAGACCGCCTTCGACCTGGTGCCCCGTGATAAACTTTGTCAGGTGTTGCAAGACCTGGGCCTTCCCATTTATCTTCTTGAATTTATTAAGAAACTCCACGAGGGGAATTATGCTAAAATCAGATGGGGGAATCAGGGACAGTTGACAGAGAGGGTGACTGTGAATAGGGGGGTTCGCCAGGGCTGTGTGATGGCCCCGACTTTGTTCTCTCCCTTTGTTAATGGGGTGGTAGACCATTTGAGAGAGGACCCATCCGACGCCCCAGTCCTGGCAGGGGAGAAAACACCCACCCTTCAAAAACTGCTTGACAGGTTTAGCTTGTTCTGTGCGGAAAGGGGTCTAATTATCAACACTTCCAAACGAAGCTAATAATTCTGCCACCGTCCAAAAAATGTAGGAATAACATCACCCTCAATGGAACTCCACCAAAGGTGGTTGAGGCGTTTGGCTAGTGGCTACCTGGGAGTTAGGGACAACAACAGGATGAAATGGAACTCCCACATGGCCAAAATGCTCCTCAATCACAAGCGAGTCTCAGGAGCAATTTTAAGAGAACAGCGGTGGTTTACTAGTAGACCAATTGCTCCGGCCCTTGTGGTGTATGAGGGGAAAGCACTGTCTTCAGCAGTGTACGGGTCCGAACTTTGGGGGTTTGAGAATACTACTGACCTGGTCAGATCTGAGAATAAGTTCCTTAGAGATCTGGTTTCTCTCCCAGTTTCTACCCCTTTAAAGCCCCTTTGTCAAGACATGGGTAAACGCTCGATTAAAGATATAGTCCGCATTCGCCCATTATTATTTTGGGTGCACTTGAGAAGAACACCTGAACTGGCAAACTATGCGGATGTCCTTGACGAACTTATTAAATTAAACACTTCTAACAAGATCAGGTGGTTAAGTAAACTGAGATAGTTGGTCTCAAATTTGGGGCTGGGCGAAACTTGGATGAGCCAATGTCCACCACCCTAGCAACCTATCAAGATATATATATGGGATTGGGTGCAGGCAGAGGAGTTACACATCTGTAAATGGGGTCCCTTAACCGAACAGTTTCTGGAGTATAAACCTGTTAGGAAGTTCGAACCTTTCCTCGAATTCATTCAAAATCCCAGAGACAGGACACTCTATTTGAGGCTGAGGTTTGGGACCCTCCCTCTCAATTAAATTACAGAGGGTTGGAAAAAGTCCGGTTCTCCACACATTCCCTGCCCAGGGTGTCCAGCTTCTAGAGAGTCATTACCCGACTTTCTGTTTGCATATAAAGCTTACAGGGTGGCAAGAAGAAGATGGTTGAAACCAATCTGTAAAGAGTTGGGTTTCAGGGACCACAGGATGGCTCAATGTATCCTAACAACTGATACCACATCTTTGACCATCGTGTGTGGGGTAGCAAAGTACCTCGGCAGTCCCTGGCAGACGCGCACAAAGCTGCTAAAGAACAATATGATCTAGGCGATTGCGGGCATATGCAGATTGCTGTTCCTCGATTATACTGCTGCGGCATTTTAGGACTCTTGGTTTTTATTGTATATATGTCTTTTATTGTATTTTATTGCCTTGTATTTTGGCCATATGTATTAATAGATTGTTTTAATGATTAGAAAATGTACATACTTTTATGATACATTTGTATCGAATAAAGTACATACTTACTTACTTACTTACTAAATTGGATATTAAATAATTCAACTATATGTGTGCCCTGAAACAGGATGGCCTAGTTGCCTTTTACTGTGCCACATGCATGACTAAAAATTTCTACTGGCATGTAAATTGTGTATGTTTAAAAAGCTGTACGGTGTCTTAAAAATGAAGTTCGACAACGAATACAATAAATACTATTTTGTGATAGTTTACAATTTAGCAAAAATCTACTTCCTTGGTAAAGTTGATCTTTCAGTACAGATGTCACAAGAATGTTTTCTAAAAATTATAACTTCTGTGTCATGCAAACTGGGTTTAAAACAAGTTTGACATTGTAATTGTTGCTGTTGCCTTCCTGTGTGTTGAATTTTATTCACCTTCCCTTTTACAAGTGTGGATTATTATTGTACTTCATAGTGCTAGACCAGGTGCGAAGGTCCTGCATAACTAGTGCTTTGCCAGAACAAAAAAGTGTTCTAACTTACTGGCCCCACTCTACCATTGTGTCTCACAAAGATAAGTAGCTTTGATGAAAGGATATGGAGTTTGACAACTTGCCAATCAAAGACAGGCTAGGCCTTCTCTCATCCCAAACACATGTTCATGAAAGAAAACTTCAGGGACGCACTTTCGATTACTGTATTTCCAGTGACACCCTGACACTATTCTCCAAGGGCGGGGAATAGATAGGTGACCTGGGAGTGTGTTCCTAGCTTTAGCAGGAACGAAATCTCCTTTATTAGCTTGGGAGGATTTGGAAGTGGGACTGGGGAGCTGAAAAGGGAATCTGCCTATTCACTTCTGCTGTGACACTGAAAAATCAAACAATCAGGCTTCATACGAAAGAACATGGCACAAAGGATAGGTTGTGGTGAATGGTCCATGGAATTTTAAGCCTTTCGTGCTTAAGGATCACCAGTCACTAGCGGGTTACTCTGATAAAGTACAGTTTTACCAACTATCAGTCTGAATGCTGTAGGAACAGAAAAAGAAATAAGATGCATGTGTGGAAAGATTCTCGATGCTCTTAGAAGAAGACTGTAGAGCAGGGATCGACTTCCACTAATCCTTAAAATGTTGTTTTTCAATGCCAGGAGAGATAGTCCTACGCACCTCTAAAAGAAAAGGGGGTTCCAGAACTTATCCAAAAGTGTTTACTTCCTTGGACTGTTTTAGCCAAGGTCAGGAAATAGGAACTTATGGGCCGATTAGGATCGCGGTTTTCCCGCATCCTCTGGGCCGGCGGAAGCCACCGCCGGCCCGGCGGAAGCCACCGCCGGCCCGGCGGAAGCCACCGCCGGCCCGGAGGATGCGGGAAAACCGCTGGGGAGGCACAAAAGACCCACCGCCAAATTAGGATGGCGGTGGGTCTCAAAATTGGTCAGCAGCTTTTCCGCCGCGGTCGCCTTCCGACCGCGGCGGAAAAGTTCTAACATGGCTGGCGGTGTCCATCAGACACCGCCAGCCATATTAGGATGGGGGTCAGCAGATGCCTTTCCGCGGCGGATTCTCCGCCGTGGAAAGGCATACAGTGATTTCTTTGGGGGCCATTGCGGGCCCCCAGGTTGAGTGGGGGGGGGTGGGTGCACATGGGGGGTACCTATGGTACCCCCCTGCATTTGCGTGCACGAAGCGGCAGGCACTGCGCGGTGCCTGCCGCTTTGTGCATGCAAATGCACTGTTGTCATTTTTTACATTGCAGCGGCTGCTGCTTCAAGCAGCACCCGCCGCAATGTAAAAAATACAGGATGTGACCGCCAGGGTGGCGGTCACATCCTAATTGCCATGGAGGGACCGCCGCTGCCCATGCGGACGGTCCCTCATACTCAGTGGTGGCGGACGGACGCAAGTCCGTCTGCCATCATAATCGACCCCTAAGTAAGTACACTGCATTCACAGGGACAAAAAATGGACAACTCGTAGCAAATTGGCTTTTAGCTACTTTCCTGAAGAGAGTGTTTGCTAAGCCTTTCTCCCCTACTGAAATCTGTGGCCTGGTGTCCCAAAATTAGTTTATGAGCTCAAATACATTTACATTTACATCCAGCTGTGCCTGATGATAAAATTGTTGACAGGAGAGAAGCACTAATGGCTTTACCTGATCTTTGTTCCATTACTGTCATCCCCAACAGGAGTCTAGGGGCCAGATGTAGGTCGCCAATTACTGGTCGGTAACGGCTGATTTCGGCCGTTACCGACCGGTAATTGGTTTTTGAGATGCAGGGGGCCTGAATTTTACCGAATCTGTAAATTTGCCGATTCTGTAAATTTACAGATTCGGTAAAATACCGACTCAGTATATTTACTGAATCGGTAATTCCAGATGTAGGTGGCACTTAAAATAGTGCCACAGGCCCTTAAGAATTCGTTATTTACCATGAAATACTATCTCATGGTAAATAACGAATTCCTGTGTACATGCACATCTGTGCATGTACACCTGTGCCATGTGGCACACATACATGCCCTAAGGGCATGTATGTGTGTCACATTGCACACAAGCCAGAATCAGGGGTGCAACAGGGTGTCAAAGTGACACCCTGTCCCCCTTGTAAATTCGGTAATTTTACCGAATTGGTATTTACCGATTCGGTAATTGACAGTAATTCCGAATCAATGGCAATTACCGAATTGGTAAATACGATTCGGTAATTACCGAATCTTACCGATTCGGTAATTGATTCGGTAAATAAACTACATCCCGATTGCCAGTTCTTAAATACCGAATCGGTATGATTCGGTATTTAAGAATCGGTAATCGGGGATTACCTACATCTGGCCCTTAGTCCTGGCATATGCCACCTTTGTGAAAGCATTGACTTTTATGTTTCCTAATGTTTTTGTGGTCTCAGACAGCATTCTATACAATAACACACAGAACCAATCCATAAACAGTTTGGATGCCTTTGGTGTTAGTCTCAAGGGCTGGCTTATCTCCTTTCCTCTCCATTCATGTTTCATCCACTCACAGAAGCTTTTTATTTTCTCTGTTGGAACATGAGTCATTCGTTCTGCACCGTAGTGTCTCTAAAAAAGGAGAGCCACATTAAATCTATGCTATCTTGCTGCATGTGGTGCCAACTAGTGGTGACTAGAAAAACCGCAGCAGAAATGTGGAAAATACCACACCGATCTTGATAGAAAATAAAGACTACTGTAAAGAAGCAGTGGCAATGCCAATCGGTCTTGCTTGTATGTAGAGCTAAGCAAGATCGACTGGTATTGCCAATGCTTGTGTTTTTTTATGTATTTTGCTTGTTCAGTCTATTAAAATGAGTCTCCTTTTGTTGTCATTTTAATCAATACAATTTTGTTCACTAAAACAGTTTTTCTCCTGGTTTGTGATGGTCCTAAATGCAGCACACACGTTTCATTGTAGGCAAGTCTGTTAGTTGCGTTATGATACCCAGGGTAATCAAAAGTTTCCTTTCAGAAATCTGCTTTCACGTTTAGGCAATAGTTGCAAAATGTTGTGGGAGCTCAGTGACAGCTCACATCAAGGCAGTTGCTTCTCAATCCACTAGCTATCATTCAAGTTTCTAATAATTGGATCTGTGTAACTCAAATGTCTCTGACCAGTAATTGTTGGAATGAAACAGTAAAACTGTATTTGATAGGTAATACAACATATGAATGCCAGAATACAGTATAAAAATACTATCTATACCATGCAGATCCAGATCTTGTAACAGAAGCTAAAAAAGAGTTGGCCAAGGCCAATTACATATTTTCAATTTATCCAGAATAACATGAAAAACAAAACATCAAAATAATAAAGAATACATTCTAAAATATCAAGTAAAATTCATGGCTACTCAACACATCGACACAGCAACCACAGCACCAAGACCACCCTACTCGCTGCCATAGATGCAATCCGCACCCTCCTCGACCAAGGACACACTGCGGCCCTGATCCTACTCGACCTCTCAACAGTGTTCAACACCATCTCCCACAGCACACTCGCTGCTAGACTCCACAACGCCAGCATACAAGGATCCGCCCACGCCTGGATCCACTCGTTCCTCACCGACAGATCCCAAAAAATCAGTCTGCCTCGCTTCCTCTCTGAACCCACGGAAATCAACTGCAGAGTACCGCAGGGATCATGGCTCAGTCCTACTCTCTTCAACATCTACATGGCCCTCCTCACAGCTATTGTCAGACAGCACGGTTTCAGCATAGTATCCTATGCCGATGACACCCAGTTCATCCTCTATCTCACCAAGGACCCTACCACCACTAGACCCAACTTCCAGGAAGGTATGCAGGATGTTGCATTCTGGATGAGCAACAGCTACCTGCAGCTCAACTTAGAGAAGACAGAAGTCCTCATCCTCTGACCCTCCCCTACTCCATGGGACAACACTTGGCGGCACACTGCCCTTGGCAGCCCCGTGACCCCCACGGACCACGACCAAAATACTCAACATTTCCCTCTTCATGAACTGACAGGTCAGCGCCGTCACCTCCAGCTGTTTCAACACTTTCTGCATCCTCTGAAAGACCATCAAATGGATCCCCCCATGAGTCAAGGAAGACCGTCACCGATGCACTCATAACCAGCAGACTGGACTATGCCGGGATCAACACGCCACTACTCCACAAGCTCCAGACCATACTGAACATCGTAGCCAGAATCGTCCTCGGGCATACCTCGACAAGAATACATCACCTAACACCCACAGAACCTCCACTGGCTCCCCGTTGAGAAGAGAGTCACTTTCAAGATACTCACCCACACCTACAAATGCCTCCACAACCCCAGACCCCAATACCTCAACGAGAGAATCTCCTTCCATGTACCCAAAAGACACCTCTGATCCATCAACCTCGCTGAAATTCCCTGCATCCACAGAGCCACAACAGGAGGAAGAGCCTTCTCCTACATTACGAGTACGGCAGAAAGGCCACCCAAATGACACATCCCGCAGTAGACCTCAGCACTGGTGCACTTCAGACCGCCATATTACGAGTTTACCATGGTAAAAGCGGTGTGACTGCGGAGACCCTGCAATGGTGGTGATTATTTTTCCATTTGTATCGATGCCTGTGTGAACATTTCAACTGCATATGTGTTGAATGTACACATATGCATGTTACATGTGGAAAAATACCATCTACCCATTGTCAGAGTCAGGCCCATATGTGGGCAGTATAAACAATGGGTATATGGCACAAAAAGGACTCATCTGTATATTGCCACAAACAGGTTTGTAATCCTCGGGGTGAACATGCTGTTGTGAAGGGGGAACTGAAGAAAGGGATCCATGTTGAACTCTGACTGATGGGAAGAACTGGAAAAGGGTGAATATGCACCCCAAATCCTTCACTTCCGCCGACTTAATACTGGCGGTCCCACCGCCACTGTCAGCTCATCAGAAAGCAAGTTGTAATATGGACAGCGGTTAAACTCCTCTCCAATGCAATACGGCAGGTGCTTATTCCCAACTCCGACCCCGGTAGTCTGCAGTGTGCTGGCGGTGCCAGCAGTTCAGCTGCGGTCTTTGCAATAGCAATCCGCCGAGCTCGTAATATAGCGATTGGACTGCCAAGCTTGCATCCGTCGGACCACGACCCCAGGGATGGTGGTTTACGGACTGCCAAACTCATAATAAGGCCCTTTGTCTACTACTGCTTAACAAGCACATAGACCTAGTCTATGAACTGATGAACTGATGGACTTACGTACTACTTATAAATCCTTCACAATTCACAACAACAAATGTTATGATAAGCTTTCCCTTGTATACTGACAAAACGTTAGACAAAAAAGTGCTTAGTAACTTACCGTTGCAAACTAGGGGCCAGACGTACTGAGCACTTTTCAAAATGCTTTTAAAAATGTAAAATGCGATTCTGTAACTTGTTACCAAATCGCATTTTATTAGGAAGGGGCATGTTTAGGGAGTCCCTTCCAAATACACAATTGTGACCAAATTCCAGTTGCAAAACAGTTATCCTTTGCCACCAGTTTAAAACTGGTGGTAACCCAATCGAAAAGGGGAAAGGGTCCCAAAGGGACCTCTTTCCACTAGGAGAATGTAAATAATAATATTTTTTAAGAGCAGGCATTGGTCCGACAAACATCTGCCTACTCTTAAAAATTTAAACTTTAAGGTTTTCTTTTTTCTTTTTAAATGCATCACATTTTCCTTTTTTAACGGGATGCATTTAAAAAATATATATTTTATTAAAAAGCAATTACAGACATGGGGGCCTGGTGATCTAAGCAGGCCACCATACCTGTGATGGCTGTGAATCCAAATGGATCGCAAACTGCGACATACCTCATTAATATTCATGGGATAGGATGAGTGGCAACCCACAAGGAATCCCTAAATGAAACTCAATGAGTTTAATGCGGAATACCAATTACCTAATTATGGTTCTGCGAGAGTCACAATTAGGAATGTGTTGTTGCTAATGTTTGTACATCCGGCTCTGTATTCCCGCAAGACAAGGTTTAGAAACTGCAGACTGCTACATTCTTGCCGCTGTCCAGTAACGTACTAGGAACTGGTGTTTTCAAATCGGTTTAATGATTTAATTTTCAATAGATTTTAATATCTGCATTGAATAAAGTCTGGGGACCTCTTCATCACACATTTGTTCTAACTCGGTACCTTCAAGGTAACACTCAAGACACTTTTCCACAAATTATGAGTTAGATTTACAAACATTAGGAATACCTATTCCTGCCAAGGGTTCATTTCATTGTCCCTAATGTGTAATGTGTCTGCTCCATCTCATTGCAAATAACTCAATAAGTATATGTTCATGGGTAAATATTGTTTGTATATTTGAAATTCCAGGTGTATTTGTACAATGGTGGCGAAGTTTGATTAGCTTCCCGAACAACTGGCACTGAGCGAGTTCCAACCATGAATTAAACATTCCTAGGTAGGTTTCTAAACTATATTATTGTGTTGACAATAATTTAGCTTTCATTACGAATAGCAATGGCATTCAGGGACCTGTGAGTTTTTTTAGCATTTATTTATTTATTTATAGAGCGTATCATTCATCCCAAGGGATATCACTGCGCTGAATAGCGAGAGGTCATAGCTGGGCTGCTGGTGGGGTGGAAAACCAAGTGGGTGTTAGTCCTTAGGGAACAGATACGTTTTAAGTATTTTCCAGAACACTAGGTAGTTGGTCGTGAGGTGTAGGTCTAAGGGGAGTTCGTTCCATTTCTTAGCCGCCAGGTATGAGAAGGAGCGCCCTCCTGTTTCTTGATACGCTTTGTCCTAGCCAGTGCTTGATGGAGTGACCGTAGGCTCCTTGTGGGGACATAAAATTCAATTTGTTCCTGTAGTATTCTGGGGCCACTTTGGTGCAGCGCTTTATGTGCATGGCTGAGTAGTTTGACTATAGAACACTTTAAAGAAGTTGCTTTTGTCTTAAGAGTTGCTAAATATGCCTTTTGATTAAATCTTTCATGGTAGATGAACCCTAAATATTTATATCTATACACTCTATAATTGTGCCTCCTGCCTGTTGATTTTTTTAAATTGTATTATTTTGCCTATTTGGTATATAACATAAAGTCCAAAAAAGGTCCATGTGCAGAGCAGTTGCTGAATATATCATACATACATCAGATCATCTATGCAGTTATCTATGAAAGTACATTCATGGGTGTCATATTGACTTATTCATACAGGCTTATCTTCCACCTCTTTTCAGATAATTACGTCTCTTTCTCCTCTTGTCTTCTCTCATATACATCTTGCGTACACCTCTATGTGGTTAAGTGTACTGTTTTTGTCTTAGATATCCATCTGGATCCAAGGTAGGTGCTGTCACCCATTTCCCCTGAGTCGCTGCCCCAATGTCCAAAGGCAATTTTCATTTAATCTTGACGTTGAATTTCTGAGAATCTTCGAGTGGATGATTACATAGATACACTTTCAGTGGGGCTCATATCTCTTTCAGCCTTGATGTGTATTCCAGCAAGGCTAATACAGGGGACATTGGTAACAATGTTTCTATCATTTGTGTCATTGCTGTAAATACCTGTTGCCAATATAGATGTATTCTGTCACATCCCCAGGCAAGGAGTAAAAAGTCTGACCCTTCTTTTCCACATCTATCACATCTATCATCATCTTTTATCCGAAATTTGAGGGTCATGTGGTAAGTGCGATGGAGGAACTTGAAATTAATTATGCACAGGCGTCTGCTAGCAGATATCTGTCCCGTTCGTGTACATCAGTACTGTAATTGCTAGTCAGATAGTTCAGTCCCTATCTAGCCTTCACATTGAGCTTGTGCCGCGCATTATCTAGCTGTGTATGAAGTTTGTACAGTGTAATACAGTAGAGAGACTACATGCGTGGGCTTCTCAGATTGTAGTAATACATGTAGTGGGGGAAGAACCGGGGGCTCCTGTGGGAAGGATGGCATGATAGCTCTAATGCTATGCTTTATCCTGAGGTATAGGAATATATCCATGGGCGCGGGGTCCACTCCATTGAAAAACTGCTCTAGTTTCCGGAAGTACCGTCTGTATATGGTCCCCCCAGTTTTGTATGTTAGTTTTAAGAAGCAATTTCTTGCAACTTGTTTCAAGGGGTACCTGAGCATGTGGGTGGTATATGAGTGGCATTAAGGTTGAGTATATCATTGGAACTTTTAATAAATAAGCCAATTGTTGCCAAGCAACGAGAGTGCATGCAACTGTTGTGGGATCCCTCTTCCGAGTTTTGGGGGTTTTAGTGATAACTCCCGCCAGGGGGGCAAGATTCCTGTTCCACTGCTATGTGTGGCATGTAAGGGGTGATGGAACCAATATGTCACATAATGAGCTTTGGTACAGTGATAATAGAGCTCTAAATTGGGGACATCGAAACACCCCTGTGAGTAGGGTCTGCTAAGTACATCCCACTGCAGTCTCGCTTCCTGTTCTTTCCCAATGACAGATTTTTGAGATGGCTGCTAAGTACAATAAGATGTGATATGATTTGATGCATTAACCGCCAGCCACATAATTCTCCTTGCAGTATCTATCTCTTGGTTTATCAAATAATACTATATCATTTACATATTGAAGGATAGAAATATTGGTTCTGATTTACTAGGGTGTGACCTATGTCAGAGACATACAAATTGACTAGAAATAATGCACTTCTGTTGGAGTTCCTCATGAGCTCCTGATTCATATCTATCTATCTATCTATCTATCTATCTATCTATCTATCTATCTATCTATCTATCTATCTATCTATCTATCTATCTATCTATCTATCTATTTATCTATCTATCTATCTATCTATCTATCTATCTATCTATCTATCTATCTATCTGTCTGTCTGTCTGTCTGTCTGTCTGTCTGTCTGTCTGTCTGTCTTTCTGTCTATCTATAGATAGATAGAGAGATAGATAGATATTACCTACTGACGGTAGTTATTGGTGGTAACGTTTCCCATAGACAAAGCATCTTTTGTTTTGCTTATAACTTTAGCGCCATTTGATGAATCATTCTGAAATTTTCAAAACTAGTCTACCAGCTGCTGTCTGGAATGTTTCAGGGTGATTCATCAAGTAGGGGCTGAGAAAAAGGAGGGTCCCAAAATTCCTTTTTCCCTTGCAGTGTCTATAAGGGTTTGACATGTTTTTAACACGACTACAGCCATTACCCCAAATTGTGCTAAATAGAATTACCCCAAATTTTGCGTAAAGGTAGATCTTGCTCTCGAAAAAGCCCTTTGTGTCATTTTGGTCAAATCTATTCAGTATTTTGGGAGCTATTAAAGAAAGAAATATATTTTTAACTATGGATGTGGATCATTTGCGAATCCACCCACAGGATTCAGCAGATCCGAGGGCAAAAGCAAGGCCCTGATTGGCTGGCCGCAACTTAAAGGAAAATTACAACCACCATTTTGTTTCTCAGTAGGCCCAGGGGGGAGTGGAAAATAACATGAGTTGTCCGGATAGTGGTATCCTGACCCCATAGGACACATTGAAGGTTGTCTGAGGGACTCCTCATGGTCAAAAAGTTGCCCAATTCTTTTTGGGTTCAAACTGTGAAAACACTATGGCACTCAGCGTGGCCCCCTGTGTAAATCCATGATGGATCCACAGATTCAAAATCCAAAGGAAAATGTATATACCCACTCATACACCAACACCTCAGCCGGCCAAAGGCCGGCTGAGGTACATGCAGGGGATTGGCTGCAGGGCCTGGTTGATGGATGTATTAACGTATGGTAATTATATTATAAGTTACATTAAAAAAACAGAGAAATGTAGTGAAAAAAACAAAGGTTAGCGAGACGTTATAGTTAATTTGAAGTTTTATCCACACAAAACCATAGAAATTTAGCGGTTGTAGTTATACTTATCTGAAGAAACTATAACTTCTGCTGTTAAGTAAATTTAGGCCAAAAGTTATAGTTTTTTAACATAATAAATAACTATAAGTATAGCCATAGCTGCTAACTTTCTATGGTTTTGTGTTAGTAAAATAGTAACCTAACTATAACATCACTATAACCTTTGTTATTTTTTTCAGTGAAAATGTATATAGGATATATATTTATAGGATATATATAGAACTATATAGAGGATACATATAGGATATATGTATCCTGTATGTAGGATATATAAATATATTATATAGGTGTAAAAACTTTCCTTTGCCATCCAGTGTCATAAGGTGTTTCACAAATAATACAATAAAAACATGGTAGAAAATAGACACATAACTCATAATAACCATTGCTAAAGCACCTTAAATTAACCATCTATACAGAGTTTCCTTCCCTAAATTAGATAATTAAACAGCATAAAAGGTTACTCATAATGACATAATAATATAGTAGCATGGTTTGAGCTTGAGCCCAAGAGTGCAGCCTCATATTGATGCAATCCAGGAGAGTCTCCAGACCTTGTTAAATCCAATGTGAGATTCTCTGTAAATATCAGATATAGCTGGTCAGAGGTTGACATCATTTGTTGCACATCAAATATCTTTATATTTCTGTTACTTATTCTGAAGTGCTAGAATAAAACTTCAACATAAAATTCAAAATACATGAATACTGGCCGGAGGCAAAAAACGCCCTAGTCATATGTAATAGAGGAGATGTTAATTCCTTTAGCATCAGAATAGGAATGATCTATATGTTCTCATTGCACGTTTTAAACAAATAAGTTAGTGCCTCCAGTGCATTACTCAAAATACTACATTTTACTACATTACATGTACCATAGAGTGCAAAGTGCAGGTAACGTTCGCCCTAATGTTAAAGGAAGGCACAACTTTGATACTCAGAAAAGATGAAGAAAGTCTGGACTAATTTAGGTTTGCACCTGCGTCATTATGGTCTTCCTCCTTGCAATTCACATCCTACCCAGGAATTTGACAACAGAACAGACATGTAGAGGGCTGGGATCATATCTTAAAATCCTTAAAGCAATTACATGATGTTGTGTACCCAGCTGTCTGAAAACCTGCTTGATCCACTTGGTTCATGGCAAGAATCGGCTACACAGGTACATAAAACATGCTACAGTTTTGTGGCAGCATTGCAGCCTGTACACAGCATAGATGTAGTTGAGAATGTTGACCATTTGGCTGTTAATACTTTGAGAGGGAGTGTGCCAATCCTGAATTGGATGTAAGGCTTCCTATCCTTTTGGACCGTGATCATGTCCAAATATTGCTCAAGTACTCTGACAGGCTTAAAATCTACAAAGTCACTTGTCAGCAAACCTCAGATTGCAGTTTTGGTCGCATTCTGTGCTGCCCATGCCCAATAGTATTTTTTCATTAGGCCTTTTTAGGGAATGAGTTCCGACATAGTAGAATCCCAAGCCTCTTGCATGCCCTGGGAAGATAGCAACTTTTGATATTACTGATCCAGGCTATTTTATTAGATCTATCTAAGTTTATTACTTTCTGCAGAGCTTCTGCATAGGATGCTAAGTTCGGTTGTGGACCTCAGTCTACCCCAAAACAATATTTCAATGTTTAATATCCAAGTGAAAAATTGTAGAAATTCCGTGATTTTTAAGGAATACTGACACAGTCGTATTAATATGTCTGTGAGTTTTTTCAAACTTTTTGCATTTAAAGTGGAGTACTTCCATTTTTGTCAATGACAAATGTTGGAGAACACAAAATGTATCAATGGAAAAATAGACTCACAATATACATCTTTAATCTCAATTTCAAGTCTAACTCCTGGTAGGTGTCCTATATCATTCCCTGTACAGTGGATTATTATAAAGTATGCTTTAGGTTATCAAAACAGGGTAATCATGAATTTGGCTCATTAATAGTGAAACTATTTGTTGTTTATGTATTTTCACCAACACATTTTCTGGTGTTTTCCATAATGCCTACAAAACAGTGCTGGGCTAAGCAAAAAATGAAACTTTACAACAGAGATATATACGACAGAAACAAAACCTACAGATAGAAGAAAGATGTCCACTGAAAAGGACTGCCTGGATGTGGGTCCCAGGCTCACTGTGTCACTGGAATCAAGCTATCCTGGCTGATCAGGGATTAAAACCCAAAACCGGTCCTAGGATGCTTATTTCGGTCTTGGCTTGGCAGTTCGGGCAGAACTGTTCCCATGAAGCACAGGGTCAAGAATGATTTGCATATGGCCAGGTCCAAACTGGGGTGGCATGGTGAGCAAAGGAATGATGGATTTAAACCAGATCTCTTGCCTTGGGGTTAATGTTTACATTTTTTCTTCATTCCATCCATCAATTGTATGTCATTTGCTTACGACCTAAGTGCTCCGGGTATGCCTAGACATGAGTCCCGGTTTCACTGTGCTACTGGATTCAAGCTAATCTGGCTGATGAGGTGTGTAAACCCCGAAACCGGTCGGTCCTAGGTTGCTTGTTTCCGGTCCGGGGAGGACCTGGCTTGGCAGTTTGGGCTGGACTGTTCCCATGAGGCACATAGACCTTGCATATGGCCAGGTCTAAGCTGGGGTAGCATGGTGAGCAAAAGAATGATGGATCTAACCCAGATCTCTTGACTGGAGGTGAATGTTTTGATTTGTTCTGCATTCCGTCCATCCATTGTGTCTTTTACTGAAAAACACCTGCACGATAAACAGTTAGCCAATACAAAAAGAAAAATTATGACTATTCTGAAAAATTATAATTCTAACATGAAGGAAGAACATTAGGACCATTTCTGCAAACCGTTGTAGAATATGTGTCCTCACAAATTTACTACAAACACTTCCTTACATAAGGAAAAAGTCAGACAAACTCACAGAGAAACAATAGGCTAATCATATTGTTGACAAAACATTTACTGTCATAAGAAAATTGTTTATCATGATTCACATCAAAAGCCTGTACCATTTAATTTCAAATTAGAAAAACTAGGCAAGAAAGAACTAACAAAATGAAACATCTGCAATATTTTCCATGGAAATTAGAGACATACGTTGAGTACTGGGCCATATGTACAGGAGGAAACAAACCAAAAACCTGTATATGAATGGAGTTGCTCTTCTATTTGCAATATTCAACATACTTCCATTCGGAATCTAAAGATATTTCTTGTGACATTTAAAAATTCATGGATCCATTTAAAATGTCTTAATTTCTACAGACCTTAGACCATTGTCCATTTTGGACCATGTTTAATCGGGAAGGACATTTTTTAAGTTGCCTTAAAAATGACAAGTGACTCCACTTTCCATCACATCAAGATGCTCCGCACATATCTTTTTTACTTTTATTATTTTTATTAATATTGGAAGAGGGTAGAAAAACAAATACATTATAATTCATCACATAGCATTAAGAACATAAGAAATAGAAAGGAAGACACAAAAAAGATTTAAAAATGAAAAAGCAAAAAAGTTAAGTGCATATTGAAGTGGTCTCATCAGCCTTTTAAATTATCTTCAACCAATCAAGTAAACATTCCCCATATTTTCACCCTTTTTGTCAGTGAGCTAGGTCCCCTTAGTCTAGCTAATGCTACCTCCATTGTATGTATTTCATTAGCTAAAGCCCACCACTCCCAAACATGTGGAGGTTCTGGAGAGATCCATGACCTAGCGACTATTAGTCTAGCACACACAAATAAAATAGAATTCAAATCTTTATGTGGACTATTTATTCCCTGCAGGTCAAGCAAAATCAGATGAGCAGAGAAAGGTGAGAATATAATTCGCTTCTGAATTAGAACCCCTTCTATTCCCTTCCAGAACTCAAATAACGCCGGACAGGAAAAGAGCATATGCCCTATATCAGTGGCTTCCAGATCACATTTAGGGCATTTTGAGCGTTCATTCGAACAACTATCTAAAGCCCATCCGGAAATTCTTTGAGGAGTGTAATATAGTTGGCATATGGTTCTATATAATTGTAATCTTATGTTGGAAGACTGGACCACCCTATTCATTTGGAGGAGCGAGGCAGATATCTGATTGGGAGTTATATTTAATCCCAACCTATTCGACCATTTTGAAGCTATTTTGCTGCAGTCATCCGCCCTGCCCTGAATTAAATGACGGTAACTTTCGCTAATAAGTGATTTATTCCAAACAGAAAATAAATATTTCATTGTATCTGAATGACGTATTTATTTAATATTCATTTTCCGGATAAAAAAATCCTGAATTTGCATACCATCATTCAATTTATAGAGAGATTTAAGTGATGCAAATCCCAATAATCCATCAGAACCATAAAGATCCCCCAAAGTCTTAATGCCACAACTAGACCATAAAAACCCTGCCCCATCCGAGAAAATTTCCAGGCAGTACTGGATTACCCCACAATTGTAATTCCGAATTAAAAAAAGATGTTTTATCAAAAACCATAATCTGATTCCAAATTTGTGTTATATTTCTAGCGGTCTTGAATTTAACTCGTTTAAAGTAGTTTGGATCGTTAACTCGAGCCAGAAATTGCTTACAGTCAAGTCCTAACATAAACTGATGAAAAAATAGCAAATTTCCATTTTTAAGCAGGCTGCGGATCCTACCAAAAAAAGTTGCAAAAAAATATAATCTGAAATCGGGGAAAGTTAGACCCCCTTTCTCGATTGGGAGTTTCAATAGCTGTATTGATCTGCGTGCTTTTTTGTACCCCCATATATAGCTACTACAAATTCCATCGAGTTTTTTAAAGAAAATAATATTAAGGTGCAGTGGGATTGATCTAAATAAATAAAGAAATTTGGGTACGATTTTCATCTTTATTGAATTAATACGTCCTACGAGGCTGAGTGGTATCTTATGTACGTAATTCATATTTACCGACTCTTAAATTCCGAATTTTACCGATTCGGTATTTAAGAGTCAGTAAATATGAAGGGGGGAGATGTAGGTAATACAGAATCTGTAAATACCGAATCGTTAAGATTCGGTATTTACCGATTCTGTAAATACCGAATCGGTATTGCCCATTGATTCCTATGGGCCTTGAAGCCCATAGGAATCAATGGGCAATACCGATTCTGTAATTACCGAATCGGTAAATACCGATTTTAGCAAGGGTGCACTTTGACACCCTCTAGCACCCCAAAGACGGGCATGTTTGCCATGTGGCACACAGACATGCCCTTAGGGCATGTCTGTCTGTCACATGGCTAGGTGTGCATGCACACATGTGCATGCACACCTGGAATCGGTATTTTACCACCCAATTGGATTGGGTGGTAAAATACCGATTCTGTAAGGCCTTAGGGACTCTGAAGAGTCCCACCTACATCTGGCCGTTACCGAATCGGTAAAAATACAGATTCAGTATTTTACAGATTCGGTAAATTTACCGATTCGGTAAATTTACCGAATCTGTAAAAATGGCCCCCTACATACCAAATACCCATTTACCGGTCGGTAACGGCCGAAATCGGCCGTTACCGGTCGGTAAATGGCCTCCTACATCTGGCCCATAGTTATTTCCTTCAATAGTGAATCATAATTAAGTACTATTATTTCGTCAATCTTTGCCGAGATCTTGACTCCCAGATAGGCAGCATTTGGGCACATTCCTTGTACCGGAATCGAAGGATTATAGTTAGCTATGACCTGAGTTTTATTTATATTTAATTTATACCCGGAAATATCTCCAAATATTTTCGCTTCCTTTGTTATCCCCGGGATAGCCTTAACTACGTCAGTAGTAAATATCGCAATGTCGTCCGCGTACGCGGTTATTTTTAAAGTATTCCCTGCATGTTGAAATGGGATTATATCACCTTGCAGAAGAAGTGAGTTTAAAAATGGTTCCATTGAAAGGGCAAACAGCAAGGGTGACAAAGGGCACCCTTGCCTAGTTCCCCTTTCTATCGGAAAGTTGGAAGAGTTCCTACCTGCGTAACTAATCATGGGCATTGGTTGATCGTATAATGAACGAATCCAGCCAAGATATTGACCCTGGATGTCAAAAGCCTTGAGAACGGCCCATAAATTGTCCCACCCCACTCGGTCAAATGCTTTTTCAGCATCTAGCATGACCATCCCGAGTGGGGTGGATTCAGTAGATGCACATATCATTCAAATATAAAAAACCATTTTGCTCATGTTATACTTTGTCAAAATACCATACTTACAACTAAGGCAGCTCAATTCTGCTCTACTTCATTCAAATCCAACACAAGTCAACAGTATCACAGAGTATATACAATCCAAATACTTTGTTGCAGTATCTGAGAGCAATAGCTGTCAAGACATTTTGTTCATTCAGAATCCTCCTTAAAATCCATTAACCGCATGCGTGCGGCGGCTTTTCCCGCTGTATGCGGCATTTTTTAAATTACCGCGTTACATGACGAGCTCAGCTCGTCATCAGCACACGGCAGGTAACGCTGATGACGAGCTGAGCTCGTCATCAGCATGGAAGGGGTTAATGAACTTGGTGATTTATCAAATTACTATTCTTCAATTTCAAGAAACTATTTCAGAAATACTGAATCAGACTTGCATTTGCTACAAGAAACACATTATAAAAATTGATATCCTTTTCAAAATAGAAAATGTAGACAGAATATCATGGAGAAATGTAACTCTTTTTCAGAAGATATTTGTGAATATCAGTTTATCTGCAATTGCTCCCTTGTAAAACTGGACCATAACGTCATGCCTTCGCTGCAATTCATAACAATGTGGTAATGTATCCCATACTGTCAGAACTAATGAAAAGTATTTTATTTCAAGAATTTCACCCTTTTCAAACCACTGTTAGAATGCAACCAAAATCAGGAACATTTCCACCACATGCATTAGTACATGCACTGGAAGGAAGCGTTGTTTTACTTCCATTAGCTGTCATCAAAAACAAACCCACTCTTCGGATGCAAAGAAAATTAGACAAACCTTTACTGGTGTTAGTCAATAGACTACCTACAAAAGTCTTTGAATCTTTCTCTCTTTCCGTGGCTTCACGAAGGGATGGTGGGAGTTCAGTGGTTTTAACCACTTGGGCACGTGGCTTTTGTTGACCAAATTTGAATTATAGCATTTTTTTAGAGTGTTCGGTTTCCCACTTATTCTACTGTTTGTTACATTGGACTGTGCCCAGCAGGCCATTCCAGCACAATAGCAAATGTGAGCTGATTAACACCAAATGATTATTAAGTTGGAGCAAATGTTATTCATACATATAGTATACCCATGATTCAGACAACACTGTCTTGCCAAACATTGTGACTTAAATGGTATGATTGCAAATACAATACAAATAGGTGAACCAAGCACAATACTATATATAGTTACTAAATTGTGGATTCCAAATTTAAATATCCATTTTCAATGGATTTCTCTAGTGTGTGACAATAGGGTGATGCCCACTTTTGAATTTGCCCAAAAGCAATTATGAAGCAGAATTGCTTTTGGGCAAAGGGAGCTGAATGTTTGCAGCTCCCTTTGCCCAAAAGCAATGCAGGCTCCTGCAGGAGGCAGGGAACAAGCAAGGACCACAAGGGCATTGGGATTCCCCCCGCGTTCCCCAGTAAGGAGTCCAAGCCTCGGGGGTAGGGATCCCCAGGGCCAAAAATGGCCCGAGAGGGGACCCCTTTTTAATTTTCTTTTTTTAATGGCTGGGCCCCAGATGTTGGGTCCCTGGGGCCGGTATGGGGAAATGGAACTGGGGGGGCAATAATTCTTTTTTTTCTCATGATAGGAGTCGCGACCCTATCGCAGCTCTCAGCGCGGCACACCCAATGTAACATCGCAGTGGATTTGCGGATCCACCTTAAACAAATAATTAAATAGTATATAATTCAGAAGGTAGTGTTGCATTGGTGAACTTTTTTTATAGAGCGAGTGAGATTGAAGTTAATAATCACAATACAATTGATAGAGTTAGAAATAATATAAAAAATGTAAATTAAACGTTAAACTTGTAAAGTGTAATGTGTTGTAGTACATTGAATTTGTGCTATTGTTTTGCTAAGTTGCAACAGATTTGCAAATCTGGAAAATATTTAAAAAGAGTATGTATTTTAAAAAATAAATAGGTTTCACTGTTGGGTTATAAGGTAGTTTTAACAACATCCGTTGTTTTCATTATGACTTTGTTGGAGCTACATGTAAGTGTGATGCAGAGCTTAAGGTTGATGAGAAACACTCTGTTTCCTTCATCTGTGAAGTGAACTCCATCACTTCTCTAGATGTCATGCATATCAAAACGTGGATTGTTGTTATAGCTGGAGCCCATCCTATGGTGTCTGAGGTAAGCAGAAACAGCTTTATTGACATTCTTCTTAGCCTTCTCAATCTGTGTACCTAATTGATTTGGCCACTTCCATTTCTGTAATTGGCATATATTAGAGTATATAAAGACAGTTTGAGGGAAAAGCAACATCAGTTGTGCAAAGGTATCCTTCATTAGAATTTCCAGCCCTAACCCAGTCAATGTGCCCAGGTCATTGCCACCGCTGTGCACAATCAAGAGGTCAGGGGGTTGGAGATGCAAAATGGTTTTAACCAAAGGCATCAATTGGTGCCACTTTAATCCTCTCTGTGCAACTCATTTAATATGCACATTTTCAAACCTAGGTCTTTGTCTATACCTCTGTGTTCAACAATCCTTTTGCCCCAGAAAACATAGCTGTGGCATACAATCCATCCAGTAAGCATTATTAAGAGATGTGGGAAAGGAATCAATAGAGGTCTGTAGCTGAGTAAGTCAGTTGGTAGACAGAGAGGCATCTAGAGAGGTGGAGATGGTGCTGTTTTAGAAAAAAGAAGATAACTGATTGGTTGGTCATAAACATTGTGTACTTAAAAAAGGATGTATGTTACTTCCCTGAAGAAGCATATTTCTGATTGCTTGAAAAATGTTTGAAAGGTACAGTAGATAGGGTAAGGTAATATTTTAGAAAAGTCAACCACACCTGCTATTTGCATTCGTAAGCTAGTGTGCTGAACTTGAAAATATGTTAAACTTGCGACCTTCTGGTACAGTTGAATGTTGCAAAAAGTTACTATGGGAACTAGGATTAAACAGAATGGGGGAAGGGTTGAAACTGAACTGTGGTTTTAAAATATGAAATGTTTTTTATTTATTTTATTTTTATTTTAAAGGTTTTATATAGCGCTGGCTAGACCCGGGGGTATCAGAGTGCTTTACATGAGCATCAGATCATAGTTACAGGCTACATCGTTACAAAGGTTACACAGTTATTAGAGCATGGAAACATAGTTACTTGTAAGGTCAGGATTAACAATAAGCACAAATACGTAAGGGGAAAATCAGGCAAGGGAAAAGATTTAGGGGAGGGGAAAGGAGTTGGGGAAGTAGACAGGTAATGAAGGCAGGAAAGAGGAAGGGAGGGTGAAGGACACCGCAAGGAAAGAGGAGGGGAAGGGTGACTGGAACACAAACCGATAGATGAGTCAAAGCAACGTCCAAAGTCCAGTAAGCTGTGATCCCAGGGAAAGTGGTATCCTTCCCTATCTCTGTTGCGGGAGGCTCCCTTTAGGCAGTGGACTCTCTTAGACGGGTCTCTGAGACTCCAAGGCGTACATACTGGATCCTTCCCCAAAAAGAGGAGGGGGAGTGCTTTGGCAAGGGGTGCCATACCATACCTCAGCTGTGAGTGGCTCCCTTGGCGCAGTGGACTCTCTCAGCGGGTACGCGGAGACTCCAGAGTATAAATATTGGATCTTCCCCAACAAGGGGAGAAGGAGTGCTTATTCAAAGGGCACAAAGGACAGGGGGCTAGGCAGACTAGCAGGCATGGTGAGAGATTCAGAGGAGAGTGGATAGGAGCTAGGAGCTAGGGAGGAAGACAAAGAGAGAAAGAGTACTAAACGGGAACAAAATTAATTAATGAGTTAATATATAGCGCTGGCTAGACCAGATGGAATCAGAGCGCTTTATATGACTGACAATAAGGTTGCAATTTACAACAGTTAAAAGTTACATAAGTATCAAGAAAAGTATTTAAAGAACATAGGGGCCAAGGTGAATGGAGCAAGGAAGGGTAACGGGATAGGGTAAAGGGGTACGAGGAAGATAGGACGTAGAGACGAGGGGAAATGCGCCCAAGGTCCAGCTGGGTAGGTGACGGCAGGGAGGGGGAGTCCACAACCCATCTCCTCTTTAGCAATATGGTAGCTCCACCGGGCATCAGCCAAATTGCTAGGTCTTCACAGACTGGGGTAGGTTCTGCAGGTTCCAAGTCCTGATGTGTAGGCAGGTTAGGGGATAGTTTCAAGGTCTGGTCAATGTCCAATTGTTGTCCCAGGGAAGTAAAATAACGTATAGGGGTCCACTATGGAAGCCATCTTGGGGTCAGGCAGGGGACTGTATGGTACACTGGTGGCCATCCTAAGGTCAGGCATCAGGCAGTTAAAGTCAATATCCAGGACAGCGGCCGCCAGAAAATAACAAATCCAGCGTGCACACACAATCACACGCACAGACATGCATAAGCACACACCAAGGTGAGCACACACTCATATGCACACTGATGCACACAGACACGCACATAGCCAGAAACATCCAAGAACACAAGCACACATAAATTCCCAAGCACTAATACAAAAACACCCAAATACATGCACCCGCAAACACCATCATATGCACAGACATGCACAAGCACACACAAATGCGCTCACTCTCATACACGCAGACATGCACAAACACACAAGAACATACAAATGTGGAGGGTCAAAAGGGAGTTTAAAGACCACACTCTGATACGGCCCCAACAATACTAAACGAATAAGAGTGTCAGAGGGTCTACAATAACAAGAGGAGGAGCGCTATTACACATCTACAGAGGACCAATAATAATTAACCTCATAAAGAAAAACAGTGGAATAAGGATCACCCTCACATTAAACCCAGCTAGTGATCATATGAGGATTCCCATCAGTCACCACACGGAACCGCCCTTCATCATCTGGGTTCCTCCTGAGACCACTAATGATGTTATCTGTTCTCTTTCTCATGGAAGGCTATGATAGTAAAAAACCTTCTCATGATCAGATAGATTAACGTGGTCTCACTTCTCAAAAAGAAGAGGATGTTGTGAAAGGGGGGACTGATTTCGTAGTGCAAAAAATTAGTGAATAAACAAGAAAAAAATGTGTGTGAAACACACAAGCACACATACAGAAACTATCAAAAACACAAGCACACATACAATCACATGCTCCAGTACAAAAATACCCAAGGACGTACACACTAATACATGCCCACACCCACACACCATCACACGCACAGATAATGCTGTTAATGTTCAGTTTCCTTTTGAGCGGTGAGTCCGAAAGTACTGAGTCCCCCTTACTCTTTTTTGCTGATGTAGTTTTCGATTCTCTGTCTACCATTTTTTGCTGTGGTTTTCCTGCTAGTACCTCCAAGTTGTGGTTCTCGTGTACTGGCTTGCGTTCTGTTTACAAGCTACTCCAATCCCCGGTTGTTGTGTAGGTTCATCCACGCTTGGTGAGGGTGCTAAGTAGCTACCACGCTTTAGGCTTCCGGGAGATGCAGAGTCTGCCTGCTGTGGTAGCGTCTGGGTCTCTACCCTTGATGTGACCACTCTTGCATCATGGCAATGCACTGCTAGACTACGCACACAGGATGTCCTTATGTCCGCCATTTTGGAGTCAGGCAAGCTTGTTTATACCGATTCAACGACATGGGGTGCACAGCTGACTATGCTTATGGTGTCAACCGCTCCATTATCGATACATCAGGTGGTCGCTTACGTTGTTTGGTGAGTTGGCGTGCTGGTCCAAACCTTATCCCAGGCTTTGTTTGGCATTGAACCCGTCCAGAGGTGGCTCTGAATGGTGGGCGGTTGTACCCCTACACCCAGTAGAAGTGATAAGTATAAGTGATATGCTACTAGAGTACGTTTTCCCAAATCAGTACTATGGTAATATGTTTAGAAGTAGTGTGTTGTTAAAAAATAATACTAGTATTATTGGAAATAGGTTTTCAAACTCGTGTAAGTGTTTGTGTTTCCATCATGACGCTACTCTGCGGAACCGCGAAGGAGTGTGGACTCCAGTAAATTACAGAACCAGTTTGGGCACTTTTAGATGATACTACAAATGGGTTAATATGTCTAACCAATAGAAATGGGTTTCGGAATTTGAAATAATGAAGGAAGCATTTTGATTTGTTACTTACATTTATTTGTGTGCAATAAGAGAGGGACAGTTGCCATTACTGGTTGTACCTTGTGAGGGTGGTGCATCACATTTATTAGGTGAAAAAGAAAATCTTTTATGAGTTTCTGATATTTCATATTCTGCAATACTATTTGAGAGGTGAGCTACACATTTGTAAAGTGTTTTATGTATTGTGTAGTAGTGCTTCAGTATTTGTAGTGTTATTTTTAACTTGCAAAAGCATTATTTTTAAAGTTTTCAAATTATTAAAGAAGTGTGATGTTTGAAATATGTTACCAAATGTACGAAAGTGTATTGTAGTTTGTTGTATTGTACTGAAATGAAGATTGAAATAGGTTGTGCATAGTAATATGTATGCTTCCTGAGTCTCTAATGAAAGTAGTACAGAAAACTGATGTTTAACCTATATTGACAGATGCATTAAACTATACCAGAGCCTATTTAACTATATACCCATGTTCCCTGTACTATGATCAGAAAGGAATACATACACTTTCTTCTACATAAATTTAGAGAATATGCGGTCTGAACTACAGATATTCAAGTATTTCTATGTTTCTTTTTATGTACCATGTCACTAGCAAAAGACACAGACATACGCATGCATACATTCATAAATATGGTTAGACATATCATTGGCATGGGAAAGAATGCTGATTTAAATTGTGTAGGCCTAACATTGTGAGCTGTTGGTGAAAAATGAAGCTGCAGCAGAAAACTGAGGTTTAAGACATGTTGGCAGAGGGATTAGTGATTAGGGTACTTTGTATGATTCTATGGAAAGGTACACTTGAAGTATGCCATATAAATGTAGGTGGCTGCTTAAAATGGGAAAAGCAGTCTGTCAAGTTTAAAGGTCTGTGTGGTCTTGTGACTGAGGCATGTCTCTACTTGTATATGTATTCTCACATGTGTTATGCATCTGAAGATGCTAGATGTGTGAAACACATGTATAAAACTATTTGTATGTTTCTTTTATGTATGATGCCAGTAGTAAAAAGAACAATTGATGGACAATGTCATACATTCACCCCAGTACAGAGATCTGGGTCTAAATCCATCGTTTTTTTGCTCACCATGCCATTCCAGATTGGACCCAGCCATATGCAAATCAATCTTGACCCTGCGCCCAATGGGAACAGTTCAGCCCGAACTGCCAGGCCACATCCTCCCTGGACTGAAAACAAGCATCATAGGACCGGTTTCGGGCATACAACCCTCATCAGCCAGGATAGCTTGACTCCAGTGGCATGGTGAGCACTGGACACACGTCTGGGCATACCCTTCCCACTTAGGGCGACAGATGCAAAAGAAACAGTTGATGGCTGGAATGCTGGACAATGCAAACATTCCCTCCAGTCACAAGGATGAACTTAGCTCACTCACTCCTATTTGAGGCATGTATTAATGTACCAAGCAACTGAAAGTTCGCAAACAACATCGGTTGTGAATGCGGATTATATTCTTTTTCTAATTTGCGAACTATGGATGGCCATTGTGTTTATTTATTGAACTCATTAGTTCACCACATACTTCATGGGTGATGCAATTTCTTAACTTTTTTCAGAGCTTAATGCACCTTAAGCGTTTTTTGGGTGCACATAGATCATTTTATGACTTCTTTATTCCTAACTTCAGCACAAATCTTCATAGAAAGTAACTGTTCTACTAAGAAAACAAATTAA
This sequence comes from Lissotriton helveticus, assembly GCF_964261635.1. Lineage (NCBI taxonomy): Eukaryota > Metazoa > Chordata > Amphibia > Caudata > Salamandridae > Lissotriton > Lissotriton helveticus. Next base: position 339,383,856 of record NC_136073.1, read on the forward strand.
AATATCCACTCTACATCATCTCAGCTCTCTGACATCCATCTTTATCGAATTGATGTTGGTGTGCATCAATCTCATCATAAAAGAGCCAAATGTGCTTTCTTCCGGTCCAGGGAAGACATGGCTTGGCAGTTCGGGCTGGACTGTTCCCGTGAGGCACAGGGTCAGACTGATTTGCATATGTCCATGTCTGAACTGGGGTGGTAGAGTGGGCTAAATAACGGTGATGGATTAAACTCAGATCTTTTGACTGGGTGTGTGTGTTTGATTGATTCAGATGCTCCGTCCATCACCACCCCCTTTTGTACCGCTTTTGGCCGCCATAAGTGTGGCAGGGTATGCTCAGACGTGAGTCCCTTGCTCACTTTGCCACTGGATTCAAGCAAGCCGGGCTGAAGACGGCTGGAATGCCAGAAACCGGTCCTCGGAAGCTTGTTTCCGGTCCAGGGAAGACATGGCTTGGCAGTTCGGGCTGGACTGTTCCCATGAGGCACAGGGTCAGACTGATTTGCATATGTCCATGTCTGAACTGGGGTGGTAGAGTGGGCTAAATAACGGTGATGGATTAAACTCAGATCTTTTGACTGGGTGTGTGTGTTTGATTGATTCAGATGCTCCGTCCATCACCACCCCCTTTTGTACCGCTTTTGGCCGCCATAAGTGTGGCAGGGTATGCTCAGACGTGAGTCCCTTGCTCACTTTGCCACTGGATTCAAGCAAGCCGGGCTGAAGACGGCTGGAATGCCAGAAAACGGTCCTCGGAAGCTTGTTTCCGGTCCAGGGAAGACATGGCTTGGCAGTTCGGGCTGGACTGTTCCCATGAGGCACAGGGTCAGACTGATTTGCATATAGCCATGTCTGAACTGGGGTGGCAGAGTGGGCTAAATAACGGTGATGGAAACCCAGATCTTTTGACTGGGTGTGAGTGTTTGATTGATTCAGATGCTCCGTCCATCACCACCCCCTTTTGTCCCACTTTAGGCCGCCATAAGTGTGGCAGGGTATGCTCAGACGTGAGTCCCTTGCTCACTTTCTCACTGGATTCAAGCAAGCCGGGCTGAAGACAGCTGGAATGCCAGAAACCGGTCCTCGGAAGCTTGTTTCCGGTCCAGGGAAGACATGGCTTGGTAGTTCGGGCTGGACTGTTCCCATGAGGCACAGGGTCAGACTGATTTGCATATAGCCATGTCTGAACTGGGGTGGCAGAGTGGGCTAAAGAACGGTGATGGATTAAACCCAGATCTTTTGACTGGGTGTGAGTGTTTGATTGATTCAGATGCTCCGTTCATCACCACCCCCTTTTGTACCGCAAATGTGCTTTGAGGCAGATTCGAGAGCTAAAAGTACAAAACATTTTTGACTGGCGTCATTCCATGTCATTGGTGCTAAATTAAGACAGTGCTTGCTCCAAACACCCTTTTAACACAGGACCCCTGCGATAGTAACATGTGAGAAGGTGATCTGTGCACATTGCTGGATGGCAATTTGCTTTGGGGGTTGTGAGGAATTGCAGTTCGATATATGGTGTGGTGGTGGCAACTCACCATATAAATAATTCACAACCCTCTTGTGGGTCTAGTCAAGCTTGTTTGTAAAACTTCAGATCAACCGTTTGTAGCTGTAGCTTCGAGCAGTCGGGTTTCAACAAAGGGACTAGTGCAAAGCATTTAGAAGTACCAAAACATTTGAATAAGAGTTTGAGTTTGAGTTTTAAAATACTTGTAAAGCGCTCGTACACCTGCGGTTTCTTGGCGCTACTGCTAACCAGATCCAGGGCTAAAAGACGGGGAAGACTGCTGGGGATTTATTCAAAGGATTTTGTGAACAAATAAGCTTTGAGATGTTTGCAAAATTGCGGGTACAGGGCGATGGATCGCAGATCCAAGGGAAGGGAATTCCAGAGGATCGGGGCAAGGGTAGCAAATTTCGAGCCTCCCCACTTCTTTGTCCGGTAGCGTGGGATAGTGAGGAGGGACTGGGAGGACGAGCGGAGTTCCCTGGTGGGTACATAGGGGGTGATCTCTGAGGAGATAAAAGCTGGAGCCAGGTCCAGTCGGGCCAAGAAGGTGATGGAGGCGAGCTTGAATTGAATTCGGGCTCGCACAGGGAGCCAGTGCAGGGATTTCAAGAGAGGGGAAGAACGGTGAAATTTGGGAAGATTGAAAACCAGGCGGGCCGCCTGGTTTTGTATCTGCTGCAAGCGCCGTAAACTATATGCCGGGATACCTGCATATAGGGCGTTGCCGTAGTCCAGGCGGGACACCACCATGGCTAAGGTGATGAGTTTGAGAGCAGAGAAGGTGAAGAAACGGGACACCCTGCGTATAGTACGCAGTGAAAGGAAAGAGGAAGATACCACAGAGCTGACCTGGGAGTGAAGAGTGAGTTGAGAGTTGAGCTTTATGCCGAGGGTTTTAACAGAGGTAGAGGGTTCCGGAGAGGGGCCAAGAGAAGGGGGCCAGAAGAGAGGGGACCAGGGGCTGGATGAACCACCCGTCAACACCAGCTCGGTCTTATCGGGGTTGAGTTTAAGGTGATTGTGGTTCATCCAGTCCCGGATGTAGAGCATGACAGATTGAAAATTAAGGACAGAAGAGGGAGAAGAGGAGAGGTTAAAGACCAGCTGGAGGTCGTCCGCATAATTAAATACGGCGACCTCCATTTGTTGAAGAGAAAAGATAAGAGGGGCAATATAGAGATTGAACAAGAGGGGGGAAAGGGAGGAGCCTTGGGGAACCCCGCACTGAACTTTTCGGACGTCCGCTGTAAAATCACCCAGGCGAACGGCCTGGGTGCGGTCGCTCAGGAAGGATGATAGCCAGACCAAGGCGGTCCCTCCGATCCCAGCCGCCCTGACACGGGAAAGCAAGATGGTATGATCCACCGTGTCGAAGGCGGCTGAGAGATCGAGGAGCACAAGGGCCTGGCGCCGGTTGGTATCCATACCCTCCCTGAGGTTGTCCAAGACCGAGATAACAACGGACTCTGTGGAGTGTGCGGGGCGGAAGCCGGCCTGGCGGGGAGCAAGAGCTCCGTGAGTCTCTACAAAGGAACTCAAAGCGCCGGTGACATGGCGCTCGAGCACCTTTGCCAGAAAAGGTAAAAGGGAGATGGGGCGGAAATTGGCAGGGACAGAGGGGTCTGCCCCAGGTTTTTTTAAAATCGGCACAATAACCGCGGACTTCAAGGGGGAGGGAACCACACCTTTGGCCAGAGAACTGTTTAGAAGGTGAAGGGGAGGATCCGGGCAGGAAACAAAGATGTGACGGAGAATGTGAGCAGGACAGGGGTCGAGTGGAGAGCCAGATTTAACCAAAGGTACCAAGGAAGACAGGGCTTCCTTAGATATGGGGGGGGGGGCAGTGAGTTGTCCCTTGGGAGGGGGGCATTGGGGGTCAACAAAGGCGGGAGAAGGGGGCGGGATATTAGCTTTGATAGTAGAAATTTTATGGATGAAGTAGTTGTTGAGGGAGTGGCAGAGTTCCTCGGAGGGGGCGGGCTTCAAAGTTGTTCTATCAGAGAACGCCAGGTTATGGGCAATCGTGAAAATCTCCTTAGGCTGGTTTTCAGCCACAAGGATTTTGGAGGAGAAGTAGGCGGTTTTGGCCACCAAGATGTCTTTTTTGTACTGGGTAAGGATGTGAATATACTCCAGTCTTAAAGTGGGGCAATAACTTCTCCTCCAAGCCCGCTCCGCGCGGCGTACAGTAAGTTTGGTGGCCTTAAGCTCTGCGTTGAACCACCGGTTGGCATCCTTGTCGCGCTTGGAAGTAATACGTTTGAGCGGGGCAACAGAGTCACTGCCAGCGGAGAGCCACTGATCTATGGCCTCAACCTGGGAAAGGGTAGAAAGGTCCTGCAGGGAGGGGGGGAAGTGGTAAGAAGGGAGGAGAGGTCTTCCGGGTTGACACAGCCCCATGCTCGAACCCAGATGTTTTTGGGGCGGGGGGGTTTAGCTGGGGGGTGAATAGGTAGGGAAAAAGAGATAAGGTGGTGGTCGGACCAGGTGCAAGGTGAAATAGAGAGGGATTCCACGGGGCAGTTTAGGGACCAGATCTGGTCAAGCGTGTGACCCTTGATGTGGGTGGGGGAGTGGACATGGGGAGTGAAATTGAGGGATTGGAGGGTTTCAGAGAATTCCTTAGAGGACGAACATTCAGCTGGGTCGGAAGGCCAGAAATTGAAGTCGCCTAGGAGTAGGATAGAAGAGTTGTTGACTGTAATGGTAGCCAGGACATCCAAGAAGTCAGAAAGGAACTGTAAAGGGGATTGAGGAGGACGGTAGGTGAGAAAACAGGTCAGAGGAGGCATAATGGAGGTAGTACGAATAACCAAGTATTCAGTGGTCGCGATATCAGGCAGGGGCAGAATTTGAAAGGGGAGATCGGTGCGTGCGATGACCGCCACGCCGCCTCCAGCTCTGCCAGGAGGGCGATCAGCCCGAAGGGCGTAGTAAGAGGCCGGTAAGGTGGCTAATAGGGCGGGGAGGGAGTCGTCGCTAAACCAGGTCTCCGTTAGGAAAAGAAGATCAGGGGCATGAAGATCGAGCAGGACTGAGAGTTCGTGTGCATGGGCGACTGCTGATCGAGTGTTGAGATAGAACACCGTGAGGGATTTAGGGGTAGTGGGAGGAGTGATGCTACTGGACGAGAGAGAGGGGTCAACTGTGGGAAGGGGGATGTGAGAGGGAGCGGCAGGAGAAAGACCAAGAGAGAGGATGCGTGCACAGGTGGAAGTAGCGATAGGCCAGGGTCCCCGGAGCTTGTGCAGTTGGACCGCGGTATAGGTGGTGAGCGGGGCAGAGTGACGCGCCCCTAGCCCCGGACAGTCGCGGACGGGCGCAGACCGGCTTGCCTTAGGCGCGCCTTCGGCGCGCAAACGGCGCTCCCGCTGCGCTCGTCCGCTGCGCTTCCTGTGTATGCACATTTATATAACAGTTGGGGGCGTGGCCTGTAGGGGGCGTTGCTGGCGCGCACGCCTGTGCTGATGGCGGCCGCTCGAGAAAAGCCAAGCGCGAGCAGAGACAAGATCGTCTGTGCGCTGCAGAAGATGTCAGGTAGTGGCGCTTTTCAAACACAGAGATAGAATAAGTGACACCACACAATGTAACAGAAATTTAAAAGCAGTTGTGTTTTTTAAAAATAGATTTCAGCAAGGTCTTCGTACCTCCAGCTCCCGGCTTTTCGCCTCAGGACTGGGAAAGCAATCAGCCCAGCGCTAGCAGTTCAGCGCTTAAATAGGCAGAGTAAAAGGGGGCGTGGCCTGTAGGGGGCGTGGCCTGTAGGGGGCGTTGCCGGCGCGCACGCCTGTGCTGATGGCGGCCGCTCGAGAAAAGCCAAGCGCGAGCAGAGACAAGATCGTCTGTGCGCTGCAGAAGATGTCAGGTAGTGGCGCTTTTCAAACACAGAGATAGAATAAGTGACACCACACAATGTAACAGAAATTTAAAAGCAGTTGTGTTTTTTAAAAAAGGATTTCAGCAAGGTCTTCGTACCTCCAGCTCCCGGCTTTTCGCCTCAGGACTGGGAAAGCAATCAGCCCAGCGCTAGCAGTTCAGCGCTTAAATAGGCAGAGTAAAAGGGGGCGTGGCCTGTAAGGGGCGTGGCCTGTAGGAGGCGTTGCCGGCGCGCACGCCTGTGCTGATGGCGGCCGCTCGAGAAAAGCCAAGCGCGAGCAGAGACAAGATTGTCTGTGCGCTGCAGAAGATGTCAGGTAGTGGCGCTTTTCAAACACAGAGATAGAATAAGTGACACCACACAATGTAACAGAAATTTAAAAGCAGTTGTGTTTTTTAAAAATAGATTTCAGCAAGGTCTTCGTACCTCCAGCTCCCGGCTTTTCGCCTCAGGACTGGGAAAGCAATCAGCCCAGCGCTAGCAGTTCAGCGCAAGACAAAAACATGACATTAAAAAAATGACACTAATTTATCAAAATAGATCGTTTTGTTATGTATTTTTAGACACCAAAATGAACAAAATCCACCAGGAGGTTCTCGAGATAAAAAGCATTAAGCAAATCATAAATCACTGCTTTTCACTCAAAAAGCAAACACCCATTGGCAACTAACTGATGTGAGCAGTTACTTTGAAAATGTGTTTACAAATATCATAAAATTGTGTTTGGGTACTGTTAGAAATGGGGGTCCCTAGTTGGCAGAGGTATGCACTTTTGTCCAAGTAGGGACATTTGCTACTAGTCAGGGTAAGGGAGATACACACTTTAGATAACCCCTGCTTATCCACAGGCAAGCTTGGCACAAGCGGACAGACTTAACTCAAAGGCAATGTGTAAAATATTTGTACTCAAAACATACAGTAATACAGTGATAGCAACACAAATGGACACCACACCAGTTTAGATAAATAAAGTATCTTTATCTAAACCCAACAAGACCAAAATGACAAAAATCCAACATACAGATAAGATATGACTTGAGAACAGTTATTGCAAACATAAGGCTTGTAAAAAGCAAATAGCTCCACCTTGGTCTATGCCGAAGCGCGGCATCAGGCATGGAGTCATACGGAACCCCCAAAGAAACAGTACCTTGGAAACGAAGTCTATGACGATGCACGGTATCATGGAGGCGAGTCGTCACTGCCAAGGCAGAGGCCGGCTCCCAGGCTGCCACTGGAGAGGCAAGGCATTGTACCCATGAGGAGGCAATGTGTCGAGTCCAAGACAGGGGTAGTCAGCTGAGTCGGCGGTGAGGTGTCGGTTCCAGTGACATGCAAAGTTGTCGAGTTTGTGGAGTGACCTTTGGCGGTTATCTGCCCCGCGTTAACAGGATCCAGGCACTGGCGATGATGGAGTCGGTGCAAGCGCTGCCATCGGGAAATGCTGATGACTGCAGGCGTCACAGACATCAAAAGGGCATCGGAGCTGCGGTGCAGACCAGGTAGTGCATTGTGCACTTCACAAGCAGTGCCCATGGCCACATTGCAGGTCGCGGCATCACAGCGGCATAGCTGAAGGTGTCAGAGACACATTTTCTTACTTATTTTAAATTGCTTCCAGCTCCCAACAGCAGGAGCAACCTTCAGAGGCCCAAAACTGGAATAGGCAGCTCCTGGCAGGTCAGAACTCTCTTCACTAGAGTTCAGGGGAGCTGGGGGTGACGTCTTTGTGTCCCTAAGACTTCAGAACACGAGGCCAGTACATACAGACCCTTGGAGATTCATCTTCAAGCAGGTTTCTCAGCACAGTTCCAGTCTTTGTCCTTTCCATGGCTGAAGCAGCAACTGCAGGTCAATCTACACACCACACAGCAATAGGGAAGTGCTCCCCCTCACAGCTCCCCAGCTTTTCTCCTTGGCACAGGTTCCTCTTGAGTCCAGAAGTGTTCTAAATTTCTGGGGTTTGAGAAATACTACTTATACCCCATTTTATCTTTGTTCTCTTTGTTCAAGGGTCTCTGAGCCCAGTCCAAACCAGTTCTGTCCTCACTGGTGCAGTATGATCACAGGGGGTGGAGACAGCATTGTGCAAGGGAGACAGGCCCTATTCAGGTGCAAGGAAATCTCCTTCTACTACTCTAAATGCAGCCAATCTCTATTCAGCTAAGCTCTCAGTCAGCCAGGGCTAGGCACACCTCAACCCCCCAGTGGCTGTGTACTCTGAATGCACATCCCCAGCCCCTGTCACTGCAAAACCAGACAGTCAATCCACAAACAGGCTGAGGCACACAGAAAGGTTAAACTAGAAAAGGCCTACTTTCTGAAGTGGCATTTTCAAACACACAATTTAAAAAACATCTTTACAAAAAGATGTGTTATTAAATTCTAAGTTCATAGAGCCCAAACAGTATTTTTCAATCTTGTCCCAATGGGAAGTTATACTTACAAGATGTAACAAAGTATTTCCCATTCTATCCTATGGGACAGGTAGTCTTTCAGTAGTGACAAACAGAATTGGCAGTATTTCACTATCAGGACATGCCACACACACCAGTACATGTCCTGCCTTTTACATACACTGCACCATGACCATGGGAGTGTCTAGGGCTTACCACAGGGGTACCTTACATGTAAAAAAAACAAAGGCTAGGGCCTGGCAAATGGGTGGACTTGCCAGGTCCACACGGCAGCTTAAAACTGCACAAAGATACTGCAGTGGCAGGTCTGAGATACCTTTTCATGGCTACTCCTGTGGGTGGACCAAAAAGTGCTGCAGGTCCACTAGTAGCATTTGATTTACACTCAGTGCACTTCACTAGGGATTTACCAGTAAATCAAATATGCCAATCAGGGAGAACCAATTGTAATCCCATTTACACAGGAAACACTGATCAGCAGTGGGAAAGTGCCCAAAGCACCTAAGCCTGCAAAAACTGAATCCAGCACAGAGTCAAAAATACAGGAGGTAGAGTCAAAAAGTCAGGGGAAAACACACCAAAGAGGCCAAGTCTAACAGGTACTCTGCCCCACTTTGGGGAATGAACTCCACCAGGAAGCAAGTCACAGGGGCAAATGAGGCTTATCAGGACAGTTACTTTGCAGTCAAAGCAGTCTCCAATCCAGCTTCAGGGACTATGGACATACTTCCATCAATATTGAGTATCAATGGAGTAGCTGTGAGGCAAGGTATACATGATGCTCAAGATGCTGAGGATTATGAGAATATTGATTTGGTCAACAGGAGCCTTGCAGTGTTTTTGGCCACAAGGTCGACCTCCTTGGAAGTCCAGCCAAAGATATTTGCCATTTACAGCGAAACTGGCATTTCCCTTTAACTGCAGCTAGTAACCATATTGGGCAACCAAACTGCACATCAATGACTCTTCTGGGTGCTGCAGACTTGGGTGCAACTTTTGATTGTTGGGGCTCGGCCTATCAGATAGCCGGTCAGCACCAACTAAACAATTGTGCTACAACACACTAAGGAGGCCTCTTCAGCGGGAAACAGTCTTTACAACGGAAGTGTTACAACGCATGCCATTATAACACATGTCTTTACAACATGAAAGGCTTGCTGCAGGGGATAGAAGGTGTTGGAGTTAACTCCAACAACTTTCCTACTGTTGCACACACTGGAGTAGGAATAGTAAATTATACTATTCCAACTTCCAGTGCATCCCCAACAGCAAGACGGGGTAAAGGTATATGTTGTAATGGCATGCATTGTAACGTCATACAACCCTCTTCAGCTTTTGTAGCCCTGGAGCTGTAAAAGGAAGTCACCCAACTGACTCTTGGAGTTCAACTCTTCTCTCTGAGGCTTGGGGGAGGACTTTTCCTTGAGCAGAGCAGCACAGGCACAGTCCTTTCTTTGCTGGCCAAGGAGCAGCTAGTCTAGTTTTTGGTGCAGCCTCTATTTGCCCCGGTCCAGGGAACAACAGGGCAGTCGTTCTCCAGTCCAGTAGAGACATGATCTGAGGTCTGGGTGCCAGGTGCACCACTTTTATGCCCACAACATGCTTCTCTTTAAGGATGCTGTGACACCTAACCGATGGGCTAATAGATCTCCTCCCACCTGATAATGACTTCCTGCAAATGTGTGGCATTTAGCTATCTCATCCTGAAATATCCTGCCCATTCCCAAGATGGCAAAATCATTCTTTCGCTGTGTGATGCTTGGTAGACCACGCAAGAGGCATGGTCACGTGAGGGCTATATGCCCATGGGAAAACTAGTTTGGCAACTGTTTTCCCCTCTCTGTTCCTGACCCCAAGCTGTCTTCCAGAACAGAAGAGCATCCCCTCTCATGTGTGTACATCATTTACCCTTCAAAGGCAGATTCTCCTATAAAGCTCCCCTTTTGAGCCCTGCATGGCTTCCTGCAGGCGGTGGCTGGCACAGGTAAGAGTGGTGGGGTGGTAGGGAGAGGTGGGGGTGGGGTGAGGCGGGTCAGGGCAGGGGAAGGGGGAGTTGACAGATGATGGGCTAGTTGAAAATAAAATAAAAAATCAATAAAACCACTTACCTTTCGCTCGCTGCATTGCCAACTCAGTGATGGGCGAGCACAAGGTAAGTGGTTTTATTTATTTTTGTATTTCATTTTAACTAACCAGCCATCTGGTGACTTTTCCCCCCAACACTGCCCCCCGCTCATACCTGTGCCGATCGTCACTGCTTTTTGCCAGGGAGAGATGACACGTCTTCAAACAGCAGGCCTCTATTGTGTTGTTTCATGGGAGTTCTTCATGCCTCTCACCAGGGGGGCAGAAGGTTGTCTCATGGCCAGTTTGAGACCTGGCAGCCTTGGCGGGGGTTTCGCCTCTATTTTTGCCTTTGCCTCCTGTGTTTTTGCTGTGTGTTGGACTTCGTTTTTGCTGGTCTAGATGCTTTAGGCTCTTTGCCACTGCTGTTCAGTGCCAAAGTGCAAGTGCTCCCTCTGTAAATTGTGTATATGTCTTGATGTTTCCATAATTGGCTTATTCGGTTTACTGTTAAGTCCCTAGTAGAGTGCACTGTGTGTGCCCAGGAGCTGTAAATCAAATGCTGCTAGTGGGTCTGCTACCCACATGAGCAGCCTGTAAATGTAACTCAGACCTGCCACTGCAGTGTCTGTGCACAGTTTGGACTGCCATGTCGACCTGGCAAGTGCACCGACTTGCCAGGCCCTAACCTTCCCTTTTCTTACATGTGAGTCATCCCTAAGGTAGGCACAAGGTACCCCTTAGGGCAGGGTGCAGTGTCTGTGAAAGGTATGGCATGTTGTGATGTATGTAACATGTCCTGATAGTGAAATACTGCCAATTTAGTTTTTTCACTATTGAAAGGCTATCTGTCCCATAGGATAGAATGGGAGTTTGTTTATTACTTCTTATAAATATAACATGCCATTGGGACAAGATATGAAGATAAAGTTTAGCATGCCTGAACTCAGAATCTAAAGATGTATCTTATAGTAAGGGTGATTTTTACATTCTGTGTTTGAAAATACCACTTTTAGAGAGTAGGTATTTTCTTGCTTAGCCATTCTGTGTGCCTCTGCTGGGTTGTTTATTGACTGTCTGGTTTTGGAGTGACAGGGGCTGGGGAGGTGCATTCACTATCGACAGCCACTGGGGAGATGAGGTGTGTCCTGTTTTTCCTGGATGAGTCAGGGCTTGGCTGAATAAACCTGGGCTGCATTTAGAGTAGGTGGACGAGATTTCCTTTCACCTTAATTGGCCTGGTCTGCCTTATACAATGCTATCTCCACCTCCTGCCAGGAAGCTTCACCAGAGAGGACAGAACTGGTTTTGACGGAGCACAGGGCTTCTCTGCCAGCTGAGAGAAAAGAGATTTGCTGTATAAATATTGGGGTCAAGAACCTTGAACTTAAGATTACTTCTGGAATTTAAGGGGAGCCTTTACCAAGGAGAAGATCTGGAGAAACTGAGGAGGAGTACTGCCCCTTTGCTGTGTGCTGTCTGGGGTTGGAATGCAGTGGCTGTTTCTGCCAAGGAAAGGACAAGGACTTTGCCTTGTGCTGTGTCCCCCTGCTTGAGGAAGATCTCCAAGGACTTGAAGTAGAGCTTGCCTCCTGTTCTGAAGTCTAAGGAACACAAAGACTTCACCAGCTCCCCTGAACTCCCTTGCTGAGAGTTCTGACCTGCCAAGAGTTGCCTGCTGCGTCATGGGTCTCTGGAGGATGTTTCTGTTGTTGGGTGCTGGAAAAGTAATGCAAAGAGGAGAAGCGTGACACATCTGTACCTGTTTTCGACACTTAGCCAAAAAACTGACGTAAAGACTGCCCGTGGCTTCAGAAACCACCACCAGACGCACCCAGCGCATGATCTACAAAGGCCGAGATCACATGATGCAGGCCCTGCTGTGCGGCTTCAAGAAACAGTGCATTGTGGAACGAAGGCCCTCCCTGCTGGTGCATCGAGAACCCACACCTCCCCGATCCTCACTCATCACACCGGGGTACCAAGTCTACATCAATGCTGGGGCAGCAGTAAGAAAACAATGCATCACCTCCCTACGCAGTAAGGAATTAACACATCACCTCCAAATTCAATAAGGAACCAACGCATCACCTCCCCTGCATGGCAGTGAGGAAGCGACGCATCGCCTCCCCTGGAGTAGGGAACCCACTCATCACCTTCCATGAGGCTGTTTTTGTTTATGATTTTAACGCATCCAAGGTACTTTGTGTTGAAAGTGTTGCATCTATAGTTTGCTATGGACAGCACGGTTGCTACCTTTTAAAAGTCATATTTTGATTATTGTATTATGGATTTTGGTCTTGTTTGGTTTAGATAAGGATTATTTATTTTTCTAAACTGGTGTAGTGTCCATTTGTAGTGTTTTCACTGTATTACTGTGTGTGTGCACAAATGCTTTACACAATGCCTTTGAGATAAGCCTGTTTGCTTGTGCCAAGCTACCAAGGGGGTAAGCATGGGTTATTTTAGAAGTGTATCTCCCTTACCCTGACTAGGAAGAAGGGTCCCTACTTGGACAAAGGTGCAAACCTCTGCCAAATAGAGACCCTCATTTCTAACAGCCAACAACGGTAAATAGCCACCGGAAAATGGCAAATTTCTACCCCTGAGAAGGGCATTTACGCCCGAAATGCATTTGGTTTTTATCTGCTATATTGTGCTATGAAGAGTAATGAGTCATAACGTGCTCAAGGAAAGCTATGTGGCACCTGTTGAAACATGAAGAAAAAAGATTAATGAAATGGAAACAATATTGGAATAAGATGGGAATAAAAGTTGAACAAAGAATAGCTGGTGTAATTTGACTGATGATGGACTTTTTGGGCTGTGAATCCTGGTGCTCTGTCAGCCACACGTGGCTGGAGATTGCTTGAAGATAATTCATGCGCACGGGCGGAGCGCATTCCAGGATCGCACGCCACACATATTTGCCTGTGAGCATCCACGATAAAAATGATAACATTGAAAATAAGTATTCATGGTGTGCACTCTAAAAACACAGTGCTATGAATATACATTGTTTCCGTCCACTGAGAATATTGCACCCAACATTAACTGGATAAAGCTATTCCTATGTATAAAGCTTGGAATTAAGGCATCCGATTTACTTCTCTTCATGGCCAAACAAGCTGAACTCACATCTAAACTACGTGTGAAAGGAATCATGGATTTATCGTGAAACGTTCGAGATGGACTCATAGCTGCCAAGGTTTCAGATTGCTATGTGTGACATTTTCACAATTTCAGTGTAATTATGAGTGACATTTGAACGACTATGAGTGATACTTCCTTGCAAACAAAATCAAGCAATGAAGACGAGAGAAACATATAAATATCAGAAATTACACCCATTTGAGCAATGAGGGACTCTAAGAAAATGTTTGAATGCTACAAAGCACCAGACACGGCAGGATGTATGAAATTACAACGCATGCTTTTACATTGCATGCCTTTACAACGCGGTTTTTAAAACTCAAACCTTGACAACGCATAGCGCTTTGGGGTGCTGGATAGTGAATAGTTTAATTTACCATTCCAACTCCAGTACCCGTGGACACTAGGGAAGGTGTTGGATAGTAAATTAAACGTATTCCCTATCCTAGAGCGCCCCCCAGCGCAATGTGTTGTAATGGTTTGCGTTGTAAAAGTTGCGTTGTAAAGGCACTGCGTGGTAAAAGTTGCGTTGTAAAGGATGTTTCCCGACACGGATGGACAATTCACTAATCTAGTGCCCTTGTAACCTGGTTGTACTGTTTCACCAGGGAAGTAACACCGACTGCTGGGTCCCGGGTTCCTCCTTGGCAGTGGCAATCAGTCATGCAAAGGCACATCGCTGAGGCCGCTCTATCCCACGTGGGACACCCTGGGCTGAGGCGTCAAGCAGGATGTGAGAGGCCCAAACACGGAACTCACAGCTGCCAGTCAGCCTTTAATTATACAGTCTGAATCTCAGCTGATTTAAGGACTGTGCAGCAGATAGTCAGAGGCTGTATTACTTCAAAAGTGAAGACAAAGTACTGAGCAGTAATATAAATAATTAAAATCAATTAGCAGTGAGCACACAGGCCCCGGGGTCCGCCTGGCATGTTGCACCTTCCACTATTATTAACGAGGGTGAGAGAGAGTGTTCAAACTTCATGTTGCACGTGCCAGCTCTCTATGCAATTACAGTTAAAGTTAGCATGACACAAGTGCACTGCTTTAGGCCAAATATCACCTTTCCCTCAGGCCTGTCACTTACGTATATTAAGTATTGCAGCGAGTGGCTCTCCAAGAAGACCAAGGTCGACTTTCTTTGTGCTAGGGAAATAAATCAGTATGGTTCAAAGACTGGGATGGGTGGGTCAGACCACCCCCACCCCCTCCTCCGCCCGGCCCCAGTGCCGAGAGCAGAGAGAGCCCCGCCTGGTAAAACTGTTACGCACTGACCTGTCTTTGAAGATAAACCTTACTACTGTGGTGCCCAATGATAAGATGAGACTCAGACAGAGCAGCCCTGCGGCCTGCCTGCAGATTTACTGTGAATTAAATCACAATGATAAGATTGCAGTTAACCAGGCGCACTGACTCAGGAAGGATGATGGGACAAAGCAGCCCTGCCAGCTTGTGCAGAGATGCTATTGTGTGTGAAAATACTATCTTTAGATGACTCATGTAGTAGTATAACATAACTAACTGTTACGTGAATTACTAGACGAGTTCAGACTGTCTCTTCCCAGTCCGTGACCGTCCTGTGGCCGCAGACCGCACAGGGACCTGCCGGGACCGCACAGCTGAGCTGCAGTACTGTGACTGCACTGCATGATGCACTCTGCAGTAGTCTTCTTCTTCTCCTCCCAGACACTGCAGGCTACTGACTCACTCACTGGCCCCCCGCCCGGTGGCAGTAGTTTGCGATGCCCATGATCACGGGAAACATCCTTTTCAACGCAACTTTTACCACGCAGTGCCTTTACGGCGCAACTATTACAACGCATGTCATTACAACGCATTGAGCTGGGGGGCGCTCTAGGATAGGGAATGGATTTAATTTACTATCCAACACCTTCCCTACTATCCACGGGGACTGGAGTTGGAATAGTAAATTAAACTATTCACTATCCAGCACCCCTTAACGCTATGCGTTGTAACAGCATGCGTTGTAAAAACTGCGATGTAAAGGCATGCGTGGTAAAAGCATGTGTTGTGATGTCATACATCCATGATCACGGATGCCTCTTGCGCGGCAGGCAGCATGAGTGCCTCAGTGAGTGTCCTGTGTCACCGGTGAGTGAAATTATTCACATTGGGTCACTCTCGGCTCCCTGGCACCGCTCTGGCCTGGTAACGTGATGAACGCAGCACGCGGGGGTTTATATTGCAGCGCTGTGCACCGCAAAAGAGCACCCAGGTGAGGACTCGTGGACTGACTCAGATTGAGTCCCCTGCCGTTTCTGACTCTCTTCCTCTTCCTTCGGACGTGACACTAGTACGGTGGTCACATCTGGATTATAATCCCGAGCTCCCATCAAGTGCCACAGGCGCGGCGCCGCACAAATTATATTGCAGCCCCCTGGAGCCAGGCATGACACGGGCTGGACAGTTTTGTTACATTGTAGCGCTCTAAACCGCCACTCCAGAGCTGAGAGCAGATGAATCTTTAACTATTTATGAACTCCGAGCCCAGCAAGCAGCTGCTGGAAGCACGTCTCTCTGAGTGCACAGGCGCAGCCGGAGGCTCGCGCTGGCGAATGCCAAAATGCATGACAATGCATTTCAGTGTGGTGATGTGGAACACCACACTGACATTCGTGAGGGTAACTCCTGATGCGTGATACTTGGCAGGACTGTGGACTATGTGTGTACACATATATCTTCACTCTTCATTTTAATGGGGTATTGGTGGGACCCAGTGGTATAGAATTTGTGTGTTATTTTTGTTACTTTTCTGATATTTTTGTCACATTTCTGTTATGGATTTGTTGTTGGGGTAAAATACATACCGAACATTAGATGGTTATGAAATCATTTCAGGGGATATCGTTTTGAGAATATTTAGTTTCTAAATAATTTTTTCTGTTTCTCTTTGATATCACGTGGTATGAAAGGGTCACGAGGACAGTTTGTTGTTTTAAAAGCACGGTTGAGACCTGCGTGTGTGAAATACTCTGGAGTTGAAGATCTGGGTTGTTTGTTGACAGGTAATCATGTTTTTAGTGGTGCAATTAGTAATTTGAATCCAAGGGTGGGAGGTATGTGAATTAAGCAAGGACGCTGCAAATGCACGCACGGAGCACAGTTACGAATTTCTCATGGAGATACAAGGGGTGGTATTTTTAATTTGTTTAGATTGGTCTTTATGGACGGGTCAGTTTTTATTATTTTTCATTTTTTATTTATTTTGAGCATGTATGGAGTTTCACAGGCACGTAATATTTCACTTGAAGAACAAATAGCGCATAAATTGGTAACATGTAATCTAGTAGATGTCAATCGTATGTAAAATATTTAAATGATTCTGATGGTATGTTTTGCATTATAGTTACCCCTGAGGAAGGACGTGTACGCCCAAAATGCATTGCGTTTTTATCTGCTATATTGTGCTATGAAGAGTAATGAGTCATAGAGTGCTCGAGGAAAGCTATGTGGCACAAGTTGAAACATAAAGAAAAAGGATTAATGAAATTGGAAAAATATTGGCATAAGATGAAAATAAAAGTTGAACAAATAAAAGTTGATGAAATTTGATTGATGATAGACTTGTTGGGCTCTGGATCCTGGTGCTCTGTCAGCCAGAGAGTGGCTAGAGCTTGCTTGAAGATAACTCATGCGCTTGGGCGGAGCGCATTTCAGGGTCACTCGCCACACAGATTTGCCTCTGAGCATCCACAACAAAAATGATAAAATTGAAAATACGTATTCATGGTGTCCACTCTAAAAACACAGTGGTAGAAATTTCTAAAGTTACCTTATAATCAAAAGATCCATTAAATTAGACTTCAGGCTGGCTATAATGTAATAAT
The DNA here is from genome assembly GCF_964261635.1 of Lissotriton helveticus. Classification (NCBI taxonomy): domain Eukaryota; kingdom Metazoa; phylum Chordata; class Amphibia; order Caudata; family Salamandridae; genus Lissotriton; species Lissotriton helveticus. The sequence goes on from NC_136073.1 coordinate 339,400,731, forward strand.
TATTTTTGTTAATAACGGAGAATGCTGTGTATGTACGCCATGATATATGTACACATAACAATGTTGATATCGCTAAATAAGATGAAAATGTTGCAGTGACAAAATGTACACATAATAGTGAGAATGGCGGTAAATGCGATATCAATGACTGTAATGTTATAAGTACATGTAACAACGAACTAATATCATTGCTGTCAAATCCACCCAAGATGAACTCCCCATTAACCCCGAGTAAGAGATGTATGGTCAGAAAGGCCCTGCGACTCAAACCTAAGCCTACTGATTGATAAGTTGCAGGTGGGATTACACTTAGCTCAAAGACAAACATGCATATAGGGCAAACCCAGATTGATCCCACAGATAGGCAGCTATACCACAAAAGGTCCAAGGAGATTGGCTCCAAAAAAACTTGTTTGGCCAACGGCGTGTGTTTCCCAAAATACTAAAAAGTCAGATGCCAAATGTAGTTAGGAACACTCAGTCAATCATAACACAGCATGCACACTACATGCAGTGACCACACGGTCACCATGCCGTACATCTGGACACAAACACACTGGCCCACATTGTGTCTACACAAAATGAAGAGCCACCTTTGCTCCCTCATCAGATGTTGCATTTATGATTCATGAGTGGGCCTGGATTTGCGTACTCTACAAGAATGTGTAAGTTGTTTCTTGTACTTCAAGACCGTATATAATGTCGGCCAAAACCTCTGTACATCGAGACAGTCTTCAGACACAACTCTGTTGATGCGATCCCGGCCGCTGCGTGTAATTAAACCAACCTTTTCCTGTTTTTCCAAACGTTGCATTTTTTTTCATTTTTTCAAGGTAAATTCATATCTTAGCAACATTTTGATACCTTGAAGTATCATCTTTTGTAGTCCTATCCATAAGATAGCAGAGCTGAGTTGCATGTGTGTAAGCCTGTACACGCCAAAGGGGTTATTAGCCATTCTACAGTAAAACCCCCAAAATTGTGTTTTTTTATAGCATATATATATATATCACCCCATGGTAGGCCTGTTGAGCCCTAAGGCAGGGTTCTGTAGATTAAAAAGTAGGAAATGCATATATATATATATATATATATATATATATATATATATATTACCTACTGGCGGTCGCCAGTAGGTAGTTATAGTTAGGATTGGCTACCATAGGAAATCTGCAACATTCTATTGGGAATAACTGGCACCGGTTGAGGAATTTGTGTGTACTTTACCAAAATTTTGGCCAGCTCCGCTGCGCTCCTTCCCTGAAAGTTTCGGGGGGATTCGTGAAGTGGGGGCTGAGAAAACAGGGGGGTCCCAAAACGTGTTTTCCCCATGTTAATTTCCATAGGACGGTCTGACAAGTCTACAGCCCGAACCACTGAACGGAATTACGCCAAACTTGGCAAAATTGTAGAGACTGGTACGCAGATGTGCCTTTGCTATATTTGGTGAAAATTGCTCCAGTGGTTTTCTCGAAAATGGACTTCAAAATCGCATATATATCTATAGGCGCGCTCCGTGCGCTCAACGGTACGCATACCGGGGAGCGCACCCGGCGCGCTACGGGAGTGCGCGAGCGGAAAGCTGATTGGCTGTCGGGTGTCTGTCAACATTCTAAACAGTCTGGAGAGTCCGCCATCTTGTGTCTCGGTAGAGTCGAGACACAAGAGGTGAAAAAAGAAAGGGGGATATAATTAAAAGGGGGTAGAGTAGACACCCCCGGACCCCCTAGGTTTTCTGAGGGGGGCCTAGAAGGACCCTGAAGGGCAAAAAAACGTTATTTAAAAAAAAAAAAATCGCGGGGTAAGCGCTGGGTGCGTTCCCGGGTACGCTCTCCGGTACGCGCACCCTGAGCGCACCACGGGGAAAAACAGTGTAAAAAAATACAGTAAAAAAATAATGTAGAGTGTTTAGTAGTAAGTTAGCTCTGAAAAGAGCTGTTGTGTTTAATGGGTGTTTTTTGGACCTACAAGTAGGTACCAATGCAGAGTCTTATATTCAAGAGGAAAACTCTATTCCCCTCATCTGTAAAATACACACCATCTCTCCTATAGATGTCTTGCATGTTGTAACGCAAGTTGTTGTGGTAAATGGAACCCATAGCATAGTCTAAGTAAGCAGAAACAGATTTATTTACATGTTTCCTTGCTTTCTCAATCTGTGGACAAAATTGGTTGGACCAGTTCCATTTTTGCCTTTGGCATATATAAGAAAATACCAAGGCAGTTTTTGGAAAAAGTGACATCAATTGCCCAAAGATGTCCTTTAAAAGCATTTCCAGACCTACCCCAGTCAAAGTGCCTAAGTCATTTCCACCACAGTGCACAATTATAAGGTCAGGGTGTGGTAAATGCATAAAGGATTTTACCAATGGTATCAATTGGTGAGTCCTCAATCCTCTTTGTCCAATCCATACAATGTTCACATTTGGTAAATCAAGATTGTAAATACCTCTGTTAGTTGCGTATTTTGGAGCCCAGTGGACATAGCTATGACCCACAAACCAGACTTTTGTCATTTTGAAGGTAGGTGTGTGAAGGTAGGTGTGCTTCTAGTCAGATGAGTTGTGGAAATGAAATAGCAGTTTGATTATGATAAAAAAGTGTTTGAGAATCAGTGCAGATGAATAAATAGAAATGATTGGAGCTTTGTTAAAAATCTCTACTGAAAATTAGGGGGAATGCTTTTTTTTTTAAAGATGTCATTTCAATGGTTGAGAAAAAGTCATTTAAAGAAACATTGCATCTTATTAGCTAGTAGATTGAGAGGTCAAGCAGGCTTGATGGATTTTTTTGCAACATAGTAAAATGAACTTGTGAACTCTGTGCTGCTTTTAGAGGGCGTTACCATGGTTACTTGGTGAATGAGCACTGGGGGGATGGGTGAATGTTATGTGAGTTTCAAAGTCTTGAAATCTTCAACCAATTAAAATGTGCAGTTTGGTTTTGAATTTGTGGGGGAACGATTTTCATTGGCTATGTGCAAGAATGTGGCTCTGAAATGAGAACGAATCTGTGCCATTATTGAAAGGCTCCCAGTGAAAGAAGCATTGTTCAGAGATTCTGCTTAAGAATATCTGTTGACTGTGACTGACACTGTTTGACATCTTCCAAACCGTTTTTAAAGGTGAGTAATGATCTTTTAAAAAAGATAGAGAGTTTAAAGATTTTTTACAAGTGTCATAGTGTGTGTCTCTGTGAATTAAGGAATTATATTTTTACCTTTTTCCATAATGTTAGCTGTGTGTTTATAAGGTAGTCTTCTTTATAAATTGTTTTTTATGCTTGGATTCAATGCTGGTTTAGAAATTGTGTAATGGTTTCATTGGAGTTGTAAATATGCTCATTTTTTTGAAGCACATTGTGCAACCTGTAGCATGGGTAGAAGGAGTGAATGTCTGGAGAGGGATAGGAATAGCAGATAGAAAACCATATAAAATGGTGGGAGATGCATAAACACACAGCTATGTCAAAGATTGTGCACGCAGCTTGTAAATATGCAGGCAGACAAAGCAATCTTTGACATAGCTGTGTGTTTATAAGGTAGACTCTCACAGTGATAAGATCTCTCACGGCATTTCATATTCTTGTCTGGGTGTATATTTACAAGCTTTGTGCACAATGTTTGACATAGCTGTGTGTTTATAAGGTAGACTCTCACAATGTTAAGATCTCTCATATTACATAAGGTAAGGTCATGGGATTGCCCCATGTAAAAGGATGCATTGCTGGAAATTATTTTTTTACTACATTTTTTTACACTGTTTTTCCCTGTGGGCGCTTGAGGGCCTCATTTATGAGGCCATGCGTCACTTTTACGCCGCCGGTGCGTCACTTTTTGTGACACAGCAGTGGTGTAAAAATTGCACCTTGTTGAGTTATATTTACAAAGTGACGCATCTAGGTAGATGCGTCACTTTGTAAAGCCCTGTGCCACATTATACGTGCGTCAGGTGTAATGTATGCAAAGGGGGCGTATTGACGCAAAGAAGGGTTGTAGTAATGACGCAGTGAAATCTATGAAATTTCACTTCGTCACTTTTAGGACGCTGTTGTGTCAACATTTTGCACCTGCCTCACAGCAGGTGTAAGACTGATGCAGGCCCTTTCATATAGGGCTTGCCCCATGTGAAAGGATGCATTGCTGGAAATAAGTTTTTTTAAATTGCATAAATAGAGATAGAATATACAAAAAAAGAGAGACATATTTACAAGCTGCGTGCGCAATGTTTGACATAGTTGTGTGTTTATGCATCTCCCCACCAATGCTGTGAGAGATGTTAACATTGTGGAGTCTAGAAGCCTATTGTGTTTTTGTATGGTGTATATTGGAAATGAATTTTGAAAATGAGTTAGGTTTCTGCTTTGCTTTGTAGTGGTCATTTAAATGGGTTGTTTGTGTGTACTTTGTATGATTTTAAATAATCGAATAAAGTGGTATTGACTTGACTTTGACTTGGGTTGTGCTCTGTGTTAAAAACGATTTAGTATGGAAAATGTTTTCAGGTAAAAAGTCTGGTATATATATATATATGCTTATAGATAGGTGGCCTGTTTTTGGCCAGTAGGGACAGTGAAATATTATGAGCAGAGACACATATACTACTTGCAGAGGCAGAGATGGTAAATTACATGTAATATGCTGCTCATGTGTTTAAGTTGACATTGTGAGTCAAACTTCATTTGAAATGGATCTGGCTGAATAATATGCTTACTTGATGTCTTAAAAAATATGGAAGTACATGTTTTTTAAAGACATGGTATATTACATGTGACATTCTGGTCATCTGCCTAAGATCACACTGATGGGTGAATGAAACTTCAGTCATAGTGTTATTTTAGGCACATGAGCAGGATGTTATATGTAATGAGCAATTAATGTTATGTGTTGATTATATATAGGTGGCCTGTTTTTGGCCCGTAGAGACAGTGAAATAATATGAGCAGAGATACACATACTTATTGCAGAGACAGACACGGTACATTATATCTAACATTCTGATCATGTTCCTAAGATCACACTGTGACTGAAGCTTGATTCACCCATCACTGTGATCTTAAGCAGAGTCACACATACTGTTGGCAGAGATAGACATGGTACATGATATCTAACATTCTGATTACGTGCCTAAGATCACACTGTGAATGAAGCTTGATTCACCCATTATTGTGATGGTAGGCATAGTCACATATACTGTCGGCAGGGATAGATATGGTACATTATAACTAAAATCCTATTAATCTGTCTAAAATCACACTGTGAGTAAAGCTTGATATAATGAGCAACTAGAGTGCTAACATTTAGAATATATGGCAAATGTGTGACACATCTGAATGCCTTCTTGATGGAACTAAAGTAAACAAGCATTGAAAATACAATAGATTTGGTGTGATCTTAGGCACATGTGCACCATATTACATGTAATCTACCATCTCTTTGTCTGCAAGCAGTATATATGTCTCTCCTGATATTATTTCAGATTATTTTCAGGTGAAAAATAGACAACCTATCTATAAACAAGACATAACATTAATTAGTAAATTATATTTAACATTGTGGAAGAGGTTTGTAAGTATGCCAATGAAACCTTTACACTATTTGTGGACCAGCATTAATGTCAAACATTCAGAATTTATGGCAAATGTGTGACACATCTGAATGCCTTCTTGATGGAACCTAAGTAATCAAGCATTGAAAATGCAATAGATTTGGTGTGATTTTAGGCACATGTCCATGATATTACATATAATCTACCATCTCTGTCTGTGGAAGAAGTATGTGTGTCTCTGCACAAATTATTTCGCTCTATCTACGGGTCAAAAACGGCCACCTATATATAAAAAAGATATAACATTAATTAGTAAATTATATCTAACATTGTGCAAGCGGTTTGTAAATATGCCAATGAAACCTTTACACTATCTCTGGACTAGCATTAATGTCAAACATTCAGAATTTATGGCAAATGTGTGACACATCTGAATGCTTTCTTGATGGAATCAAAGTAAACAAGCATTGAAAATGCAATAGATCTCGCCCTCTGTGTAACACATACTGTTGGCAGTGACAGACATGGTACATTATATCTAAAATCCAATTAATCTGTCTAAGATTACACTGTGAGTGAAGCTTGAAATAATGAGCAACTAGAGTGCTAACATTCTAAATGTATGGCAAATGTGTGACACATCTGACTGCTTTCTTGATAGAAGCAAGGTAAACAAGCATTGAAAATGCAATAGATTTGGTGTGATCCGAGGCACATGTGCACGATATTACATGTAATCTACCATATCTGTCTGTGCAAGCACTATGTGTGTCTCTGCACTAATTATTTCTCTGTATCTACAGGCCAAAAAAAGAACACCTATATATAAACAAGATATAACATTAATTAGTGAATCGATTTTGACACAAAGCAAAGCACATGTAATGTAAATGAGCTTTTTGTTGTATACTAGTGTTTATATTGTTTACTTATTGTAATTGCTATGTAATATGTTTTAGTGGTGTATAATATGTTATTTTTTGTTTTCCACAGATTATAATCATCCATACAAACAAACAAAAAGATGCCTTCTAAAAGAAGATCAGAAAAAAATTATAAAAGAAAATTAAGGTCTAAGGAAAAAGAAAATCAAGAACCAACCAAAAGAAAATCTTCAGAGAAAAAGAAAAATGCTCCTGGTAAGCAAAGTAAAAATTTTCTGGGGAAGGTATTGAAATTTGAAGCAAAAAAAAGAAAAATGAAACACCTGTAAATTCAAAAAAGACAGGATATCCTTCTAAAAATGTTAGACGTGTACAAGGAGACAATATCTTACTTAGGAATAGAAGAAGTAAGCAATTTTCTGAGATTCACAGACGAATGTTTTACAACAGAATTGTATTAAATTTATTAAAAAATATCAAAAGGTGAAAAAAAAGACCGCTTTTTACAAGACAATAAAACATAGTTAAGATTGTGGATGAAGCATTTAAAGTGAAAAATAAATTGTTTAGTTTAGTAATGAATAGAATTTGTACACTTGATAAGGTAATCAATGTGTTCAAATCAAAATGTAAGTGGAGGAGAGTAATTAATCGAACTAATTTCTGTGATGTTTTTTCTGGAGAATGGAAGCATAGTTCAAGTTCTGAGCCATATTTTAATGAAGAAAGTTACTTTCAAGATAATGATTTGGTGCATGCAGTTGACACCAGTGGTCGAGCATATGAGGTGAAGGATGGTTGTCCGGTTGAAAAAGAAGAGATTGTGTCTCGAAATACAGAAGAGGTTTTAGCAAATGAAGTTTTAGGGAGATGTCCTAAGGCTCCAGTGTATACATGGAATTGTAGTAGTATTTGTAGTGTTCGACAGGAATCAATTGATCTGTTTCGCAATTTCTTACGGACATATACTAAGAAAAGTGTGAAACAAAAAATGAAAATTTTACAAGAGTTAGATCCTTGTAGACTGAGAGAAAAAACGGGTTTGCAAGGGCATTCATTGGCTTGTCTTTCAAGAAAAGTATGTCAGAGTGTTTTTCATAATTTTAGGATGTTAGCAGTGCATCATAATAAAGTGAGGAAATTAGTGAGAAGGTTGTACTATGCAAAAAGTCCAGCACTTAAACTAAAACAGTTAAACAGTGCTCTTTTGCTTGGAACTGAATTAGATGACAAAAAAATGTATGATGAAATTGAGTCTTGTTACTTTGGTGAAAAAGAGGACAGTACAGAAATTGATACAGTAATAGAAGGTAATGTAGAAGAGAATGAAGATTTTAAGTACAGAAAATTTTGAAAATGAAATTATAAAGTTTAAAGTCAATTCAAGTGAAAGGCCTAATTTTTCTTGTGTTTGTTGTCGACGAACTCATTATAAGCATCAGACTAGATTAGTTGATTTATATGTAAAAAGCGAAAAGATAAATAATAATGAGTGGAAGGGTTTTGCTACTTATTTGTTGGTTGAAAATTGTTTTGATTTGGGCTCTGATGAACGTATTTGTACATATTGCTATAATAAATTAAATGAAAATAGAATGCCTGCTAGAGCTGTTCATAATAATATGGAGTTGGTAGACATTCCTTCTGAATTGATGGATTTAAATACCTATGAGTCTATTCTGATTCAATGTGTGCATCCTTTTCAGGCTATTGTTCGCTTGGAGCCTAAGACAGGGAAATTGCCTCCTTCAGATTTACAGAGAGGATTAAAGGGAAGAGTTGTTTATTTGCCTCTAGATTTTAAGAAAAATATTGATACGATTGGTGTTGAAAATGTAGAAGAGGAACCTCTGGTTATTCTAGTTAATGGTGTTCCGACAAAAAGTAAGAAAAACTGGCAAGAATTAGTGGATGTTAGGAAAGTCAAGAAGGCAACGTTGTATTTGGTAAAAAATAATCAGTACTATAGAAATGTGTATCTGGGAGAAGAAAAACAACTGTAGAAGAGGACATTGATGTCTCTGCTGGGCAAATAGAAAAAGTTGATGTCTCTAGAAGTGAAGAAATTTATGAACATTATAGTGTTCATCCATTGCATTCCAAAGAAGTAATGGGGAATGCTATTGACTTGTTTCAGATGAAAAAAGCCGAAGGAAGTCCCATTAGTGTATGGGAAGAAAGTTTGGAAGCTCGTTGTTTTCCACAGTTATTTCCAACAGGTGAAGGTGGACGATATGACGACCGACCTGTTCAAATTCCTGCATCTGAATACCGGACTTCAAGATTATATGCAGAAGATCCAAGGTTTCGTCAATGCATTCCATATGTGTTCCATCTACTGTTTGAGAGTGACTTGTCTTGTCTTTCCTATGCAGTAAACCATATACTTAAAAGTGGAGCACATCTACATAATGTTTCAGCAAGGGATTTTATGGATAAAGTCAATCTGCAAGACAGTGTTTTGGAATCTCAGCTAATTAATCTCATGGCATGTCAGCGTGGTACTAACGAGTATTGGTACCGTCGTCATGGGGAATTGAAATGTATGCTAAGAAACTTAGGAACTCCTACATGGTTCCTCACTCTTAGCTGTGCTGAGTATGCTTGGGAAGACTTACTTGAATTTCTATGAGAGGCAAATAAAAACATTGAAAATATTGAATACAAGACACCTGGAGAACTGTGCTCTTTGGATCCAGTTAATGTATGCAGGTATTTCAATCATAGGTTTGAAGCTATGATGTCTTTTATTACATACAAAAAAAATCCTCCGCTTGGAGAGGTGTTGGATTTTTTTGGAGAAAGGAGTATCAAGCAAGAGGTGCTCCTCATATACATATGCTGCTATGGATTAAAGATGCACCAACATTTGGAACAGATTCAGATGAGAAAGTGATGAGTTTCATTGAGAAGTATTCTACATGTGCTGTTCCAAAAAGTACTGATGAAAACAATTTAAGACAGCAAGTTTTACGCTTTCAAACCCATCGTTGTGGTAAATACTGTCGTCGAAAATACAAATCCAAGGACAAGTTCTACACGAAATGTCGTTTTGCATTTCCACGTCCAGTAACATCGAAAGGAAGAGTCAGTAATTTTTTGTCTTCTCTGCGACATACTGTGACAAGGAAACCATCCAAAAATACATACAACCTAAGAAGCAATGAGTAATCCAAATACATAAATGACTACAACCCAGTCATTTTGTCCATGTGGAATGCTAACATGGATATTCAATATGTGGCTGACAACTCTATTGCTGTGGCTCGATATGTGACGTCTTACATCACAAAATCAGAAAAGATGGAACTGAAGGAAATGTGGGAGGAAATTTCACATGAAAAGAGTCTAGGCAAGAAATGATACAGTTACAGTCTAAAGATGTTGTCGCATCGAGAAATTGGAGCGTATGAATGTTCTGATCGGTTGTCATCAGCAAGTCTATATGCCAAATCTAGAACCATCATTTGGGTGAGTCTAGGTCTTGCTGCAACACGAAACCGAGTTTTGAAATCTGTACAAGAAATTGAGTATTTGGCGGAGAAAGAACCAGACAGTACAGATATTTTGAAGACAAACATGTTGGATACATACTATCCAAATAGAAGTACTCACCTTGAGAACGCTTGTCTCTATGAAGTTCTGCAAACCTACATTTTTAAAAGGAACGTCACAGAAGACGTCAATAAAGGTGTATATGCTGTAATTGGGTGTGAAGGCTATTTAGTAAAACAAAGAAAAGGCCATATGATTAATCATCGAAAATTGAGTTGTGATTCTCCAGACAAAAGAGAATTTTATTACTTAGCACTTTTACAACTCTTTAAACCTTGGCGGAGAGAAGAGGAACTACTTGGAGATTTTCTTACTTATGAAGATTCGTTCAATGCAACCAAAGATACCATAGAATGTCCTGTTTTTTCAAGTTATCTGCAAATGTTGAATGAGGAAATACAGCAAGAAGCTACAATTGCAGCAGAGATTGCTAGAGACAGTTCTCAAGACAGTCAGAGTTCTGCTTCATTGAGTCAGGATCCACTAGGAGGACCAATTATACAAAATGAAGCTGCCACTGCCATGGATGAAGTTGAAAGAGCCATGGAACAAGCTCAGGAGGATGGAGTTGACTTAGAAGATTTGGAAAAAGAACTAAACGTTGAACAGGGACAAATATATGACCAAGTTACACAACAAATTGAGCATGGTTTATCACATGAGAAAAAAGAGTGCTCATGTACATCATTTGTGCCTATCCGACTGTATGTCAGTGGAGAAGCAGGAACTGGGAAAAGTTTCCTGATTAAAGTGATTGCAACATATTTGCAGAAAAAAACAGAGTCATCGCTCTCTTGTGTTGTTACTGCTCCAACTGGGTTGGCAGCACACAACATTAAAGGAATTACTTTACACCACTTATTGATGCTGCCAGTGGAGCATGATAACAAATTACAATACCACAAGCTATCTGGAGAAGCTTGTTGTGAAGTTTCAAGAGTACTAAAGAAAATGAAACTTCTTATCATTGATGAAGTAAGCATGGTATCAAATGTAATGCTTGCTTTTGTGCATTTAGGAATGCAAGAAATTCTTAAAACAGACTATGATGTGTTATTTGGAGGCAAACACATCATTGTTTTTGGAGATCTCTTGCAACTAACTCCAGTGAAAGGACAGCCAGTGTTTAAAATGCTTACACATGAAGATACAAGGAAGTGCTTAGGAAGCATTGGAAATGTGAATATCTGGTTATATTTTAAATATGCAGAACTGCGTCAAAATATGCGACAGGCAAAGGATGAAGATTATAAAAATATTCTATAAGGAGTAAGATTTGGAAAACTAACTGAACATGGCAAAGAAGCTTTACATGGACGATTACTTTCAAATTTGTTTCCAAAGGAAAATATTCTCCCAGAGAATATTTTTAAGAAAATTCCTGAAAACAAATCTGTCATATGCTTGATGCCAACTCTGCAAGAATGTTCAATCTTCAACACCAAAATGTTAAAGTTGGAAAATCAAGAGATTGTGAAACTGGAAGCTATTGATAAAATAGAACATGAAGGAGCCACTATTATTTTGTCAGAAAAGTTGAAAACAAAATTGGGTTCTTTAGAGAAGACAATATCTAAAACTGCTGGTACGGAAAAGACTCTGTATGCATCTTCAAATTGTCGTATAAGTTTTACGACGTAATTTACATGTGGAAAGAGGTTTAGTAAATGGAGCAATGGGTCATGTTGTGGATTTTGTGAATTACCGAAATAGAGATGGAATTGAAATTATAAAAATTAAATTTGATGGTATTGAAGAAGTACAACAAATCAGTCGTTGTTCTGCTCGCTTTTTGCTAGTGAAAGATTTATATGTCAGCAGAAAACAGTTTCCTGTTTCTTTAGCATATGCAGTAACTATTCATAAATCTTAAGGTTTAAGTGTTGATACTGCTTTGGTGAATATTGGAAATTCTGTGGTCAAGGAGGGCATGGCATATGTTGCTTTATCTCGAGTCAGAACTTTATCTGGATTGTACTTGATTGATTTTGATGAGACAAAGATTAATGCAGATGTAAATTGTGTAAAAGAATATAATAGGTTAAGAAGAGAGTATGCTCCAAATTTACCTCAATATCCTCTGTTTGAAAAGCGTGTGGTAGGTCGAAAAAGAAGAAATGAGAAAAATTGTAGTGAAGTTGTAGCAAAAAGAAAAAAAATAGATGAAACAGTAATTGTAAGCAGAAAGGAAATGGATTCAGTTAAAGATGTTGTTGGATTTCAGGTTGAAAATAGTTCTGGTGTCAACTGCTATGCTAATGTAGTGGTTAATGTTGTTTTCCTTCTCCAAACTGTAAACGAACAGATTGCTAAAAATCGTGATCAAACACTTTGTTGTTTATTAAATTCTGTGTTTGGGAAATGTAGCAGTGATAGAACAAAAATACAAAGTGTTTCTGAAATTCGAAAGGTTTTAGACATATGTTCTGGTCTAAATCAATTTTCACAGAATATTCGGCAAGATTGTCAGGAATTTCTAATGTATATGCTTGTTGTTTTACAAGATGAAGGAATAGATGTAGAACATCTTTTTGGCCTTTCTTATAAATGGCAACATGACTGTGACAATTGCTCCTTTTCAAGTAGTACTACAGTACACACTGAAAGATTTATATATTTGACTTTACCAGACTGTAAATCAGTGTATTTTAATAATCTAGTTAGAGCAGCAAATCAAAACATGGTCTGTAGTCAATGTAAATCTGAAATGCTATCAACTTTATTTTTAATAAGATATGGACAGTATGTTATTTTAATGTTCCAACGATGTAGACCTGATGGGACTAAATTAACAACATTAATTAAAAAATGTGTGGCTTCTCAATTATCAATTTCAGGAGGAACCTTTACAACTGCAGCAATTATTTACCATGATGGTCCTTCAACAACATCAGGACATTACACAGCTTATTTAAAATGTGAAAAAGGTTGGAAGCTCTGTAATGATACTCAATTGACTTTCAAACAACGTTTGCCTTCTGAGTTACTAAATTCTTACCTATTGTTCTTACAACCGAAATTTAGGGAAGGTAATTGGCCTATGAAGATTGCAGCAGTTAATATAACTTAGTTTGCTCTTCAAAATTACTTTCTGAATGAGAGTGATGAAGGTAATAAAAAACATGTAGTTCTCATAGAGATAGTATATGTTTATTATATAAATTGTGTTGTGAGTATTATAGGAATTATTTATTAAATGTAAGCTAGAGATGGAAGTAAAACTCTTGTTTCATAACGTGAAAGATGTTGGAGCTTTTCTTTCAGAAAGTCGGGTAAATGAGACATTACGAAAACAGTGAAGTAATTTACATAGAAAAGGACTTTCCATATACTATTTGGCCTCGTGGAAAAGTGGATGGATCAAAAGTGAGTTTAGATATGGTTTTTAAAAATTTACATTATTTAAGTAATTATTCAATGTTTTTTTTAACACAATCATTTTGATTGTGTTTTTTTTGCCCGCTGTTATATGATGAGTACTTTTGAAGTCACTGTTTTAAGTGAAATTCAATATATTCTGAGAAAAGCAAAAATAAACAATTTAACATGATGTTGAAATAATTTTGTAATATCAATTATTATTAAATATATATTCTTTTCCCATTCTCTTATGCTCACTCACCTATTTCCAGCCTCTATCACTCTGTTTAACTCAACCTAACTGGCCTTTTTTGACTCTCCCTCACCTCCCCCCCCTTATTTATTTTCCACACTTATTCTCATTAACCACTCCTTCACGGCTCATGACCTCTCTCCCATCCACCAACTTCCAGCTGTCAGTCACTCTACTTCACTCCCCTTCCCTTTGTTTCCTTTCTTTGTTCCCTCAATAATTCTTCTTCTCTTATTCACCTTATTACACTTCACTCACTTCTTTTCTCACTTCCTCTATCCTCTCACATCCTCACTCCCTTTCCCTCACAGCCTGTTTCTTAGCTTCAGTCTCTGGATCCTCTCACTGTCTCACTCCTCTTCCGTCATGCTTACTCCCTACAAATGACCCACACTCCCTTCCTTACCTTTCTTCGCTCTCTTACACAGTTCCTTTGTGTCACTCTTTCCTTCAATAGCTCTATATTCTCATTCCTTCACTTCGTTTGTCTCAAGCTCACTTGCTTTTATCCTCTCTTTATTTTCCCTTTTTCATCAACCTCCCTGCCGTTCACTCACCCTCACTTACCCTTGTTAATCTCCTACTTTGTCTCTTGTATTGTAAAATATATGTTATAAATATTGTAACTTATTTTGTTTTGTCTTTCACAGATATAAATTTGAATGAAAATTTAAAATTAAGTTGATATTACTTATAAGGTAAGTTTGATGTAGAATATTTTTTTTCTCTATACTATTTTCCATAACCTCACTACTCTTCTTTGATATTCCCACACCTCTGTTTCTTTATAGCGCTTGCCTCACTTATTCTAAATCCCCACATTTACTCTCTTTTTTCACACTCTTCTCTTACTCTCACCTTCTTTCAGGCGTACTCTTTTAGTTTCTTTCCTCTGTCTACTCTTACTTCTTTGTTTTATTTTTTCCCTTCCTTTACTCTCCTTACTCCACTTCACTAATTCCTTTTCTTACTCCCTCTGTCCTCTTACTTCTACACTCCCTTGACCTCATTCTCTCTCTGTTAGGCTCATTCTCTCCGTCTCTTTAGTCTCTCACTCATCTTCTGTCGAGCTCACTCCCTATAACTTAGTTATAGTCACACACACACCTTTTTGATACCTTCTCCTTTACTTACTTTCCTCTCTCTTCCCATCCTTTGCTCTTTCATTCTTTTCCTTTCTCTTACTCTTCCTACTCCACTTCAATAAATCCTTTTGTCAAATCCTCTGTCTTATAATTTATTAACTCCACTTCTCTCAGTCTTTTTCTATTACCCTCAAGTATTTTCCAGCAATACATCCTTTCACATGGGGCAAGTCCCATGTGAAAGTACCTGCATCAGTCTTACGCCTGCTGTGAGGCAGATGCAAGATCTTCACGCCATGGTTTCCTAAAAGTGACGCAGTGAAATCTTATAGATTTCACTGTGTTACTTCTACGACTTTTCCTTGCGTCAATACGCCCCCTTTGCATACATTACATCTGACGCAGGTATAATGTGGCGCAGGGGTTTACAAAGTGACGTATCTACCTAGATGTGTCACTTTGTAAATATGACTCAACATGGTACATTTTTACACCACTGGTGCGTCACAAAAAGTGACGCACTGGCGGTGTAAAAGTGACACATGGCCTCATAAATGAGGCCCTGAAGCGCACCACTGAGAAAAACAGTGTAAAAAATTATAGTACATTTTTTTTTTCAAGAAATGCATCTTTTCACATGGGGCCAGCCGCATGTGAAAGGGCCTGCGTCAGTCTTAGGCCTGCTGTGAGGCAGGTGCAAGATTTTGACACAACGGAGTCCTGAAAGTGACGGAGTGAAATTTCTTAGATGTTACTGCGTCACTTTTACGACCCTTCTTTGTGTCAATACGCCCCCTTTGCATATATTATACCTAGTGCAGGTATAATGTGGGGCAAGGGTTTACAAAGTGACGCATCTACCTAAATGCATCACTTTGTAAATATGACTCAACAAGGTGCAATTTTTACACCACTGGTGCATCACAAAAAGTGACGCACCGGCGGCGTAAAAGTGACACATGTCCTCATAAATGAGGTCCTGAAGCGCACCATAGGGAAAAACAGTCCTTCTCCTTTTTCTTTCCTTTCTCTTGTTTTACTTCATTGTTTTATATATTTCCCTTATTTTATTCTCCTGACTCCACTTCAATTACTACTTCTCTTTCTTTGTCTGTCTTCTTAGTTCTAGGCTCCCCTTCCCTTAATGTCTTTCTGTTAGCCTAATTCTCTCCATACCCTTAGTCTCTCACTTTTCTTCTTTCACGTTCACTGCCTATAACTCAGCTATACTCCCACACTCACCTTTTGTCAGACTTTCTCATTTAGTTTGCTTCCTCTCTCTTTCCTTCTTTTTCTCCTTCACTCTTTTCTCTTCACTTACTTTCTTATTCCACTGTACTAACCCCTTCTCCTACTTATTCTGTAATCATATTTGTATACTCCCCTTCCCTCATACTCTCTCTGTTAGCTTCATTCTCTCTGTCCTCTTAGTCTCTCACTCTTTTTCTATCACACTCACTTCCTATAACTCGTCCATACTCCTACACTCACCTTCTTTCAGACCTTCTCCTTTACTTTACTTCCTCTCTTTTCTCATCCTTCACTCTTTTCCCTTTCCTTACTCCTCTTTCTGTAGTTCAGTAACTGCTTCTGTCAATCACTCTGTTCTCTAAATTACTCACTCCCCTGTTCTCACTCTCTCTGTGTTACCCCCATTCTCTCTGTCCTCTTAGTGTTTTACTCCTCTTCTATCATGCACACTCCCTATTACTGAGCCATATTCCCACACTCATCTTCTTTCAGACCATCTCCTTTACATTCCTTCCTCTCTCTTCCCATCCTTAGCTCTTTCACTGTTTTACCTTCCCTTACTCTCATTAATCCACTTCACTAATTCCTTGTCTTACTCCCTCTATCTTCTTAGTTCTACACTCCCCTTACCTTATTCTTTCCCTGTAAGTCTCATTCTCTCCGTCTCTTTAGTCTCTCACTTCTCTTCTGTTAAGCTCACTCCCTATAACTTAGTTATACCACACACTCACCTTCTTTCAATCCCCCTACTTCACTTCCCTTCTCCTCTCGTCCCTTTTTTTGCTCCCTCACTCATTTTCCTTTCCTTTCTCACTAAAATTAGGACTAGGGACGGCAGCGGTGGGTCTCTAATACTGAAACAATAATCAGAAAACTTTGTTCACCGTAACAAAGTAGGGCATTACAATTTTTGCATTTGATGGAAGCCTCATTAAAAACAGGCTGAATATTTGTGATCAGCTGCTCTGGTCACCCCCTCACCGATGTAGTTGTTCCTCCAAATGAACTAGAGGCACCATCTCTTGGAGTCTTTCGTGCCACAGCCCTGACACTCTCCCGGGCATAGTTCTGGGGGTGCCTCCTCTCGACATGGCGAATCATAGTTGGATTATCAAAATTGTACTATATTCTGGGGTCTCTTCTGCAAAATATAGTATGGCAGATATTGCATTCCACCTTTGGAGCATTACATTTCACTGCCTTCTGAAAATACAAAAAATGGTGGCGATAGTGTACATTAGAGAGAAATAGTGAGAGAAAGAAGGCATGAGATGAAAAAGAGATGTGAAATGCACATTGGAGAAAATATAGTGGGAGAAGGGAAGTAACTGTGAGTAAACTTACTATGTAATACAGAAATGATGCACTTTATACTATAAGTTTCACTTTATACCACAATCATTTCACTACCATCTCATAAATTTCAAGTAGAATAACAGAAAAATGTCTCAAACAATTTATAATTTATAAATATAAATTTATTCTTCAGAATTTTCATAATTTAGAAGTACTTCTAGCATTAATTGATCAGGAATCTCCTCATCAAAACTCTTCATAAATGACTCCTGGAACTCAACATAGTCCAAACATTCCATTAATTCAGCATCCAAAGTCTCATCATTAAAATCCTCCATTCCATCTTCTCTCAAAAGAAGGTCTTCTTCATGGATAGTGTTATAAATAGGATCATTTGAGACCTCAATCAAACTCTCCTCAACAAAGGTTGCCGAAATTTCAAAATTAATATTAACGGTGTCCTCATTGACATCCTTATTTTTTTCAATTTTCTTGCTGTAAATAGCAGGAAAGAAAATCACTTTAATTTATCGTTTTTAGTAATAGATAATATTAAACTAGCTTTATCAAGTATTAAATTCCCCTTACAAATTAACAACTCACCTTTTAAAAAGCAGTAGAAGATATAATACTGTGTAAATTTCACACCAGAAATAGAACACCAAAAATTCCTCACAAATGTACCTCAAAGAGTACTATCACAAAATGGCTGTTTCCCTCTCATTAGAGAACCATTTCATTAGTAGAAAACCAATGGAACTTCATCACACACAAATTCAAAACCAAAGAAACATTTTAATTGGTTGTAAATTTCAAAAGCTAATTGGCTCTTGGGTGTCTGTAAACATTCTAAATGGTCTGCATAGTCCGCCATCTTGTGACTCTGAAGAACAGAGACACAAGAGGTGAATAGACACCATTTGACCACCTAGGTTTTCTGGGGGGGCCTAGAAGGACCCTGATAGGTAAAAAAATAAACGTTTAAAAAAAAAAACATTCGCGAGGTAAGCGCTGGGTGCGTTCCCGGGTACGCTCTCCGGTACGCGCACCCTGAGCGCACCACGGGGAAAAACAGTGTAAAAACATAGAGTAAAAAAACTAATGTAGAGTGTTTAGAGGAAAGTGATGCATTGCTGGAATGTGTCACAAAAATGATGAAACTCCAGCAATGCATCCTTTCACATGGGGCCAGTCCCATGTGAAAGGGCCTGCGTCAGTCTTACGGCTGCTGTTAAGCAGGCGCAAGATTTTGACGCAACAGCGTCATAAAAGTGACGCAGTAATATCTTTTAGATGTCACTGCGTCACTTCTACGATCCTTCCTTATGTCAAATGCCCCTTTGCATACAGTACAGCTGGCGCAGGTATAATGTGGCGCAGGGGTTTACAAAGTGACGCATCTACCTAGATGCGTCACTTTGTAAATATGACTCAACAAGCTGCATTTTTTACAGCACTTGTGCGTGACAAAAAGTGCTATAGCTTAACCCCTCCTGCCTACTAAAGGTTTTTAATTTACTTCTAACAGCGCACAGAGGCTTGCCACCTACATAAGGATGTATGTACCCACTTTCACGGACTAAGTTTACCAGAATGCTGGTGGACGGGACTTACAGCCACGCCCATCACGGGCAGAGTTTCAAAGGAATAAAAGCTTTTGTATTGTGAAAGTGAGTTGGCGGCCCCTGTGTAAGTTCCCATGATGAAGAGGTGTTATGCCTCGAAACACGTCGGACTTGTAAGAATGAGAGGGAGAGGAAGTATGAGAGCTGCATTGGGGCTTAACAAGCGGGATAGCTGAGCAACGTGGGGTGCCTTTCCGAAGCTCAAGGAGCTATTTTTTTCATTATATATATATATATATCTATATATATATATATATATATATATATACATAAAAGCTCACTTCCCCCAGTCCTGGGAGAAAAATAAAGACCGCACACACGGGAATCTTTGCAACGGCAACTTTACTCGCACAGACGCGTTTCGGAAGCAACGCTTCCTTCCTCAATGTTAGTTAGTGAGGGGAGGAAAGAACAAGCCCCCAGAAAACGAAGAAAAACCAGACGAGGGGGCCGGAAGGGGCAGAGGAAGAGGAAGGGCGCCGAATGTGGGGGCCCAGATACGCAGAACGCGAGCCCCGAGGGGAAAGAGATGGTGAGACATGAGGAACCAACTGATAATCTTACCATCATAAATCTCTCCGCGAGGATGCTCTTACCATCTGAAGAATCAGTCCTCAAATTGGGACTAACCTTTTGTCCAGACAGTAACCTCGAGTACACACAGACGAGAATCGATTTGTATCAATTCATTAGGAGACTACGCCTGCATAAATTCTTTAAGACCAAGCCAACAGCTGATGAAGCTAAAGTTATTAGATCACGTTATAGAGACACTGACCTATTGAAAGTGAATGAACTGACAACTTTGGAGCTATTAGAAGAACTACGTTTGGAAAATACAGGGAGGGCGCTGTCAGTGCAACCTGAAACGCTGTCTCAGAGACTGAGGTCGGTGGATATTGAACAAGAAGCCCCGGCCAGTGGTTTAAAATTAAAGTCCAAATTTGTGCCTCCAACTCAAACCGATATGATTGACACTTTCTCAGAGTTAGTGATTCGTGATCTAAGGAGAATGCGTACACATAGGAAACCTGGGAGACACCGTGATAATCTAACTGAATCACAGCGTAACGCAATAAAAACATTGGCTGACGACACGTCAATAGTCTGCAAACCTTCAGACAAAGGAGGAAACGTGGTCATCCTGTCGCGCGAAGATTATGTCCAGGAAGCTATGCGGCAATTGCAGGACAGCTCTTGTTATGAATTGACTACAAAGCAAAGATATCAGTCAAGTATTACAACTTTGCACGGACTGTTGAAAAAGTGGCATGACAAACAGATGCTGGAAACAGAAGAATATCTTTTCTTGAAAACAACACACCCTGTCACCCCAACTTTCTACTACTTGCCCAAAGTTCATAAGAACATGGACAAACCACCAGGGCGTCCCATTATTTCATCTATGGGTAGCCTGAGTGAGAATTTGTCTAAATTTTTAGATCATTACCTATTTGAAATGGTGTTGGGCCTCAAGTCTTATATTCGAGACACCGCTGATTTCATTGAGAAAATTGAGGCGATTACTTGGCAACCAGGATACTGCCTGCTGACTCTCGACATTACCAGTCTCTACACTAGCATTGAGCATGCACAGGGAATGAAGGCGATCCAGTACTTCTTAGGGAAGAGACAACTGAAATATGCCCAACATAATGCTATGTTGATGGAGTTTGTTGCTTTTTGTCTTGAAAATAACATCTTTCTTTTTCAGGATGATTTGTTTAGACAGTTGTCTGGTACAGCCATGGGTTCCTGCTTCGCCCCCAGCTACGCGAATTTATTCGTGGGCTGGTGGGAGGAGCAGGAAGCCTGGGGGCCTGAGAAAGAACAATGGTCAAACTGTATCGTTTGCTGGTATCGTTACATTGACGATTTGTGCATAGTGTGGAATGGTTCAGTAGAAACAGCATGGCAGTATGTAAATGTGCTGAATGATAACAACTGTAATTTAATCTTCACTGGTAATATCAGCACAAGCGAAGCGGTGTACCTTGACTTGAGAATAGAGGTGATTAACAACACGATTCAAACTTCCCTCTATAGAAAGCCGACAGCGGGAAACAGTACGTTGCATGCGTCGTCTAACCATCCACAGAAACTCATCAAGAGTATACCTTATGGTGAGCTTCTACGGCTAAAACGTAACTGTTCCACGAACGAGGATTTCGAATTGGCCGCAAAAGAGAGTAATGACAGATTTGAGGCGAGGGGGTACAGTAGGCAACTGTTAGAGAACACTCTGGATAGAGTAAGGACACAACCCAGGCAGACTTTGTTTGTTAAAAAGCAGAAACCTTTTACTGATATAGAGAAATTTAGGATGGTTACACCTCACTCCAAAGATTGTCAACAATTGAGGAGTATCCTTAAGAGACATTGGCATATTTTGCAAAAGGATAATATCATAGGGAGTGACATACCTGCAAATCCCTTGATTACCTTTAAAAGAGCACGCTCGTTGAGAGATACCCTGGTACATAGTCATCTGTCACCTGTTCCGGTACGCACGAGCAACTTAAAAGATGCGAAAGGCTACTTTCCTTGTGGCCGATGCAAAGCCTGTGCCAATAGTAAAAGAGTTTACTCTTATGAAATCATGGGTTGTGGCACTAGAAAGAAGAGGAAAATAAATCAGTTCCTCACATGCACCTCGCCCTTTGCTGTCTATTGTCTTCTTTGCCCTTGTGGGCTTAGATACATAGGCAGTACAATCAACCCCGTGAAACTACGTATTCTGGAGCATATGCGGGCAATAGTAAACAGAGATTTTACATATCCTGTCGCCAGACACTTTTCGATCAAACATAAGAGCGACAGGAACCTGTTACAGTACTTTTGCCTGGATGCGATCTCAGACAATATCAGGGGAGGGGATAAACTGCAAAAACTTCGCAGGCTAGAATCCCGTTACATCATAGATTGTCAAACCAAAGCCCCCTGGGGATTAAATTGTGGGGAGGAATTGACGGTGCATCTAGGGAGTTGAAATGTTAATGCCAACCAGCATTTCCAGTGTTAACATAAAGTGAATTACAGCTGCACGACAAATGCTTGTTTTGTAAATAGTGTCTTTCAGTAATTAATCATCATTGCGTGTCTGGTATCACGGGACAATGTTTGTCTAATGATGTATTATACTTCTTTTGTTTTCTAAGGATTTTTGTGAAATCTTGCAACTTTATTGTTATTATTTTGAAATGTAAACATCCGAGGGGGATTGGCAAATATGATGGTATTGGGTATTTGGAAATTTATATGGCAACCTCAGTGTTGCCTCAGGCCGATCCACGGCAAGATTTATAATCCATTTCCCGGTAAATTAGAGAGAGGAGATGTGCCGATCCACGGCAGTATTTTAGTATGTAAATTCTGGTTAGAAAGTCAAAATGCTTTTTTCAGAAATGTAACAATTGATAAATGTAAAACATATGGTTTGAAATACTAGTATGCTAATGTGGGATGATACACATTAGCAACATGGCGCACACGCGTCAGTCCTCTCTCTGTGTCTGCCAATACAGCTCGTTTGTCAAATTTGAAATAAATGGCGCCAAGTCGCGTGTTACGGTGTAACTAACATTGAGGAAGGAAGCGTTGCTTCCGAAACGCGTCTGTGCGAGTAAAGTTGCCGTTGCAAAGATTCCCGTGTGTGCGGTCTTTATTTTTCTCCCAGGACTGGGGGAAGTGAGCTTTTATATTGAAGCGCGAAGCTCTGACGCGCTGAGACGAGCACCCGCTGTAAGTGTGCACCGGACTTTGGAGCAGAGAGCTTGGATATATATATACATATCTATCTATCTGTATATTTATATATATATATATTCACTGAAAAAACCATAGGTTATAGACCATATATAGTTAGGAATTAGCATTTACAAAACCTTGAAAATTCACTGAAAAAACCATAGGTTATAGACCATATATAGTTAGGAATTAGCATTTAAAAAACCTTATTTTACTCACACAAAACCATTGAAATTCCATATATAGTTAGTTGCACTAACTATATATCGCGCACCCGCAATCCACTGCTGATCATGTCACATATTACATCATTCATGACATGGTCAGTGACATCACTGATGACATCACTGATGACATCTCAAATGACATCACTGATGAGATCACTGATGACGTCATCCAGTGACTGTGTGTTTCTGTAAAGTTTAAATATGTTTTACATATTGAAGAATGAGTAGATGTATAAGTGTCTGGACGAAGGATTTAGTAGGTGCATGACTGAATGTATGAGTGAGTGATTAAATGTGTCTCACTGAGTGCATGGGTTAGTGACTAAACTGTCTTAATTTGTGCATCATTATGTCTGTTGTTCTGTAAACTGCTGCATGTGTTGATCATTAGCTATACGAGAGGCTATATGTGTTATTAATTGGTTGCCCAAGTATTTCTATGGCAGATTGAGTTTGTGTGGGGGTGGCTGGAAGGTGTGTGACTCTATGCATAGATGTGTGAGCAGTTTATTCACTAGGTGTATGAGTTCAAGAGTGCATGTGGAAACAGCTACATGGGCAGTTGACTGTGTGCATGAGTGTATTGATGAGTGAATGGATATCTCAATGCTACATGTCATAGTAAGTACATATGTAAAACACAGTACATGTGAGAGTTGGCATATATAAATAACTGTGCATGAGAGCCACTGAATGAGTGAGTGGTTGTATCGATCATTGTGAACTTGTATCAGGGATTGTATAAGAGAGTAAATATGTGTTAGTATATGTTTCAATAAGTAAGGTGTGTTTAACTGTATAGTTGAAGAAATGGAGGTGAGATTGTTTCTTTGCATGACTGACTGGGTGTGTGAGTAACTCCATGGATGAGTGGCAGTGTGTGAGTGTCTGTATACACTGAGTGTATCTAAGGTTATATTAGAGTCTGAAGAGGTTTATCGTATTAGCACAAGAATGATGTCAAATGAGATGTCATCAGTGATGTCATCAGTGATGTCATTTGAGATGTCATCAGTGATGTCATCAGTGATGTCACTGACCATGTCATGAATGATGTAATATGTGACATGATCAGCAGTGGATTGCGGGTGCGCGATATATAGTTAGTGCAACTAACTATATATGGAATTTCAATGGTTTTGTGTGAGTAAAATAAGGTTTTTTAAATGCTAATTCCTAACTATATATGGTCTATAACCTATGGTTTTTTCAGTGAATTTTCAAGGTTTTGTAAATGCTAATTCCTAACTATATATGGTCTATAACCTATGGTTTTTTCAGTGAATTTCAATGGTTTTTTAATAGCAAATATCATAAGCTGTCGAATGTCAAGTACGTGGTAAGTGAAAACATTTTCGTGTTTATGCACACTGATCTGCTTTGAATGGTGCCCCCCCCCCCTCATTTCTATTAGGAGTACTCTCTCTTTGCAGATAGTGAAAGGTAGTTAACGCAGGCCTTTGCCCCCGTTGTAATCCGTCGTGCCTGCTTCTCTCTCCATTTGATTGATTGTTATCCAAGTATTTACTGTTTTAGAATTAGTTCTCTTTGGTTTATTCTCTATTTACAAACAAACACAGAGTCGCAATACTCTGTTTAGTCTTTGCAGATAACGAAAAATCGTGTAAAAAAAAAGAAAAGGAATCGAGCAAAATCAGTAGGCCACTAATGGGATCTCTTTTTGACCTCGCTAAAATAGAAACATTAGGAACAACCCCTCATGACAAATACAAAACTAGTGAGATGAACTGAACTCCACACAATGATGGCTGCAAAACAGCTCGGCTCCGCCACCCACCCCGCCCAAAATAACGATAAAGAGCGGCTGCCATGATTGGTTGCGGAATGGCCACAACGGAGCTACGAAATGGTGGTGCTCTCATGCTAACCCCAGCTTCAGTCTGAAACATCCAGAAACACTGTAGACTACCAATTCGATCAGTTCCGGTAGCGCCCCAATGTAACCCGGTAGAGAAGAACTAGCCCTCCCCTCTTTGACTGATGGTTCTTGTTGCCTGTCCCTTCTGTTGTCATTTAACAGAACTATTTAGCCTGCTGAAAGGGGTTGTGTTTCGACCGCTGGTTGGTGGAGACATTTTGACTATATTCTGGACCTGCGTTGTCGCGTAATGCGTCATATGACGCGCCGCGTTAGCGCATCCGGAAGTCATCCGGGGCGCGCAGCGCGTAACGTAAGCATAACAAGTCATGTGACTTGTTAATAAAACTTTTCATTGGTTCATTTTACTTTTCTTATTCTAATGATGAAAGCCTTGGTCATATCACCTAAAAATTACGCTTTTAATTACTTCCGAACATGATTTTTTCTTAAATATATGTTATAATGTTCCAGGCTAATGTACTTTCCCGGAAATTTTACAACTGTCCTGCAAGTAAAATATATTCTTTTTTCGAGAAAAAGAGCGTTTCTTCGTCCCATGACGGAGCCGTTGAGCAAAAGAGGGTCGACCTGCTGTCTTAGTCGCCGATACGCCTGAATATGAGATTCTTATCGATCACTTTATGTTGCAGGAATAGAAAACACAACAGCCCTTGACCATTTATCTTTACTGCGTTCCTTCGTATTATACCTTTTACCCTTCATGTAATTGGTCTGCTTTATTTCACTTGCCTTTTAATGATTCTAAAACAGTGACTATTATTAAAAACTTTACCAATGTATATACTACTACCATGTTTTCTTTTAAAAACCTTTATTGTGAAAATTTCATTATACAAATACGAGCCTATAACCACGTGGGCCTGCCACGGAGCAAACTGTAATCGTATATGATGAATAGACATTTACACTGTAGAGGAACGTAACGGGCGGGCCATTAGGTTGCAAGAACTAAGGTGTCTAACAGTTACGGAATCGGTGGACGTACATTTTATAATTAAAATACGACAGGGCCAGTTACAATAAAATTATCTAGATATACATTTGCGGGCAAGTACCATGGGTGACGTTAATTCGAACTTTCAACAGTACAGTAATCAATAACACATCAGAACTTAATATCAATAGGGATGTCGAAATATTCAATCAATTCTCGTCCCCGCCCGCCATGTGCTTCAAAACTGCATACGTATCTCGTGATTTCAAGGTTCTGCAACCAGTACACAACAAGGAGTTATGAGTCCCATTTATTCCGGCGCCATTTTGTGCGAGGACGGGCAGGTCCAGGATATAGTCAAAATGTCTCTACCAACCATCGACTATGATGATGTTCATATGCTGTATTTATTAGAGTAACACTCATCTGTCCACATGAAATTAATTTACCACAATCTAAACATGTCATTTTAATCTTTCCAAAGTTCTTCTAAATATTTGGGACCGTTTCCCTTGCCTCTGAAGCTCTCAGTGCCACTTCTTTGATAAATGTACTAGCAGGTCAGGGGTTCTCCTCCAAATCTCTCTTTTATGCAGCACTATAATTAATTGGTGCCACCTCTCCATATGACGATGCATGGTATAGTTACCACAACTATATTTTTTTTCGGTTCCTCTGGAGAGTTCATCGTGGCAGATGAAGCGTGTAACGTACCGGGCATTTACCTTTTTTTGCATGTACAGGAAAGGAAAAAAAAATCGAGCGTCCAAGTTCTAAGGTGTCCCAGGGCCATTTTAGTGGACCAGGCCCAAATCCAAAGAACAGGCCGCCATTTTGAGAGTCCTCTTGCAGCCGCCTGTCGCTGTAGCATCAAGAGCAGCCGAAACTCAGCTGAATGGCAACTGAAACGGTAAATGGGCGCCCCACTACATTTCAGCATTGTAGGATGACCACACCAGTACAGCAACTTGCTAGACATCACCTCGGTGCCATCCGGATCTCGGCGCCCCACTGCAGATGAAGTGCCTCTCAACTATGAAACCACCACGGTGACATCCGGATCTTGGCGCGTTGTGCTGCCTTCGGCCTATTCGCACATCGGTCCGCTACTGACGCCATCTCACAGGCTAATGGGGTGACCCACGCCGAGTTTCAGCATTGTAGGATGACCACACCAACTTGCTAGACATCACCTCGGTGCCATCCGAATCTTGGCATCTCAACGCCTAGTGGTATCTTCCATTCAGAAAATATTGTTACGCTGCCTTTGGCCCCATTCGCACATCAGTCCGCAACTTAGACATCACCTCGGTGCCATCCGGATCTTGGCATCTCAGCGCCTTGTGGTGTCAGTCAGAAAATATTGTTGCGCTGCCTTTGGCCCCATTCGCACATCAGTCCGCTACTGACACCATCTCACAGGCCAATAGGGCGCCCCACGCCGACTTTTACCATTGTACGATGGCCACACCAGTGGCACAACTTGCTAGACATCACCTCGGTGCCATCCGAATCTTGGCATCTCAACGCCTAGTGGTATCTTCCATACAGAAAATCTTGTTACGCTACCTTTGGCCCCATTCGCACATCGGTCCGCAACTTAGACATCACCTCGGTGCCATCCGGATCTTGGCATCTCAGCGCCTTGTGGTGTCTTCTACTCCGAAAATATTGTAGAAAATATTGTTGCGCTGCCTTTGGCCCCATTCACACATCAGTCCGCTACTGACACCATCTCACAGGCCAACAGGGCGCCCCACGCCGACTTTTACCATTGTACGATGGCCACACCAGTGCCACAACTTGCTAGACACCACCTCGGTGCCATCCGGATCTTGGCATCTCAGCGCCTTGTGGTGTCTTCAAATCAGAAAATATTGTTGCGCTGCCTTTGGCCCCATTCGCACATCGGTCCGCTACTGACGCCATCTCACAGGCCAACGGGGCGCCCCACGCCGACTTTCAACATTGTAGGATGGCCACAGAAGTGCGACAACTTACTAGACACCACCTCGGTGCCATCCGGATCTTGGCGCGTTGTGCTGCCTTCGGCCTATTCGCACATCGGTCCGCTACTGACGCAAACTCACAGGCCAACGGGGCGCCCCACGCCGACTTTCAGCATTGTAGGATGGCCACACCAGTGCGGCAACTTGCTACACACCACCTCGGTGCCATCCGGATCTTGGAATCTCAGCGCCTAGTGGTGTCTTCTATTCCGAAAATATTGTTGCGCTGCCTTCGGCCCCATTCACACATCGGTCCGCTACTGACGCCATCTCACAGTCCAACGGGGCGCCCCACGCCGACTTTCAGCATTGTAGGATGGCCACACCAGTGCGGCAACTTACTAGACACCACCTCGGTGCCATCCGGATCTTGGCGCGTTGTGCTGCCTTCGGCCTATTCGCACATCGGTCCGCTACTGACGCAAACTCACAGGCCAACGGGGCGCCCCACGCCGACTTTCAGCATTGTTGGATGGCCACACCAGTGCGGCAACTTACTAGACACCACCTCGGTGCCATCCGGATCTTGGCGCGTTGTGCTGCCTTCGGCCTATTCGCACATCGGTCCGCTACTGACGCAAACTCACAGGCCAACGGGGCGCCCCACGCCGACTTTCAGCATTGTAGGATGGCCACACCAGTGCTGCAACTTGCTGGACACCACCTCGGTTCCATCCGGATCTTGGCGCGTAGTGTTGCCTTCGGCCTATTCGCACATCGGTCCGCTACTGACGCCACCTCACGTGCCAACGGGGTGCCCCACGCCGACTTTCAGCATTGTAGGATGGCCACACCAGTGCTGCAACTTGCTGGACACCACCTCGGTGCCATCCGGATCTTGGCGCGTTGTGTTGCCTTCGGCCTATTCGCACATCGGTCCGCTACTGACGCCGCCTCACGTGCCAACGTATTTTCTCCGCATTTTACACCCTATGCCGCATAACAGGTCATGTGACTTGTTTATAAAACTTTTCATTGGTTCATTTTACTTTTGGTTTCCTAATGATGGAAGGCTTGATCATGTGACCTAAAAACAACACTTTTCATTGGATGAAAACTTTTTTTTTTTCCCAAACGATGAAAGCCCCACCTTGTTTCTGGATGTTTCAGACTGAAGCTGGCGTCAGCATGAGAGCACCACCATCTCGTAGCTCAGTCGTGGTCATTCCGCGAGCAATCATGGCAGCCGCTCCCCACCAGAAGCCTGCAGGAGTCGGAGCTCCCAAAACTTTTGATGAATTCTCAAGGCGGAGGGGACGCTTTCGAGAATGGGGTCCAAGACCTAGCAGACAAGCGTCCGATTTCCAAGGTGTCCCAGGGCCATTTCAGTGGACCAGGCTCAAAAAGGAAACAGCCTGCCGCCATTTTGAGAGTCCTGTGACAGCCGCCTATCGCTGCACCGCAAGAGTGGGCGCAACTCAGCTGAATTGCGGCTTTTGACACAGTGGACCAAAAACGGACGGAATGGCAACTGAAACGGTAAAGGGGCGCCCCACTACAACAGATGACACTCCACCTGGAGAGGCCCGTTCACGCCGCCTCCCCCGGGGCGCCCCACGCCGTTATTCGGAGCAGCATTGTAGGATACCAAAACCAGTGCGGCAACTTACTGGACATCACCTTGGTGCCATCGTTCTGCTGCCTTGGAACTATTCGCGCAACAGTTTGCTACTGATGACCCACCCCCCGCGACGCCCCATGCCGTTATTTGCTGGGTGGCAACTTACTAGACATCACTTTCGTGTCATCTAGATTTCAGCGTGTTCTGCTGCCTTGGAACTATTCGCACAACAGTTTGCTACTGATGACCCACCCCCGCGACGCCCCACGCCGGAAATCTGGACGTTGTGCTGCGTTGGGACTATTCGCACAGCCGACCGCTACTTCGTTGTTTTTCCCTAAAAATGTTTATATGTTATTACTATTTTTGTTTTCTTGTATATATTTATAAATTATTAAAGTTTTATAATCTTACTACTTTGTCGGAGTGCTATATATTTTTAATGTGACACATAATTGTAAAAACTTTGATGTACAAAGAGTCATCCCTGGAATCTTCCGCTTCAGGCTCGGTCCCCTCCCCAATCACAATACAGGATGGTTTTCAGATAATAGCAACGCTTCTGCTGTGACGGATCTCATCGAGTGTGGGCCTTGATCTACTATAACTCCTTTGAAGAGGGGTGATTCTTTACAGCTGTGGCCATAAACTACATCTGCAGGGCTAGCTGATACCCTAGGACCAGCCTGGACAATCGGACACAGAGGAAAAGGAGTGTCAGAGGGTGCGGTAGTGAATAGGGCGAAAGGGAGGTGTCGGGCGGGCACAGGGTGTGATTCTCAGGGAAGAGCAGCGCAGATGGGGGGAGGTTTATTACCCATGCATAAGACAGAGAGCGGGGGTGACCACTGCCTGGGGGAGATGCTTGCGAGGGTGGGGAGCCATGCTAAGGATCGACAGCGTGCACAGAGTGGGTCTGGTCAAGGCATCTAAAATGGCTGCCGTGCACGACAAAAGTGTGGCATTTGAAAAAAGACAAGATGGCGCAGACAATGTTTTTCAACACTTCCTGATTTCCTTCGAATCGAACGTTAACAGACGTTGGGGCATATTACCAAAGTTAAGCGATATTTATCCCTAACGATGCTTAGCAACGATTTTTTTACCGTCAGAAATTATCGCAGATAAACCTTGCTATTATCAAGGTTTATCGGAAATACGATAAAAAACGACCGCAATGCATTAATATCGCTGAAAACTCAGCGATATTCATGCATTACCGAGCTAATGCTCTTAGCCATGTTATCCACCTCCCATTGGATAACATGGCTAAGAACTGCTCAGGGCAGGTGGTAGCTTTTGGAGATATTCGCGCTTATCTCGAATATTTCCAAAAGTTGATAATAGGAGATAGCGATGTTAGCGACTGTTTCCAGTCGCTAACATCTTGGCATGCCCACTTTGCATGTCATTAGTGATAAATATCACTCACATTCAAAGTGGGGCCCAAGATGGTCGCTATATTCTACTAGCCGTCGCTAACTGGTGTTAGCAACAGCTAGGTAATACACATATAACTTTATCTCCGCGAAGCGGAGCGCTGTTACAGATATATATCTTGTTTCTGAACGTTAATTTCTCAAAATGCACTGAAGCACATATATTGAGACCTAGCAAAGGCACATCGGGCTACCAGTCCCTACAATTTTGCCAAGTTTCGTGCAAATCCATTCAGCTGTTCGATCCTACCGAGAGACAAGACGGCGGCCGCTACGGACTGTTTGGAATGTTTACAGACACCGGAGAGCCAATCAGCTTCGCTTCGCAAAGCTCCGTAACGCGAAAAGTACGCGAAGCGGTGCGCTGTTACAGATATATATCTTTTTTTGAACGTTAATTTCTCAAAATCCACTGGAGCACATATATTGAGATCTACCAAAGGCACATCGGGCTACCAGTCCCTACAATTTTGCCAAGTTTCGTGCAAATCCATTCAGCTGTTCGATTATTATTATTTTTATTTTTTTTTGCCCCGCGGGGCCCTTTTAAAACCTCCACATCAAACCTAGGGGGTGAGCGACAATGTACTATGCCCCCTTATGGTCATTTGCCCCTTCGCTTTGGCCTCCTCTTGTCTCTCGATCCTACCGAGAGACAAGATGGCGGCCGCTACGGACTGTTTGGAATGTTGACAGACGCCGGAGAACCAATCAGCTTCGCTTCACAAAGCTCCGTTGCGCGTAAAGTACGCGTCCTGGGACGCTGCCAGGTCCGCTGTTACAGATATATATCTTTTTTTAAACGTTAATTTCTCAAAATCCACTGGAGCACATATATTGAGACCTACAAAAGGCACATCGAGCTACCAGTCCCTACAATTTTGCCAAGTTTCGTGCAAATCCATTCAGCCGTTCGGGCTAAAAGTGAGGCCAACCGCCCTATGGAAAACTCAATGTTAAAAACACGTTTTGGGACCCCCCTTTTTTCTCGGCCCCCCCTTGACGAACCCCCCCCCAAATTTTCAAGGGCTGCTCAGAAACAAAATGTGCCATTTTCCTGAAAATTTCAGCCAATTCCGTCCACAAACGCCAAAGTTATTAGACATAGAATTTTCAAAAAACCCATAGAGAAAAAATCCTAACTATATATACCTACTGACGACCGCCAGTAGGTAATATATATATATATGTATATATATATATATATATATATATATATATTCACTGAAAAAACCATAGGTTTCACCCCAGTTATAGTTAGCTGGAAATTGTACTCGCATATAACCATTGAAATTTCCACGTTATAGTTATTTGGACTCACTATAACTTGCGCGTGCAATGCACTGCTGATGACGTCACATATTACATCACTGATGACACCATCCAGTGAATGTGTGTCTTTCCGAGAAATAAATATGTGTTATATATGTATATGTAAAATTTGATGGAAGAATAAATGTTTAAATAAGAGTTTAGATGTTTTAAAAAAAAATTGATTGGTTAACTGGCTTATTAAGTGTATCTTAGGCAATACATATATATGTGAGTAATGTTTAAATATTTAAATATAAGGATTAGTGTTTCACTTTCTGTATAAGTGGCTGCATGGGTTGGTGAGTAGCTACATGTGTATGTATATGGGTTATTAGATGTTTGTTTTAGTATCAGTATGAGTGTTTGTATGGTTTGGTGGGGGTATTACTTAGCACATAGATGCATGAATAACTGACTCTCTGTATGTGTTTTGAAGACAGCATATGTGCAGGACTGTATGGGTGGATGAGTGTGTATATGTGTGTGTTAGTGAGTGAATGACTGTCTCACTAGTGTCTTTATCAGTAACTACATATGTTTTAATTTAGTATATGTGAATATTGATGTATGTAAGTGAGTATATGTGAGAGTATGGGATTGTAAGAGTTCCTGTTTAAATAAGTATGTGTTTCTATAAGTGATTGTTTAAGAGAGTAAGTATGTGTAAGTTTCCTTAGAAGTAAGGTGGTTGTGTGTGTATAGCTGTATATGCAAATAAATGGATGTTCAATAGTTTATTTGCATGTGTGAGTATGTGTGAGAGTATTTTTTGGATGACTGTCGGTGTGTAACATGATGTATAGGTGTATCACTACATATGATGACTGAGTATACGTATGAGTGATTATATAGAACTGTTGGTGAATGAGTGGATGTGTATAAAGATGGCGGAATTATTGAATTGGTTGCTGTAACTGGTATGGGTATCTCCATTTTTTTGAAAATTTTAGTTTCTATTTTTGAATATGTGTTTTAAGGCTTACATTTCAGTGAAAGGAGGTCTGTCACTGTATCACAAGGATGGTGTCATCAGTGATGTAATGAGTGATGTCACTGACCATGTCATGAGTGATGTAATATGTGACGTCATCAGCAGTGCATTGCACGCGCAAGTTATAGTGAGTCCAGCTAACTATAACTGGTGTGAAACCTATGGTTTTTTCAGTGAATTTAATAGGTTTTTTAAATACTATTTCCTAACTATAACTGGTGTGAAACCTATGGTTTTTTCAGTGAATTTCAATGGTTTTTTAATAGCAAATCTCTATAGGTATGAAAAGTAATATTTTTTATAACGAATTTTATATTGTATAATTATGTAATTTTTATTTACATTTTTTATTTTTTTTGCCCTGGAGCGCTCCCGGGGCGCGTACCGGTGAACGCACGGGTAAGCACAATGTTACGGCGCGCCCCGGGGCGCGTACCGGGGAGCGTTCCGTTAGCGCTATTCCCGCGAACGAAAACAACATCGTGACGTTTCGCGTGATGCGTCATATGACGCACAGCGCAAGCGCACCCCGAAGCACGCGAGCGCATACGATCGTGCAACGTCTTGACGCGCTTACACTACGCGCCCACGGGCGCGCCCCGGAGCGCGACTACGGGCGACCTGACCTGTGACCTGAAAATAACACTTTCTATTGGTGCAGAACAGTTTTGGTTTCCAAATGAGTAAAGCCCGGGTCTTGTGACCTGAAAATAACACTTCTCAATGGTTCAGGACAGTTTTTTTTTTCCAAATGATGAAAGACCCCACCTTTCTTCCTTATTCTGACTTTGTCCTTTGACTGAGGAAGACCTGTTTCAGCTATACAGATAATTCTTTTGTACTTTCAAATGGCTACTGTAGCAGCAACAGCTGGAGCATCTGCACCACCACCACCACCACCAAGAGGACCACCACAACAGTACATTGGTGGTGAAGAAGCGTAGCAGGAGGAAGAGGAAGAGGAGGAGGGGAGAAGATGGCTGCCTGTAGAAAATACCCCATACAAGCCAAGGCCACACATTGTATGAGAGTTTTTTTCAATCCCAGAGGGCAAGAAAAAAGTTAATGCCGCCAAAGTAACTTGTCGAATCTGTGGCATGGAACTATCAAGGGGCAACCCAAACAAAAAATATTCATTTGGTAATAATACCATGATTCGACATATGACCCACAAGCATCCTAACAACTACTCTGCTGCAGAGATCAGGGAACTGGCCAGTAACCTCCCCCAGTATTCAAGGACCACCTCCAAAAGAAAGCAACCCACTCAATCGGGACCAGAAACAACGGAGATGATGCCTTGCATTCAACCACGATTTGCAGATTTTAAGAATCACATGTATTGAATGTGGCAAGCTCATCGCCTATGGTGAAAAGAGCGTAAAGCTCGTCGTCCTTGCTGGTG
Organism: Lissotriton helveticus; assembly: GCF_964261635.1. NCBI lineage: Eukaryota > Metazoa > Chordata > Amphibia > Caudata > Salamandridae > Lissotriton > Lissotriton helveticus. Next base: position 339,435,116 of record NC_136073.1, read on the forward strand.
ACAATCACAATTGCCCCCCAAAAAAGTAATTTTTTCCGTTTTTTGTTTTTTGCTCCAGTTGAGCCATTTTCAATTCCGTTTTTGTTTGTTTCTCCCCATAAAAAATACAAAAAAAATATAAAACTGTTTTGAAAAGCCAAAAAAAGTACAAAATGTTAAAAAAAAACATTAAAAAATATAAAACAACAAAAAGAAGAAAAAAAACAGTTATTTTTAGAACTACCTTTCATTTATAAAAATAAACAGTTATTTTTAAAGAATCTCTGTCAATTTTTTTTCCTTAGGGTACGCGTACCGGGGCGCGCCCCCCCAAAAAAGAATTTTTTTTTAATGAAGGAGTTAGCATGAGGGAAGAACACAAAGAGAGTAATGTTAAGAGAAAGAGAGCTACAGAATGAACACAGAGGGATTGTTTATTACATAGTAAAAAACAGAGAAGGTGTAATAGGGTGAAAGTGAGAAAAGTAAAATGTCTAAAGGAGCGAAAGAAGGGAAGAGAGAGGAAGAAGACTAAAGTAGAGATAGTGGGAGAATGTGAGTGGGTGTTGAAAGAAAAAGAAAGGACAGTAAAAAATGGAGAATGAAGGGTAGTGGCGGAACCGGGATAAATGAAGAACGGTGAGGGAGGGTGAGAAAAGACCAGTTAGTATAAGTAAAGAGGGGTGAAAGAGGGGGAACAATTGAATTAGGATAAGACATGGGGAGTGACAAACAGAAAGGACAAAAAGAGTAAAGGAAACAGTACCTGAATGGGTTTGAGTGAAACAGCAAAGAAAGATAAGTAATGCAGTGTGTGTGACTTATAGGGAGTCAGTGGGTGTAGGTCGGGGTGTGGGTGTGTTAGGTGTGTCTGTGGGTGTGGCTGTGTGGGGTGTTTCGGTGTGGGTGGAGGTGGAGGTGAGGGTGTGTGAAATATGTGTGAGGAGTGTATGGGTGTGGGGTGTATATGTGTTCGATGTATGTGTGTGTATGGAATGTGTGTGTGTGTGTGAAGAGTGTGTGTGGGGGGAATTTTTGTGTGTATGAGGTGTGTGTGTGGTGTGTGTGTGGGGTGTATGTTAGAGGTGTGTGTATGTGTTGGGAGGGGGATGAGGTGTGTGTGTAGGAGTAAGGTAAATAATTAAGAAAAAGAGAATGAGTGAAGAAGCAAAGGAAGGGAACAGAGGGTAAGTGAAGTAAAGAATTGGGATTGAAAGAAGTTGAATATGAGAGGGGAAATTGGGAAATTGGAGTAAACATGTAGAATAAGAATAAGTGAGGGAAACAGAGTAAAGACACAGGAGTGAGGTTGGTTGAGAAAATATTAGTGAGCTTAAAGCAAAGGGTGATGACAAAATACATTTTTTAGTCATACCTACCATATAATAAGCGTAACTTTAATTAAATTTTTTTACTACACTTTGTATCTGTGAAAGAGAGAAGAAAAAATAAGTTATAATCAGTAAAATATGTATTTTAAATTAAAAGATACAAATGAAGAGGTCAAAAATCATAACAGTGTATTTAGAAATATTGTAAGATTGAAGGACACAAAAAGGGAATGAAAGTAAGGGAGAAGGATAAAAAGAGAAAAAAAGAAATAGAAGGAGAGCAAATTACTACGAGTAAGGCATATAGATTCGCTGACAGAGAGGAAGAGAAGAACAGAGAAATGAACTGAAGGTAAGAAAGATACTAAAAGAATGTGAGTTAGCAAAACTAAGTCAGGAAACAGTATTAAGTAAAAAGATAATAACAGAGACGGAAAAGAGTCTAATTAAGGATGCATTTAGAAGATTGAGAAATAGAAGATAACTGAGAGTAAGTGACGAACAGTCAAAGTGAAGGGATGAAGGGAGAGAGGATAATATACAATGATTGAGGGAAATGGAGTGAGGAAGTTAGTAGACAGACACACTAAGAGAAAAACTGAGTGAAGTGGAGTACAATAAGTGAGCAAAGGAAACGAGTAAGGGAGCAAAAAAAGGAAAGAGAGGAAAAGACGACTAAAACAGTGGTACTGAGACAAAATAATTTGGTGATGAAAGTAAAGAGAAAGACATTGAAAGAAAGAAAATGAGGGATAGTAATGGAACCAGAATAAAAGAAATGGGATGAAGAACGATGACAGAGGAGCAGTGAAGTTGTTGTAAAAGAAATGATAGAAGGTAGATAAACACAAGTGAACATAACACAAGGAGAGTGAGGCACTGAGGACATAGAGGTAGTTAACGAAAAATAGAGAGAAGAGATCAAAAGAAAGGAGCAAACAAAGATAAGCGAGGGAGAGTGGGTGATTTATAGTTATAGAGTGCGACAATACTGCTGAGTGAGTAAAGAGGAATTACTAAAAGAGCAAAGGAGGAAAATACGGAAAAGGGAAGTAAAGCAGAGAGACTGAAATCTGAAAAGTTATGCAAGGGAGAGAGGGGGTGCAGACAGTTGAAATGAGAATGAGGGGTTGTGAAAGAAGTGGAGTAAAGGAACGGGGTTGAAAGAGAGTGAAAGAAAGACATTATAAGTGAGTAAAAAAAGCTGGAAGAGGGTGGAAAAAGAAAAGTGAATGTGAGACAATGGGAAAATAATTTAAATTACAGAATACAAACTATAGATTAACTTGTACAACATGTTACATAGTTTATTTTTGCTGTTCTCGGAATATATTGAATTTCACTTAAAAAAGTGAGTTCAAACTACTCATCATATTACAGCGGGGAAAAAAAAAACACAATCACAAAGATTTCCATTTCATCGACTTTCTAGAAGAAAAGCTCCAAGAACATCTGAAATATTTTCATTATTTTCATATACTCCTTTTTTTCACTCATGACTCTTTGCTCATTCCTTAACTTTTCCTTTAGGCCAAATAGTGTTAGATGTATGAGCATACTTTCAAATGAATTTAAAGAAACTCTGAAATTACCGTCTTTAAATAGCAAACTAACCTTTATTAACTGCTCCCGTCTTCATAGGCCAATTACCTTTACTTAAATTTCGGTTCTAAAAACACTAGATATGAATTTTTTAAGTCAAAAGGCAAACGTTGTTTAAAAGTCAAATGAGTATCGTTACAAAGGGTCCAACCTTTGCAACTTTTTAAATAGCATGTGTAATGCCCTGATGTTGTTGAAGGACCGTTATGATATATAATAGCTACAGTTCCAAACGTTCTTCCTGAAATTGATAACTGAGAAGCCACAACATTTTTAATAGAAGTTGTCAATTTCGTTCCATCAGGTCTACATCGTTGGAACATTAAAATGACATAGTGACCATAACTTTGTAGAAATAATGTGGACAGCATTGCAGACTTACATTGGGTACACACCATATTGTGATCAGCTGCTTTAACTAGATTATTGAAAGACACTGATTTGCAGTCTGGTAAAGTCAAATATATAAATCTTTCAGTGTCTATTCTAGTAGTACTTGATGAAGTACAGTTATCACAGTCATGTTGCCATTGATAAGAAAGGTTAAAAAGATTTTTTAGATCTACTCCTTCATCTTCCAATACATCAAACATATACATTAAAAATTCCTGACAATCCTGCTGAATTATCTGCGAAAATTGATTTTGACCAGAACATATGTCTAAAAGATTTCTAATTTCTGAAACACTTTATATTTTTGCTCTATCACTGCTACATTTCTCTAACACAGAATTCAATAAACAGCACAATGTTTGATACCGATTTTCGACAATCTGTTTTTGTAAATTTTGAAGAAAAAAAACAACATTAACTACTACATTAGCATAGCAGTTGACACCAGAATTGTTTTCAAACTGAAATCCAACAATATCTTCAACAGAATCCTTTTTCTTTCTCTTTACAATTACAGTTTTATCTACTTTTTGCCTTTTTGCTAGTACCTCACTGCAATTAATCTCATTTCTTCTTTTTCGGCCTACCACACGTTTTTCAAACAGAGGATATTGAGGTAAATGTGGAGCATACGTTCTTCTTAACCTATTGTATTCTTTAACACAATCTAGATCAGCACACATCTTTGTTTCATCACACTCAATCAAGTACAATCCTGATAAAGTTCTGACTCGTGATAATGCCACATATGCCATACCCTCTTTAAACACAGAACTTCCAATGTTCACCAAAGCACTATCTACACTTAAACCTTGAGATTTATGAATTGTCACTGCATATGCCAAACAAACAGGAAACTGTTTTCGGCGAACATATAAGTCTTTCACAAGCAAAAATCTAGCTGAACAAGGGGGCGCTAGAGGGCGCACAAGCAGAATGGCCACACTTGCGTGAGGCTCCTGCTGCCTGGAGAATTAATCCTTTAATTATTTGCTTAAACCAACTCCTTATCGGTCAGAATTGTGATCGAGTGCTGAGAACCTATAATTACAGCAGCGGTGAAACTTTGACGGCTCTACAACCTAGCACGGAGGAACTAGAAGCAGCGGTCTCCCTGCCGGGTCCCACGCTGGAAGGTGGTGGAGCAGACTGCGGGGGCCGGAAACCTACGCCAGGCCGCGGCGCACCACGAGGCGAGCAGGCATTACACGGGGAGTGAGCTGCGGAGGCGCCCGGCCTTGGAGTTGCTGCCTCACGGACGCTACAGTGCCTTTTCGGACTTTAATGACCAGAGCCTGGCACACGGGGACGACCTGCGCGCTGCCCCCGGGGGGGCTGTGAACCGGAGCAGTAACTAATCAGACTTGCGGTAAGGAGCTGGGACCTAGGACAATCCAGCAACCTCTATTGAGCACACCGGCCGGCTGGGGGTTCTAGAGGAGCTGACACAACCCTGTGGCGATCGAGGAGCACTCTGCCCGCCGCCCCATCCCGTGATAGTGCCCGTGGGCACTTTGGCAGCAGTGAGTCGCCCGTAGCGGTGGTGTCCGGGAGGCCCCCAGCTTGCCATACGTAGTCTCGATAGCTCACCGGGCCTGCTAACATGAGTGACAAAGAGCCCTACCGCTAAGACCGGAGCAGTAGCTGGGCCAGCGCAGGGATTAGCAGACGCCTATACACGCTGCAGAGGCGGATCCACGGCTGCTGTTGGCCTCGGGCGGCGGTGCGGGGTCCGGGCGTTGCGGGCGCTTTGGCAGCAGTGAGGCCCTGTGGCACCCGGTGGGGCCGGCGCGCAACCCTGAGGCGCTACGAAATCTATGCTACACCATTGATCTCTCGCCTTTGTCTCGGCGGAGGCATAGTGCAGGAACATGCTTGTGGTGCACTGACGCCATATGGGACTATCGGCGCTCCGGGGTGCCGCACTGCTCACAGGCTCAGGGACAGTGCACGAAGAGCAATGCTTTAGCTCGGCCCAAGTGAAGTGCCTTACAACGCTTCAGGTGCTATAGTGCGAAGACAGTGCGACTGCTTGGGTGGACTCCACTCCTGAACAACCACTTTTGAGAGCGGTGTGGGCACGAATTGTGGACTTCCTGTTCGCCAGACGCGAGACGCAACCGCGTGGCCCCCGTTGTCCCCTCAGATATCCCAGGCCGTGGGGCCCGCCTGCTGCAACACTATTGTATTTTGCCGGCCACTTGTTGCGCACTTACCTTCGTCACCCTCTTGATCTGTGCACAGAAGTCATCGCTCTGGTGGTAGAAACGTGGTTGCCCCTGCTCCCGCCCCGGTGGTGCGCCTCAGTGGTCTATCTAACCTGTTTTGAACACTAGGGATACGGACGTCCGATCGCACTGCACCGCGCTCGAGCCGACGAGCACTTGCCCTGACCAACTTCCACGAGAACCGCGACCATAACCTGTCGCCGCAAGACCATACAAGAAGCCTAAAATGGGGAAACCGGATAACAAGCAACCTAAGCTGACATTCGAAAGCTCAAGTAGCAAGAAAGGACTGAGACATACGCCGGATGCAGCAGGTTACCGGAGCCCCTCGACAGCTGAGACAAGTCTCGCCTCCTCCGATTCTGCAATACACAATTGATGCAAGAAATGAGACAGGGATTTGCTACGATAGTAGACAAAGTGGACCGGATATCATCCAGAATGGACGCCATAGCACAAAAAATGGATGTACACGAGGAACGCATCACGGAAGCCGAAAGGCGCATATCTGATCACGATGATACGACGGCCTCTCATTCCACGCAACTCTCGAGAATGGACAATGTCCTCAGAATCATTGCGGCTAAGAACGAGGAGTTGGAAGCCCGCAGCCGCAGGAACAATATTCGCGTGATAGGTGTGCCGGAATCCACCAACACGGGGCGCATGGAAGAATACGTGGAAAAAATACTGCTAGCTGCAGTTGGAAGTGAAGCCTTTTCCAAACAATTCATTGTTGAGCGAGCACACCGATCGCTTGGGCCGCAGCCTAAACCAGGTGCTCCACCGAGGCCCATAATTGCGCGTCTCCTCAACTACCGTGACCGCCACACTGCATTGAGAGCAGCGCGCACCAACCGCACTCTCTCCTGTGATGGAGTCAGCTTCTCCATTTACCCTGACTTTACACATGTGGTGCAGGAACAACGGCGGAAATTGTTGGATGTAAAGAAAAAACTCCGTGCTCTACAGATTGACTATGCTTTATTGTACCCTGCTAAGTTAAGAGTGACCCACCAAGCAAAACAACGCTTCTTCACCAATCCACAACAAGTGGAGGACTTTTTGAAAAGTCTGCGTCGTGCAAGATCTGATCACAGAAACAATGAAGATGGAGAGCATGATGACGAACAATCACTACGTGAAGAACTGTGATTCCTGGGCCCGATATATTTCACATTAGTCTGTCTTATGGATATTGCTCAGGCGGCCTGAGAGGTTGCTGACTGAGAGACGACGCCGCTGCTGTGTGAACATACTAAGGGCGGATACTGGACTGTTGGTGGTAATGTACTCCAGGCCCCACCCCCCCTTCCCCTTGGCTATGCCCATGGGAGGCCATACAGGATGCTGGGTGTGGTGGAGGGGGGTGGCTTTGTGCTTGCCTCTTGATGTTCCCCATAGGGTATACCCCATTGACCGTGTTGCTTACTTTGCAAATTTTGAGTTGTTTGGTTGTGGAGGGGGGTGGAGGGTGGGTTGGGAATTCTGGCAAGTTGGGGATGCTCCAGTGGGTGGAGGGTGGAAGGATGACCTCTTTAAATGACTTGTGGTTCTGTAATGTCATGGGTAGTATTGATGCATATATGATGAGCATGGTTGGCAGTACCTGCTTCAGTATTGGGATATGTTCCATGTTACAAAAAGGAATGGTCAGCACCGATGTTTGGGCCCGTATCAAGATGTCCGCATTGGACGGCGGTAGGGAGGAGGGAGGTTCAGCTGTACCTTTCCATAGCCAACTAATGCTCCAGACTGTAGGCCTGTCATGTAATGTATCTGCGGGGATTGATGCTGCTCAGGCACTGATGTTTTTTTTCTCTACAAAGAGTTGGAGATCTCAGTTACGAGATGTGGGAGGGGGAGTTCGGGAATGTTATGGTTAACTTGGAAGTAACGACTGATGAAGAATTGTTAAAACTGGATCCTTCAGGATCGCTTGATGACTATATTAACAGGACGTACATTGAGGTGCATATATTACACATTCACACTCCTAACGGAGACACATTGGCATGTATGACTTGAGGAGGCTTGAATTGGGGGGTCGGCACAGCAGCGACACTCACTGCTCTACGTTTCCCTTTTGCTCGCAGTGTTGGGCTGCTATGGTCTTCACTGACACAATTTGCGGCCCTTGAACGCAGTCGCACACATGGAAGGTACTGATTTGAATGTCCTGTCGTGGAATGTGAGGGGCCTGGGAGACCCAAGAAAAAGAGGCAAATATTAGCTTACTTGGATCACCATTCAATACACATAGCCTTTCTCCAAGAGACCCACTTCAACCATCGATCAGTTCCCACCTTTGCTAATAGGTGGGCGATGTGCACTGCCTTTTCCTCTTACTCGACATATGCGAGAGGCACAGCGATCTTGATAAGGAGAGGCACACCCTTTGTTCTAGCAGGCATCAAAGTGGATGGTCATGGGAGGTATTGTATAATGTGGGGCAGAATGGGACATATAGCTATCACGTTGGTATGTTGTTATGGCCCTAACACGGATGACCCCCATTTCTTTGCAGACCTATGGGCGGCCATTGTAGGCACGGGTCCACAGCAACTTCTATGGGGGGGTGATTTTAATACTTCGCTTCACCCTGCTGTAGATAGATCGCACCCTGCCCCACATCACTACACTAAAGCTAGAATGACATTACTAGAATCCATCAACGATCATAATCTTATAGACGCCTGGCGACGTATGCATATGGATGCAAGGGAAGGTACACATTTCACGGCGCATGCGCGTTCATGGGCGAGGCTTGATTATATATTCATCTCACCGCAGCTATATGCTGTGCTTACTAATGCGCAACATCTCCCCAGAACCTACTCTGATCACTCGCCTGTCCGCATCACATTGCGGTCGACGGACCTTGGTCCCCCTCCGAATGCTTGGCGGTTACAGCCTACGATGTTGTTAGACAATGCATTTCAGGAAGAGTTGCGGGAGGAGTGCCTAGACTTCTTCAGGCGAAATAAAGATTCTGTAAAAGATGTGGAGACTATCTGGGACGCCTTTAAGGTCACTCTGAGAGGTATATGTATAGCAAAAGGGTTGGGAATTTTGAAGAGTATAGTAAATCGATTGACGCTTTTGGAGGGCAAACTTAAGACCCTTGAGACTGCCCTAATTGACAATCCTGACAATGCCACCCTTTCCAGCATACGCGATACACTTACCGAATATACGGATGAGGCCATTAGAGAAACCAAATTCAGGGGCAAATATTGGACGGCACGTCGGTATGGTGAGGGTGAGAGGCCGGGAAAGGCGCTAGCTGCGACTATAAAACTGATGAGGCCCTCTAATGTAATACTGGAACTTGAACTCTCAGAAGGACTGGTATATAGGGACACTATGCAGATTCTTAATGCATTTGTAGACCACTACAGCGCTCTGTACACGTCCACTAGAACGGACAGGCTAAATTTGCAGGATTACCTTGCTGATGTGTCCCTAGGGTGGCTAAGTGATGCGCAAAGAGCCTTTCTGAATGCCCCATTTGAGCTTGATGAGGTGAGGGACGCTATTATGCACATGCAATCAGGGAAGGCCACGGGACTTGATGGAATCCCCATAGAATTCTATAAAACATACATTGATTTAATGGCTCCGGTATTGAGAGAGGTATATGAAGATGCCCTGGAAGTAGGCCACTTACCCCCCTCCATGCGCTTCGCCCTAATCACCTCATTGTTGAAACCTGGTAAACCGGCACATAAATGTGATTCTTATCGACCACTCTCATTACTTAACTGCGATGTGAACATTCTGGCTAAATTGATTGCTACACGTATCAGTCTCCTGCTCCCTAACCTGATCTTACCGGACCAATCGGGCTTCGTGCCAGGCAGGGCAACGTCCCATAATTTGCGGACCTTTTTCTCGATCCTGAACACTGTTTCTGAGGATCTACCAATGGCGGCTGTTTTCCTTGATGCCACCAAGGCGTTTGACACCTTGGAGTGGGATTATGTGTTTCAAGTGATGGAGCGCGTGGGATTTCCGGCCCTATTCCTCTCATGGATCAAGCTACTATATGAATCTCCAGAGGCTAAGGGGCTCATCAATGGTAAACTCTCCGCGGCATTCCCTATCACTAGAGGTACCAGGCAGGGGTGCCCCCTATCGCCGCTGTTATTTGCTATAGCAACGAAACCACTTGCGGCACGACTGAGACAGCGGCACAACGACAAGGCACTAAGGTGTTTTCAACGAAAAATACTTATATCTCTTTATGCAGACGATATTACTTTATATATACGTGACCCCAGTGATAATTTAAACCTGATTCTTCGTGAATTTGTGCATTTTGGTAGACTCTCCGGAGTCCAGATCAACTGGGGCAAGTCTTGTATATTTCCTCTTACGGCCTCTACGAAACAGTTTCCGCTGTATTATCCTATTCCCTGGTGTGAGGGAGATTTCAAGTACCTAGGTATTCGCATAGAAAAGAACCGAGACAAATTGATGAGGGCCAATTATGGTACGACAATGAATCGCATCACAGATAATATATCACGGTGGATCACACTACCCCTTTCCATGGCGGGTAGGACCTCACTGATCAAAATGGTGATCTTGCCTCAATTGTTATATTTATTTTTAAATATTCCTTACTATCCAGGCCGCTATTTTTTTTCACAACTTAGAACGGAACTTATCAGGTTGGTGTGGGGCGGGAAATCGCCTCGGCTCCAGTGGGATATCCTCATTAAACCATATAGTAAAGGAGGATTTGGTGTTCCTGAAATTGAGCTCTATTACCAAGCTGCGCAGGCTCATTATGCCTTTTATTGGGTGAAACAACCTCGATATATGCCTCAGTTAGCGGCAGAACACTGGCTGGCTCATCCAATACCTATCGAAGGTGCGCTGTATACTCTGGTCGAAGGCAGAGATAAAACAGCCACACCGGTGCTGAGCACGGTAACGACATGACCCGATTGACTCGCAAATTGGGAATGGGCATGGTGTACGCGCCGCTCTTGCCCCTTGCCTATCACCCAAGTATGCCCCTACTACAAGAGACAGGATTTTGTAAGCTAATTCATAAATTTAATGTCAAAACGTGGGGTGACCTATATCACAACGGAACATTCCGTCCCATAGAACATTTCGGTGAAGGTGTACAACTGACCCCACTCGATGTCTTTCTCTACATTAGACTCAAGCAGGGACTCAAGGCCCTTACACCTGATTTTCCAGAGGAACCCCTTACTGTTGCCCCACTGCAGCGTATGCTCCAAGACGATACCCCTAGCAAATTAGTCTCAACTATCTATAGATCGGTCCACACACTGATGGAGACTCCAAAGCTACCAGCTAGGGCTAAATGGGACCAGGAACTGGAGGCCCCACTGTCGGACAGGCAATGGGAGTTCTGCCTTCTGCAGACTGAACGCATCTCCTCTAGCAGCAGATTCAGAATTATTCATTATAAATTTGTCCATAGACTTTATTGCACTCTGGCCCGGATGTATCGCTTCAAGCTTCGCTCTACAGATAATTGTGATAGATGTAATGCCCCAGGTGCGGATTTTCTCCACTTGGCGTGGGCGTGTGATGTTGTTCAGAGGTATTGGTATCAGGTGTTTGCCACCCTCTCAACAATGATAGATTTGAATATTGACCCGTCCCCCATCATGGCACTGTTGGGATATGTGGAGTCTGTCCCAGTAGCACATTGCAAATTTCTTACGCTTGCCTTCCTAATGGCCAAGAGGCGAGTGGCATGCAGATGGGGCAGGGGGAGGGCCCCGAAATTCAAAGACTGGCTACGCGACCTCACATATTGTCAAGAGCAGATTGCCACGTATTCGGAGCTATTGCCAATAACCTCACGACCTGCTGATATCTGGGGCCCGCTCACAGGTTATCTGAGTTGAAGGGTTGAGGATGAAGGTGATGAGATACGTACTTAGCTGCACATCCACCCAAGTTCACCCATTTGCTGCAACACAACTATGTACACATCACAACCACCTCCATAATGTCGAAGCACTCGCGATGTCAGAGACACAGTGACATAATATGTGTGGGTTTTGAGGGAATGGTGTTGGAATGGGAAGCTCCTGCGCCTTCCAAGCTGACTATATGGAGTTGTGGATCGTCCCCTGCTGTGGAGAAAATTGTTTGATTTGGGCATGCCTCCCCGCTTACTAGACCTGGTGCGATCCCTTCATACGGACACCTGGTGCCGAGTGTTACAAGGAGGAGAAAGGGGTTTATCACGGGTTATCCCCTCCATTAATGGATTAAAACAAGGCTGCCTACTTGCACCTCTACTCTTCTCCCTGTATATTGCTGATCTACCTGCTACCCTTTCATCTTGTGTTGGCATAGCCCCGGTAGTGGGAGGATCTTCTATTTCCTGCTTGCTATACGCAGACAATATTCTTATCCTGGATTTAACTCCTAAGGGATTGGCCAATCGTATGCAGGCTCTACATCTGTTTGCAGAGTCCCATTATATGAGGATAAATGCCTCAAAAAGCAAAATCATGTGCATTACAGGAAAGAAAAAATCTAAATCTGAGAATTTTGGGTGGGCAGTAGGCGGCCAGAAACTGGAGGTGGTTAAGACAAATACCTTTTTAGGAAAAATAATTTCCGCTAACTTGAGTGAGAAGCCTCATATTGACAGTAATTCTCGTAAAGCCTGGTCCCAAGGCAAAAGTCTGAGTGCACTTTACTCCGCCACAGGGAGAAGACATTTTGCTTGTTTACTGGAGGTTTTTAGGGCACAAATTCCTCCAACGTTACTGTATGGAATGGAACTGGTTGACATAAAGCATTGGGGCTTTCTGCAGAAGGTAGAAGGAAAATTATTAAGGTCTATTACATCTCTTAACCCGGCCTGTTCCGTGGCTGCGTGCAGAATGGAATTCGGTCTCCGTAGCAGTTGGGCGCAGGGCCTATCAGCTTTAGTTCGATGGGTTGCTAGCCTCGCTAGAGGTGAAACGGGGACTTTGAGATTCCTTCTTAAAGGGGAATTTCTGGGTAATTTAAAAGAGTACTCCCAAATTGTTAAGAACTTTAGAAAGGCTGTGGCACTTCTCGAATTAGTAGAGAGTACTCTTTTTACTATCTCTCCTTACCAGTTAAAATCCCTTTTGAAACAGGCGTCATGGGATTTATGTTTTACGTTGGATAAAAAGTCTATGCAAGCAAAGAGGGGAGGTGATCTCTTGGTTACCTCATATTCTATGAAGCTTGCCCAACCCTATGTCGCCTGGAATCTACCCCATGGTATCCGGAGATTCTGGTTCCTGTTAAGGCAGGACTTGTTACCCTTGAATAATCTTTTGTCAAAATGGTATGGATCTTCTTCTAGATGTAACTTCTGTAACATATCTGTTCAGGATCGTTCCCATATATTGTTCATTTGCCATGCATTGCGTCCACTTCGGTTAAAGTGGATAAAACCAATATGTCTGCAACTAGGTATCCTTAATATGAATTCTTTTTTACAGGCATTATATTCTCCTCCAAATGAAATGTTTTGCTTCAATATTTTTAACTTTTTTAAATGTTTTTTAGCTATTTATTGATGAAATATGGAGGTTTGTGACATTGATTCTCCTGTTATTGGAAAATGTTGTAGTTGTTATTTTATTTAAGAAAAATGTGTGTTTGTACTTGTTGTATTTTGTTTTATGTGGCCCTCTTTTGAGAGCCAAAACATAATAAAATACATTGAAAAAATTGAATTGAGTTGTGGAAAGCACTGTGGTACTACCACATCATTGTAACTGATGATCTACTGAACTGTGTTATGCTCCCTTATGTGATCGGACAACATAGAAGATGTGACTGCGAAGTGACGTTGGCCGGAAAGGTTATGGCCAGCTCGCATGATGCTGCCCTGGGATGATAGACGTGTCAAGACTCATGGACCCTGCCTCTGTGCATGCCCTTAACATTGCTGTATATGATATGCACTGTGTATTAGTAACTGCACCTCTTGTTTGATGTACTGTCATTGAAATCTCAAAATAAAGTTAAAAAAAAAAAATCTAGCTGAACAACGACAAATTTGTTCTATTTCGTCAATGCCATCAAATTTAATTTTTAAAATTTCAATTCCATCTCTATTTTTGTAATTCACAAAACATGACACATTGCTCCATTTACCAGACCTCTATCCACATTTAAATTCCTTCTCAAAATGATACGACAATTTAAACACACATTCAGAGTCTTTTCAAAACCAGCAGTTTTAGATATAGTCTTCTCTAATGAATCCAATTTTGATTTCAAATTTTCAGACAAAATAATTGTTGCTCCCATATGCTCTACTTTATCTGTAGCTTCCAGTTTCACTATCTCTTCATTTTCTAAATTTAACATTTTGTTGTTGAACATGGAACATTCTTTCAGAGTTGGCATCAAACATATGCCAGATTTCTTCTCGTTAATTTTCTTAAAAATATTCTCTGGAAGAATGTTTTCATTTAGGTACAAATTTGAAATTAACCGTCCATGTAAAGCTTCTTTCCCTTGCTGACTTATTTTTCCGATTCTTACATCTTGTAAAATATTTTTATAATCTTCATCCTTTTCCTGCCGCATATTTTGAAGCAGTTCTGCATATTTGAAGTTTAACCATATATTAACGTTTCCAATGCTTCCTAGGCACTTCCTGGTATCTTCATGCGTGAGCATTTTGAACACTGGTTGTCCTTTCACTGGAGTCAACTACAGAAGATCTCCAAAAACATTAATATGTTTTCCTCCAAATAAAACATCATAGTCTGTTCTAAGAATTTCTTGCATTCTCAAATGCACAAAAGCAAGCATTATATTTGACACCATGCTTACTTCATCAATGATAAGAAGTTTCATTTTCTTCAGGACTCTCGAAACTTCGGAACACGCATCTCCAGATAGCTTGTGATATTGCAATTTGTTATCATGCTCCACTGGCAGCATCAGTAAACAATGTAAAGTAATCCCTTTAATGTTATGTGCAGCCAGCCCAGTTGGAGCAGTAACAACACAAGACAGCGGTGATTTAGTCCTTTTCTGCAGATAAGTTGCAATTGCTTTAATCAGAAAACTTTTTCCAGTTCCCGCTTCTCCACTCAAGTACAGTTGCACTGGTTTAAAAGATGTACATGAGCACTCTTTTTTCTCATGAGTGAATCCATGTTCAAACTGATCTGTGACTTCGTCATATATCTGTTTCTGCTCAAAGTTTAGTTGTTTCACCAAATCTTCTAAGTTAACTTCATCATCTTGAGCTTGTTCCATAGCTCTTTCCACCTCATCCATGGCAGTGGCAGCTTCATTTTGAATAATTGGTCCTCCAAGTGGATCCTGACTCAATGAAGCAGTACTCTGACTGTCTTGAGAACTGTCTCTCGCAATCTCTGCAGCAATTGTTGCTTCTTGCTCTATTTCTTCATTCAACATTTGCAGATAATTTGGAAAAACAGGACATTCTATGGTATCCTTGGTTGCATTAAAAGAGTCTTCATAACAGAGAAAATCTCCAAGTAGTTCCTCTTCTTTACGCCATGGTTTAAAGAGTTGCAAAAGAGCCAAATAGTAAAATTCTCTTTTATCTGGATTTTCACAACTCAATTTTTGATGATTAATCAAATGACCTGTTCTCTGTTTCGCTAAACATCCTTCACATCCAATGACAGCATATATTCCATTATTGATATCTTCTCTGATGTTCCTCTTATAAATATATCTTTGCAGAACTTCATAGAGACAAGCGTTCTCAAGGTGAGGACTTCTCTTTGGATAGTATGTATCCAACATGTTTGTCTTCAAAATATCTGTGCTTTCTGGTTCTTTCTCTGCCAAATACTCTATCTCTTGTACAGATTTCAAAACTCAGTTTCCTGTTGCAGCAAGACCTAGACTTATCCAAATGATGGTTCTAGATTTGGCATAGAGACTTGCTGATGACAATCGATCAGAACATTCATATGCTCCAATTTCTCGATGCGACAACATCTTCAGACTGTAACTATATAATTTCTTGCTTAGACTCTTTTCATGTGAAATGTCCTCCCACATTTCCTTCAGTTCTGTCTTTTCTTTTTTTGTGATGTAAGACGTCACATATCGAGCCACAGCAATAGAGTTGTCAGCAACGTATTGAATATCCATGTTAGCATTCCACATGGACATAATCACTGGGTTGTAGTCGTTGATGTACTTGGACTCTTCGTTTCTTTTTAAATTGTACGTATTTTTTGGTGATTTCCTCGTCAGAGTATGTCGCAGAGAAGACATCAAATTATTTACTCTTCCTTTAGAAATCACTGGTCATGGAAAGCCGAAACGACATTTTGTGTAGAACTTGTCCTTGTTTCTGAATTTTGGACGACAGTACTTTCCACAACGATGGGATTGAAAGCGTAAAACTTGTTGCCTTAAACTGTTTTCTTCGGTAGTTTTCGGAACAGCACATGTTGAATACTCTTCAATGAAGCTCATCACTGTCTCATCCGAATCTGTTCCAAATTTGGGTGCATCTTTAATCCACAACAACATATGTATATGAGGAGCACCTCTCGCTTGATACTCCTTTCTCCAAAAGAAATCAAAAACCTCTCCAAGGGGAGGATTTTTTTTGTTGGTAATAAAAGACATCATAGCTTCAAATCTATGATTGAAATATCTGCATACATTCACTGGATCCAAAGAACACAGTTCTCCAGCAGTTTTGAATTCTATATTTTGAATATTTGCATTTGCCTCTCGTAGAAATTGAAGTAAGTCGTCCCATGCATACTCGGCACAGCTAAGAGTGAGGAACCATGTAGGAGTTCCTAAGTTTCTTAGCATACATTTCAATTCCCCATGACGACGGAACCAATACTCGTTTGTACCACGCTAACAAGCCATGAGATTGATTAAATGGGATTCCAAAATATTATCTTGCAGATTCACTTTCTCCATAAAGTCCCTCGCCGAAACATTTTGCAAATGTGCTCCACTTTTCAGTATATGGTTTACTGCATAAGAAAGCCCAGACAAGTCACTTTCATACAGTAGATGAAACAAATAGGGAATGCATTGACGAAACCTTGGATCTTCAGCATATAATCTTACAGTTCGGTATTCGGATGCACAAATTTGTAGTGGTCGATCGTCATATCGTCCACCTCGACCTGTTGGAAATAAATGTGGAAAACAACGAGCTTCCAAACTTTCTTCCCATACACTAATGGGACTTCCTTTTGCTGCTTTCATTTGAAACAAATCAATTGCATTCCCTATCACTTCTTTGGAATGCAAAGGATGAACAGTATAATGTTCATATATTTCTTCACTTCTTGATACATCAACTTTTTTAATTTGGCCAGCTGAACAATCACTGTCTTCATCTGCAGCTGTTTCCTCTGCTTCAACACATACATGTTTGTAGTACTCATTGTTTTTGACCAAATACAACGTTGCCTTTTTGACTTTCCTAACATCGACTAAATCTTGCCAGATTTTCTTACTCTTTGTCGGAACCCCATTAACTAGAATAACCAGAGGTTCCTCTTCCACTTTCTCTACACCAATGGTATCAATATTTTTCTTGAAATCTAGAGGCAAATAAACAACTCTTCCCTTTAATCCTCTCTGTAAATCTGAAGGAGGCAATTTCCCTATCTTAGGCTCCATGCGAACAATAGCCTGAAAAGGATGGACACATTGAATCAAAATAGACTCATATGTATTTAAATCCATCAATTCAGGAGAAATGTCTACCAACTCCAGATTATTATGAGCAGCTCTAGCAGGCATTCTGTATTGATTTAATTTATCATAACAATATTTACATATACGCTGATCAGAACTCAAGTCAAAACAATTCTCCACCCACAAATAAGTAGCAAAATCCTTCCACTCATAATTATTTATCTTTTCACTTTTTACGTATAAATCAACTAATCTAGTTTGATGCTTATAATGAGTTCGTCGACAACACACACAAGTAAAATTCGGCCTTTCACTTGATTTCACCTTAAACCTGTTAATTTCCTGGTCAAACTTTTCTGTACTTGAAATCTGTACATTGTCTTCCACATTACCTTGAATTTCTGTGTCAATTTCTACACTGTCCTCTTTTTCACCAAAATAAGAAATCTCAATTTTTTCACAAATCTTCTTCACATCTAATTCAGTTCCATGCAAATGAGCACTGTTTAATTGTTTAAGCTTAAGTGCTGGACTTTTTGCATAATACAACATTCTCACTAATTTCCTCATTTTTGTATGATGCACTGCTAACATCCTAAAATGATGAAAAACACTTTGACAGACTTTTCTAGAAAGACAAGCCAGTGAATGGCCTTGCAAACCTGTCTTTTCTCTCACTCTGCAAGGATCTAAATCTTGCAACAACTTAATTTTCTGCTTCAGACTTTTCTTACTATATGTACGTAAGAAATTACAAAACAAATCAATTGATTCCTGTCGCACACTACAAATACGACTACACTTCCAAGTGTACACTGGACCCTTAGTACGTTTCCCTAAAACTTCATCAGTTAACACCTCTTCTGGTTCTCTAGGCACAAGTTTCTCTTTTTCAATCAGACAACCGTCTTTCACCTCATATGCTCGACCACTGGTGTCAACTGCATGCACTAAATCATTCTCCTGAAAGTAACTCTCCTCATTAAAAAATGGCTCACAACTTGAACGGTGCATCCATTCTCCTGGAAACACTTTACAAAAATTAGTCCGATTAATTACTCTTTTCCATCTACTGTTTGATTTAAAAACATCAATTGTCTTGTTAAGTGTCCTAATTCTATTGATTATTAAAATAAATATTTTTTTCTTAACTTCAAAAGCCTGATCAACAATCTTCTCTACATTTTTCTTTTTCTTATAAAAAGCAGTATGGCCGGGATGCCCGCCACCCCCTCCCAACACGTTTCCAAAAGAATGGGAAGTCGGACAATAGTTGAACTTTTGGAAGGCGGGAGGGAGTCACCCTCCCGGCCGTATTTATTAAAATATGAAACCAAATTTAAAACATTAAATAAAAGTTTCATCATTATGCATAATGTACAATTTGTCATTTATTACATTTCGATGCAGTCATGTACTTTTGGCTAACATCCTGAAAATGCATACACTCTAACTCAAATTGTACATCCTAGCATTAAGGGCCAACGGCAAGGTCTTAACCGGTGTCAGATCCCTACTACCAGACTCCCACCCTCACGGTGTGAGCGGCGCATGCGCAGAGGACTGTACCCTCATTGCCAACTGTAACTTCCCTTGTCGTGGTGGGGGCCCCCTTTCTACTCGATGCCATCTTAAGGGTCGTCCGAGTTCCCATATGCGGTCTCTGTAGGACGGACAGGGTGGACTCTCCCCCCATCCCCACACTCTCTATCCGCCGTCGCGGATATCCGGCCCCGGGAAATTAGTAGGAGGGGCATTTAACCGCCTCCCCCCCTGGGAGGGGCCCATGGCCATCTCCCCCTAGGCGCCCCATCCTTAGTGGGTGCCGCCTCCCCGTGGAAGGGGCCAATGGCCGTCTTCCCCCAGGCGCTCCCATCCATTGTGGGTGGCGCCCCACTCTAGGGACCTTGAAATTACTGCTCACCGATCATGACCTTACCGCCCGACAAATAAATACGACAGTTGTTTACCTACTAAGGAAAGAAAAACTCGACATCATCCTACTGTGCCATCAATTGCTCTTTCCTGCAAGAAGACATCTCTGCAAAAGGTCAATCTTTATTCTCAACATTCCTTCATTCTTTCTATCAAGGAAAAAAGGCCTATACTTCCATCTCTCTGCAAGACTTTATTTCTCCAAACATTTGCCATAAGGGGCTGGTGGGTGGGTCAAAATTGCTGCTTGTTCCGTCGAGGGCTCACGGGCAACGAGTGGTGCAGCCTTCCGATCCGAGGAACAAGAGGACGCTCCTCTGGATTCCCGCTCCTTTATTCTTCTGCGGGAGGGCGTGTACCCGTCCCCGGTACGCCTATGGGGCGTGGTCGTCTTCCGTTGAGGTGTCTAGGACAACCCCTCTTGGGCGGGGGAAGGCGCGCCCCGGCTACGCCGCTTCGGGCATACCAGCCGGGCTACGCCCACCCCGCCCAAAATGGCTTCCCGGGAGGTTCGGGGCACCCATCCATACGTTCGGGGGGACCGAGTGGTCGCCCCTTTCCATATGGCCGGGATGCCCGCCACCCCCTCCCAACACGTTTCCCCAAGAATGGGAAGTCGGACAATAGTTGAACTTTTGGAAGGCGGGAGGGAGTCACCCTCCCGGCCGTATTTATTAAAATATGAAACAAAATTTAAAACATTAAATAAAAGTTTCATCATTATGCATAATGTACAATTTGTCATTTATTACATTTCGATGCAGTCATGTACTTTTGGCTAACATCCTGAAAATGCATACACTCTAACTCAAATTGTACATCCTAGCATTAAGGGCCAACGGCAAGGTCTTAACCGGTGTCAGATCCCTACTACCAGACTCCCGCCCTCACGGTGTGAGCGGCGCATGCGCAGAGGACTGTACCCTCATTGCCAACTGTAACTTCCCTTGTCGTGGTGGGGGCCCCCTTTCTACTCGACGCCATCTTAAGGGTCGTCCGAGTTCCCATATGCGGTCTCTGTAGGACGGACAGGGTGGACTCTCCCCCCATCCCCACACTCTCTATCCGCCGTCGCGGATATCCGGCCCCGGGAAATTAGTAGGAGGGGCATTTAACCGCCTCCCCCCCTGGGAGGGGCCCATGGCCATCTCCCCCTAGGCGCCCCATCCTTAGTGGGTGCCGCCTCCCCGTGGAAGGGGCCAATGGCCGTCTTCCCCCGGGCGCTCCCATCCATTGTGGGTGGCGCCCCACTCTAGGGACCTTGAAATTACTGCTCACCGATCATGACCTTACCGCCACAGACCGGATAGTTGACCGACTATCCGGTCCCCCCAAATCCTCCTAAAGGTCATGCTTCCTCAAACCCCTTAGCCATGCTACGAAGTCTCCTATGAGTAAGTCATTCCCCTCCATGGACAGGTGAACCCCATCGTTCAGATACATTTGATCACCCCGAATACACCCATGAGGAATGTTATGCAACTGCGCAGAATGGAACAATCTACCTATTTTATTATTGACCCGTTTAACTGAATGGTTCAGTGCTGACACCGAAAGGCCCCCCTGCCACATCTTCCTAGGAATCATGTGGGACCAGGCAATCGTACACCCCGGGACTCTTTTAGCCAACCAGCTAACCGCTGACAAAATTCGTTCAAGTAACACTCGTCTACCCAGTGTCACCAAGTCGTTGCCTCCCAGGTGTTCTATGACTACAGACGGCGGTGACCTATACCGCCCTAGAAGCCCCTCGAAAAATGATTCAAAGTGGTCAAAAACGAGCCCACCCTTCCCATGGAAGGACACTCTGAACCCGTATTCCCCAGGTGCGTGAATCGCGTCACCTTCCTTGAATACGTCGCCGGCGCGCCTCACGTATGAGTGGCCCACGACCCATACCATCCTCTCTCCAGTCGGTGGCCTCTGACCGCTGGTCTCCTGGTGCTGGGTCGACCTCAAATTCCGCCCCGCGTGGCAGGCTCGCGAAACTGTAAAGTAAACAAAGACAGAAAACGTGAGTGCATGTCAATTGATCACTCACAACATGTGCAATCGCACATACCTCTTGAAGCAATTCGAGGACCAACGGCCCAATTGTTTCACTTCCTCAGCACTCTGACCCCTGGCTGTAGCCTCAGTAGCAGCCCCTATCCGAAAGGAGTGGGTCCCAAAATCGCACGGGTCCATGCCCGCGTCAGCGATTGACAGTGCTAGCACCCTCTGAAACTGAAATCTCGTCAGAGGAGTGCCATCCTTGTGTCGGAGCAAGCTCCCCCCCCCCATGCGGCCGCCCTTAGCGCCAAATAGTCTTCCACACATTTCAACGGGCAGATGGGGGACCCACGCTTGCGCTGTACGACCACACTGTTTCCCATAGCACACTGGTCAGTCTTGGACCTGGCTATCACGATCACCATCGAATCACCCCTTATTTGGATGTGATCCCTGCACAAGCCTCCCTCCATATCTCTCTTGTTCCTTGCGACAAGTTCGCTCACCCTCATAGCCCCATGGAATGCCAATGTGAACGCTGCCCGGAACAGAACTGCTTCAAAATGGGAGGAACACGTCTCATCCAGCTTTGCTAAAAGCAGAGACAGTCTGTCTAAGCCAATCGGGTGCCTCGTATCTTGCTTGCAACCCTCAAGGCGCTGCCAGCCGCGAAGGGCTTTTTTCACCAAAAAGGAACCTGTAGGGTCTTTTATGCCGTGTACCTGGGCCATGAATGAAATGGCCGCCCTATGCCTACTGGCCGTTGCCGCTGATCGGCCCTCTCTGTGCAGCGCTACCAAGTACCCCAGGAAGGATTCCTCCTTTCCCCATTTCTGACTCTCTGTGGGACCCAAATATGTGCAATAGGAACGAAACGCTCCTTCGTATGCTTTCCTTGTCCTGGGGGCTAAACTCACTGCCACGAGGTCTTGTAATCCGGGGCACCGATTAGCCATATTGTTTCGGGGAATGGTGCTGCCTCTAGGTCCGCTGTGGGTAGATAACCCCTGAATGCCTGCATATGTGAACGAGAGAGTGCATCAGCCGCATGATTCAGTACACCTGGCACATGTTTCGCCCTGAACTGTACATTCAATCTCATGCAAAGCAGCACAATTTCTTTCAACAATCTCAAGATCAATTTGCAGCGTGCTGCCTGTTGGTTAATGCACTCGACAACAGTCATATTATCAGACCAAAACACCACTGAGCGGTCCCTGAAGTCATCAGACCATGTCATCAGAGCAACCCAGATGGGGAATAACTCCAGGAAACCAATGTTACTTGTGAGACCGTTGGAGTGCCACCATGTTGGCCATGTTTGTGCCGACCATCGATTATCTAAGATGGCGCCAAAACCCACGCTCCCTGCTGAGTCGGTCCATAGACCTAGTTCATCTGAAGATTCCGGCGGGGAGTTCCACACGACTCGACCGTTGAAGTCCGCCAGAAATGCCATCCAAATACGCATATCCTGGCGAACCTCCCCTGACAGTCTCGTACGGTGGTGACCCTCTTTGAGACCTACCATAGCTTGCGCGATAGAGCGCGAAAAGGGGCGGGCCATAGGCATCACCCTCAATGCAAAATTAAGCTGACCCACTGTTTGTTGTAACTGGTGCAGGGTCACTTTCTCCCCACTCAGGCATTGCATCAGGGAAGCCCGAAACTTGACCACTTTGTCCATTGGCAATCGGAAACACCCCTCCACAGAATCGAGTTCAATTCCCAGAAACTCTAGTGAAGTAGATGGTCCAACCGTCTTACCTGGTGCCAATGGGACTCCAAATTCACTTATGAGGATGCAGAAATCATACAGCGCCTGCGTGCAGTTCGTATCACCGGCTGCCCCCAAAAACAGAAAGTCATCCAGATAATGCATAACATGTCTATGCCCTGTAGCCTCGGTGAATGCCCATTCTAAAAAACAGCTAAACATTTCAAAATACGCACAAGAAATTGAGCAACCCATGGGCATGCATTTATCCATGTAATAACTCCCCTGAAATGCAAAACCTAGCAGGCGCTGATCCTGCGGGTGCACCGGAAGCAACCGGAACGCTGATTCGATATCACATTTCGCCATCAACGCCCCAGGGCCTAGGTGGTTCAACATGGCCAAGGCATCGTCGAACGATGCATATCGTACTGCACAAACTTCTGGGTCAATGGCATCATTCACCGAGGAACCCTTAGGAGCAGAAAGATTATGTATGAGTCTAAACTCCCCTGGGTCCTTCTTCGGGACAACCCCCAACGGGGAACAGATGAACTCAGCCACCGGCGGGCAACGAAAGGGCCCAGCCACTCGCCCTAAACTGACTTCTTTTGCTATTTTCTTTTCTGCCACGCCTGGGTTGTGCTGTACCGATAACTGGTTTCTACAAAAGGAGTTCCCCCGAAAATCCCCCGCCGGGATGTGGAAGCCATGTAAGAATCCCTTCCTCAACACCCCAGCGGATACATGATCAGGGTATTTGTTTAACCAAGGAATCATAACCATGAGATCAACGGGTGTAGGCAATCGGTCACAAAACTCTACCTCACTCCTGTTTAGACCCGCCTTTACCCCCCGTCCCGCCAATTTTTGATCTACATGCACTTTCCGGGTGTGAGGAATTCCCACAGCCGGCACACACATGCTTAAACTTGCATGTCCCCTGTGGTCTGTTACAGTTGCCTCTATTGAAGCCCAACAGACACCCCCTTTTCCGCCATTCCCACCAACTCTGGGCTGGTAGCCCCCCCTGTGCCTGCTCGAAAGGGCACCCCGGGCTTTTGGCGGACCACTCCGGACCCGCTCCCGCCTGGCGAGGACGTACCTGTCGCCCCTGGCAGGAGCTGTTTGTGCCATGACACCGAGTCCAAACAATCCCAAGACAAAGAAGCATCAAATTCTTTTGCTTTACGGAATTTCATGTCATAGCCTTTCCATTCTTCCCCCTCATACATTGAATAGAAATCCATAATGCGATTCTGATAGCAAATCAAATCAGTCATAACCTCGGGTTTACGTTCCCCCATCACTGCGGTAAATATAGAGAAGGCCTTAACCCAGTTCGTCACTGTCTCGTCCACCCTGAACTCGGCCATCTTGGCGCGCCAGACACTCGGGTGCCACAAATCTTTCTGTGTTTTAGCATACTCCATCTCGCGATGGTCAGTTAACAATGAAAACATGTTGACATACTTGTCTCCCCATATTAACTCTTTCGTGGCCATGGGAATGTGCTGTGCAACCTTTTCCCGCCTTGAAGGTATTGAGCCCTCCCCCACCATCGGCAATGCGAGCCTACCCGGATCGGCTGTTGCTGCCGCCGTCTTTTCCTGACCAGCTGCTGGTACTCCAGGTGCCACCTGTGGGGGAACAAGAGGAACACTCGCCTTTGCGACATCTCTCGATTGCCGCAACTGCTTTATTAATACTCTGGCTTCCTCGGCCGGATCTCCCAGGGTCACTGTGCCCCCGACTTTTGTTTTGAGCCATGCCGTCAACTGTGCGGCCAATTCTGGGGGCATTTCATCATCCTCGGTCGAGGTGATCACCACCGGGATAGGCTGGCCTAAAACTGGTTCCTGAACCGGGTTACCAGCCGGTACGAGGGGGACGATGGAGGGTACCTCTGGGACCGGGACCCCCCCCCCCGAGACCGCCCTTTCTTTGACCCGCTTCCCTCTTAACCCGGGGACGACTCCCGGCAAGGCCGGGCCTATTACCTTTTTCGGCTGACCTGGGTCATGCAATGCGGCCAATTGCTTCTTCACCTTCGCTAGACCTCTCCCGAGCGATTGGACTTGTCCGAGCTTTCGGTCCATACAAGCCATCCGGTTCGACAACAGGCGTAACACCCTCTCCGTCTCGGAACCCTTTCCTGCTTTCTTGTTAGGCATGGTTTCGAGTCTTCCGCCCTTGGTCGATCCACGAGGTCCTGAACTCTGTGAGCCTTCGAAACTGAAAAAGAAAAACAAGATTAACAAGTTCAAAATTGCTGCTTGTTCCGTCGAGGGCTCACGGGCAACGAGTGGTGCAGCCTTCCGATCCGAGGAACAAGAGGACGCTCCTCTGGATTCCCGCTCCTTTATTCTTCTGCGGGAGGGCGTGTACCCATCCCCGGTACGCCTACGGGGCGTTGTCGTCTTCTGTTGAGGTGTCTAGGACAACCCCTCTTGGGCGGGGGAAGGCGCGCCCCGGCTACGCCGCTTCGGGCATACCAGCCGGGCTACGCCCACCCCGCCCAAAATGGCTTCCCGGGAGGTTCGGGGCACCCATCCATACGTTCGGGGGGACCGAGTGGTCGCCCCTTTCCACTCTCTGTTTTCCTTTCCTAATGTTTTTTAACAAATTTAAAACCACCCTATTGCGAAACATTAGTTTACGAATGTCTCTAAACTGATTCTGCCTTCTATTCCGATACATATTATTCTCTCCTGCTCCAGTAGTAAGATTTTTTGAGGGCCTCTCCTTCCTTTTCAAACTTACTCTCTCCTCTTTTTCTACATGCTGTCCAACATTTTTTTTTGTTCTACATACGTTCCGTAAGAAAGACTTAGTTATCTTACCAGGAGCTTCTTTCCTGTTTTTTGAAGTCTTTGTTGTGGAGGTCTGCTGTAATTTCGATGCTGTTTTTGTTTGTAACCGTATTTCATTTTTTCTTGTTCTTTGCCTTGAGGGCATCTTTCTTTACTCTTGAAATCTTGTTTTCAATCTGTGTTAAAGAAAAAAATAGCACATTATAGACCACTATTATCAAACAACAAAGCAATGACAAAAAGAAAACAATCTATTCAGGGTTACAGATCAAGTGAGGATTCTCCAGGGGTGCAGAAGAGGTGAGACCTGAATTGAAGAGTGTAGTGGAAGAGAGGTTTGTCCACAGGTACAAAGAAAGTGAGACCTGTGTCTAAGAGTGCAGTAGGAGATAAGCTTCATGAAGTCTAGTCCACTGCACTCTTACACACAGGCTTCACCACTTATGTTCTCCAGGAAAGGCCTCTCTCCCACTACAGTCTTGAACACAGGCCTCACCTCGTCTGTCCCTCTGGACATGCCTCACCTCATCTACACAATCTACTTCCTAATCTAAGGTAACACAAGTGACATTTTTATGATAGGATGACATATATGTATTTAATCATGCAGACACTATTTATTCCTTCTCAAAAAACTAAAAGTCATTGTTTTTCACTAAAATCGTTTTTTAAATAACATTTTAGACACACAGTGCAGGTCCTATGTGCAAGCATTCAGTGTCCATGACTACAGTGGAGAGGACTAACCTCCTCTCACCCTTGGACAAGCCTTACCTCATCTCTGTCCTCTGAACAGGCCTCAATGTATTGAGTATAATTGATAGTAAGTAGGTGCAGATGAGGTGACGCATGTCCAAGGGTGTAAATAAGCTGAGGCTTGTCTAAGCATGCCAATTAGTTGAAGTCTATTCAGGGTTGCAGATGAGGTAAGGATTGTCTAGGGGTGCACAAGAGGTATGGCCTCTATTGAAGAGTGTAGTAGAAGAGAGATCTGTCCACGGGTGCAAAGAACTTGAGACCTGTGTCTAAGAGTGCAGTGGGGGATAGGCCTCATGAAGCCTAGTCCACTGCACTCTTAGACACAGGTCTCACCACCTACGCTCTCCGAGAAAAGCCTCTCTCCCACTACAGTCTTGCCACAGGCCTCACCTCCTCTGTCCCTCTGGACATTCCTCACCTCATCTGCACAATCTACTTCCTAATCTGAGGTAACACAGGTGACATGATTGTGAAAAGGTCACATTTTTTTATGTAATCATTCACACACTATTTATTCTTTCTCAAAAATGTAAAAGACATTAATTTGCCCCAAAAATGTTTCAGTAGTGTAATGAAAAGCTTATACATATGACCTTTTCTCTGTTTTTCAAATGTTATTCTAAAAAAAGATTATGAGGCCTAAGCAGGAGTGCAGATGTAATGAAGCCTGTCCAGGGGAGCAAAAAAGGTGAGGCTTGTGTCCAAGAGTGCAGTGGACAGGACTAAACTGGAGTAGTGTGCAAAAAAAAGATGAACCTCATTTATAAAGCCCTGCATCAGTTTTCCACTGCTGATGCGTCACTTTTTGTGACGCATCGGCGGCATAAAACATGTGCCTTGTTGCGCCATATTTAAAAAGTGACGCATGTAGGTAGATGCGTCACTTTTTAAACCTCTGCGCCACATTATACCTCTGTCAGGTGTAATGTACACAGAGGGGTCATTTCTCCGCAGAAAGCCTCGTAATAGTGACACAGTGAAATCAATGAGATTTCACTGCGTCACTTTTAGGACACTGCTACTTCAAAATCTTGCGCCTGCCTCACAGCAGACATAAGACTGAGGCAAACGCTTTCACATGGAGCTTTCCCCATGTGAAAGGATGCATTGCTGGAGTACAAGCATTCCATTTCAGTACTGAAAACTCACTATTTTACAAAATACATTTCCTCTCTCTTGCAAACAATCCTACCAAGCAGTACCAAAAAAACGACACAAACCAACAGCAAAGAAGCTCAGTGTGCTTCCTAATCTGAGGTAACACAGGTGACTTGATTGTGAAAAGTTCAAATTTTTTTATGTAATCATGCACACACTATTTATTCTTTTTCAAAAATGTAGAAGCCATTCATTTGTCCCAAAATTGATTTTTCAATAACATTTTAGAAACACAGTGCAGGTCCTACTATTTATTCTTTCTCCAAAATGTAAAACTCATTAATTTGCCCCAAAAATATTTTAGTAGTGTAATGAAAAGCTTATACATATCACCTTTTCTCAGTTTTTCAAATGTTATTGTAAAAAAAGATTATGAGGCCTAAGCAGGAGTGCAGATGTGATAAAGCCTGTCCAGGGGAGCACAAAAGAAGAGGCTTGTGTCCAAGAGTGCAGTGGACAGGACTAAACTGGAGTAGTGTGCAAAAAAAAGATGAGCCTAATTTAATAAAGCCCTGCGTCAGTTTTGCGCTACTGATGCGTCACTTTTTGTGACGCATCGGCAGCATAAAACATGTGCCTTGTTGCGCCATATTTAAAAAGTGACGCATGTAGGTAGATACGTCACTTTTTTAAACCTCTGCGCCACATTATACCTCTGTCAGGTGTAATGTACACAGAGGGGTCATTTCTCCGCAAAAAGACTCGTAATAGTGACGCAGTGAAATCTATGAGATTTCACTGCGTCACTTTTAGGACACTTACGTCAAAATCTTGCACCTGCATCACAGAAGATATAAGACTAAGGCAAACGCTTTCACATGGAGCTTTCCCCATGTGAAAGGATGCATTGCTGGAGTACAAGCATTCCATTTCAGTACTGAAAACTCACTATTTTACAAAATACATTTCCTCTCTCTTGCAAACAATCCTACAAGCATTACCCACAAAATTACACAAACCAACAGCAAAGAAGCTCAGTGTCCTTCCTAATCTGAGGTAACACAGGTGACATGATTGTGAAAATTAAAAAAAAATTTATGTAATCATACACGCACTATTTATTCTTTCTCAAAAATGTAGAAGCCATTGATTTGTCCCAAAATCGATTTTTCAATAACATTTTAGAAACACAGTGCAGGTCCTACTATTTATTTTTTCTCAAAAATGTAAAACTCATTAATTTGCCACAAAAATGTTTTACTAGTGTAATGAAAAGCTTATACATATGACCTTTTCTCTGTTTTTCAAATATTATTCTAAAAAAAGATTATGAGGCCTAAGCAGGAGTGCAGATGTGATGAAGCCTGTGCAGGGGAGCACAAAAGGTGAGGCTTGTGTCCAAGAGTGCAGTGGACAGGACTAAATTGGAGTAGCGTGCAAAAAAAAGATGAGCCTCATTTATAAAGCCCTGCATCAGTTTTCCACTGCTGATGCGTCACTTTTTGTGATGCATCGGCGGCATAAAACATGTGCCTTGTTGCACCATATTTAAAAAGTGACGCATGTAGATAGATGCGTCACTTTTTAAACCTCTGCGCCACATTATACCTCTGTCAGGTGTAATGTACACAGAGGGGGCATTCCCCCGCAAAAAGCCTCGTAATAGTGACGCAGTGAAATCTATGAGATTTCACTGCGTCACTTTTAGGACACTGTTACGTCAAAATCTTGCACCTGCCTCACAGCAGGCGTAAGACTGAGGCAAACGCTTTCACATGGGGCTTTCCCCATGTGAAAGGATTCTGACACCTAAGCAGGAGTGCAGATGAGATGAAGCCTGTCCAGGGGAGCACAAAAGGTGAGGCTTGTATCCAAGAGTGCAGTGGACACGACTAAACTGGAGTACTGTGCAAAAAAAGATGAACCTCATTTATTAAGCCCTGTGTCAGTTTTGCACTGCTGATGCATCACTTTTTGTAACGCATCGGCGGCATAAAACATGTGCCTTTTTGCGCCATATTTAAAAAGTGACGCATGTAGGTAGATGCATCACTTTTTAAACCTCTGCGCCACATTATACCTCTGTCAGCTGTAATGTACACAGAGGAGGCATTCCCCCGCAAAAAGCCTCGTAATAGTGACGCAGTGAAATCTATGAGATTTCACTGCGTCACTTTTAGGACACTGTTACGTCAAAATCTTGCACCTGCCTAACAGCAGGCGTAAGACTGAGGCAAACGCTTTCACATGGGGCTTTCCCCATGTGAAAGTATGCATTGCTGGAGTTGCGTCATTTTTGTGACACACTCCAGCAATTCGTCACTTTTGCGCTTACAGATACATCACAAATACTGACTTATCTGTAAGTCCTAGAAACATGATGCGTCATACATTAAATATAATGCATCATTGGTGTCACAAGGAGTGCACAGTGAAAAGTGATGCATCGCTGTTTTCATAAATAAGGCTCTGTGTGCTTCCGAATCTGAGGTAACACAGGTGACATGATTATGAAAGCTTCAAATTATTTTACTTAATCATGCACACATTTTTTATTCTTTCTCAAAAATTTAAAAGCTATTAATTTGCCCCAAAATCGATTTTTCAATAACATTTTAGAAACACAGTGCAAGTCCTATGTACAATCATTCCATTTCAGTACTGAAAAGTCACTATTTTACAAAATACATTTCCTATCTCTTGCAAACATTCCTACCAAGCATTACCCAAAAAATTAAACAAACCAACAGCAAAGAAACTCAATCTGCTTCCCAATCTGAGGTAAAACAGGTAACATGTTTGTAAAAGATTCAAATATTTTTATGTAATTAAGCACACACTATTTATTCCTTCTTAAAAATGTTAAAGCCATGGATTTGCACTAAAATCGTTTTTCAATTACCATTTTAGGAACAGAACACAGGTCCTATGTACAAGCTTTCATTTTCACTACTGAAAGCCATTAATTTGCCCTAAAACCGTTTTTTATTTAATATTTTATGAACAGAGCACAGATCCTATTTACAGGCATTCATTTTAACTACTAAAATCCATTATTTTGCACTAAACTCGTTTTTCAATTAACATTTTAGAAACAGAGCACAGATCCTATATACAAGCATTCATTTTCACTACTGAAACCCATTGATTTACCCTAAAATTGATTTTTAAAATTTCATTTTAGATAGAGAGTGCAAGTCCTATGTACAACCATTCAACTTCACTACTGAAACATCACTATTTCACAAAATACAAATCCTCTATTTTACAAATATAGAAACCATGCATTTTCAAAAAGCATCACACAAACCAACAGCAAAGAAAATCAATGTGCTTCTTAATCTGAACTCTCTATCTAAATGAATCATAACTCACCTTTACAAATGCTTTAGGAGAATCAGAACAGTGTCAGATACACACACCAATATTTATTTAGCAGAGCAAAAGGTATGTTCTCCAGGCACTGCATCCATTAATGGCACAGAAAACCTCTAATTCTACACACATATTCCTCATGGTAACCAATCAAAACTCTTCCCTCTCTATTTTCAAATCAACACCCTTCCCCCCTCAGCCCTTTCTACCTGTTACCATAGCAACTCCCCCCTCACTGAGCTCCCAGGGTTAAAAGTTTATTCTACAATGTTGCAAATCAAATCAGCAAGCATGTTTGACCTCTCAATACACCAGCTTATCCACTGCAATCTTTCTTTAAATGACTTTTTTTAACCATTCAAATGACTTCTTTCACACAACAGAACCATGCACCCTAACTTTCAGTTTTCAACTATCTGAATCCACCAATCATTGCTTGTCATTCAAGAGCACCGAAACTCCACAGTTTTTTTTGCAAACTACTACTGTTCCAACTGCCATTTCATTCCTACACTTCATCTGACTGCACCAGAACCTCCTCTCACCATGTACTCTGTCTGGATTATTGGACATAGCTACATTCACTGGCCTCAAAGGTATGCAGCTACCAGAAATTTTCACAACCTTGATTTACCAAATGTGCACATAAAATGGATTGGCCAAAGAGGATTGAGATGTCATCAATTGATACCATTGGTGAAAACCTTTTACCATCTGCCACACCCTAACCTCATAATTTTGCACTTTGGTGGAAATGACCTAGGCACTTTGACTGGGGTAGGTCTGGAGATGCTTTTAAAGGACACCTTTGGGCAATTGATGACACTTTTTCCAAAAAACTGCCATGGTATATTCCAATATATGCCAAAGACAGAAATGGAACTGGTCCAACCAATTTTGTCCAAAATTTGAGAAAGCACGGAAACATGTGAATAAATCTGTTTCTGCTTACATGAGAGACTATGGAATGGGTTCAATATACAACAACAACTTGCGTTATAACATGCAAGATATCTACAGAGCAGATGGTGTGCACTTCTCAGATGAGGGGAATAGAATATTCCTCCTGAATTTAAGACTGTGCATTGGTACCTACTTGTAGGTACATAAATCAGCCACAGAACCCAAAAGCTCTTTCAGGGCTACCCTACCTCTCATCACTCCAAATGATTATCTTTTTCTAACTTTTTTCACTATTTTTCACCAAAGTACGCTCCCCGGTGCGCTTCCCGGTGCGCGTACCGGGCGCTCCCCCCGCGAAAAATTATATTTTTTTTCGCCTATATGGGCCTCCTAAGACCCCATCAGAAAACCTAGAGGGTCAGGGAGTCCCTACCGTGCCCCCTTATACCCATTCCCATCGTTGTTTGTCCTCCATTTTCTGTCTCAAATCGACCGAAACACAAAATGGAGGACTCCCGTAGCGCTGCCCGTACGCGTACCGGGGCGCGCACCGGGAAGCACTCCCAAAATTTTTTAAAAGTTAATTTACATAAAAACCACTGGACACACTTTCACCAAATATAGAATAGATCATACTACATACCAGTCCCTACCATTTTCCCAAATTTGGTGGAATTCCATTGAGCCATTAGGCCTGTAGCCCTCTCTAAATATCCTGAGGTAAATTACTTCACAAAAACACATCTGAAGTGTTAGAATTTACAACCAATTAAAAAGTTACTTTCATTTTCTACTATTATTTCATGACATTTGATTGGTTATGTACATGAATATAAATGAAAAATGAGAGGGAAACACAGCCATTTTGACTACAACTACCTGAAGTACATCTTGAGAGGATTTTCTCATTTTTCTTCTTCGCCTTTCTGTCAGGTAAGTTCTTAATTTGTAAGGGGCACTTTAAGTTAATTTGTAAAAACGTTTTCTGATAGTTATTTACTGTCCCTCTGTTATAGTTATAGATTGAGATAGGCTTCTCTGTTATATTTATGGTTTAAGTTAAGCTTCTCTGGTATAATTATGAATTTAATTAGGCTTCATCACATGCACTTTTTTATATTTATAATTCCTGCCTGATACCCAACACTGCCCAAAGATAGCTTGACTGTTAAAAACTCAGAAGTACCTGTCTGAACTTAAACCCAACAGTGCCCTAACTCTACTGATATAGTTATTTTTTATGCAATTTACAGCAAGAAAATGGAAAGTACACAACAGACCTCCAATATTTCTTTCGAAATTACCGTTGAGGAGATTCCTCAAGAAGATTTTCTTGACTTCATGGATGAGTCGCATGACCAAGAATTCATTGACTGTTTAGAAAATATGGAATCATGCAATACAAATTTGGAGGACATTCCGGATGATGTAATGTTGGAAGTGTTATTAAATTATGAACAATCTCAACAATAAATTTAAAATTAATAATTAAAAATTGTTTGACACATTATTCATTTTTATATGTAATTCATGAAATAGTACCAACATTAATATAATATAAAGTGAGACTTATAGTATACTGTGCAACTTTTTTATGTTACATAGTAATTTTGCTCATAGTTACTTCCTTTCTCCCACTATATTATCTCCAATGTGTATTTGGCATCTCTTTTTCATCTCCTGCCTCCATTTTGTTTCTGCTTTCCTGACAGACTATGATATGGATTCCATATACCACAATAACTTCTGTAACAACATGCAAGATATCTACAGAGGAAACGGTGTACATTAAATTTAAGACACAGCATTGGTACCTACATGTTGGTACTTAAAACACCCAAACAACACAACAACTCTATGCAGAGCTACCCTATCTCTAAGCACTTTTAATTATTATTTTCCTATTTCACTGGGTTTTCCCAGTGGTACGCTCCCCGGTGCGTGTACCGGGTGCTCCCCCCACGAAAATCGAATTTTTCTTTTTTATGGCCCCCACATCAAACCTAGGGGGTCAGGGGGGGTGTACCCTGCCCCCTTTTGGTTAATTCCCCCTTTGTTTTTGCCACCTCTTGTGTCTCGATCCTACCGAGACACAAGATGGCGGCCGCTCCGGTCTGTTTGGAATGTTGACAGACACCCGTGAACCAATCAGCTTTCCGTGCGCAAGTCGCGTGGCGCGCCCGAAGCGCTCCCCGGTGCGCGCTTACAGATATATATATTTTTTTAAACCCAAATTACTCAAAATCCTCTGGAGCACATATCTTGAGACATAGCAAAGGCACATCGGGCTACCAGTCCCTACAATTTTGCCAAGTTTGGTGAAAATCCATTCAGCCGTTCGAGCTAAAAGTGAGTTTGACCGCCCTATGGAAATTAACATGGGGAAAACACGTTTTGGGACCCCCCTTTTAGCTCAGCCCCCGATTGACGAATCCGCCCCAAACTTTCAGGAAAGGAGCGAGCGCCGCGAGGCAAATTTGAGGAAAATTTCAGGCAGATTCCTCAACCGGCGCCAAAGTTATTCCCAATAGAATGTTGCGATTTCCCTATGGAAAACAATCCTAACTATAACTACCTACTGGGGACCGCCAGTAGGTAATATATATATATATATATATATATATATATATATATATATATTTATATATATTAAAAAGCATGGTCTGGACTTTGTCATTAGTTATAGTTAGCAGATATGATTGCTCTACCAGTCTGCAATTTGCAGTCTTGGAGATATGTTTTACTTTGTCACACTTACTGTAGCACAATAAGTGCTGCAGTCCATGAGGGACTCTTTAACTTAAAAAACCATGGGTACCGCTGGTGCCATATGCTAGGGACTTATAAGTAAGTTAATGTATGACAATTGGGCATAAGTCAATTAAATATAGACTTTTAAAAATCAAAGCCGTGCCACTGATGTCTGATTAGCAGGTCTTAATGCACTGTCAGAAGCCAAAAACCAGCAGCATCAGTCCAGAACTCTTGGGATGATCATGCACAAATAGGCATTTCCTTACCATGGTGATATGCTCTATTGTCTTTTTTGCTACTGTGTGTTTGTGCTGCATTATTGCGATAGGCTTTTGTTGCACTGCACTGTGATTGTTGCATTCTGTTTTGACTATTTTGTTACGATATGCTATGTTGTATTTTAATGGTTTGATTGTCTTCTAAGTTGTTATGTGTATGGTATTTTGTAATGTACTGTAGTTTAATTTAGAAATGTCAACAAACACCTCTATATTTCCAGCCAAAACCAGCACATGTCCTAACAGTTCCTGTGAAGAGCAGCCAGTTACTGCTGGTAAAATAGTGCTGCTCCAGCTCTTCAAATAGGTAAGACACTAGCCACCCTAAGCTAGCGCTCCAAGTTCATTCTCTATGACTCATTATAAGTTGACAATACTTTGGTGTGCAGATACCGGAAGACCAGGGTAAAAATTATCAGCAATATCTCCAGACCAAGATTTGGCCATTACAATTTCTTTTACCTGAAGTAGGGAACAACTGCTTGGACCCCGAGTTGCCAGGTACAATACAAGACATTTTCTGTTACCATTATTGCCATTTTCCACCTGCTCTTAACAAGTGGGAAGTCTCAATGGGAGTGCTGGTGGGGGAGGGGCTTGGGAGTGGGCAGGGGTGGGGGGAGGTGGTGTCCGATGTCCATGGCACACTTGTTCCTTTCTGGTAGTGGATAGTCTGTTCGGGGTGGGCTGGGGCTAGGTGACGGTGGACGACACAGCCAATAACATGCAGTATTACGCACAAGCCTGGTCTCTTTGAGCCCAGAAATATCAACTCTGGATTTTTTTCCAAGGCCAGTCACATTTGTAATGGCAACTTGGGTTATTATGCCTGCAGGTTTTGCTCTGAGTGAAAGAACCCAACTTGTACCAAGGGACAATGTCATACAGCCCAATGTCTCTTATTGCAAGTGGATAGTAACTGTAACACTGATCCACTCCACTGTATCAATGCACCACTATAAGTTTTCAACCTGTACAATGGCAAAAAAACCTTGGGAATCATTGTTCTCGCGTAATTTTTTTTCACTTTCTCTAAAAAAAAATAGCTTTTTTACCAGGTAATATACGTCTATGCAAAAACCTCAAGGTGTGAATTTTTCGTCACATCATACAATCCCAAATTGTCTGGTTACTTCTGCTGAACTGTGATCTCCTTTTAATGTGTAATAACTGCTAGCAGGAATGCTGTTTGAATACTTTACTAGAGTTTGTTTCCCCAAAGAGACATTACCCAAATCACTTCTAAAATGCATCTATCTGTTCAATTTCTTTAACTTTTTCTTAATGTTTTAAAAAAGTAATGCATATTACCTATTAAAGTATTATTATTTTATCTCGGGTTTACACATTTAGGGGCATATGTACAAGGGGCTAATGCCGCCTTAGTGGCACTTTTCTGACAGTTTTGCAGCAATATTTATATCGTCATATGTACAAGCTGTCGCTAACCTCTATTAGCGGCAGTTTTCCAGCAAAAACGTCCTTTCTAAAGATCGCCACTTCTGTTAGTGATAATGACATGCTAGGGATGCGTTCCCATACAAAAACGTCCGCTAACCCTACTTTGTGATATTTACAAGGGGATTCCTGAAGTTTGGAGGACAAGAAAACAGCTGGTCTTAAACATGGAGAAACACTTGGGGTATCTTTCCAGCAGGTTTTGGTGCTGGACAGCGCTGCAAGCAATGTTGCAACACTTCCCTGTGATAAAATTACAGCGATGGAATGCGCACCATCCAGTGCGCATTCCTGGGCCTCAGTCATGAAAAGTGTTTCAGCGCTGCGACAAGACAGCATTGTAACACTTTTCACCACGTCCTTCTAGCGACCCTATGGATACGCAGTATTCACTGGACAGCGATCCATGACGCAAGTAATGACAGATACATCTGGAATCCTGACTTGATCTGTCTGCACTCAATCAATCAATTAATCAGGAGAATTGTAAGCATGCTACTCACCCGTGAGGGTCTCAAGGCGCTGGGGGGGGGGGGGGGGGGGGGCGATACCGCTCCGTTCAGCCGAAGAGCCAGGTCTTGAGGGCCTTCCTGATGGTGTTAAGGGAGGGGTGCGCCTGATATCTGCTGTTAGCTCATTCCAGGTCTTGGCTGCGATGTGAGAGAACGATCTTCCGCCTGATCTGGCTTTTTGGATCCTCTGTGTTTCGGCCAGTGCGATGTTGGATGATCGAAGGTTTCTTTTGGGTAGGTGGAAGTTTATTCTGTCGTTGAGGTATTGGGGTCCGTTGTTGTGCAGGCACTTGTAGATGCGGGTGAGGATTCTGGAGGTGACTCTCTTCTCCACGGGGAGCCAGTGGAGTCACCTCAGGTGTTGGCTGATGTGTTCATGCTGGAGGATGCCGAAGATGAGTCTGACCGTGGTGTTCTGTTCTGTTTGCAGTTTGCGGAGTAGGGACTTGTTGATGCCGGCGTAGAGTGCGTTGCCATAGTTGAGTTAGCTTCTGATGAGTGCGTGGGTGATTGTTTTCCTTGATTCGGGGGGGGATCCATTTGAAGATCTTTCAGAGAACTCAGAGGGTGTTGAAGGAGCTGGAGGTGACAGTGTTGACCTGTCGGTTCATGCTGAGTGATGAGTCGAGTATGATGCTGAGGTTTTTGGTGTGATCTGAGGGGGTAGGCCACCAGGTGTTGTCCCATGCTGATGTGGTGGTTCCAAGGACGAGGACTTCTGTTTTCTCTGCGTTGAGTTTTAGGCAGCTGTTGATCACCCAGACTGCCACTTCTTGCATTCCTCTCTTGAAATTGAGTTTAGCAGTGGTGGGGTCTTTGGTGAGGAGAGGATGAGCTGGGTGTCTTTGGAGTAGGATACAATGTTGAGGCCGTGTTGTCGGATGAAGTCTGCAAGAGGGGCAATGTAGATGTTGAAGAGGGTAGGGCTTAGAGATGACCCCTGTGGTACTCCGCAGGGAATCTATCTCAAAATCCGGCAGCCTGTTTCCCCGCAGGGAATCACAACGCGGTTGTTACAACGATCGCGTTGTGATTCCGCATACCATTACTCCACAAGTCGGAACAATAACTTGCGGAGGGGGGGCACTGGATGTTGGAATAGTTTAATTTACTATTCCAACTCCAATCTGTACGGACAGTAGGGAAGGTGTTGGATTTTAAATCCAACACCCTCCCCCTCCGCAAGCTGTTGTTCTGACTTGCGGAGTAATGGGATGCGAAATCACAACGCGGTCATTGTAACGACTGTGTTGTGAGTCCCTGTGTGGAAATAGTTTCGGGGTAAAGGCAGGCAGGCATAAAGGTCTGACGCAGTGCCATCCTACAATTGTCACAGTGAAATTTGAGGAATTGCACTGTGCCACTCCTATGAGGCCTTGTCGCATGGGAATGCACACCCTGTGTACATCATACCTGAAGCAGGTATGATGCGGCACGGGGCTTCGCATGGTCACGCATTTGCCTACATGCTTCACTTTGCAAACATGTTGCTAGTTTTGCCTGGTCCATTCTTGAGAGGTGCCAGGGTGTCGATGCAGCTGGAGATCCATCGGTGGTGGTTGCCACTGCAGAGTCATCGTCTGTAAACATTGGCGGAGTGGTGGTGCTGAGGGAGTTGAGGAGATGTTCTTCGGTGGCCTTGATCCAGCTGAGAGGGGGGCGATGACGGCGATGGCAATATCCGGTCTGGAGCAGATGTTGGTTGTGGCAGGCGATGTGGCGTTAAGGGTTGATGGCGAGGAGGGTGCAGGCGCCATAGTGGTGGAGTGTCCGAGAGGGAGGGCCCTTGGTTCTGCACGGTGTCCAGGGGCAGACGGACACAGACAGGCTTGCCTATGGCTTTCCTTGGCACGGAGACTTCCATCACAATGCAGGCATTACATCATAATGCCTTTACAACGCAACTCCAACAACGCAGGTGCCTTTACATCGCATTCCATTACAACGCATTGTGAGGTCAATAATGGGGTATTTTTAGGTTTTAGGGAGGGTATGGGTTTTGGGAGTCGGAGATTATATTTGTGGTGTCTTGTGGGGTACAATTTGAAAATTGGGGTGTCTTATGTGCTAAAATTTGAAAATTGGGGTGGGTTTTGGGGTCAATCATGAACATTGGGGTGAGCATTTAGGCCAAATATGATTTTTAGGGTGTGTTTTGGGGGCTCAAAAATGAATTTTAGGGTTGAGGGTTTGCTTTGGGGTGCAAGGGTTAGCTTTAGGGATGCACTCACTGAAGGGGGAATAGTAATGTTTACATCTCCTCAATCCAACACCGTCTCTATTGTTGCAATATGCCTAGTATTAGGATGCATTGTAATGGAATGCAATGTAATGGTATGGGTCCTAACTCCATATATTCCTTTGGCACAACAGGATATGCCCACTGCGCATGACCGCACAGCAGCTGCCATTGAGAAGTGCTGCGGGGGAACTGGACAGCTAGGAAACACAGGAAAGAACACTGGATGCGGCGTGGACGCGGGTAGTGTGTGTGAGCGGGTGTTGTAAATATTTAAATGAGAGAACTCTTACCTCGAGGCTAGGTCCCATGTCTTCGCTGCTCCTGCTCTCCGAGTCTGCTTCCAGGAACAGGAAGTAGGCAGCCAGGCTCCCTCCCCTAAGCCAATCACAATGCTGCAATGTGGCGTTGGGATTGGTCATTGGCGCCGGGACGAGGCGTTCAGCCAGGGGCTGGAGGGGTGGGCATGTTCTCCATGCAGGCTGTAATGCAGCCTGCATTGCGAACAGGACAGTATGCATGACTGCTTTGGGCAGCCTGAGCGGGCAGACCAAACAGTCACTGGGCACTTCAGTGGGCATGCACTCCGCCCCTGCCCTTCTTAATGAGTGGAGCAGCCCTACCCACCCTCCCGCCCGCAAAGGAAACATTGCACAATTACATCAGGAAGTTGTTATCATGTGACGATTGTTCCTCTTCTTGCACTGCTTGAAGCAGTTGGGTGACGCTCTTCCACCATAGCGGATGGCCCTCCGTTGGGGGTGCGTCATCTACATATGCTAGGCCTGGGAGACTCGACCCCCGGCTTCCTCCCCTATGCGTCCCAACTTCTCCTTACCTGGACAAAGACACTGTGGCGCAATCCACTGCACTCTTTCCAAATCTGTGACTCAGCCAGCAAGAGCCTCAGCCAGGTGGGATTTCACAAGACAGGGAAAAGCAGTCGCTGCCAAGTCTGCTGGTAAACCTCCTGATGTAGTTGATGCAGCAGGGCCCCCTTAGGCGTGAAGTTGCAGCACTCGCGCCACACAAGTTTGGCGCAGCTCAGGGGCTTCACAGTCCACAGCGTCCATCCAGCGCAACATCATTCAGCCTGAGATGCAGAGAGGCGCCTCACACCATTGGTAATCTCCTTCGTGCACTCCGGTGTAGCCGTGAATCATAGTATGTGATGCAGACCTCCCTACGATGGTGCACAGGAGCGCCTCTACCATTCACAGCTCCAATGGGCGCAAGGCGGTCTTCTCACACAGGTCAGCAGCATGATTCCATGTGACCAGCCAGACTTCACCACCAGGTACGGGCGATCGCCGCACCTTAATGTCTACCACCACGGCTCATCAACAGCTCCTCCGCATCCCACTCCAGGCTCCAGGTGCAGGTCCAGGTCCAGCGAGGCATCCAGGCTCCAGATGCAAGTCCAGCGAGGCTTCCAGGCTCCAAACGCAGGTCCAGCAAGGCATCCATGCTCCAGACGCAGGTCCAGGGATGCATTCAGGCTCCAGGCGCAGGTCCAGGGAGGCATCCAGGCTCTCGTCCTGGACATCCTGGATGTTGGGTAGTTTGAGGGGGTGGTTAATCTGTGCTGCACTTGGCCCTGGCTCCTCCATTCTGCATTTCATTGTTTTTTTTTCCTATTTTCTATTGGAGGTCGACTGATAGGCTATTTTTTCCAAGAGAGGCAAAAAAAACTCACGTTGGGCTGACTAACGTGCGTTTTTTTGACGGTCATCGGCCTTTCGTTGGTTTTCGCCTGCTAACGTCGGAATTCCGATCGCCATCATGCTAATGTTAGCGGCAGTTTTCACCACTGATCCCTGAAGCTATTGCCATGTAGCGCCGTCTTGTACATACGTCGCTAACAAGGTGATAGCTTTCAGCGGTACACAGCAGTAAGAAAACTGCAGCTAACTAGCGTTAGCAGTAGTTTTCACCAGACCTTGTACTTATCGCCCTTAGGGGCTTATTTACAAGCCCCTTGCGCCGCTGATGCGTCACTTTTAACATGGAAAAAAGTGACGTACCAGCTGCGCAAGGGGCCTGTAAATAAGCCTCTTCATATTGTATTTTGGTAACTTGAAGTGCGGCTTTTGTCTGTAGGATTTTGAAGAGTTGAAATGTGTCAACCTCGTCTTTTTTGGAAGGGGTGGGAGAAGGGGAATATACACATACAAAAATAGAGTAGAAACAAATGTGTTGTGCTAAAGGATTAAATAGAAAAAAAGGACCCCAAACTTGTCAAACCAAATAGCAGAAATCGTTGTTTAAGGTGGGAGTGCTTTCTGGAAGTTAGGAAATGCAGGTCGAGGGGCAGTCCGCAGATTTCAGCAAAGCCACACTCGAAGGCGCTTGTGAAAGATAACATCCCAGGGTTTGTCCAGAGAATGCTGCCGCGGTTGAAGGACCTTTCCCCATTGGCAGACATCACTTTCTTCTGGCAATCCCGGAAGCTGAAAGGGTCAGACTTCAAGGCCAAGTGCTGATTAATGTGTAATGTTCCATCTTGATTGAGAACCCTCGCACCTCACAGCTCTGCGGTGACATATTTCAATCAAAGTGTTGTTGCCGCTAAACTTAATAACTGGTCAGCCTGGTGTTGAGAAACGGCAAATCAACCGGACAGTTTAAAAATGGCTATAGCTGGCTTCAGTCATGTGGAGAATGACCTGTCTGTCAGATGCAGTTGCCGCGCGTGTCGCTGACCTAGGTGTTGTTTATAACACATGGCCACTTCCACGGTGCAGTAAAATGGAAAGGGATGGCTGTGATTGCTGCCTTCCAGCAGCCGGCTCAGGTCTGTCCTGGGCGATCTCGTCTGCTCTTTCCCAGACGTGGCGGTTCATCGCTTCTGAGAGGAATAAGCCCGAAACTGTGGAATTGCAACTCCTTCTGGCTGACACAGACTCATTTCGCTTTCTAAAGCAGAGATTTGGGTTTTTGTTTCAAAGTTCAGTTAAGTTTGTTTTTGTTGGAAATCATATTCTGGTATGTAAATTGCCAGAACGCCTTATTGCTTCTAAAAGTGCACTTCGATATCTTTCTTGGTTTCTGAGCTCTTTTCTGCAGCTGCTCACAGGCATTAG
The DNA here is from genome assembly GCF_964261635.1 of Lissotriton helveticus. Lineage (NCBI taxonomy): Eukaryota > Metazoa > Chordata > Amphibia > Caudata > Salamandridae > Lissotriton > Lissotriton helveticus. Next base: position 339,477,229 of record NC_136073.1, read on the forward strand.
ACGTCATTTCCGATGGCAGTCATGTCTTTTCTATCTTCCTGATAGATGTGGCTGATTGATGTGGCTTCAAAGTGAGGGACATAGCCCACTGAGCCGCCAGAAGCCCACTCACCACTCCTGATAAATACATTGAATTTTATTCAAGATTCCTCTAATTCCACCCTGCAAGCCTTCTCATTGGTGAACCCAAGCACTTGCTACACGTCATGCTTTCTCTGAAAGATTATAGTTCAATCAATATGAAAAGTACAGCTGTACCTTCTCTCACAACATGGTACTCTGTGCTTCACATTGGTATCAATCTCTTCACAACACTCTGCTTGAAAAGGTACTCACAGGTAGACTACAAACCACAAAAAAAATCTCAGAAGGCCACTCTATGACATTCAGCAACACCAATATACACTTACCATTTTCCTCACAAAATCAATTTGGTTATTAAAAAAAAAATAGTATGAATATTTTTTAATTTGCAGAATGCAGCAGTTAGCACTCTGATTAGAAACAAAAGAATAAGCAGAAGGTGCATAGGACAATGAGTAGGATAGGTGATGTATTTCTAGAGGTCCAATTATTGTGGGAAAGAGTTAAGAAAGCCATTAGAAGAAATAAATCAACTTAAAGCCAGGTCTACTAACATTTCAAACTAAAGCATGACAACGTACATAATTTTTGTTGTTTTCCATAATTTTCATATTTACATATTATTAAGAGTGCACTGTTTGGCTGCTGCTGAGCAATATTTTTATTTATTAATTTTTCATATATTTTTTTAATTTGTGAATTAAGTAAGATAATTAATCATTTATGTATTTATTTGTATTGTTTTTTTAGGTCCGAGTCGTAACCATTGATTGGTTCCATTGAGTTCCTGGCTTCCTGTAGAGATTCATTGGGACTCCACAGAAGTTATATTGTTAAGAACTGCTGATCAGAAACATTAAGGCCCCCTCCTTACAAGCACAGTATCCCATTAACCTATACATACAATATACCACTTTGTGACTAAAAACAAGTGGTTTAATTACACATGACTTAATAGTTAAAGATCTGGAAGAGGAAATATGATTTAGCTACATTTTGATTGTTGCACCCATATTGCAAAGAAGCCATCTCAAGGGGGTAATGAGCATCTTCTATACTGGGGAGTGTATTTTGGGTTGGATTTACATCTGGGATACCATTGTGTGTTAAATCACAGCTGAACATTGTTAGACCTGGCACCATTGGCATGTGTCTCCCCAGCATTTTTTGCCTTTACCTCCTGTGTTATTTCTGTGTGTTGGACTCTTTTTTGCTGGTCTAGATGTGTTGAGCGATTTGCCACTGCTGTTCAGTGCCCAAGTGCAAGTGCTCCCTTTGTAAATTACTGTTATGGATTAGTGTTTCCATGATTGGCTATTTGATTTACTAGTCAGTCCCTAGTACAGTGCACCGTGTGTGCCAGTGACCTGTAAATCAACTGCTGCTAGTGGACTTGCAGCACTGATTGTGCCACCCACACAAGCAGGCTGTAAATGTAACTGTGGCCTGTCAGTGCAAAGCCTGTGTGCAGTCTGGTACTGCCATGTCGACTTGTCAAGTGCACCCACTTGCCAGGCCCTGACCATCCCCTTTCTTACATGTCAAACACTCCTAAGGTAGGCCCACGGTACCCCTGTGGGCAGGGTGCAGTGTATGTGAAAGGTATGACATGCCCTGGTGTGTGTGACATGTCCTGATAGTGAATCACTACCAATTTCGTTCTTCACTATTGCAAGACTCCCTGTTCCCATAGGAAAGAATGGGGAGTTTGTTTATAACATCTTATAAACATAACAGGCCCTGGGAACAAGGTAGGAAAATAAAGTTGTGTATGCCTGAACTCAGAATGTTAAAGTGCATCTTTTAGTGAGATGATTTTTACAATCTGTATGTGAAAATATCACTTTTAGAAAGTAGATATGTTCTTGCCTAACCATCTAGTGTGCCTCTGCTACGTTTGTGAATTGCATGTCTGGCTTTCGGATGACATCGGCTAAAGAGTGGCAGTGGCTCCAGAAGTCTGATGAGTCAGGGCGGGGCTGAGTAGACCTGGGCTGTATTTAGAGTAGGGGGAGAAGATTTCCTTTCAACTGAATTGGCCTGGTCTGCCTTCAACAATGCTGTCTCCACCTCCTGCAAGGAAGCTGCACCAGTGAGGACAGAACTGGTTTGGGCTGGGTACAGACACTCTCTGCCTTCAGAGAACAAAGGATTTTGGTGTATCAAAAGAAGGGCCCAGACCCCAGACTTTTAGATCACTTCTGGGAAATCAAGAGGAACCTTTGCCAAGGAGAGGAGTCGTAGAAGCTGAGAAGGAATACTGCCTCTGTGCTGGTTGCTGTCTGAGATTGATCTGCAGTGGCTAATTGCTGCCAAGGGAATGAGAAAGGACCTTGCTGCTTGCTTTGTCCCCCTGCTTGAAGAGAAGATCTCCAAGGGCTTGGACTGAGCTTGCCCCTGTTCTAGAGGTCTCAGGAACAGCAAAGACCTCATTGCGTCTGTGGGCACCGTATCTGATCGTCTCCGCAGAAGAAAAGGGTAACCGAATCTGTCATCGAGTCTGTTGCAGGATTCTGTGTCGTGAAAGCACCGCCGAGAGCAATGCCTCACCCTGGTCTCCCCGAATCCATGAACGAGCTGCTGCTTGTACCGCATCCTGTGGGCATCGCACTCCACACCGCTTTGCTACATGCTGCAAGGATGTCACCGACTGTCGCTGCCCAACCCGAACATCAACCGGCTCCGTTGCTGGACCGTGACCTGCCAGCACTGTAGTGAGCATCGTCTCACCCTTCAATGCAAGCCCTGGTCTCACCGTCTCCATCAATGAGCTGCTTCCTGCACCGAATCGTGGGAACGTCATCCGCCGCAATGCTCCGTTTCACAACGCAACTGCAACGTTTGCCCTGACTGACTCGCAGGCACTGTGCCTGAGTCTGTCGACGCTTTAGCTGGCCCATATCGATGCGGTCGGCTGAAACTTTTAGACTCTGTCATATTCAATATCGCAGTAGCCCCAGGAGGAGCGACCGAGTCAAAAGAACTGTGTTGTAATGATTTTCCTGCAATTTAAAGGGTATTTTGCACAAGTACTATTTTTCAAGAGTATTGTCTGTCGGATTTTTATCGTAATTGGTCTTGTTGGTTTAGATGAAGATTTACGATTTTGCTAAACTGGTGTGGTGTCCATTTGTAGTGTTTTCACTGTATTACTGTATGTGTTCAAAAATGCTTTACACGCTGCCTCTGAGATAAGCTAGTCTGCTGGTGCCAAGCTACCAAGGGGGTGTGCAGGGGTTATTTTATAAGTGTATCCCCTTACTCTGACTTGAAGCAAGGGTCCCTATTTGGACAAAAGTACCTATCTCTGCCAACTAGAGACCCCCATTTCTAACAAACATATAATGTGGCATGATGTGAATGCAGAAGCCATTCGTGTGCAGATGCTATTTGATTAGGGTTATGACAGCACAAGGGTTTGAGTTAACTATGATGCTCTGCATCAAGGTCCCAACCCCACTCATGGCGTAATAACAGATTCCCTTACGTGGCTGCACCTTGGTACCAGCTTTACCAATTGATAGTATTTGTTTGTTGTGTGTTACCAATACCAAGGGCAAACAAGAATTTTGCTGACCCATTTAGACCCAGAAGAGGAGAGTGAATGGATGGTATTGGTGTACTTGCATGCTTGTATGGTCTGTAAGCCCTACAGATTTACTGAATTAATGTGTAGGTTGATTAATTTATTTTGATGTTCAATCCCATTGAGATTCCAGGTCAGGGAATGTGACAGGATGGCATTCCCTAAAAGGATTTTTCAAGAATTCAGGTAAAACTCTAAACAGGGTATATCACTTACTGTAACATACTTTTTGCTAAACTGTACCACCCCACTCTCCTCTCATCTTTGGCTTTGCTGGGAATCAGAACTATGAAGGCGACCCGAGAATATTGTTCATCACAAAATAAGTAAAGGTTTAAGGGATAATGCATTTGTCCAAAGGCTGGACCCTGTAAAAGCACAACTCTTTCCACTAATAGTTAGCGCCACCAGGGACAATTCACATGACTATGAGAGAGCCTACTGTGAAAAAAAATATACCACTCAGTGAGGCACTCACCTGGAATATAGTGTCACCTTTAAAATTCCCATTCACCTATCAACATTTAATTTATTGTGGTACCTATATGAGATATTGTGATCTACCTAAATCATGGTTCCCCTGTGTACTACTCACTGTAACAAGAATACATTTCATAAAACCAAATAGAGATTAGTCCGTGTTAGACTTGGCATCCTTGGCTTGGTACCCCCTGACTTTTTTGCCTTCAGACTTCCTGTTTTTAACTGTTGTGCTGACTTCGTTTTTGCTGGCCTTGGGAATGTGAGCACTTTGCCACTGCTAACCAGTGCTAAAGTGCTTGTGCTGTCTACTTTAAACATGGTAACATTGGTTTTATCCACAATTGGCATATTTGATTTACTTATAATTCCCTAGTAAAGTCTACTACAGGTGCCCAGGGCCTGTAAATTAAATGCTACTAGTAGGTTTCCAGTACTGATTGTGCCACCCACTTACGTAGCCCTTTAAATATGTTTTATGCCTGCCACTGCAGAGTTGGTGTGTCCAGTTTTAAACTGACATTTTTAACCTGGCAAGTTAATCTACTTGCCAGGCCCAAACATTGTTTCTAATTACATAAGGTCACCCCTAAAGTAGGCCCTGGACAGCCAATGGGCAGGGTGCAGTACATAGTAAAAATGTAGAGCACATACTTTTACATTTTACATGTCCTGGTAGTGAAATATGCAATACAATAGTTTTTTACTACTGAAATGCCAATCGCTCCTATAGGATAACATTGGGATTGCCTTATCACATTTTATAAGTGTAATTTGCAATTGGGAGGAGAAGGGAAATCCAAATATGGTGTCTCTGGACTCACAATGAAAAATCACAACTGATGGTGAAGTTGTTTTTTTATTAAATTGCAGTTCTGAAATGCCACTTTTGGAAAGTTGCCATTTTTTCACTTAAACTATTCGATGGCTTCTGCCTGCCTCTTGAGTACATGTCTGGGTAGGTGACAGCTGGCTCCCGGCATTCCTCCTAGAAAGCCAAAAAAAATGATGGGTAGGTGTGACTGAGTACCCAACTCATATTGATGGGCCATCCTGAGCAGGATGCGGAGGAGGCGCTGACACTCTACACTTAAAAGGGCTGTGTCCTGTCCCCACACAAAGGTTTGTATACCCTCCTGGAATGAGTCTGGAGCCAGGGCTAGAAATGCAGGGACTTAGGCACTTCAAAGCATCTCTTTGAACTCTCTCTACTCCTACAGAACTCTGACACCACCTAAAAAGAGCACTTCTGGAACTGATGAAATTCTACCAGAAAGAAGCACTGATGTGCTGTCAGGAGGGACTGTCACTTTCCTGAACTGCTTTGCTGTGTTTGCCTGCTGCTTCTTGTCTCAGAGCTAGAAGGGCTAGACAAGCAACTCTACATCCCGGAACCTAGGTACTCTCCAAGGGCTTGTTGGCTTGCCTCCTGTTCTCTGGGATACCAAAGACTTCCCTTTCATCTTCAACTCAGCACCTGGACTTCACTTGCTGTAGGTCTTGCTCTGCCTATGGTGCCAATCCAGTCCAGGGACCTTGGAAATGAGTTTAAAGTGCCGCATCTGCCAGAACCTGTGCATTGTAGCAGTTATGTCGAACAAAACCAACACATCTCCTGCTTTGAGATCAGGATCGGCAAATCAGCACTTTTGCAAGGACCTGGCTGGTGCATTGCACTTGGGACCACCTCATCGCCTCCGGGGCCACTTCTTCTAAACCAAAACATTGCTGCCACTGCATGGAGAAGATAGATGCATTGCCCCTCCAGTGTGGATGAACCCAGCACATCGCATTAGAAACCGCCACACTTGGAACGAGTGCTTCGCTCAATGGAACCAAAGCATCGCAAAAGTTGCATGGAGAAATCCGGAGCAACACCCCAACTGCGTGGGGATCATTGACGCATCTTGTGCTGCAACAAGGATTTACATTTTCTTGCTCAGCAGGGCCTGTTTGGATTGTGTAGCCAACATCTTATTCATTGTGAGCTGCCTGACCTCTTGACTTTGTCCTGGTCAAGAATGAGCAATTAACTCTTTCAGCGCTATTTGTTACTAAGTGCTATTTTTGCATTTAATCTTTAAAAAATCATATCTGTATTTCTACTGATTGGATTTGTGTGGTTTTGGACTTGTTTTATCTATAAAAAATATTTTCTATTTTTCTAATCTGGTGTGGAGTCTTTTTGTGGTGTTTTTACTGTGTAACTGTGTGTTATGTGAACAAATACTTTACACATTACCTCTTAAGTTAAACCTGACTGCTCTGTGCCAAGCTACCAGAGAATGAGCACAGGTTACTTTAGGGTGTATATCTGGCTTACCATGACTAGAAATGCAGTCCCTACTGGGACAGGGTGCATATCTCTGCCAACTAGAGACCCAATTTCAAACAGCCCGTATATGGATACCATGCCAGAAGGTTTCACTTCCTGGGAATGTATTACTTTAATTCTGCTCTTTGTCATGTTTGGCTCCAGGCATACCTTTGTTGGCTGATCCTGTCCCAGAATCTGCTGTGTATCAAATTGCAAACATGAATGCAGTTCCCAGTGCAGGACCTCATTTGTGCCTACACTGGGGGATCACATAGCAGTTAACGGCAGACCCGTAGTTTAACACCTTTGGTCCATCTTTCACATCAAAAGGACTTGTCTAATCTTGACTACGGGGATATGGCTCCTACCTCACAGGTGGGTACAGTGTATGACTATACCCATCTGTGGATGGTCCCTGAGACCATTGTGCCTCCTCCCAAAAGACACCTATCAGTGATACGTAACAGGGTGAAAGACATTCTGTCATTTTCATGCCATTTGTAGACTCATCAGGTGCAAACTTGCAGGCAAGTGATATGTATATGAATGGGCAGCACAAGCATATGTTGCCCCTTTATTATCAAAAAGCGCCCAGGCAGCACAGAAGCAGGTGCAAATGCCCGTTGCACCACCAAATTAGAGAAAGTCTAGGTGTATATGTAAGTAGGTATTTATTTATGTACATTTACTTATGGAGCACAAACCAGCTAGGTACAATGAAGCACTAGAAGCATGTTGGCAGTTGACCTACCATAGGATTATGCCCCTCAGTGCTAACACAATCAATGAACCTGAATGAGGGCAATGGAATTACACCATCATCTGGATTAACCAGTGTGCATGATACGAGATTAAGAGTTTGTATTTCAAGTTAATCCTGGCCTAGACCATGAAAATATGTGCATGTTTTAACCTACAAATGAATACCAAGAAGGCATAGGGTATTCCCTTTTCACTGTCCAGCCCTCAACAATCCTGTTGTACTTCTATCTGGAGAAGACTACCGATCTTGTCTCCTTAAAGTAGCAGACAGTCACTGATCATGGGATTAATACAAAATACTGTGAAAAATGCTACAATTGTAAGCAATTGTAGTCCCAAACCGCACTCTCAATCATGGTTACAAACCTTAAATCAATATGAACTCTCATGTGGGAAAAACTCCATGTGAAAATATATTGTATGATTTTGATACACTTCGTACATTATAAAAATTCTTCATACAGTAATGATTTAAATGCCTTTTTTTCATTGTAACTCCCAATGCATTGCGGACAACAAATCCTTCATAAGAGGAATTGTCATGCAACATCTGGAAAGCAAACTTTTTTACTTTTACCTTGGAGGAAGTCAAACTGATGACTAAAAAAGTAGGACTCAATCTTGTGTGAACAATTATGCCTTATTAATTGATGTGTGTGCTTTCTGAAAGCATCCATTTGTTGGTGCACTTAAAAAAATTAACCAACGAAGAAGGCTTCCTAGCACAGCCAGCAAGCAAGAGGTGGGATATGCTGACCACCTAAGGTTTTCTGATAGATAATGGCCTAGAAGTGAGTACAATTTGCTCTTTCTCTGTGATTATGGCTAAAGACTAAGACTAAAATCAACACAATTACACCCACAATGAAAACTCCTTTAAACAAAAACTGAAGATGAAATGGGAGGAGAAGAGATCAAAATGTAGTAATGCCCTACGATTTGTTAATAAAGATCATTCTGTAGATGTTGTGCCATTGGCCATTCCATACGAATAACATTCACAGCTTCTTCATGCTAAATTTGTGGGACAGGCCTCATTCACCTTGTCCTGGGACTGACACAATGGATGAATATGAGGTAAATGATAACAGTACTCTTTTTAGTCAAATTCTCCTAGGTTGTGGGTCATATCAGACCACTGCATTTCTTTTTTTTCAGGTGTTTACCAACATTGTCAGTGTGCACATCAATTGTGGCCAGGTTTTAAATTGGAATTGTTCCACCTCTCCCCAGGAAGTTCATGCACATGGACAATATAACTTTTCTTAATTGTGTGTCACATGATGTTTTATTATTTTCCCAATCAATACATCTCTTCTCTGAATCTATATACAGAGAATTGATGTGTTCATTTGTAGAATGGCCTGTGGAATTATGCAGGCAGGGACAGAGCTGGACAGGCCTTTTATTCCAGCGAGCATTTACCCAGGCAATGCAAGCCCTTAAGATAGATTTGTTAAGCCATGCAAAGCCACCTTGGTTCTTAAATCTGGAGTAACACAAGGCAGAACAAACTACAAGGCAGTGCAAGTCACTACCACATGGTACTCTGCATTGTGAAGCCATTCCATGGGTGGAGCATGGGTGTTCCGACGCATACACCCAGGATTTTTGGCGCATTTTCAAATTTATTAGGAATGGTAAGCCTGTAAATGCATTAAACGTGTACACTATCTCAACAGAGGTGTAATGAGGAGACATATTTTTAAATAGCTTCTTTATTTACTCTTTCTACGTGTTCTATACCCCTTTAATGACAGTGGAGCCAGGATCAGCTCCGCCGTCAGTATTAAAATTGCAAAAAGAACAATTGATGGACATATGCAAATCAGCCTTCACCCTGAACCCAATATGAACAGTCCAAAAAGAACTAAAGATGGACAGAATGCAGAACAATGTCATACATTCACCCAAGTACAGAGATCTGGACCTAAATCCATCGTTATTTTGCTCACCATGCCATTCCAGTTTGGACCCAGGCATAGGCAAATAAGTCTTGACCCTTCGCCCAATGGGAGCTGTCTAGCCAGAACTGCCAGGCCAGGTCCTCCCTGGACTCGAAACATGCATCCTAGGACCAGTTTCAGGGTCTCACCCCTCATCAGCCAGGATAGCTTGAATCCAGTGGCATGGAGAGCACGGGACCTACGTCTGGGCATACCTGTCCCACAAGGGGTGATAAACGCAAAAAGAACACTTGATGGACAGAATGCAGAACAATGTCATACATTCCCCCCAGTACAGAGATCTGGGCCCAAATCCATATTTTTTTTGCTCGCTATGCCATTCCAGTTTGAACCCAGCCATATGCATATCAGTCCTCATCCTGTGCCCAATGGGAACAGTCCAGCCGGAACTGCCAACCATGTCCTCCTAGGACTGGAACCAAGCATTCTAGGACCAGATTCGGGGTTTCACTTCTCATCAGTCAGGATAGCTTGACTCTAGTGGCATGAGAGCATGGGACCCATGTCTGGGCATACCCGTCCCACTTAGGATGACAAATGCAAAAAGAGCAATTGATGGACAGAATACAGAACAATGTCATACATTCACCCCAGTACAGAGATCTGGGCCAAAATCAAACGTTTTGCTCACCATGCCATTCTAGTTTGAACCCAGCCATATTCAAATCAGTCTTGACCTTGTGCCCAATGGGGTCAGTCCAGCCCGAATTGCCAAGTCAGGTTCTTCCTTGACTGGAACCAAGCATCCAAGGACTGGTTTCTGGGTTTCACCACTCATCAGCCAGGATAGCTTGACTCCAGTGCATTGGAGAGCACAGGACCCACGTCTGTACATACCCATCCAACTCGGGGTGACAAATGCAAAAAGAACAATTTTTGACAGAATTAAAAACAATATCATACATTCACCCCAGTACAGAGATCTGGGCCCAAATTCCTCGTTTTTTTGCTCACCATGCCATTCCAGTTTGACCCCAGCATTGTGCAAATCCGTCTTGACCCTGTGCCCAGTATTACAATGTCGGTTTTTGACAGCCTTTCCATATCAGCCTTTCTGACATGGAAATGCTGTCAGCAAGGCCCCCTTACCCCAGGCCCTCTGCTTAGGGGCATGAGGGGCACCTATGGTGCACCCATGAAAATCCCTGCACTGTATGGCAGGTTTCATGAGTTTCCTCCCACACAGCGCAGGGATTTTCACAAACTCACACTTCTCAATGGGAACTTGTGCTGTGGGCGGTTTCTGCCCACCGCACAAGCTCCAATAGAGAAATGGAGTTTGCGACCACACTAAGTGCAGTTGCATTTTAATCAGGTGTGCAGAACTGCCAACCTATGGTCAGACGGTCCCCTCACTGAGACGGTGTCGGTCAGAGGCAACTCCAACCTACCTCAAAATGAGGGCTGTTGGTGTACCAGGTTGGGATGCAAGAATTCCTGCCCATGATATTCTTCCTAAGCAGGTCTAGCCATGAAGAATGCCACAATCTCCGGTGCAGGCATGCGCATCACAATTGGCCCTAACACAACAGCAGAATGGTAAGATGCTTGCCTGACACTAGCCGAAGGTAAAGATGCTTGGGGCAACGCTGGTTATGGTGGCTGTATGAGGAAGACTCACAAATACAACAGAAGTAGAATAAAAGGGGTTGCGGTTGACAAGTAGACAGTTTCTGAAGATGGGAAGGTCAATTGCAGTGCAGAGCCACCTCAGAATTCAATGGGGCAACATGTCCTTCTTCCACAATGTGGTTCAGTTTCTCAGTGGCCCTCTGGAGTTCCTGCTATCCATCCAACATTGGAAGCCACATATTATGGGCTATCTCTAGGAAGACAAGGGATTGGTTTGTGGTACAGGGCCATATGGGGGCTGAAGTGTGCCAGGCACAAAAGTCATCCTTTGAGGTCTATGTTCCTTTGGGCAGGTAGTGCTGGGGGTAAAGCAATGACTGAAGAGGTGGCTGAAGGATGAGGAATTGCCACCCACTTATATGCAGTAACATTGCTTCTTTCTTGGTCAGAGAGGCACATGCCTTACTTATCTCTGCTTCTATAGGTTTGTTGAGATTCACTCATTCTCCTTCGTTCCCAGACTCCAGCAGAAAATGTACAGGTGCACAGAAGTCCATATCCTCTTTCTCCATTGAGGTTGCGTTGTATCCACACACTGCTGCCAAGGACATGTGCTCTGTTGTTGTTTCCTGTTCACCTTCTCCTGCTTTGGAACTTCCTACTTCTTGTTCAATTGCTGTAGCTATGTGTGACCATTACCTAGCCATTACTGGGTGTAGCATCAGGGTGAAGTGGTATCTCAGGATGGTATGTCCTGATTGAGATATATTCTGTGTTTTACATTTCACCAATAACGCAACACTAGCCATCTAATCTGATCCTGCAAATATACGGGTGGCATATGTGCAGTATGGGGCTGCAAGCTGTTTGTGCACAATCCTTGATCTCTGGGCACTGGGCTATGTCAGGGACCGGGATTGAACAATAGGGATGTGTGTTTGTTAATGTGTAAACCTTTTTTGCAAGGCAATATTGTGCTGCATTCAACAGGCAAGATGGTCTTCCAGATTTCACCAACAGCTAATGCACCTTCTGTCTGTGTTCTGAGATTTCAAAATGGCTCACCAAAAATACTGTATACAAGACCAAAATCCATTGTGCTGTTTCTAAATCTAAATGCATTCTCATACTTTTTTATTTCCTCCACATTTAAAGCAAAAGCTGAGGCAATCACCATGTACAACTGTAAGCAAACTTCACACCACCAACACAACATGTTTCGAACACTTGGAGGCATTTTCATCACGTTGCTTATGTTGATCTGATGATTTTTGCACACTGGGTCAGGGTACGCAGTGAACCCTCCTCGTGATCAAGACACCTGGGGAGGATGCTGAAAATATGCTGCATTATGCCTCAGGTCAGGGTCTATATTCTGCTGTAACTGTATTGAGGCGGAGTTGTTAGGATCAGAAGAGCGCCAGGAGACGGAGAGAGCATACTCTCAAAAGGTCATTTACATTTTACTCATGTATACATTATTAACTTGCTTCATGGAGAATACAAGGGACAGTGTTGTGATGTATGCCAGTCATTGTGTTGATGCAAGTAAACATGCATGTTCTCTTTGTGTTCCCTGTACTCACATGAACAGCGAGATGAGACAAGGCTGTATAGTGCCTATGGCTGTAATGTGCCAACGTGGCCTTGTAAACTAGTTCTACAGGATTAGTTTCTTAAAAGGACACCCAGGACTCACCAAGCAGTCACTTGTCTCTGTAAACATTCTCTGAACAAGCCGCCCGACTGTGGAACAGTTTCCACCTGTTCATTCTATCAGAGTGCTACCAGCCTTTAAGAAAGCCATGAAAACTTGCCTCTACAGCGCCTGAACTTCTGTCTTTTTGATGCATTTTCCTTTTATTTCATGTGATAACTTTGCACCAGGACACCTCTCTAGGTATCTGTCACACTTTATAATATGTAAAAGCAATGAATAAATAATCACCACCATTCAATCTATGTTTAATTGCAACCATATGGAAGATGAAACTGACGTGTTGCACCAGGACATACAGCAAACACATGTCTAAAGACATTCACGTTTGCAAAAGAGACCTCTCACATCACAGACAGCTTGAACTTTGGATCATTTGCATAATATTGTTGAAAACCATCTCTAATAACAACTATATAAAAAAATATTGCTTACCCAAAAACTCACCATCCCATACTTAAACACTATTATCGTTGACCAAAATACTGCCATTAAAAATGTCTACTTATATGGAAACCACAAAATTTGTAACAACAAAAATATTGCTACCTATAAATAGCCATGTAAATTGTAAAAATATTTAAATACACTAATATCACAAATAATAAAGCAAATATTAACAAACTATTTTAATAATTCTATTTTTCTTCAAAGAACAAATAAAATTAAACTTGATGTAAATTTAAAAAATCATCCAAATACATAATGTATATATTATAACATTAAAATAAGATGTAAACAAATAACAAAATAAAAATACATTAAAATGCTTAAAATAATTAGGACATAATACATAATTAATACAATGAATGCAGTATAAAATATAAACATTAATAAATAAAATTACACATAAAAATTATATCCATAATAACAGAAATATCTAATAAAGTTTAATACAGAAACACAAATTAGCATCCGCCATAAACTTAATATATGATGACAACATTCAAACTGAGCAATAAAAACAACCATAAAGCAAACTAACCAATAGCAAAGGTAAATTAACAAAAAATACAAAATACAAGGAGCAAAACATTTCAACAGTTACCACCTTCCTAAGACACTAAAGCTGCTAGACAAGGACAGTCTGATGGATTGCCAACAGAAACCTAAAAAAAAAAAAACTGGAAGACAATACACAGCTTCCTTCACAAGTAAGTAAACCATTTAAATTAACATATTGAAAGTAACTTTCTTAGTAATATAAAAACAATAAATAATATAATATACTACTATTTATAAGATCCTTAAACAATATATTAAACATGTTATAAAAAAATGTATGTATAACAACCACATTTGGCTAAAAATGGTACCATATTTAATAAAATGTTGAAAAACACCAATATGTAAAACAATGGTAAAACAATATTTACCATGTTTTATATTTCACGCACAAGTATAAGAATTGTAAAACAATAACAATTATGCTATAACAATGTGTTTAAAAATGTAAACATATACATAAAATAAAATAAAAGCAGGTAAATAAAGAACAATATAAAAATTACAAAATGTGTCCTGTGGTGTTTTTTAACAAATGTCAATACTAGTGATGTTTTATGAAAAATGCAATATGTTTGATATGCAATGCTCACACTGTAATGTAACATTTTATACTAAACATGTTATACACTGATGTGGCTACAGTTTCTACGTATATTGAACCCTTTTCGGGGGTTGTGTTGTACACTAAATGGTCACAATTGCTGTTCTTACTCCAATCTAAGCAATTTAGAGGAAAGTGTGGGACACTCTAGGGGTGACATTTACTATTTCCACTCCATTCTCATTTATTTAGGGTTAGATATTGACAGTAAACTGGTCATATTTACTAGTCCCAGTCCAATCCTAACCAATTTGGGGTGTGTTTAAGATACTAAAGGCAACACACTAACTATTCCTACTCCAATCTAAACAATTTTGGGGCAGGTGTTGGACACTAAAGGTGGGGAGATTACTATTTCCACTCCAATCTAAGCACTTTAGGGGAATATTTTAAACACCTAAAGGTTCACATTTACTATTCCCACTCTAATGCAGGGGAAGGTTCTTGACACTAAAGTAGTCACAATATCTAGTCTCAGTCCAGCTGAAATAATGTTTGAAGGCACTTAACACTAAAGATAGCAAAATATATATTTAACACTCCATATAAAAATATTCTTATCATACTATCCTAATATTCTAAAGTAAACATAATCATACATATTTTATATAAACAAATTAAAATATTAAACTCAACACAAACATTGCACATACATTAATAATAAAGTAGGCAATTCCACAAACAGAATTAAAATGTATTAAATGTACTTAATATATAATCATTTTCCACCTCACATAGTAAAAAAGTAGCATTTTTTAAAGTACAATCAACATTGATAGACTGCCAGTGATGTCAATTGCAATAATAGTGTGAAGTCTAACATTGTTGCTGAAGTGTGTCTTGTGTGCAGTCAATCGCTCCAAACACCACGGGAATTTGAGCAAAAAAGCAAACCTGTGTTCCACCAGTTGCCTTTCCTGCAGTGATATAGTACAACAACGGTGATATACTGTTGCAGATAAATTATAATGCATCTTGTTGATCCAGTGGGCAAGAAATGGTGTGCATCCAGTACCTTGACATTGGCAAAGGAGTGATGTTTAGTTAACTTACCTCTCAACCGATTTTGCAATTGTATTTAGAATCACTCATAGAAGAAATATGTATCACCCCAATATATTTTCCTCGGACATGACACACAAAGTGGCCCTCTGTTTGCAAATACTCTCTCTCCTCCTCAATCGTGAATACTGAAGATAGGAGGGAGTGCAACAAATACTGACTATGGCTGGTAACTTATAATTCTGATCATTGGATATTCAGTTGGTGGGTTAATAAATAGCAATTGAGGTGAGATGTAGTGTAAATGCTCTCATTTAGTCATCCATTCCTGCTCTAGACTGGTCAGGGTGTGTGTGCATATAGTGTTGAAATGTACATGTTTGCATAATTTTGGTGTATGCATTTTGCATTGTTATTATGTGTGGTGATTTGATAGTTCTGATTTCTGTATTCATTTTGCTGCCAGCAAGTGTATTAATCTGATTCTTATATTGTCACAAGTTCCATTACATTTAGTTAGTACGAATATTTTTATTTAATTAGTATGTTGATCCTCTTGTGCAGACACATTGCACATTGTTGCAACTCTGTTTGTGTGCATAAGGTTGCATAGTTAACCTTTTACATTTTTTGATCTTTATTTCCTCTGTCAGGGTAATTTTGGGAGAGGAGTTGGCATAACGGCTAGGGCAGTCTACCTCAAATCTGGGGAACTGGGTTGGAGTCGTGGCAATGACGCTGAACATCCTGTGATTCTGGGCAAATCACTTAATCTCCCCGTGCCTCACAAAAATAAAAGTTTGGCTTATGAATTTTGTTTTCCTGGAAACTTAAAATAACAATTTGCCCTTTAACAGAAGAAGTGGAATTGAAACATGTATGTCAAAAAAAGATGTGGTGGTATTCCAATTCTGTAGGGAAGCCACCTCATGCATCGTCATTAAAGCACTATCTCCAGTACTGAATTTTTCACCTATTAATTGTTAACTTCAGGTGTATTAGTCTAATTAGTTCAATTGAAGCAAACAAGACTATAACACCCAAAATGTATTAAGCATTCAGACAAAATTCTACAGCGGGAAACAGTCTCCGAAATGAGCTGGAGGCAGATGGTTTTCCCATAATGCAAAAAAGTTTTCTGGAAGGCAGGTATTGCAAAGAACTCAGGGTTTTCAACTTCTAAATTACTCCTCAAAGAAAAGTGTAGAGGACTGAATAGGTAATGTAACCTGAAGGAGATCGTGGTATCAAGAGCCTGGGTGCAAGGTTCAGATGCAATGGTCAAATTGGGGATACAATGTTTTATGTTTAGTGCAATGCTGTTTAGAGGGATTAGAACATCACGGGTACAAAGAAAATATGCATAATGCAAGTTATGTATACTCAAATATTTTTTATTAAACAAAATGTTTATACAAACAAGCACACTCCACAAACATTATGAACACTAATAAGGCAAATGAAGTGGACGATTTTACTTAACATTAAAAAATAAACTCATTTTGTTTTGTTAAATGATTTTTATTAAGGAAACAACCACAGAAAGTACAAAAACAACTAGTATGTTCAAGTAGTACAGTAAATAAATAATGTACCATAAATATATATGAAAAATAGTGAAGGTAAGGATATACTAAGAAACGATTACAGGAACTTGTGCAAAATAGTCTTAAAAAAACAACAGATGGTAAGGAAAAATGAACAGTAAGAAAATTAAAATAGAACATATCTGTGGAACAACTAGTAGATAAGATAACTATATTAAGACATTTTTATTATAAAAAGGAAAAAGGGGAAAGAGAAAGATGGGGAAGATGAAGAAGAAATAGGAGAAGAGATAGAAAAAGAGAAGAAAAGTAGGAGAAGAAAAGAGAAATGAAGAGGAAAGAAGCAATTATGGAAAAGGCAAGTTCGAAGATAAATGAGTAGTAAACGGTAACCATAATATATCAGATTTGATCTGTAAGTGTGTTGAGGTATAAGAAATTGAAGCAATTCTGTGTTCATCACAATTGAGATTCCACCAATGCAAAAACAAAAATGTAGAATTGTATTTCCAGTAAGTTAATATAACCTTAAAAAATACAGCAAGAAACAATTCAAATAAAATAGATTTGGAGGAAACCTGATCAAAATCTGGAGACTTAGGGGTCCATTAGGATGGCAGGCGGATTTCCCCCGCCAGGCTGGCGGTAGCCACTGCCAGCCTGGCGGAGGCAATCCGCCCGCCATCCTTCCCTGTATCCCCCCCGCCATATTAGAATGGCGGGGAGGACCATGGTGGAGCAAAACACCGCCCGCCACTTTTCCGCCCCGGTCGCATTGCGGCCGGGGCGGAAAATGATTAATATGGTGGCGGTGTCAAGCAGACACCGCCAGCCATATTATGATGGGCTGAGGGTGATGCCTTTCCGTGGCGGCAATGCCGCCACGGAAAGGCATGCGGTGTTCACTCTGGGGGCCCCCTGCGGGTCCCCAGAGTGAAGGAGGGGGGTATTGCACATGGGGGGATACCTGTGCCCCCCCCTTCATTTGCATTAACAAAGCGGCAGGCACCACGCGGTGCCTGCCGCTTTGTTAATGCAAATGCAGAAATGCATTTCTAGCATTGTGGCGAGTGGTGCTGAGAGCACCGCCCGCCACAATGCTAGAAAGGCAGGATGTGCCTGCCATTGTGGCGGGCACAACCTAATGCTGGCGTCGGGACCACCGCCCTTAAGGCGGGCGGTCCCGTTTACCGATAGGGTGGCGGGCGGGCAAAGCCCGCCCGCCATCCTAATGGACCCCATAGTGCCTAAAAATATATTGTGGATATTAAAAGGAAAATTACATGAAAAAATCAATAAACATTTTGACCAAATATTTTTTCAAGACAGTGGAAGAGGAGATGTATTAATGAATCTTCAACAGTAAGGCATGACCAACAAGAGGCTGAAACTGAGTGATTGAATTCATGAAGGAGGGAAGGAGTAATAACAACTCTATTATAGATAAAATATAGAGATTGTGTTTTGTTGGCAGCCTTGGAGGTTTTAAATAGTTTCTGCCATAGTTTGTCCCATTGAGGAATAGACAATGTGTGGGATAGGTCGTGTTCCCATTCAAGTTCAACCTTAGACTTACTACGAGGACAAGAAACATTAGATAAGATTTTATATATAAAAGAGGCACTGGGTAAAATGTTGGAAGAAACATCATATAGAGGAGTATCAGGTGAAAGTGAGCGTGGGAAAGGTTGAGAATTAAACTTCTGTAGAGAATTTCGGAGAGTAGTAACTATAACATTATATTGTTGAATACATGAATCAGGTAGGTTATATTTATCTTGCAGTTTATGGAAAGGCAAAATTACATAATTGGCAAACAGTTGATAAACATAAAAAATACCCTTTTCTTTCCAATGTTTGTAGTAAAAGGATTTGTGGCGAAATTTAATGTGTCTGTTAAACCATAATGAGGAAGCCAGGAAAGATTGATATTCATTAAAAGGTGTAAAGAAAAGTGCACGTAATATATGATGAGAGTATTTCAAAATTGGATATTGAGAAATAAAAGTACAATAAGACAGAAATATCACATCCTGAAAAGAAAAATCATTTAACAGTGAATTTTCAATGGAAACCCATGAAGGTTTAGATACGTCTTGATTATTTTTAGACAAAGCATAACATTGGTGAATTAAAAATGCATTGTGATACAATCTAAAAACAGGAAATCGGACACCACCTTCAGATTTAGGACAGGACAATTTGGATAGTTCAATACGGGCACGCTTATTGTTCCAAAGGAACTTAGTACAAATAGAATTAATCTGAGAAAAATAATAATTAGGAATTTTAAAAGGTAACATTGACAAAATAAATAATACCTGAGGGACACTCATAATTTTAATTGTATCAAGTCTACCCCACCGGGATAAACATAAGGGAGACCAAGAATATAGCAAATTGGTAACTTTAAGTTTCAGGACAGTAAAATTATGAGATAGTGTATCACGGATAATAGAGGAAAACCATGCAAAATTAGTAGAATCAAACATATGTTGAAAACAGGAGTCATTTAATGGCAAAATCTCTGCTTTGGAGAAGTTTAATTTGTATCCAAAACTTGAGAAAATAAGGACATTTCTTGTAGAAAATGTGGGAGAGAGGATACTGGGTCAGACATGTAAATAAGAATGTCATCTTCATATGCAGATAATTTAATATGATGGGATTTTAGCTTACAACCAGAAATCTGAGAGTTATTCCTGATTCTTTGAAGAAAAGGTTCCAGACATAACAGAAAAAGTAAAGGGGAAAGGGGACAACCTTGGCATGTACCTCTTTGCAGGCAAAAATAAGGGGAAAGAGACCATTAACAAATACACATGCTTTCGGATCTGTATATAGCAATCTAACATATGAAATAAACTTGGGACCGAAACCAAACCATTGCAAAGTATGTATCATAAAATCCCAATTAATCCGGTCGAAAGCTTTTTCAGCATCTAATGATAGAGCTGCCAAGGGGGAAGGGTATTTTTTACTGAGAGTGAGAATTTTAGAAAACATCCTGGCATTATCAAAGGCTAAACAACCTTTGACAAAACCAGACTGATCTGGATTAATAAGAGTAGGGATAACAGTCTCCAATCTGGTGGCTAAAATCTTAGAGAAAATTTACAATCATAATTGATTAAATATATAGGTCAAAAATTCTCACATAGGGAAGGATCTTTATGTGGTTTGGGAATGACAATAAGAAGTGATTCTAAAAAATACCCAGAAGCTTTAGAATTGTATAGAAAGGAATTAAAAAGTTCCAGTAATTTAGGAGCAAAAAAGGAAGAAAAAGTGGGAAATAATTCTACTGTAAAACCATCGGGACCAGGGGCTTTGGACCTTTTCAATGACTTAAAAGAAACATCGATTTCCTGAAGAGAGATATCTTCCTCAAGAGAAATAAAGATATCAGGGGGGGTATCAGTTTTGGGAATGTTTTGGAAAAAATATGTGAAATCCCCCTCAGTTGGGTTAGTTGTTTCTGCATATAGATTATTATAATATGATTGAAAAGTGCTAATAATATCTGAGTCAGAAGAGAGGAGTTGATTGTTTATTTCTGAACAAATAGGGCCAATAGTTGTGCGTTCAGATTTAATTTTTAAATAGTTTGCCAACATTCTCCCAGCTTTATTTTGACCCCCATGATATTTAGATTTGATTTTCAGAAGGACGTTACAGGCATCTACTGTGGCAAATTTATTTAACGTAGATTTAGCTTTAATTAGTTCATGTAATGAAGAGGGAGAATTAGAGGAGAAGTAACTTTGTTCCAAAATGTTAATTAAACTAAGTGTGTCTTTATATTCTTTACTCAGCAATTTTTTCTTCTTAGCTGAATGAGCAATAGTAAAGGCTCTGAATGATGCTTCAAAAGCTTCCCAGTTGTTGTGTATTGAGGTATCAAGAGAGTTGTTAAGTTAAAAAAATTCATTAATAAAAGAGGTTGCTTCTGAAATAAAGGTACGGTCAGATAAAAGGTAATTATTAAAATACCAGCGACCTTGTTTGAGAGGAGATAGGGATGTATCAATACAGGTGGAAACAGGAGCTTTTATCAGTTTATTAATATAACTGTTAAAAAGTCATAACATAGATATTCATAAAAATAATAAAAAATAATAAAGTATAACATGAAACAATCATCACAAGAACTTATATGAAAGTAAATGTAAATAAAATAAGGTACAAAATGATGTAATAATGGTCTTATACACACATTAAAAGATCAAAAACTTATTGACAAAAATCAAAAAAACAATTTCAAATGGAACCATTTACAGATCTCTAGAAAGTTGTATAATTCATAAAATATTCAGATTCGGAAACAATTTCAAATGGAACCATTTAGAAGTGGTTAAAAGATTATATCATTCATGGAAACTTGTAAATGGTTCCATTTGAAATAGTTTTTGGGATTTTTGTCAATAAGTTATTGATCTTGTAATGTGTGTATAAGACCATTATTATATCATGTTGTACCTTATTTTATTTACATTTACTTTCATGTAAGTTCTTGTGATAATTGTTTAATGTTATACTTTATTATTTTTTCATTATTTTATGCATATCTATGTTATGACTTTTTAACAGTTAAATTAATAAACTGATACAATTTTAATATTTTTTTTTGCTGCGTACACTGAGCTTGTGTGGCTATCTTTGCCTTATGTATAGGTTTTTATTTTCAAAAAAGACCTTTGTTGCTTAGGAATGTTACATATTTGATGTCTGTTTCCCTGTCCTAGGAACTTCCATTATGTTCAGGGGGTCCAATATTTTGGGAAACAGGAGCATGGTCAGAAATAAAGATATATCCAATTTCAGATGATTGGAGACAAGGCAATAATGACTTGGAAATTAAAATATAATCAATACGAGATCTTGTGTGGTGAACAGGAGAAAAAAAGGTAAATTCAGAGGCATCAGGATTACATGTTTTCCAAGAGTCAAACAAGGAACGAAAGGAAATGGCTGATTGGAATGATTTCTGAGTCTTGTCAGGTTTAAATTTATAATTTGATACTCTATCAGAGAAAGGATCTAACCAATTATTAAAATCGCCACTAATCATCAGATTAGGGTTAGAGATAGACATCAATTTCATTTTTATAGCATGCCAAAATTCAGGGTCTGGTTTCACAGGTCCATAGATATTGAAAAAAGTAATACGTGTTTTGTTAATGGTAGCATCAACTATCACCCAACGACCATGAGAATCAATTCAATTCAATTCAAAAACTTTATTTCGGTTTTTTCTAAACCATAAAAGTACATAATAAAAGTACATCACATTAGAAGGTAAAATCATCGTCACAGCAAAAGATTTTTCGTAACTGACTAAGCCCTATATCATGGGTGGGGGAGAGATTTACAAAGTTCATCAGAAATGTCTAAAATCGCTAAAAGGGAATAAAAGATTTAAAATATTTACATCAAAAATAATTTACAAAGTTCATCAGAAATGTCTAAAATCGCTAAAAGGGAATAAAAGATTTAAAATATTTACATCAAAAATAATTAATAAGCTGGGGTATACCAAATTTTTAGTTCATAGAGCATTCCAATTGTAATTAAAAACTATTACTATTCAGACAAGATTAAAAATAGAGAATTTGCGGGTCGGGGGGGCGGCGGGCGGCGGCGGCAAATTCTCTATTTTTAATCTTGTCAGAATAGTAATAGTTTTTAATTACTATTCAGACAAGATTAAAAAATAGAGAGGCGATTTCAACCTTCCATTCGATCCCACCTTAGATAGGGACTCTAAATGTAATTTCCGTCCCAGCAAAGCACATAAAGAGTTCACTAGACTGTGCAGCAGATTTAACATGATAGACACATGGCGGTTACAAAATCCTGATGGCAGAGACTACTCTTTTTACTCCCCTCCACATGATTCATTCTCACGAATCGATTATTTATTCATCACTAGAAACGCGGTAGCCAGGATCGAGGATATAAGCATTGAGCCAAGGCTCGTTTCAGACCACTCATGCATCTCCCTAACTATATCAAACGTTAAACCAATACTCCGTCAGTCAATGTGGCGCCTTAACGATGCCATCCTGAATGATGAGAAACACAGAGACACCATAGGGACCGCCATTAAAGAGTACTTAACAATTAATAAAGAGGGTGACACCACTGACTCCATCAGGTGGGAAGCTCTAAAAAGCACCATAAGGGGCCTCATCATAAAAATAACGTCCGCGGTAAACAAAAATCACAATGCTGCTTTATTGGAACTAGAAAAAAATATCTCGAAACTCCAGAGTGAGTACCTGAAAAATAGATCTGCTGAAAAGCTCAATAACTTAACAAACCAGAAGTATGCCTACAACAAACTAATAAGTGAAAGAGCAGGAGTCTGGTTGGATAGAAGAAAACGGTTTAAAATTTGCGAATCAAATAAGGCAGGAAAGGGCTTAGCAGCCTATCTTAAATTCAAAATACAAAAGAACACTATCAACTCCTTGATAGATGACAAAGGAATTCCCAATTCGGACCCCCTTAAAATAGCGGAACTGTTCAAAGACTTCTATGAGAAATTATATGCCAAAAATAATAATGTGAAAAAGGAGAAAGTGGGAAACTACCTCAGCACATGTGCATTACCAACACTCACCAACACAGAACGTGAGACACTAAATAAGCCGATATCAGAGTCGGAGGTTGCGTGTGCGATCAAATCACTTAAATGTGGGAAAGCCCCTGGCCCTGATGGGTTCACAGCGAAATTTTATAAATGTTTCTCCCAGACACTCACATCACCAATATTAAATATGTTCCATGAGATTGGCGAAACCGGAGAGGTGACAGGGACACTAGCTGAAGCGATTATAGCCGTTATACCAAAAGAAGGGAAAGACCCTAAGCTTCCGAAGAACTATAGACCCATTTCGTTAATCAACTTAGACTACAAGCTTCTGGCTTCAATATTGGCACAACGCATTCAGAAAGTCCTTCCATCTCTAATTCATCCCTCACAAGCGGGCTTCCTAAAAAATAGGTTATCAAGCGATAACACTAGAATCCTAGCACATGTCATCGAGAAGGCAAAATTCCTTTCCACGCCTACTACGGCAATAACACTTGATGCGGAGAAGGCATTCGATAAAGTGGACTGGTCGTATTTGGAAGCAGTCCTGCACAAGTTTGAATTAGGTCCTTTTTTCACTAGAATGGTCATGTCATTGTATGCTTGTCCTTCGGCGAGGGTAAGGGCGGGAGGGGCTTTCTCCTCACCGTTTAAATTACGACAAGGGACTAGGCAAGGATGCCCCTTATCTCCCTCTTTATTCCTCTTGGCAATTGAGCCATTCCTGTATCAAATCCGTAATAATGATAACATCCCAGGGATTCCATTTAACGATTGCATTATAAAACTGACAGCTTATGCAGATGATGTATTAGTTGTGACTGAACAGGCTGATAAGGCAATACCTGCCTTGCTGTCCACGATTGAGAAATTCTCTGACGTGTCTTGCTACTCCTTAAACAAAGATAAGACTGAGGTCAAACTATTAAATAATATGAGTGGCAAAGACATATTAGGTAACTCGGGGCTCACCTGGCAACCGAAGAGTTTCAAATACTTGGGCTTAGACTTTGAAAAAGATCTAATTACGACACTAAAAATAAACGAAGAGCAACTCCTAAAGAAAGTAAATAAGCTCCTAGAGGGGTGGTCTCCAAAGTATTTATCATGGTGGGGAAGAGCGGAGACACTGAAAATGATGGTCACTCCCCTAATTAATTACATGGCAAGCATGCTCCCTATGACTTTCTCAGAAGACTTTCTACAAAAAATAGACAAATTATTCAGCACATTCCTATGGCAGGGGAAGAAGCCCAGGGTGTCAATGAAAAAACTACAACTACCTAAGATAAAAGGCGGCCTGGGTCTTCCGAACTTTAGAAATTATCAATCAGCTTTTTTGTGCAAACAAGGGGCATGTTGGTTTAACGAAGGCTCAAGTTATATACCACCATGGATTGAAATAGAGAGCTCCATCATAGGCAAAGCCCCTCTTCCAGCGATACTCACCATGGACCTGTCACACCTTACACACTCCAAGTACATCCTGCTTAACACTAGGAGAGCGCTCCTTAGACTTGACCAAACCCACAATACTGACCTCCAGATAAAAAAAAACGTCTTCCTCATCCCTATGGCGCAACCCAAATATCCGGATTAACGGAACATCACCCTTCTGGGAACAATGGTCAGTAAAAGGCATCAACATGGTCTCAGACTTATACGATGGTCATATGCCACTGCCTTACTCTATGATTCAGACTAAACATTGCCTCCAGCCAATTGACTTTTATGCATTCCTAAAGTTGAAAACAGCCTTATCCACACGATCGTTTACATTCTCAGATCCATGGTTGAAATCACTACTCCCACGCCTCCAGAAAACAGGTCACTTTGTCTCGAAAGTTTATAAAATGCTTGCACCAACACTAGGCAAAGCCCAAAGACGGAACGAGGTTAAGTGGGAAGGAGAACCTAATACCACGGGCATAGTCCTTAATTGGGATAAGATTCATGCTTCAGCCCTTACACATAAGGTTTCCCCGATCCTCTCCCAAACCAAATATATGCTGCTCAACAGGGTTTTCTGGACCCCCCAAAAACTATTCAAGCTTAACCTAAGAGATACCCCCACATGTTGGAATTGTTCCCTAACTGAAGGAGACCTGCCACACATGCTCTTCCACTGTCCCTTACTACAAACATACTGGTCAAATGTCTTTGACTACATTGAACACATATTTAAGATTAAGCCAAGGAGGGAGTTTATTTACATACTACTGGGTGCTATTGATCCAACACTATCAAGAGATCATGAACGTCAGCTACTGGATCTTCTACTTACACTAGCGTGCAAAGTCGTTTTGTGCAAGTGGAAGAGTGCCTCGGAGGTCTCGTTCACTATGTGGAAAGAATGGCTATCATGCATTAGAGGGACCGACAATGCTGCTTTGCACTCTTCCCCATGGCATGTAACTAACAAAAAACTGTGGAACGCTCTTGATGCTTCCTCTTTCTCGTTCGACCCACCGTAGGATGCTACCTACCTGTATAGTATGTCAAACTAAGAAACTACCCCCAATACTAGAAATCTGGACCAAATTGAATGTCATGATATTAAGCAATAGATACAAGGTCATCTTGCGATACCTGGTGCTACACACTAAAGAACACAGTCAATGGAAACACAATGTATGTCAACTGTTTTATTTCATTTCCTTACCCACATACGCTCGTTTTACTGTCTTATATGATGATGTCTTAATTATTACTCTACTCATTTTTGAGAACGATGTCCGGAGCTAAGGCCTCTACTCACGCGTATAACCTTGGACCCTCAATGTCAGGCCACATTTAGGTACTCCACGCGTGAATATGTCATCTGACCTTTAAGCGCTATGTGGACTTGTGCTGTATTTATCTTATTTTGTTATTTTACTTTATTTTACTTCAACACAAATTGATCCATGCATGTATCATTGTATGTATCTTGCATGTATTTATGTAACATGTGTGTATCATTTGTTTACATCATTGTTTCTTTTTCTTGCTCAATAAAAACGATTTGAACACAAAAAAAAATAGAGAATTTGCTATTTGACAACCAATCATTGTTGCTACACTCAAATTATATGTTAAAAGCCTGTGTCGTAGAGATATGTTAGGGCAGTCTACATACTATCCACTAACTGCTTACATGATAGTCAACTAAAATTACAGTTTCAAGTCATTTTTGGCTCCATAGAACATTACACACATAAGAAATCTAGACACAAAATACTATCAGTCGTGCAGTATCTGATATGAGAATTCGTTCTGCCTCCCTATAGTGTCTTACTTTGAGGGTTTTACATAAGGGTTTGATCCATCTGTCCCTCAGAGTTTTGTACGCCGGGCAGAAGAATAAAATGTGTGAGACATTTTCCTTGACCAGTGTGACGTTTTTGCAGAAACTGCATTTGTCTGCGTCTTTGTCGAGAGTCTTATTGCCCCATTTGGATTTTTTAGCATTGGTCTGTAGGACCCCATATCTAAATTTGAGATATAATGATTTTGCCACCGGGGGTTAAACTTCGTCTAGAAAGGATTCGAATTTAGGCTCATCTTTAAACTGAAGGAACCTTAAAGATAAGGTTCCTAAACTAGCATCCTGTAGTAGGGTTTCACGTTGGTAATCCCAAAATCGGCGCTTTGCTATTTTACTACAGGATTTGGTTAGCTCCTCAGGTTTTTCCCAATAAATTAATAATCCTATTTTTTTGAACCAGGTGGCAATGTGTTTGAACCAAGGGATATCCTTTGCAATACCAAAGGGCATTAGCTCTTGTAGGCCCAGTCTGTAATGGATAAGCTCATCAGTGGTCCAGATTCTTATCCAGTACATAAGGGGACGTAGCACTGCTAGACTATCGGTGCGTTTTAGGTTAATGTCCAAAAAGACAGGTACCAGTGGTGTTCTTCTTGGCAACTATAGTAACCTTCACAAAAAGTCGTTCTCACCCACTTCAAAGTTATGTTTATAATGCGGGCCCCAAAGTTCTGCCCCATAGAGGGCTGCGGATTGTGCCTTACACTTCTAAACCTCAATGGCAGGTAATACAGCCTTCGAGGTACTCCCTCCGTGTTTCTTCAATATCGGCATAGAGTTTTGGAGCAGAATTAATTTGTTTTTTTCTAATTGAGGTTTCCACGTCATTTTGGAATCTAACGTGATACTTAAGTAATTAAAACTGTTCACGTATTCCAATCTTTCGCCTTGAAGTTCCAACTTTTTTTTAAAGAATTGACTTGGGTTAATGGACATATATTTTGCTTTGCTTGGGTTAATCTCAAGACCCTTTTTGGTACAGTATAAGTGAAAAGTGTTTATCAGATTTTTGAGCCCACCAGGAGTTTGTGATATTAGAATAGTGTCATCTGCAAAAAGTAATGCAGGGATTGCCTCCCCCCCTAGCTCGGGCGAATCACTTTTACTTCCTTCAAGAAAGGAGGGAATGTCATTTACGTAGAGGGAGAACAAGGTTGGTACGAGCACACAACCTTGTCGCACTCAACGCTTCACTGGGATTCCTCTAGTGAGTTCTCCGCGGGGCCCCATCTTACTTTTGCAAAATTATTTTCGTGTATTCTAATTATTTGTACTAGCAATTCGATGGGCACTCCTAGGTCTCTTAAGTGGGTCCAGAGACTGTTTCTGGGAACCAAATCGAAAGCAGCTCTTAGATCCACGAATGCTACATACAATGTGCTATGTCTGACCTTAATATATTTCCAACACAGGCATAAAAACCTAAAGACCTGGTCGATCGTACTAATCTTTTTTCGGAACCCTGCTTGATATTTTGTTAGCAAGTCCACCTCTTCGATCCAGGACGATAGGCGCAACAAGATGTGTCTTGCAAATATTTTTTGTGGAATGTCTATAAGACTGATCGGACGATAATTCGCCGGATCCAGTCTATTCCCCTTTTTAAAAATTGTGACAATCTCCACCTCCGACCATGAGAATCACAATCAGATGATACAATTTGAGCCTGAATGGATTTGTGAAATAATATAGCAACACCACCATGACGATCAATAGCTGGCGAAAAAACAACTTGACTAACCCAATGGCGCTTACGTTTTAAAGATTCAACATCATTACAGTGAGTTTCCTGCAAAAGAGCAACTTGAGCATTAAGTTTAGCTAAGCGAGACAATACCTTTTGACATTTGACAGGATGACCTAGACCACGTACATTCCACGAGATGACAATAACCATGGAGTTGGATTAGGGAATATGGAAGGTAACAGGACCATAAAACTGCATATTCAACAAATAGAAAACTGTGGGACCAATAAGAAAGACAAGAAAAACACCAATTATTCAATGATGACAATAGAACATTGTAAAAGACAAAACATGTAATGAACAGCAGAACTGCTAATAAAAGAAAATATAAAGAAAGGGAAAAAAGAAAGAGGGAGAAGGATAGGAAGATAGAAGAAGGGAGTAGGTAGACAGATCAAGGAGGAAAATCCAGGTCTGAAGAAAGAGAGAAATACAATTTGAGAGAAGCATGGTGACAACGAAGAACACAAACACCCATAAGAGAATAGTAACAGAAAAAAGAACCTAAAAAAAACAAAGATAACCAGCAACTAGAAAAATATTATGTGAGCTAAAGATATTAGAAATAAGGCAACAATCCTGGAAAGGAACATTAGATTATACAGCTAGTGGACAACAAAATGATCCTAACAGAAAAGGAAACATTAGTTATTAGTCTTCATGCCGTGCAATGAAATTGTATCGAGGAAGAGCTTAAGTTTTGTAGGATCATCGAAAGAACGTGACCGACCATCATGCGTGTTTTTACAAAGGCAGGGGTGAAGAATTCCATATTTGATGTTGAATGCAAAGTCAGTCCCTTCAATATTTTCCAGAAGACCATAAAGGCGGAGGTTGTTTCTTCGATTACGATTTTCAAGATCCTCAGTGTGAAGTTTTAATTTGTGAATTTCTAGTTCAAGTAGTGGAATTTTCACAGAAACATCTTGGATATTGCTAACTCTTTGCTCCAGTTCCAGTACCTTACCCTCCATGATAATCAATCGTTCCTCAATCTGTTTTAGTTTTTCGTTAGTAGTATTTATAAAAGGCTGCAAACCACGTACCTCATCCAATATAGAGTCAAAAACAGGATTCTGTGAGGAAAGGAAAGGAGAGGGTGGGTCATTCTTATGCCTTTTCGATTTAGTACCAGTGGAGGAGGATCTCGCAGAGTGAAAGTCATTAGCCATAATGAACACTGGAGATAAGCAAGGGAACTTATGAGGCAATTGATAGAAGACAGCAGGAAATTACTTTGCAAATGTTGGTATAGAGGTTGTGAAATAATACGCTGCTACATGCAGTAGGGCAGGTGGTCACAAAAAAATAGAAAAGCTGGTGAGAAAGTTACTCAATGATAAGAAAATCAAGGAACAGAGCAAAAAATAGGCATAAGTAGCGTGTATAATGACTTAAAGCTCACATTATCTCATAAGTGAGAAAAGGGTCCACATTAAATACTGACCGGAAAGCTAGAGGGCCGGTATTACCGAATTTCCCCTCACAGCATCAGCAGTGAGCACTGTTATCAGCACCTCACAACCGGTGAAACACAAGAAGCCAGTAGAAAGTGGAAAGACCTTCTGTCAATGGACACTGCGTCCTCATAAAACATGAAGAGAGCATACAACACCCAACAACATAGGATACAGGAAGTAGCTTCCACTCTTCTGCTATTCTTCTTAACTCATGAACCAGTTGAAACAAGCAAATAAGTGCTCTGCGTACACACTGCCCCAATTAATACAGTTCAGTTTAAATTCTCAGTTACCTTCTCACTGCGCTATTATAATTTTCCACATGTACATCTTCAAACTTCCTCTTGCCATTAGTGTAACGTCTGAAGGGGATGTCAGTATGTTGTCCTCCGCAAACGGGCGAAAAATGCCATAATATTGATAAAATTAGAGTGCAGGCAAAGTTCTAGTAAAAAAGAGATGAATTCTGAGGAAATTAACTGGAGAAAACTGCAGCATAAGGTTCAGAAGGGCACAGAGGGCAGAGAAAGCGGCAAGAGTAAACAAATGGGAGCACGAGCGCCACCGTAGGAAATGGCGGCCGCTCGCATTGCACTGAGGAAAAAAATGCTGCGATTAAAAAATCAGCGTGGGGATGAAGGAATGCCCTTCAAAGCACTCTGGTAGACTCACCCCGCCTTCGCATGCCTGCACGCATCGCTGGAGAGATAATGTGCGGGCGAAAGAGGTTCCAGAAGCGACAACGAGTTCCGTGTAGAAAGGGAGCTCACTCTGGGTCCGCCATGTCACTTCGGCGTTCCAACCTTGAAAATAAACTCTAATCAGGTATTGACTAACATCATCACCCACATGTGTTATCTCATTGCTGATATTCAGGCATATATTCATAAGAATATTACCTGTGTATAAAAGGAATGTACTGGCAACGGACCATGTTAGTGGGGACTTACATGCCTGCTTTATATTCATGAGGGTTGGTGTTCAGGTTTTTTCTCTAATTGTCATGGCAGTTAGGCATGTTAGAAAAACAACATTTTTACAAAAGAAACTGTATTGTCTTTGTTTCTGAAAACCTTGATAAGAAAATACAAGTATGCGAGATATAGAGTAATACTGCAGCAAAGAAATTGGTTTGATGCACTGTTTTGTGGCATAACTAATTTTGGGGATTTTACTCAATGACAATGCTGACGTGTGTTGCATGATTGCAGTTATGTCAGCAGTCACATTGAAGAAAGAAACCAATGCTGGACAACGAGAACAAACAACCTAAGAGGAGTGGAAAAAATTGGATATACAGAACGTATTATTTAAAGCAATATTTTTTCTCATAAGTGACAACTAATTTTAATCACACAGAGGAAAATAAAGCTCAGATTTCAAAACACTTGGCACCAGTCTCTGACCTAAAATTGATGCAAACTGACAAAAATAGTTCAATTGGGAGATACTTTCTAGTGGTAGTCTTGATTTGTACTGAAAGCCCTAAAGTAGTGGAGAGTAGTGCATTACATCAAGAAGCAGTACAAAAGGGTAGACAGGGCTGTGCAAAAAGAAATTTGCTCCTCCGCAAGGCAGGCTTAACATTGGAGAAAGATTCTCTTTACTCCAATGTTTTCTAAGATTGCATATGTGCTGTGAGTAAGTATTTTTTTAATTGTTTTTAGTTATTTAAAATTATAACAGCTTGGCACAAAAACTGTGTAAAAATTCAAGATATTGCAAACGTCATTCTTAAAATGAGACATAAATAAAACATTCCCCATACAATGACTTCATTCTAACGTTGTAGACGTAAAACAATGTACAAAATGGTCCTTTTGCAACTTTTTAGGGAGTGTAAAGTGTGTGGTGCTGACCAGGGCTATCTCATCGTACATACGCCATTATATTGCCTATCCTCTGACCCAGATTACTTGCCGGGGACTGTTAAAACTACAACAAGGACTGAGCAAAGTGCAGTGTGACATGCAAAAAAACCACAACAGTTTACTGTTATGCTTACGTTTAATAAGGCTCAGAAATGCTTGAATCAGGTCGTTCTGGTCACCCACCCACTATTATATTGAAAAATAAAGAATGGGTGGGGGGATAATACTTTACTTTAACATAAAATGAACTGGATTTGGAATTCTATATGGGCAGGACTTCATAAACATCCTTCAGGAATTTCAAAAATCTGGTTGTTAACTAGACATGTTTCTATCACTTTCTGGCATTTTCTAAGTGGCAAAATACTGGTTTTAGCCAGAATTGCCATACATCCTTCAATTTGTTACAAATACAAATTACGAATACTGACTACATGAAGCAATGATTCAAGTTTATAATTACATATTCTACAATTCAGGGCCTCCAATCCTTTCAGCTGACATATTTATAGGCCTTCAGAGGTAATATACCACATATGTTTCGCTTTTTTTCTGCACTAGACTTATATGGCTAGATAGAGGTGGAGCCCTCCCGTTGGACTGGTAAAGGGAGATACAGAAGTGTGTGTGGATCTTTGCTTATAGCTCCTGTCGATCATCATCAGCCAACTTTAATCTTTCATTTTTTGTGGGTATTTTGGCACACAGTTGAAGACCAATGAGAACCGTTACGATGCTAGCGAGTGTGGTATCTATGAACCGTAAATGACGAGATTAATAGGTGTGCGCATTGTCGCTACGCTACTTAGAAGGGTTTGTCTTATTTACAGGTTCTTCACTTTGAACCCTCGGGTTCCATTTTAGATACGGCATCCATTTTGTTTCTTGCCCTCACGTAGTCAGCGAACAGGCAAATGTCCGCCTCATGATCCTGTGATTCCCAAGACTGGGGGATGGCACGGCAAAGACAGATGGCTCCGCAGCTGGGTAATCTTCCCACGTTGGCCTATTGTTTCAGCCTTGCATGCGCTCGGCTCGAATCCTTTGATCCTGGGATTACGCTTCCGATACAACCTCCACACTCCTTCTCCTTCCGTTGTCTGACTTCCTTGCACCTGTTCCTGTCTCTTACTCTCGTCCTTTTACAACTAGAGTGGAATGTGCATAGCAGCAGGATAATGTGCTTTTACAGTTGCGAACCGACAAATGTTACTGTGATTATGTTCCGGGTTTCCGACACCATGAATGAAGCCTTTTAAGTTTATTGTGGGAACTGAGTTGTAACCTTTTGTTCGTTACGTTATTGAATGCTGAAAACGTGTATAAAAGGAGCGACGCACATTTGCAATTTGAAGCAGACTCTTGGAACCTACACTCTGTTGTACTTCCCATGACTTTTGCATCCCTGCAGTAATAAACGCTGATCTTTGACGCCGAAGGAAGTGTCCCGTGTCTCTGTCACTTGTGCGCCGAACAGGTATCCTACGAAGGTTTCAGGTGTTGTTCCCTGGCACCGCTGGTTCTTAAAAGTCCAGTCCTTCAGTTGGCGCCCAACGCGGGGCGACATCAGCGGTACCGGTCCAAACCCTGACGATTGCGAGGAACTTCGTGTGAAATCTCCGAGGAAAAGGTGCACCCCGCTTCATCGATCCTGTTGTCGAAATAAGTGGTCCAAAGATTTTTCCCGCGAAGATTCCCGCCTCCTGACGGCTGCAACGGATCGATGCTCTGACTGTCGACTTGTTTGGTGCCTGGCGTAGTCCTTTGTATGGCGAGACGATAGACGGGCCTTCCTGGTGACGCCATCGAGCTCTCAGTTAAGTATTTGTGGGTCGCTCCCAGTCCTTAGTTGTTGGTGCTTAGTTGTTTTCATGGTTCCATTGCATTTGTGGTGCTTAGTTGTTGGTCCTTAGTTGTTATTTGACAGTTGCAATTGCCAAAAACCGAGGGTTTTGTCTTTCACGAAGATTTAGTACTTTGGTAACCCTTGAAGTTTGATACTTGGTTAGTGTGCATGATGCCTAGCCGTAGTGGTTTCATTGGTTTCTTCAAATGTTGCAACAAGGATTCCCGGTTGGAGGACTCGTGTCCGATACCTCCAGTTGGAACTCCGATATATGAGCTCTATAGTCGACATGGTGTGGGCCCTATTATATATAATGACTGTTGGGTCCGTTATACGAGAAAGGATGGTGTCCTTAGTTGGCCACCACACGGAAGTTTTGGAATGGAGATTTTAGATAATCTAGAAACTAAATTATTTAAGAAGAAAGCTAGGCCAGCTATGTTTGATTCCCTTCGGTTATGGCGTAAAGAGGCCAAACAGAAAGAAATCAAACAGCTTAAAAAGAATCGTAAAGAAGGTATCGTCCCGATAATGCAAGTTGTACAACAATGTCAGCGAGATAAAGAAGAAAAAGAAATAGAAGTTTCTACTAGACTACATCACATGAGAATAGACAAATGTTATCCGGTATTATCAACTAGTCTTGATAAGACAGAAGAGGACTCGAAGGAGGATCCTCTGTTAGCGTATTTGATGAAATCGCCACCTCCTTATGCACAGGGTGCTACAGCCCCTGTAGTTCCCCCTGTAGTCCCTCCTGTAGTTCCTCCTGTAGTTCCAGCGGCTGCTGGCCAGCCTGTTGTTGGTCCTGCGTTTGTCCTACCACCTGGTCCTATTCCTACTGCTCCTTTGCCTGTACCTACTCAGTCAATTGTTCCTGTTACCTCAGCCGTCCCGGCTACCTCTGCTGTCCCTACGTTCACTTCTAATGTTGTTGCTCCTGTTCTTTTTTTCTCCTTCTGTTCGTAATCGTATCCCTAATACTGTCGCTACTCTTTACTCCCCACTTTCTGGATCGTTATTTCGACCCGATGTCTCTGAAACTCCTCAGAGGCGCAGTCAAATCCCTGGTGGAAGGGAGAGTGCCACGTTGGTAACTATGGCGCGTAGATGGATAAGACACCCTGCTAACTACCCGCCGCGCGTGGTCTTTGATACGTTTTCTCAGTTTAATGAGCCCACTCAGAGATTTGTGTTTGAAGAAATGTGTAACTTTTTGAGAGAAGAATGGTATAATGACGATTTAGATAATGTACCGGCCGATATGACTGAACTTCAGAGTCAATTTTCGAATGGCATGATTGTAGGTGGAGATGTACGACGTGCATTAGAGCGATTATTAGCCTTACGGTGCACGGTGTTTTCTCGAGTGCCGTTTGATGACGATTCCGATACTCAGAAAATGAACTCTGGTCAGTATCCTATGAGAGAGGTTCCGCCAGTGTACATGCCAGGTGACCCGCAAGCTAACCCTGTGATTCTGCCATACTTTCAGAGAGTTTGGATACACCTCCCATGGAGGCGATCAGAAGTTTTGCAGGTGAAACAATCTTTACCTGATCCGCGCAAGAATCCGGCAGGTTATTATAAAGAGTTGTCTCAACTGGTAGACGCTACTGTTATGAATCTTGCGGACATCGACATGCTGTTTGGCAATGTCGTACCACAACCGATTTGGGCGAAAATTCGCCAAGAGAATCATTTAGTTGAGTTAGGTGGTGACTGGGCTACACTAGTAGCGGCAGATGGACGACAAGTTGGTGGGGCTAAGCCTGAGCAGTTAATTACGGAGCTGCCTCAGAAAATCATTACACTTATGAAAACGCTCATGCCAGCGATGAAGGTAAATTGGGACAAATTATCGGCTTGTAAGCAAAAGAAAGACGAGAGTGTCTCCGATTTCTTTACTAGATTTGAGGAGGCATTTGTCGATCATAGTGGTCAGGACATGAGCACCGAAGGTGGTCAACGGTTATTTGTCGATAAGTTTGTGTTAGATTTGTTGCCTGAACTGTGCAACAAATTGAAGAATTCAGAAAGTGCATGGGCTGTTTCAACCACTGCACAGATATTAGCTACGGCTCAATATTATGAGAATAGGGAAAAGGAAGAAAGTGATAGTTCAGACAAGAAAACGAAGGAGCTCAAAACAAAGGTTTTGTTACAGCAGGCATATCCTCCACGTTCGAATCAAAATGATTCACAACAGCAGTATCGACCACGAGACCAGTCCACTAGAATGCAGTCACGATCTGACTTCTCCGATTTTAGATCTACGCTTGGGTATAATCAGTGTGCATATTGTAGAAGAGAGGGCCATATAAAATATGATTGTCCAGCTTTGCGTGACCGGCTTAACGGTGTGTCGGCACGAGGGGGTCGTGGTGGTCCTCAACAAGCACCCCGAGGTAGAGGCCGCGGTGCCCATCAAAATCAAAATCATGAGCGCCCTCATAACCCATCAGACGCGAATAATTATTTTGACCAACGAAATGTGAGGTCCGATAAATCAGCACAGTATCATGTGGACGATTATTACGTCGAACACGAGATTGATGCAGGTAACCACTACTAGGACAGCCACCGACAGAGAGAGGGAGTAGTATCAGTTCCGGTTGATCAGAGTGGGCCTTACATCGCAGTTGCTACATCTGGCGTAGTTGAGCCTTTTCTGTTAGACACTGGTGCGACGAAAAGTTCCATCATGCACTCGAAACTCCCTGGCGCACCTTTGTCCGGCTTAACAAATGTTTCCATTGGATTCTCTGGCGCCCCTGTTGGCAACCCTGTCTCTAGCCCTTTGTCCCTTACGATTGGTCCTCATGAGCTAGATGCCCCATTGATTTTATCTACTGGTTGTGGTGAGAATCTTTTGGGCTTGGATTTGTTAAAACGGTTATATGCAACTTTGTACTGCTCTCCTGCGGGAGTGGAGCTTACATTAGGTCAGAGAACGATCTCTCCTATGTACTTATCAATTGATAAGTTCCCACCGGAATTGAGTTCCCTTCCTGCGTCGTTATGGGCTACGGGTCCCAATGATGTAGGCTTATTGAACATCCCACCTTATGTGGTTCAGTTGAAATCGAACGTGCGTTTCCCACGTATACCACAGTATCGTATCTCTTTTGATGGTGAGCGAGCACTATTAGCGATCATTTATGACCTGATCGAAAAAGATGTCATTGAAGAAACTCGAGGCAATGTGTGTAATAGTCCTGTGTTACTGATTTTGAAACGCACCGATCCAACTAAACCTCCTGTATACCGTTTTGTAATTGATTTACGAGAAGTAAATAAAATCGTGATTCCCCAGTTTCCTGTGGTGCCTGACATCACGGCTTTGTTGACCCTGATTCCGGCTTCGGCCTCCTGGTTCACGGTAATCGACCTAAAGAATGCTTTCTTTAGTATTCCGATCGCTGAGGAAAGCAGAGACCTATTCGGATTTTCACTGGGTGGTCGCAGTTTTAGATTTAAACGCGCACCACAGGGCTACTGTGAGAGTCCATCGATCTATAGCCAAGCACTTAAAAGTCAGCTTGATGCATTTGTGTTGCCGACAGGCGCAGCCTTAGTTCAATACGTTGACGACCTATTAGTGGCAGCTGATACAGAGGCTATTTGCAAAACCGCTACAGTATCATTGTTGCAGCACCTATGTGACTTACATCACAAGGTGTCACCTTCTAAGCTACAATATTGTTGTCAAGAAGTAACCTACTTAGGTCACTTACTGTCAAAGGATGGGAGAAGGTTGACCCCAGAGAGAATTGCAGCGATTGCTCGAATGACTGTGCCAAAGACTCAGAGAGATGTACGTGCCTTTCTAGGTATTACGTCATACTGCAGACAATGGATTCCAAATTTTTCATTGTTGGCGAAACCATTGATAGCCCTTACGTGCAAGGATGTTTCATCTCCTTTGCCATGGACTGAAGAGTGTCAGAAAAGTTTTTCTGAATTGCGTGATGCGTTGTGTTCGGCTCCTGTGTTGGGTACCCCTGATTACAATAAGCCGTTCACACTTTATGTTCACGAGAGGGACGGTTGTGCGTTGAGTGTGCTGACACAACAATTTGGCGACAAACAGCGTCCATGCGCATATTTTTCTTCGACCTTAGACCCAGTAGCTAGAGCCTTGCCGAGTTGTTTGAGAGCAACAGCGGCAGCTGCGGCGTCCATTCGACAGTCCGCAGGTCTGGTCATGGATAATATGCTCACGGTGATGGTCCCGCATGCAGTCGACACTCTCTTGAACCAACGAAAACTCAACATTTGACGAGCGCAAGGTTGTCTGGATATGAGTTGACGTTATTGGCAAGTCACATACGGATAAAACTGTGTAATGTGTTGAATCCAGCAACGTTGTTGCCGATCGACATGGAATTAAGTGATGTAACACCACATGATTGCTATTTGAGAACTGAAGAGGAGACGTAGGGTCGTATTGACCTGAAAAACACTCCATTGGTAGATCCCGATGGTACTTTGTATGTGGATGGTTCATGTTTTAAGTTACCAAATGGTGAAGTGACGACTGCATATGCTGTAGTAACATTGAGTACGATTGTTGAATCTGCAAGATTGAGTCAGAATTCGGCCCAAGCGGCTGAGTTGATCGCCTTGACGAGAGCGTGTGTGTTGTCCAGAGGGAAGCGGGTGAATGTGTTTACAGACAGCCAGTATGCTTTTGGTGTGGCGCATAGTTTTGGTCGATTGTGGAGAGAAAGAGGATTTTTGACGTCGCATGGTACGAAGATTCAGCACGGACAGCTTGTGAATGACCTTCTGGACGCACTTACATTGCCTAAAGAGGTGGCAATAATCAAATGTAGTGCGCATCGGAAGGTGACGGACGATGTTGGCCGCGGTAATGCGTTTGCGGATGAGATTGCGAAGGAGACGGCTAGAGATCTGACAAATCGAATATACGTTGCGAGTTCAGTAAGATGGCCAGCGGAGACTAGTATGTGTGAGGACACAGTTGAGAGTGTGAAGAAGATACAGGATGAAGCTACTGAGATGGAAAAGACTCAGTGGAAAGAGAGTACGGGAAAGTTAGACGAGAATGGATGTTGGGTTGATTTGTCGGAAAAGCAGAGATGGATGTTACCAGATGCATACGTGCTTGCTGTTGTTACTATGGCTCATGGTACATCACACATTAGTACGAAAGGCATATGTAAGTTGCTGTCGCCCGTGTGGAAGAATGATGGAATTACTAAATGTGCGGAGAGAGTGGTTAAAAATTGCATGGTATGTTTGATGTATAATCCTGGCAAGGGTACCCCCACTCCACGTGGTCATTTTGCTCCTCCCACATGTCCCTTTGAAATTATTCAGTTAGACTTTATCCACATGGAGAGATGCAATAATTTGAAGTTCGTCTTGGTTGTAGTTTGTGCGTTCTCCAGATGGATTGAGGCTTACCCCCTAACGGATAATACTGCCCTGTCCACAGCGAAGGTCCTACTCAAAGAGTATTTCCCCAGGTATGGAATGCCACGGATTGTATGGTCAGATAACGGAAGTGAGTTTGTGGGAAGTGTAATGAAGAGTGTATGTCGTGGTCTTGGCATAAATCAGAAATTTCATAGTGCTAATCATCCTCAGTCTGCAGGTTTAGTGGAAAGATATAATGGCACTCTGAAACTGAAACTTGCCAAAATCCAGGCAACAACTGGTCTATCATGGCCCGACGCTTTGCCTCTAGCTCTTTTATCGACCAGAGCGACTGTGCACTCTCGAGTAGGGCTCAGCCCATATGAGATTGTGTTCGGCCGTCCTGCGAACATTTGGGGAGTTCCGAGGCCTAAAGAATTTGACAGACTTGAATATCCAATGTTAATTGACTATCTCTATGATCTGACTGCTAAATTGAGTTTGATTCATCAACAGGTCTTTGAGGCTCTACCGACACAAACAGAGGGTCCTGGTCATCGGCTCCAACCCGGTGATTGGGTTCTTACCCGCAACTTTGGACGAAAACGAAATCTTGAGCCAAGGTTCGTGGGACCTTACCAGGTGTTGCTGGCAACGAGGACTGCGGTTCGGCTGGAAGGGAGAAAACACTGGGTGCATGCCACCCACACCAAGAAAATTCCGCTCCCATTGCCAGCAGATAGTTGGATCAGAAAAGGATTCGGCTCGTCTGAAGCTTACGTCCCTCTAAATTACGTGCCGTTTAGTGACGCGCAGCTTGTAGGAGATAACACAGTAAGACCCGACACCCCTGTTGAACCATCCGAAGTTAACCCTCTTTCAGCAACATTGGAGAATTCAAGTTCTGAACAATTGCGTGGAAAATCGAACACTCCTTTGCCGTCTGATCCACTGTTTGAAGAGCAGACTCGCCCCGGAAGAAGTCGATACTTTCTTCGACCGCGCTAACAGACTAATACATTTTTTTTTTTTTTTTCGAATTTACATCACCTCTATTGTTGCCATAAAAATCGTGGACATTACTATATGTATATATATATTGTGTACCTTTTTCCTTACAGCTAGGAGGCATATATTGAACTCAATGAACTCTTGATTAAAAACCTTTTCATCTGGGTTAACCGTAGGGCCGTGCGGGTACTTCCTCCTGTTTAGCAGGTATCTGACACTAGGTCGATTACTTTTGTCGATTTCTGGGAACTCCTGGGGATTGATAATCGCTACTCAGAACGAAGTGCGTCAAGAACGTCACGGACGGTTTTTAGAAGATGAAGTCTTCTAAGCTGTTGGAAATTGAGAAAATGGTGGCGCAAAGATCAAAATTGTACAAGACATTTCGAAAAAAATGTTTTTTGTTACAGGTTTTTATGTTGTTCTTAACTGTTTCTATGCTGCTGGTGGGTGGAGTATATTTTGGTTTTCAATCATTGCTGCCTTCTACTTTACCTACTCCTCCTTCTCATGATTTGAGTTCTGTTTCCACTATGTCTCCACATTCCTTTCATCTTCTGCCCCAACATGAACAGGTCAGACGTGCGGAATTTATGAACAATTCTTTTGTTCAACTTCTACATCAGCATCAGTTGGTGATGAACACTACCAATTGTTGGGTATGTGGGTTAATGCCACATACCATGGATAAGGGTATTCCATATTTTGTCCTTCCTTATAGCCCCCAGGGGTCAGCTCGAGCATTCCAGACCATGTTCCGTAGTGCACTAGATTCCTACCCCCATCGAGAGCCTCGCGCTGCAGACCTTGGTCCTGGCCCGTACCACAAGTCTTTGGCGATGGCAATTGCAGATTTAAATAGAGATATTTTTGACGCAACACTTATCCCAGAGGAAGAGGTGCGAGCTTATAAGGATCTGAGTGAGGTCGAGTATAGTACATCAGTGAAAAATAGGCAGCTTAAAAGCTCATCTCCAATCTGGATCGTACCTCATCTCGGTCATTTCTGTCTGCAAGGTCTTGGTCGCAATCCGAGAGCTCAGCTTGGGAAGAGTGCTTGTGTTGATACTTACGTTTTACCAATGCTCTCTTCCCCTGTCTTTCTGACTGCCAAGGGTACCTATTTTGTATGTTATGATCGCGCATATACGTGGTTACCTCATGACTTCTCGGGTACCTGCTATATCGCGAATCTTTTGCCTCCAACTTTCACTGTTGCCTCAGATTATCACAAAACTAGAGTTGTGAGAGGTGTCATTAGTAAAGAAGATACTGCCGGTCAAGAAACAGGAGATTTCTTTAAGGGTTTCCTACCGTTTTGGGGTCCTATGGTCAATAGCAGGAATCTGAGACAGTTAACTCGTGTAGTGGAAGCAACTGCTAACATAACTGCAAGCGCCCTTGGTAATCTGACAGCAGAGCTTCAAGCGGATAGGCTTATGATGTTACAGAACCGTATGGTTCTAGACGTAGTACTAGCAGACAGAGGTGGGGTGTGCAAGGTCATCCATTCGAGCTGCTGCATTTTCATACCTGATAACGCTCCAACGGTTTATCAAGCCATCTCGAAGTTGCATAAAATCTCAGAGTCCATACACGTGGACGAGGGAGATTGGACGCTTCTAGGATGGTTTTGGGGTCTGATGTCAACTTGGGGTTGGAAAATTCTGATGATTATAGGGGTTGCTGTGACGTTTCTGTTCACGTGTTGTCTCTGTGTGCAGTGTGGTCCTGCCTTATGTGGCCTTTGTGCTACAGCGTGTATAAGAAGGCCATCTGTTACCGGCGAGACATTGATGGATAGGATGATGTTCCAACAACACTTGAATGATCTGATGAATATCGGCATTGATTATGATTCCGACTAGTGCTTGCCTACATGAGGGCAAAAGGAGCGTCTGAAGACCAATGAGAACCGTTACGATGCTAGCGAGTGTGGTATCTATGAACCGTAAATGACGAGATTAATAGGTGTGCGCATTGTCGCTACGCTACTTAGAAGGGTTCGTCTTATTTACAGGTTCTTCACTTTGAACCCTCGGGTTCCGTTTTAGATACGGCATCCATTTTGTTTCTTGCCCTCACGTAGTCAGCGAACAGGCAAATGTCCGCCTCATGATCCTGTGATTCCCAAGACTGGGGGATGGCACGGCAAAGACAGATGGCTCCGCAGCTGGGTAATCTTCCCACGTTGGCCTATTGTTTCAGCCTTGCATGCGCTCGGCTCGAATCCTTGGATCCTGGGATTACGCTTCCGATACAACCTCCACACTCCTTCTCCTTCCGTTGTCTGACTTCCTTGCACCTGTTCCTGTCTCTTACTCTCGTCCTTTTACAACTAGAGTGGAATGTGCATAGCAGCAGGATAATGTGCTTTTACAGTTGGAAACCGACAAATGTTACTGTGATTATGTTCCGGGTTTCCGACACCATGAATGAAGCCTTTTAAGTTTATTGTGGGAACTGAGTTGTAACCTTTTGTTTGTTACGTTATTGAATGCTGAAAACGTGTATAAAAGGAGCGACGCACATTTGCAATTTGAAGCAGACTCTTGGAACCTACACTCTGTTGTACTTCCCATGACTTTTGCATCCCTGCAGTAATAAACGCTGATCTTTGACGCCGAAGGAAGTGTCCCGTGTCTCTGTCACTTGTGCGCCGAACAGGTATCCTACGAAGGTTTCAGGTGTTGTTCCCTGGCACCGCTGGTTCTTAAAAGTCCAGTCCTTCACAGTTTAGGTGAAAGTTTTAGTTCAATGATTTCTCGGACTCCCACGTCATTAATTGAGCTCATTGCATATGATCCCCATGAGTGCTCACTGTCCTGAAAGCTTGACCATATGAACTCCTGGAGCTTGCAAGGCAGAGCAGCCTTGAGTTTAATATAGTAACCTGAGATTCTTGGTTTCCCAGGGATCCCTTGCTTGCTTAGAATGAATTCAAGATGGAGTTGAGCTGACGGGGTGGCATCAGGCAGTTGGAATAGTCTTCTATAACAACAACACTGTGCATTGTCCAGCCAGATTCCTAGACGATCTTTGAAATTAGAGAGCTGTCTGACAGTGTTGGATAAATTTGGCATCAATGACGTAACGATTTGGAGTTAGGTCAGGACCTCTCATTTGTTTTAGTAATTTTTGAAAAATAATAATCATGGCTGTCGACATTCCTTTCATCGTCTCAATTTGCGCTTGCTGTGAACCATGCTGGTTAGGTCAGGACCTCTCATTTGTTTTAGCAATTTTTGAAAAATAATATTCATGGCTGTCGGCATTCCCTTCATCGTCTCAATTTGTGCTTGCTGTGAGCCATGCTGGTTGAAATAGATGCCAAGATATTTCAAGCTAGATACCTGTTCAATATTCACCTGATCCAGGAAAGTTTGTTCTTGACTTTCTTCCTCCCATACACCAGTATTTTTGTTTTTAAGGTCTTGATAGAAATTCTAATTGCATTGCAATAGAGGGACAAAGCATTCAGCGATCTTTTCTGACCATCAGCTGTATGGTCAAATTTGATTGTGTTCTCTGCTTATCGTAAACACTGAAGTTGAGAGCCAGAGAACTTAGATGGAAATGCTTTCACTTCAGTTAAGGCATTATTTAATTGAGCCAAGTAAAGATTGAATAATAGGGGAACCAATATACATCCCTGTTTCAGCCTTTGGTGTGTCCAGATCTTTTTTCAAGTCACTCTTTTAGTGGAGACTTTTGACTCTCACCCATGTCTTTACATATAAACTCATGATGGCTCTCAACAGTGTGGCCGGTATGACACAGTTGTTAAGCTTCTGCCACAACCTTGCTCTATCAACTATGTCAAAGGCAGTGATGTAATCAATAAAGTCTGCATATGAGTTGGTTTTTTCTTTTTTATTCGCTGCTTAGATCAAGGAGGAAAGAATTACCAGATCATCTTCTGTGCAGCTGTCTTGTCTAAAGCCTGACTGTGTGATAGGTATTAGTGCATTGGCTGTGGCCCATTCTTCTAACTCTGAGTTTAAAAGGTTTATCAAAGCAGTTCCTGTCTACAGAACACATACAAAATGTGAAACATATATCTGAGTATAGAATTTTGTACTGGAAGCATACCCTTCCAATACAAAACCTGGGCTGGAGATCACGTACACCCCCTTTCACTTTGATGTAAGGATGTGTGCATAGCGCAAGGCAGCCGAATGCATGCAGGGGGCATATAGTGTCCTATCTTACTAGATATGATGCTGTTCTGCTCTCTCCCTTCTCACACAACGCATCACAGAAACGTTGGTTGTTTAACTGCATTGCTGAAAAATTGATAAATCTGGCCCTAAGTATCCTTAATTCCATTTAACATTGACATTGCTTGCTTGTTGTTATTGAATGAAATGAAAAGTAAATTTGTAGAGCGCGGTTGC
Source organism: Lissotriton helveticus (assembly GCF_964261635.1). Lineage (NCBI taxonomy): Eukaryota > Metazoa > Chordata > Amphibia > Caudata > Salamandridae > Lissotriton > Lissotriton helveticus. Next base: position 339,521,494 of record NC_136073.1, read on the forward strand.
TGCCCAGAGGCGTCCAAGCACTAGAGACCAGAATAGAAATTGCTTGACAGAGGTACCTTGCAGAAATTAATGAGGGGCGTTAAACAAAAAGGTCTTCAGCTATTTTCGAAAGGAGGAGAGGTTAGGGTTGGATCTGAGGTGAAGAGGCAGTGAGTACCAGATCTTGGAAGCATTGTAGGTAAACGTCCTGCCGCCAACTCTTGCCTTTTTTATTCTGGGAACTATAGCCATACATGCCTGGCTAGAGCGGAGGTTTCTGCTGGGTAGATACTGTTTTTCTAGGTCCCGGGCAATCATTGGTCCTGTGTCCCAAAAGGCCTGATGGGCAATACACATGGCCTTAAAGATGACTCTTTGTCGTACTGGTAGCCAGTGCAGGCTGTTCAGACCAGGTTTGGCTGATTGTCTGCGTGGTAGCTGTAACAGTGTGCGGGCCGCACAATTCTGCACTATCTGTAGTCTACGCAAGATGTATTCCGGGGCGCCAAGGTAGAGGATATTATTGAAGTCTAAATGGGACTGTATCAGACCTTGGATGGCCACCTGCTTTGCCTCCATAGGCAAAAGAGGAAGGACTTTCTTTAGCATCCTAAGAAGTCCGAAGCAGGTAGCCGAGAGTTTTGTGGCCTGGGTGTTAAACGAGAGGGTCTTGTCCAGCCACACCCCAAGGCTCTTAATATTGTCCTTGGGTACTGAGGGGGCACCTAGGCAAGGAGGCCACAGGGAGTTGAAAAAGGTGGGGTTTGAGGGACCCAGGAATATCAGCTCCGTTTTATCCCCATTGAGCTTAAGGGACGAGGAGGTCATCCAGCCCTTTACCTCCTCTAAGCACTTTATTAGCCCACCTGAAGACGGCAGATCGGCCTCCTGCACCAAGGAGACCCCCAGCTGTGTCGTCCGCTTTAGAAATAATCTTAACCCCAAATGGACGGACAACCTCAGCCAGTGGTCTCATTTAGATGTTGAAAAGCGCGGGGCTTAAGGAGGAGCCTTGTGGGACTCGGCACCTCAAAGGCTTGCTCATGGACACTGTATCTCCATCAAAAACTTGGAAGGATCTGTCACTCAAGAAGGATTTGAGCCATAGCCAAGCTCCATCCACTATTCCGACACTCGAGAGGCGGCGCAGTAAGGTGTCGTGGCTGACCGTATCGAATGCCGCGCTTAGGTCAAGGAGGATCACTGCCACTGACCCTCCCTGATCTAGGATTTTTCGGGTTTCCTCAGTGACTGCTAGAAGGGCAGTCTCTGTACCGTGTCTGGGTCTAAAACCTGTCTGGGTGGCATCTAACAGCTGGTTGTTCTCGAGAAAATTCACCAGCTGGAGATTTATGTATCTCTCAAGGATTTTGCCCACCCAGGGGAGCAGAGAAATCGGCCGGTAGTTGCTAAAGTCAGAGTGGTCCAGATTGTTTTTTTTTAGCAGAGCTCGGACCATGGCCCGCTTCCAAGCGGGAGGGACAGTGCTAAAGATGATGGAGGCATTCAGGAGGTCCATGATTGTTGGTAGAGTGACCTGTGATGCCAGCATTATAACTTCTGGAGGTGCTGGATCGCATGGAGACCCAGATTTTACCTTGCGAGCAATGGAATCCAGAGATTCAAGATCTAGTTGAGGGAAGTGATCCAGTGTTAGCAAGGGTTCCGATGAAGTGTCCCCCAGATTTATTTGATCCTGAGCTATGGGAACACTTGCTATAGAGGGGAAAGATGAGTAGATGTTATTAATTAAGGAATTGATAGTCTGTTCTGATTTATTCCACCTATTGTAGCACCTGTATGTGATTCAGCAAATCCTGGAAGGATGTGTTCCTATGTGTGCACTTCGGTGATTCCCATCTTTGTATGTGAAGAAAATGTTTTTTCTATTTGTGTATTCCCTGGAAGGATGGTCTTCTCACTGTGACAGTATCACACCTATTCCAATACACCATTCCTGATGCACAGCAAGTTTACAGATACAGTTGTAAATATCATTCTCCAAAACAGCTTTCATTTAAGTTTTCTTCATGTATTTGTTCTCATGCATGTACAATGCACCTGGGTACTCACAAACATTTTCCCAGGGGCCACAAAATATGGTCTGCGTGTGCCTAAGGGCTGCACTGATGCCAGCAGGGTGGCAGTCATGTGAAATTGAGTTTGTAAAGTGGGTGTAGGGGAACCCAAGCATGTACATATAGTTGCTGATTTGCACAATGTGTAGCCAGAAAACCTGTAAGCAATTCTGGCTTCCCCACTTGACCAAATTGTGTCATTCTAGGCAATTGTTTTTGTCACTTTGCTTCCTTTTCTTTCTCTTGTGTTTGTTTCAATAAACTATGATGTAGTCCATTTATAATAGCCGCCCAGGCCATACAGAGGGTGCACATGACAACAGACTTGCATCTTAATTCACAATTGGCATTGTTGTCATGGTTGGAGGAAACATGAATGTTTCTAAATTCATGCTTGAAAACTATCATATCAATGCAGTGATATATTCAGATATACTATAGAGAAACGGTTCTACATGTTAATTAAATACACTTTTTTGAATTTTGAAGGGACTTTATTATATATTTACACGTTTACTGTAAGATGTCTTTAAAAAATGAATGTGTTTCTAAAGTTAAATGGTGCAGGACTAATTAGCTACTTCCATTCTGAATGTTAGTGCATAATCATGAGAGAGCACGAGTTTGAAAAAAATGTATAAGTACGCCATATTTACAAGCACGTAGTTAGTTTAAACATGTTTTGCACACGAGTGGTTTATATTCAGTAGTGAAACGTATAGAATGTTAAGTAGAGTAACTATAATTATAACGGTGTGAGATTAATGTAGAAATGTTGGAATATATGTGAAAACCTCATGTTCTCATGTTAAAAAGAGTCATGTCCGAATTAAATGTAACTTTGAAAATCCAGTATTATGTGTAGGCCTTAGGGCAATTCACAGCAAACCTGAACGTGCTGCTAAATTAATGTGAGATAAAGTTGACATGGTTCTTTCAAAATGTACTATTGAACTTAGGGTTAAAAGTATATGCTTTATAGATGTGTTATTTTAGAAACGTATGCTAGTCAAGAATGTTTGCTGTTTAAATCAAGTTAACGTTTTAAGAGTGCAGGAACCTGCTGCATGTAAATCAAGTAGGCCAGAGCAGATAATGAAAGACATTGCAAGAGAGAAAGACTTTGTTTGAAAAGAAGAGGAAGTGAATGCTGGAAGAAAGTCGAAAACTACACTGTTTGAGAACATGGAGGCTGGCAACCCGAACCGCAGGGCAAAATGTATAGCTGCTATACTTTTAGGAGTAGTGGTTTCTCTTATAATTTTAGTGGTAACTGTTTCATTCCTAGCGGGACACGAAGGGGATGAAACCACAGTTAAGGAGGATAAGGGAGTGTCAACACCGAAAACTACCGTTATTAAAGAGAAGGGAAACATCAATGAAAAAGACAAAGCATTGTTAGATGCAGAAGTAAAAAGGTTACACATGGATGAGTCACAGGGAAATTACAAGTCAAATGCTTATGCTAAATTGCTTTATGAATATGTTGATGCCATGGAAGTAAAGGATTGTTATGTTTGTATGCAGTTACCAGCTTCAGTGGAGGAGGGTATCAGATACCATCATCTCCCGTTGACATATGGAATAACGTGCAGTTTATTGTTAAGTATGTTTTATGGACGAGACGGATTTGAGTATTACTTCTCGAATTTCGACTCGACATTGCCAGAGGTTCCGAATTTCAAGCATTTGAACAAATGGGACTACTACAAAAGCGAAGACAGATTACACAAATGGTTTATTCCATGGAAAACGTTAGATACTTCACATGCTCGAAGGAACAATCTGACTTGTCAAATATCAGAAGTTGAGAAAAAGTTTATAGCACAGGTAGATACTAGATACAGGAGGCAGAAGATATTGAAGGCATCAGGACAAGGGGAAACAGATTGGACCAAGGAGGAAAGGGCACAACAACGAAAAGGAAGTATTGGTCCAATTGCTTTGGATAAGGAGAAACGGGGGAAACTGTGCATTCACAGGAGTTCCTCCTATTATGAAAACGTTTATGTAGGACAAGTCAATTGCGAACATGCCTTTCAATTGGAGTATTACTCTAAGAACTTCATGAAAGGGATGCAAGCAATACCAAATGTATATTTTGTATGTGGAAAATATGCCTATGTGAAGTTACCAGATAATTGGTACGGATCATGCTATCTGGCTGTTGTCTTTCCTAAAATATATCATGTTGAGAATTTAGACACGCCTAAGAAAGAAATATCAACTAGATGGAAGCGAGGGCTGGGTGCAGCAGAAGTAGTTGGAGATGTAATAGGTGCTGCATTCCCTTTCTTAGGATTGATAATGAATGACATTAAGATCAGGAGGTTAGCTACAGTCGTAGATAGGCTATCTGCCAGTACTGCAAGATCCTTGATGCTGATAGAAGGGGAGATGCAATCGATTAGGGCAATGGTTCTTCAGAACCGACTTGCTTTAGATGTTCTGTTAGCAAAAGAGGGAGGAGTCTGTAGGGCCTTGAAGGTCCAGGAATGCTGTACTTACATTCCAGACAATTCAAAGCCTCTAGAGAAGTATATACAAAACATCACTGCCATACACTACGAAATTGAGGACCTGGCAAAGGTAAATGTGTGGGAAAAAGTAGGCCATGGAATGGGTAAAGTTGGAAGTTGGTTTGCCAACATAGGAAAGGGTATCGTTTGGTACATATTGAAACCCATCATCATAATTGTGATTTGTGTAATCACTTTGTGGGGATTGGTGCGTTTGTATCAATGTTATAGAGCAAATAGGTTACAGAGAGCTATGAAAAAACAGGAAGAAGAGTTGACAGCGATGCAGGACACTCAATATAAAAGTCTGAAAGCATTAGAGAGTATGAAAAGAAGTGGTACTGCCCTGTCTTCACTTTAAAAGGTTCTACATTTTTAGTGTCTTGGTGATGATGACCCCTGAAGGTCATCAAAGGGGGGACTGAGAGAGCACGAGTTTGAAAAAAATGTATAAGTACGCCATATTTACAAGCACGTAGTTAGTTTAAACATGTTTTGCACACGAGTGGTTTATATTCAGTAGTGAAACGTATAGAATGTTAAGTAGAGTAACTATAATTATAACGGTGTGAGATTAATGTAGAAATGTTGGAATATATGTGAAAACCTCATGTTCTCATGTTAAAAAGAGTCATGTCCGAATTAAATGTAACTTTGAAAATCCAGTATTATGTGTAGGCCTTAGGGCAATTCACAGCAAACCTGAACGTGCTGCTAAATTAATGTGAGATAAAGTTGACATGGTTCTTTCAAAATGTACTATTGAACTTAGGGTTAAAAGTATATGCTTTATAGATGTGTTATTTTAGAAACGTATGCTAGTCAAGAATGTTTGCTGTTTAAATCAAGTTAACGTTTTAAGAGTGCAGGAACCTGCTGCATGTAAATCAAGTAGGCCAGAGCAGATAATGTCATGTAGTTTAAATTGCCATGTGCTCGTTAGAGGAGAGGTCGTGAGGTGTCCAGCATGGAGCTTTGAGAGAGTTTTATGACCAAAGATATGGTGGAGTCTGGAATTTGAGGCCCACTGCAGGATGAGCTGTATGCAGGTGCGAGGGTCCTAATCAGCTCGAATGAAAGGGACTTTGTTCAGTGGCGCCTTGCGCAGGCCTGTAGGAGTTTCCAGGAATTTCAGGGGGTATCAGCGCACGGAAGAAGGAGCCTGGGAATCAAGGTCAACTATAACGAGGGTCTTCAAGAGTACCATCATGGAGTTTACCGCGCAAAGATGTACCACGTGAGGGGCGTCCCAAGGGGCGTTCCTATTGGAAATGTGATTTGGTATTAGGAAAAGTGACCCGGGAGGAGAGCAGAGTAGATGATTTTGGGAGCCTAAGGAAGCGGATGGGTAGGCAGATAGGCTGATCAGGAGAGACCCATTATCAGAGAAGAGACAAAGAGAAGTGCGTGATCTTCTTAGGAAGTCACCACGGCTGACACCTAGAGGGTTAAGATCTTGCTAAGTAGGGATGTCATTTAGTGTAGTGTAGGGACAGACTAACCTTAATTTTTCTTTTCTGTAATGACTTTGAGGTTGCAACTTGTATCCATTTTGGCAACCCTGATGGTTTTCGAGCTTGTACTTATTATTCTGTTCTTCAGACTCAGACTATTCAAAAAGTTCATGTTTATAGTGATACCGATTTATCTTCTTAATCTCATTTTGAGAAGTTTGTATCTGCAGTTATCTTTGACTTTATATTAAATCTTTAAAACTTAATTTTGGTCAGTGGTCATTTAGAGTGGTGTAAGTTCTTAAATTGATTGATTTATTACGAGATTACCTTTTACTCAAGACAGGTACCAACGATTCAGTCGACAGGAAATGGGATTTGGTAAGATAATTAGTAACCAGTAATCCCGCGTTAGCAGTTGGTAGCAGAGTGAGGATGGTTATCTTCTTGAGGAAGGTAATCTAGAGAGGTTAGTTTACCCCAAGGCCCGAGACGCCGAGAGACGAGCAGCGGAAGAATCGTGTGCCGAAAGGTGCAGACGGTGCGAGAAAAGCAGCAGTATCGGAGAGTGAGTATAAAAAGGGTCATGCGTGAATAGATTGCGGTGTTTTGTGTTGTATTTGTATTGTAATGTCTTGCGGAGTTGAATGCCTGTAGTGTGAATGAGAGACGGTTGTGAGCGCGCGCAACCTGGTAAACTGGTAACCTGGTAAACGGGTTAACTGGTGAAATCTTAAGTTCAGGCCAGAGCTTAAGTGGTTTTGGGTGTATCGAACATCCAGGGTAGTTGTCGACCATAGTACGGAGGTCACGAGGTACCATTGACCGCCGTGGATCCAAGATAGGGGGAGTGTAAGAGTGAGTGTATGAGTAACGGACGCTGGTCGAAAGTTACTGTGTGTGAGTAACCTATCGGAGAAGGCGATTGTCTGGAAGTAATCGGAAAGACATTTCGCCAAGTTAAGGTGACAACTACAGAAAGACTGTGGGCGTACAGTCAAGAAAGGTGATCGCTTGGACGGAAGTAATCATTTTTCAGAGTATGAATGGGATGCGTGCATGACCGAGGAGACGAGCTGAGAAAGGAGGGGAACTGCTGCGAAGGGGGACGGGTGACGTCGGCTAGAGCCGCGCTCTGATTGAGCGGTTGGTGTGACGTTAGCTAGAGCCGCGCTCTGGTTGGGCGGCTAGCGTGACGTCGGAGGAAAGTCGCGTACGGATAGGCCAGTTAGTGAGGACAGCGCTGAGATTGGTGGAGTGTCATCAGGAAGTAAACAAACGCGGAGAAAAGAGAAATCATGAAGTGTTTTAAGTGTTTGAAAGGGATTTTTAAACGTAAACGAAGTGAACATTATTACGGGGAAGAGGCTCCCCCAGAGGGTACGCCAGCTCATTATATGGCAACGAATGTTGGGCTGCATACGATATTGTGGATTGGGGCTTGGAATAAGCTTAAGGAAGGGAATGAGGAAATGCAGTTCCCGAAGTACGGGACGTTTAAATTAGAGGTGTTACATCGGCTGAAAGCAACCATGTCCTCATTGAAACCCTCGCCCAGACCAACACAGTTTGAGGCTCTTAATGCATGGATTAAGGCTGCACACAACCGAAATTTGAACAGGCGTCAACAAAGGCTGACGCGATCGGTAAGGGCAGTGCGAGATTCCAAATGGGATGAGGAGGAAAAGCGTTGGAGGGTACAGACTATTGAGGTGGAGAAAATGTATCCGATGAGGGAGGTGTCAGGAGGAGGAAACCTCATGGAAGAAGACGAGGAAAGCGAGTCGGAGGACAATCTGATAAACAGATTGTTAATGGATAGACCACCTCCGAGAGTGGAGTTGATAGAAGATAGAGGGCTCGCAAGGGAGGATGGGAATGAGATAGAGGGATATACACCACTCCCTATATCGGAATGGACACCTAGCAAATGCGGAGAAACACCTCCAAACAACACTGTACAGAGTGTAGTGGGAAGGTTTGTGGTGCAGAAAACGCCAACCACAGAAAGGGTTGAGTCTGTGGGATTGCCAGACGCTCTTCAAGTGCCTGTTACCATAGGACCCATAGTTTCGATCTATAATTCTGAGAGAGATAGAGGGGAACAACAAAGGCAATTGGATAGGGAGAGGATTGAGATGGAAAGGAGGAATAATGTGACAAATGCATGGAAACAATTGCCAGGATCAGTAACATGGAATACCCCATTAGACACAACTGTCGGTCCCAATTCAGAACAGGGAGGTCCGAGAGGACCAATGGATCTAAGGGGACCGCGGCCAAGATCTTTTTCAGAGTTAAGAGCTGATTTGAGGGAATGGGACGGGTCCATAGTATCTCCGAGTAACAGGACAAGAACGGAACCAGAGTGGGAAAGCAGGGGTAACGGGACTGTATCTCATTGTGGGGCCAGCGAAAGCAGTCAGGGCCGGGAAGGCCAAAGTCAAGAGAATAGAGGGGATGCATGTCCTACAAATCAGAGAGAACAGCCGGAACAAAATACTAGGATTGTAGAATGTGAGGAAATGTCCCGTCTCTGGGGGAAGGGAGGAGATGAGGCGGTACGGGCTTTTCAGAATAGGTTTAGGTGCCTTCATCATACACTCGGGGAAGACGTTCAACATTGGAGAAAGGAGAACAGCGATAAGTCCCGCCACGCCTCGAATAATCAGGAATCACAGGGAAGTAGGGAAGAAAGAGGGAGTAATGGAACATCTTACCCTGCATCCCGTGAAACTAGCCCGGAGGGGGAGAGAGGGGCTATGAGGCATGAAGGAGTGTTTCACCACCCACCCCGAGAAGACGGAAAGGCATGGGATCTAGAGAGATGGGAACAGGGGAGGACTCCCTATAATTCACCAATACCTAAACGTAGATCTCGGAGCTGGGATGGGAGAGATGCGGATGGAGGAGCTAAATTGAGTGTCTTGAAAGCTGAAATTAAGGCAAAAAGGCTTGATGTTACCAGTTTAAAATCAGATGTTGATGAGATAATAGATGGAACATTGCCTTTGGAAAGGATAGAATTGTACGAACAGGATGAGTTATTGTTCATGGCAAAGGATATTACTAGGAAAGCTAGAGCGTTTCATGAAAAACTGACTGATTTGGCAGACAAGTATGCCGTGGATTTGTCTAGGACAAGGGCATTGCAGAGTAACCACAGATTACAGTACGCAGACCAGGATCTAGATGAGAAGAGAACTACTGGATTAAAAACACACATAAGAGAGCTGGTAACAGGGATAAGAGTGTGGAGAGAACTGGATAAATGGGAAGAAAGGTGGTCGAAAAAGGGCACAGTTAGGCGAAGTACAAATGTGATGACCCCTGAGGGAAGGGTAATGCAGATGGAGGCATTCCCTTTGCGAGAAATATCAAATGGAAATTATGTACATGTGCCCTGGAGTAGAGGAGACTTAGCCGCATTTACCAACTCATTTCCGAAGTTGCGGGACAATCCAGTCGAATGGTATAAGCAGGTAGAGAGGTTTGTTAAAATCTCGAAAGTACTGTGGATAGATTTGAACACGTTGTTTGACATCGTGGTCCCATCTGATTTGTGGACCCCGTGCAAGACTAGTGTCGAATGGCCAAATGCTGAACCATTGAGGGATGCTCGAACAAATGGACCATCTGAGATTGTCATGCGAAAGTATGAAAGGGTAATAGCATGGCTGAAAGATAAGGTACCACCACAGGACATAGATTGGGTAAAAATAGACCGAACAAGGCAGGAACCCAAGGAGACAGTTCACGAGTTTTATGAAAGATTGTTGAAAACATTCAAGCAATACAGTGGACTAGATGTAATGGATCCCAAAGACATAGGGCAGTTCGTGTCAAAGTTTGTCTTGGGGTTGAGACCTGATATTTGTTTGATGATACAGCAACATTTAATCTGTTGGCAGAACAAACCACTAGATGAGATTTTACGATATGCGAGGTACTGCAGTGACGAGATAGATTCTAAAGCCAAGAATCTAAAGGAGAAATTGATGGTGGTGCAAATGCAGTCCGCTGGGAAGGGTGGCCAGCAGAAGCAGGGGATGGGACGAAAACCAAATGGTCAGAGCAAAGATAATGAAGAAGGGCAGAGACCTAGGATAGACTTTGCCACTTTAAAGAAAACGACAAAGTGTCATCAGTGTCACCAGGTGGGGCATTGGCGACGCGAGTGTCCCTTTAACCCTGAAAATGGAGAGCTAGAAGTAGAAGAGCAGGTCCAAGAAGACCCAGTGCAAAAGGTGACAGTCCCAAGTAATAAGGTGGCCAAAGGGGGGACTTCGGCTCCACGGGCCCAATTCCCACAGCCACCGAAGATAACAGCTGGAGGAAAGGTCTTTAAACAAATGCCTCTGTTTATTGAGGAAGAAAAATGTTATTACATTGATCCATTGACAGGACAACGGGTGAGCAGTGAAGAGGACTGTACCCTCGGGGCAGTTCTAGAAGTGGATCAGAGAGGGCCATTTGTTGAGGCAGAAGTGGCAGGGTGTCCCACTACGTTCTTAGTGGATACTGGGGCTACTCGTTCGACTCTGAGATCAGCGGTGGTTCCAGACTTGCCGATGTCAGGGGAAACAATTCAGGTGGTAGGAGTCGCAAATAAAAGAATGACTAGTCCGTTGACAGAACCAGTATCTGTGAAAATAGGCAATCATATGAACGAACATCAGTTTGTGGTTTGTGACTCGAGTCCGGTATGTCTGTTAGGAAGGGATTTGTTGTGCAAATTGAACTGCACCATATACTGCACCCCGCAAGGAGTGGAGGTACAGACTACCGACGATGATGCTACCTTTAAGGTGGCCAATTCAAAATTCTGTGTAGAAATATATCCTACTCTGACTGTAGAAGATCTTCCACAAGATTTAAGAGATGCAGTGGCGTCAGAGGTGTGGGATTTCACAGGAGAAGATATAGGATTGATTAAAGGGGTAGAACCGGTAATAATATTGGTAAAACCAAATGTTGAGTTTCCAAGAACGCCTCAATACAAATTCTCACAGGAAACGATTGCAGGAATAAAGCCTGTGATCGAGTCAATGATACAGCAGGGAATACTGAAAGAAATCGTGGGTAGTCCTTGTAACTCCCCGATTATGGGTTTGCAGAAACCTAGCGGGAAGTTTAGGATAGTTCAGGATTTACGAAAAATTAACAACATAGTCGTTTCATGTTGTCCCGTGGTACCGAATCCATCAGTAATATTGTTTCAAATACCATGTCAAGCAGAATGGTTCACAGTGATAGATCTTTGTCAGGCTTTCTTTTCAATCCCATTGGATGAAGAGAGCAGGTACCTTTTCGCTTTTAAAATGGAAGATCGCGTTTTAACATGGTGTCGAATCCCACAAGGATTCACAGACAGCCCATCCATCTTTAATCAGTTGTTGAAAAAGAATCTTGAGAATCTAGTACTGCCACAGAACTCGGTTCTGGTACAGTACATAGATGACCTACTTGTTGCGTCAGAAACAGAGGAAGCTTGTAAAGTAGATTCAATTGCCTTACTGAATCATTTAGCTGAAAATGGACATAAGGTATCTCCGAGCAAGTTACAGTATTGTCTGACAGAAGTACAGTATCTAGGGCACAGGTTAGAAAAAGGGAAACGTAAGGTGTCCCCAGAGAGGATTGAGGCGATAATGAAAATGAATGCGCCTACAACACAGAGAGAAGTTAGAATGTTCCTAGGAATGGTGGGTTACTGCCGACAGTGGATAGTTAACTTTTCACTGAAAGCAAAGCCCTTACAGAAACTGACGCACAAGGAGGTGAGTGATCCGGTACCATGGGATGAAGAATGTCTGGTGGCGTTTTTACAGCTGAGAGACGATTTATGTCGTGCTCCGGCTCTGGGAATGCCAGATTACGAAAAGTCATTTTCACTCTATTGCTGTGAGAGAGAGGGATGTGCTTTGTCAGTCTTGGCACAGACCCACGGTAATGCCCGTAGACCAGTTGCATATTTTTCGGCTACATTAGATCCAGTAGCCGCAGCGTTGCCCGGATGTCTCAAATCCGTTGCTGCAACGGGTGTCAGCATTGAAAGGAGCGAGAGTATTGTGATGGGACATCCAGTAGTGGTGTATGTACCACATTCAGTTGAATTGTTAATGACCAGGACGAAGACGCAGCATCTGACCAATAGCAGGCTCACGCGTTACGAGCAAGTTATACTTGCCGCAGAAAACGTGACTCTCAGGAGATGCTCTGTCTTGAATCCTGCTACTTTGATGCCATTACCTATGGTAATAGAAGGCGAAGGATGTGAAGACCACGATTGCCTTGATGTGACTGAACTATGCACGAAACCCAGACCAGATATTGTGGATGAGCCATTGTCAGACCCCGATGAAATTTACTTTGTTGATGGCTCATGTTTAAGAGACGATACTGGTCGGTTGAGAGCAGCTTATGCTGTTTGTACTATTACTGGAGTTGTAGAAGCCGCTTGCCTGGAAGGAGTACATTCCGCACAGGTAGCAGAGATTATTGCCCTAACTCGTGCCTGCATAACAGGAAATGGAAAGAGAGTCACCATCTACACGGACAGCCAATATGGTTTCGGTGTGGTTCATGATTTCGGGCAGTTGTGGTCTCAGAGGGGTTACATGACCTCCTCTGGTTCGCCCATTCGAAATGGAGAATTTGTGCGATTGCTGATAGAAGCATTACAAGGTCCTGTTGACATCGCAGTGGTGAAGTGTGTAGCTCATACTAAGAATACAGATTTTGTGTCACAAGGTAATAGATATGCTGATGAAGTCGCACGCTATTGTGCGGAACAAAGTTATTCTTTCTCGAAGGTGGAAATAGAAGGTGCAGAAGAAAAGACTGAATTAAGTATGATGTTAGAAACTGTAGACACTTGGGAGGATTTAAGAATAATGCAGGAGAACGCACCTGAAACAGAGAAAAAGGCATGGGAAATAGCAGGTTGTGTGCGAAGTGAAATGGATTTCTGGGTTTCAGCAGATGGGAGAGCTGTGTTACCTGAAGAATTAGCTAATCCCATGGCGAGAGAAATACATGGTCCAGTACATCTAGGAAGGGATGCTATGATGAGAGTGTTTAGGCAAACTTGGTATTGCCCTAAATTTAGAATAGCAGCAGAATCAGTATGTAAACGATGTGTTACTTGCCAACAGCTGAACGTAGGCAAACGAACCCCAGTCACACTGAGTCACATTGGGAGGTCGGGGGGGCCTTTCAATAGAATGCAACTAGATTTCATCGAGATGCCAAGAGTCAATCGCCTTCGGTATGTGTTGGTGATTGTATGCGTATTTTCCAGATGGGTTGAAGCGTACCCTACACGTAGGTGCGATACACTCACAGTGGCTAAATTGTTGCTCAGAGAGTTGATACCGCGCTTCGGGGTGCCTGCCTCTTTGGAATCTGACAGAGGAAAACATTTTAACAGCGAAATAGTGAAGATGTTGTGCTCCACACTGAATATCGATCAAAAGCTGCATTGTAGTTATCGACCAGAAGCTTCAGGAATTGTGGAACAAGTGAATGGCACCTTGAAGAATAGATTGGCTAAAGTAGTGGCATCCACATCCTTGAGTTGGCCAGATGCTCTTCCTTTAGTGCTCATGAGCATGCGCAGCACACCAGATAGGAGGACAGGTCTCTCTCCCCACGAGATCCTGATGGGGAGGGCCATGAGACTTCCTACAGTTCCAACTACTGCTCTATTGAATATTACAGATGATCTGATCTTGGATTATTGTAAAGGACTGTCTGACGCCATCCATTCTGTGTCCCTTCAGGTGCATGCGGCTGAAGTTCCAGCAGCGAGGAACCTGTGTCATGACCTGAACCCAGGGGACTGGGTCTTAGTTAAAAAACACGTCCGGAAGAACTGCCTAGATGTTCGCTGGCGTGGGCCCTTTCAGGTAATCCTGATAACGAACACCGCGGTGAAGTGCGGGGGGCTGCCAAATTGGATCCATGCATCCCATACTCGAAGAGTTCCAGCACCTCTAGAAGGAACAGCTCCCATCCCAGACGAAAGCCCGGAAGTGGAAGAGGAGTCGCAAGAAGGGATTGAGGCAGCTGAGGAGGTGTCGGAAGAAGTTGGGAACGCATCGGATTCAGAAGAAGAGCGAAGGCAGGACGGCAGTGAGACAGAAGACGCAACTGAAGGAGAGAGCAGAAGTGAATACGACTCAGACTCAGATCCGTATCGGAGCGACCAAGAACCAAGTGGGAGGACAAGGAATAGGAGAATAAGGCTTGGAGCTGCCACTTGGCCAACAAGGAGAAGAAGGCTAAGTTTGAGGTCGGCCCAAGAAGAAACGCTTACTCCTATATCCGAAGACTCAGATCCAGAAGAAGATATCCAGGATCAAGCCGAGGAGGGTCTTAGAAGATCAAGGAGGGTGCGAGTGCCTAGTAGAAGATACTCTACTCCCGACTGGACCTACCTCGTTGCAGATGTCTGGGAGACACAGAACAGGGAGGATCAGGGAAGTGGAACTGATCAGAACTGACCCGATCATCACAGTGCAAATAAGGTTTCTACTGCCAGGAGCGGAGACCGAAAGGTTGCTGACACTCAACATCGTTCATCCTGCTCTTCTAAGTGGAATAAGAAAATTGATTTTAGAGACAGTTGAGTTTCCAGTTTGCTGTTCACGATATCCAATATTGGAGGGAACTCTTCTTCGTTTGGAAATGCTTGAGCGAGTAGTAGAAATGCTAGGAGCGCTTATTGTTGTGGATTAATACCATATTGTGAATGTCTTCAAAGGGGCGCAGAACTGGGAAGGTGAAGAAAGTGATCTTGATTAGAACGGACCCCTTTGTAATTGTGGATGTAGAACTGATAGTACCAGGAGTGGAAATTGAAAAAACGCTAACTCTCAATTTTGTCCGTCCACTTGTCTTGAGCGAAATAAGGAGAATAATCCTAGAAAAAGTTGACTTTCCATGTTGTGGTACGAACTGTCCAGAACCTGAGGGAATGATACTTCGGATGGACATTTATGAAGAAGTAGTGTCACTCATTGAGTCATACATAACTTCAGACGAAAATAAGACTGTTGCAAGGAAATTGTAAAAACTTGTTGCAAGATAACCTAGCGCCGAGTGGAAGAAGAAAAGTGATAGGGGTTTCATTTTAGTGGATGGAGAAGGGCTAGGGTTGTCTATATTCTACTGGACTTTGAACTGTTTTGCGGAAACAAATTGTCAAGCTTCCAAGTGTTCAAGGAAAGACATTGCAAGAGAGAAAGACTTTGTTTGAAAAGAAGAGGAAGTGAATGCTGGAAGAAAGTCGAAAACTACACTGTTTGAGAACATGGAGGCTGGCAACCCGAACCGCAGGGCAAAATGTATAGCTGCTATACTTTTAGGAGTAGTGGTTTCTCTTATAATTTTAGTGGTAACTGTTTCATTCCTAGCGGGACACGAAGGGGATGAAACCACAGTTAAGGAGGATAAGGGAGTGTCAACACCGAAAACTACCGTTATTAAAGAGAAGGGAAACATCAATGAAAAAGACAAAGCATTGTTAGATGCAGAAGTAAAAAGGTTACACATGGATGAGTCACAGGGAAATTACAAGTCAAATGCTTATGCTAAATTGCTTTATGAATATGTTGATGCCATGGAAGTAAAGGATTGTTATGTTTGTATGCAGTTACCAGCTTCAGTGGAGGAGGGTATCAGATACCATCATCTCCCGTTGACATATGGAATAACGTGCAGTTTATTGTTAAGTATGTTTTATGGACGAGACGGATTTGAGTATTACTTCTCGAATTTCGACTCGACATTGCCAGAGGTTCCGAATTTCAAGCATTTGAACAAATGGGACTACTACAAAAGCGAAGACAGATTACACAAATGGTTTATTCCATGGAAAACGTTAGATACTTCACATGCTCGAAGGAACAATCTGACTTGTCAAATATCAGAAGTTGAGAAAAAGTTTATAGCACAGGTAGATACTAGATACAGGAGGCAGAAGATATTGAAGGCATCAGGACAAGGGGAAACAGATTGGACCAAGGAGGAAAGGGCACAACAACGAAAAGGAAGTATTGGTCCAATTGCTTTGGATAAGGAGAAACGGGGGAAACTGTGCATTCACAGGAGTTACTCCTATTATGAAAACGTTTATGTAGGACAAGTCAATTGCGAACATGCCTTTCAATTGGAGTATTACTCTAAGAACTTCATGAAAGGGATGCAAGCAATACCAAATGTATATTTTGTATGTGGAAAATATGCCTATGTGAAGTTACCAGATAATTGGTACGGATCATGCTATCTGGCTGTTGTCTTTCCTAAAATATATCATGTTGAGAATTTAGACACGCCTAAGAAAGAAATATCAACTAGATGGAAGCGAGGGCTGGGTGCAGCAGAAGTAGTTGGAGATGTAATAGGTGCTGCATTCCCTTTCTTAGGATTGATAATGAATGACATTAAGATCAGGAGGTTAGCTACAGTCGTAGATAGGCTATCTGCCAGTACTGCAAGATCCTTGATGCTGATAGAAGGGGAGATGCAATCGATTAGGGCAATGGTTCTTCAGAACCGACTTGCTTTAGATGTTCTGTTAGCAAAAGAGGGAGGAGTCTGTAGGGCCTTGAAGGTCCAGGAATGCTGTACTTACATTCCAGACAATTCAAAGCCTCTAGAGAAGTATATACAAAACATCACTGCCATACACTACGAAATTGAGGACCTGGCAAAGGTAAATGTGTGGGAAAAAGTAGGCCATGGAATGGGTAAAGTTGGAAGTTGGTTTGCCAACATAGGAAAGGGTATCGTTTGGTACATATTGAAACCCATCATCATAATTGTGATTTGTGTAATCACTTTGTGGGGATTGGTGCGTTTGTATCAATGTTATAGAGCAAATAGGTTACAGAGAGCTATGAAAAAACAGGAAGAAGAGTTGACAGCGATGCAGGACACTCAATATAAAAGTCTGAAAGCATTAGAGAGTATGAAAAGAAGTGGTACTGCCCTGTCTTCACTTTAAAAGGTTCTACATTTTTAGTGTCTTGGTGATGATGACCCCTGAAGGTCATCAAAGGGGGGACTGAGAGAGCACGAGTTTGAAAAAAATGTATAAGTACGCCATATTTACAAGCACGTAGTTAGTTTAAACATGTTTTGCACACGAGTGGTTTATATTCAGTAGTGAAACGTATAGAATGTTAAGTAGAGTAACTATAATTATAACGGTGTGAGATTAATGTAGAAATGTTGGAATATATGTGAAAACCTCATGTTCTCATGTTAAAAAGAGTCATGTCCGAATTAAATGTAACTTTGAAAATCCAGTATTATGTGTAGGCCTTAGGGCAATTCACAGCAAACCTGAACGTGCTGCTAAATTAATGTGAGATAAAGTTGACATGGTTCTTTCAAAATGTACTATTGAACTTAGGGTTAAAAGTATATGCTTTATAGATGTGTTATTTTAGAAACGTATGCTAGTCAAGAATGTTTGCTGTTTAAATCAAGTTAACGTTTTAAGAGTGCAGGAACCTGCTGCATGTAAATCAAGTAGGCCAGAGCAGATAATGTCATGTAGTTTAAATTGCCATGTGCTCGTTAGAGGAGAGGTCGTGAGGTGTCCAGCATGGAGCTTTGAGAGTGTTTTATGACCAAAGATATGGTGGAGTCTGGAATTTGAGGCCCACTGCAGGATGAGCTGTATGCAGGTGCGAGGGTCCTAATCAGCTCGAATGAAAGGGACTTTGTTCAGTGGCGCCTTGCGCAGGCCTGTAGGAGTTTCCAGGAATTTCAGGGGGTATCAGCGCACGGAAGAAGGAGCCTGGGAACCAAGGTCAACTATAACGAGGGTCTTCAAGAGTACCATCATGGAGTTTACCGCGCAAAGATGTACCACGTGAGGGGCGTCCCAAGGGGCGTTTCTATTGGAAATGTGATTTGGTATTAGGGAAAGTGACCCGGGAGGAGAGCAGAGTAGATGATTTTGGGAGCCTAAGGAAGCGGATGGGTAGGCAGATAGGCTGATCAGGAGAGACCCATTATCAGAGAAGAGACAAAGAGAAGTGCGTGATCTTCTTAGGAAGTCACCACGGCTGACACCTAGAGGGTTAAGATCTTGCTAAGTAGGGATGTCATTTAGTGTAGTGTAGGGACAGACTAACCTTAATTTTTCTTTTCTGTAATGACTTTGAGGTTGCAACTTGTATCCATTTTGGCAACCCTGATGGTTTTCGAGCTTGTACTTATTATTCTGTTCTTCAGACTCAGACTATTCAAAAAGTTCATGTTTATAGTGATACCGATTTATCTTCTTAATCTCATTTTGAGAAGTTTGTATCTGCAGTTATCTTTGACTTTATATTAAATCTTTAAAACTTAATTTTGGTCAGTGGTCATTTAGAGTGGTGTAAGTTCTTAAATTGATTGATTTATTACGAGATTACCTTTTACTCAAGACAGGTACCAACGATTCAGTCGACAGGAAATGGGATTTGGTAAGATAATTAGTAACCAGTAATCCCGCGTTAGCAATCAAGTAATCAGCAGGTTAGTGTTTATTTTCACCACAGGGCCGCATGGAAAGCCAGGAGGGCTGCAAGCAGCCACTGTGCCGTACTTTGAATTTCACTGACCTACAGCATTCACTGATTCTGATGAGAGGTTAAACATGGCCACAGCAGTGAAGATCATTGTATAAAGGGAAACCTGTTTCTGAGGGAGGATAAGATTTTCACTGCACATGATAGCTGTTACCTTCCTCATTTTTTCGACCATCTACAATTGGAGCTGACAAGACGTGCAGGGTCAGACTGGAGTATGGGACTATCAGGCAGTGCCTGAAGGGCTTGTCTGACAGATCAGTGTGTGGGCTGTTTTTTGGCTGTTTGTAAGCCTGTTTTATGATCTGGGGACTGGTGTTTACTGTTGATTTCTCTGCTTTTACCACAAACATTGTCTGCAGCAAGCACAAATGCATCCAGTCTCTCACGCCTCACAACATACCTATACAGGCATGTTTACAAGTTGAAAAATTCAGTTGTGTGTAAATGTGAACCATTTTTGAGCTATCTTAGTCATTAGGAGGGGCCACCTTTAATTTGGTGCCCATGCCTTTTTTCCATCCCAGTACAACCCTGGGCATGTGATAGTTGTCCTAGCCTCTAACAGGAATCACACAGATTTTTGATGGTTTGGTGAATATCTGATAAAGGTACAGCTGATCAGCAGGCAATCACTGGGCTAGCTTTCATCATTCCTCACAGTGGGATTCCTACAGAAAGGCCATTCTCACTGAGAGGGTCTCAGGTTCCCAGGCTCCTGATACGTTGGGTAGCCCAAAATTCTCCTGATATCAGCGGCGACTCCTTCGCTATGACGGAGGAGTATCGCCCCTCCCAAAAACATCAGCAAAGAAAAAATAAAATGATTGTAAACATAGTTTTATTTTTCGTTTCCTGATGAGTCTTTGGGGCGGGGTCTGGGGAGTGATAGGCACTGAAGGGAGTAATAGGTATACTCCCTTCAGTGCACATAATGGTTTGTCTGGTCAGCCGTGTCAGGCCGGCCAAACCGTCATGCGCAGTAAAAGATCTCTCCAACCCAGCAACCCAGGGAGTTACTGCCTTATCATTCTCTAACTGGGGGTGGAGAAAGGTGGGTACACACCAACTTTGGATCCTGTTCTTGTGCAAGCCCAGGAATCTAGCAAGATGCTGGTGGACCCCAATAATCAGCAATAAATTCCTGATCATAGGGTATAACTGAGGCATAGTAAAGGGTCTCTCCTTGGCTGCTGGGTAATGCCAGGGAACATGTTGGTATATGGGCAGCAACAAAGATATTGGACTAAAGAACTTCTGAAACCGCGACCTCAGTCTGCATTTCTGTGTGCTTGGAGAAAATTGCTTCTTGGTAAATCAGATGCATTTCCAGGGGATCTGGAGTTTAAAGGTTGCAGTGTCTAATGAGATTTTTGGCCACTTGAACAACAACATTTGACTTTTAGTCCTCAAGCAGAATGTATTCTTCCATTAATATTTACTTTACATTACTATTTCAAAAAGTACTTTACAAGTTCCCACCAAACCACAAAAAAATGTAAGTTGGTACAAGCATTAACTTGCAGCAAAATCCATCAAGTGGTTTTATTAGTACTTGATCAAAAGTTCCTATGACATTTTTAAATTGCACTTTTGTGCAATGTGAAAAACATCGCAAATACATTCTAAGTAGGAGTTATCACTGACTTTGTAATGCACTGAGCCTCCCACTGTTTTCAAGGCTCTGTCTTCTGCTGATGTGGAAGTGCAAAGCAGGATAAATATTCGACCGTACATGCCAATGTGGTGCTCCCATCCCTGTATTTGTAATCTAACTGAAAAACAGTGACAAAAGAGACTGCTTTTCTGCTAATAAAAATCTTGGGGGCATATTACCAAGGATGGCGTTAAAATGATCGCCGGTTTAGCGGCAGAAAACTGGAGTATTCCAATAGAAGCCCATGTTCACACCAGAACATGGACTTCTATTGGAATTCTCAAGGGCATATTATCAAGCCCATTATCGCCGCTTTAGTGGCAGCTTTCTGCCGCTATATCAGCGATAAGTTTTAACGCCGTTCTTGGTAATATGACCCAGGGTTAGTGCGGTATGCATCAAAAATGTCTCATACCTTTTTGGCACCTCACAGCCACCGTGTAAGCTGACATGGTTGGAAGTCTGTGAAGCTGAGCGACGAAACGAAATATACAGCTTTCCCTCTGGTAGTTACTAACTGCAGATGGTTATAGGTCAGAAATGACTGAAAACTGTTTTTTTCCTCTGGTGCCAGTTTGAGGGTTCAGACATTAAATAACAAACCTGTCAGAAGCAACGTTCCTTCTAGACATGCCCGAGGCAGAATGGCCAGGCTGCGAGTGCGAACATGTTCTATTTCTGTGTGTTTGATGGGAAAATGACGGAGAACTGAGCCAGTTACGGCCATTTTTTCAGACGTAAGTTAAAGGTGTACAAGAAAAAAATATAATTTACGCATGTATAATAGAGAGTAATTATAAATGTATGTTGAAAAAAATATGCAGTCTGGCACTCTTCAGTTACGCATGTTTAATTAGCATAGATAAGGATTGTGAAAGGCGCTATCACATGTTTCACAGGTGATTGCTATACACAAGGCAATACCTAACTCACTTTCACGTGGACCAAGGTTAAATTGGGTGAAGAGGGGGTGAAGAGCATGTTCATCCCAAAATCCTAGAGACACTATAAGAAGTGGTGTTATCAACAAAGAAAATGTTTTGTCGGCATGAGGCAAGCAGAAAATAGAAAATAAGTGGCTTTATTTGTTTTGTCATCACATGTGTGCATTGTATAAACAATCCGGAAACTGGATATGAGAAGGATTAAAGAAGTAGGTAAGTAAATATCCTGTACTCACTGCCATACTTTTGTATGCATTTCCAGCAGTACCGAATAAAACCCTGATGATAGACCTAGGCAGTCAAAATTTCGGGGCCGCCCTCGCAAATTATCTCCTAATACCAAATGCATCAGATTTTTTACAAACTGACAGCTGACAGAAGATGAGCTTTTAAGACATAAACTGCTATGTGAATCTGATGTCTCTGGGTTAGGTACTTTAGGTTGTTAATGGGTACATTCGGTTAATACAGTATTTCTCTATAGAGTCTTTAATGTAAAATTTTTGTTGTTTCTTTGAGTTGATTCATTTTTTTCTATCTTTTGGAAACAATATGTAAGAAAGCTTGATTGTAATTTTCTTTCGCGAACAAATCAATATTATTTTGATCTGTTGTCGCTGGCCCCTAAAAGGAGTGGGCACATAGGCCGGTGCCTACTTTGAAAATCTGGTAATCCCGCACTAATTTTCAGTAGTTCATAGATTAAGCACATAGGATTGCTGTCTATATGGAAAAGATTGTGATTCAAACTAAGGGGCAGATTTATGTTGGGAATGCGCCACGTTTGCGTCACGCAACTGCGGCGTAAACGTGGCGCATCCCTATGACCCATTTACAACGTGTCGCATCTA
The DNA here is from genome assembly GCF_964261635.1 of Lissotriton helveticus. Taxonomy (NCBI): domain Eukaryota; kingdom Metazoa; phylum Chordata; class Amphibia; order Caudata; family Salamandridae; genus Lissotriton; species Lissotriton helveticus. The sequence continues at coordinate 339,543,566 of NC_136073.1, forward strand.
GGCAGATGCGTCACGTTGTAAAGCCCTGCGCCACTTGTGGGCGTTCCGGCGCAGGGTGGGCGTTCCGGGGCAGGTGCGCCTCGCAAAAGTGGCTGAGTGAAATCTATAAGATTTCACTCAGTCACTTTCAGGCCAATGCTGCGTCAAAACCCTGCGCCTGCTTGAAGCAGGCGTAGGTCTTGACACAGCATTGTAAAGATGGGGCACCCCCGAGCCTTGCTGGAGCTGCGTCACGCTTGCGACGCAACTCCAGCAATGCGGCACCTTTACGGCACAGATGCGTCACGCATCTGTGCCGTTTTTTGCCCCATGGTGCACCGCATTGTAAATGCGGCGCACCATGGGTGGCGGAGCAGCGGCGCAAAATAACTGGTGCATCCCTGGGGATGCGCCAGTCATCATAAATCTGCCCCTAAGTGCTGTAACATACTCACCTGCGTAACAGATGTATTGCTAAAGCTATGAAATATTTTTGGGACCTATGTGGTTTGGTCTCATAATTTCTGCATATCATTTCCTTAAAAGAGCCTCTTTCCTTTCACAAGGCTGAATGAAAAAGACAATCCGTCCTCATCATGCTGCACACCCTGCTACACTCAATAGAATGAGAGTAGGTGTCATTTGAACCCCCACTCAATTGCTTGAGGAGGGCTAGGGCTCCATAAAGCAATATAGGGCAGAAACGTCACCTTATGTTGTAGATAACTAACTGCAAAAGACCCGAAAGACTGCCTTTTTCAATGTATGTCGGAGCTCCAATGAAGCAGTCCTTGCCGATTGATAACATTTTCAAGCTGTATATTTTTAAACTTTACACTATGTCAAAACAGAAAATGAAAATGTCTACGAAGAAGCATAAGAGGACTGCTCTATGCTCTGATATTTTCATAAAACACAAAGGTGTGTTTTGGGATCAAAATGTGATTGAAGGTGAAATGAAATTGCAGTTTATAAAGCTCCCTACTACCCAAAAGTGTCCAGACGCTGAAAATTTCTGGCACAGGAGTAAAAAAGGCCTAAACAGGAAAGGCTAATAGACAGAGGATATGATGGATCAGTATGGCCATACCTAATTATTAAAAAGCCAAGTATTTAGGGCCTTTTGGAATGTCAGTAAGTTAGTTATTTGTATTATATTATGTGAGGAGAGTAGATCTTAGAGTAGTTGGGGGAAGGGACAGGCAGTCTTGATTTCTAGGGCTATTACGTAGCAGTAGTTCTGTTCTCAACATGGCACTCTCAGGGCATCAGTAACCACTGATCCAGATCTCTTCTAGCTGGATATTGTCCTCCTGTGCTAGCAGGACAGTCTCAGGGAGTGCATTTGGCATGCATGCTTCAAAAACAGAAATAATCACGTGTGGCGATTGGAAAAATTATGACCCGCTCTCCGCCTGGCCTGATGATCTGGGCAAACCACTTAAAGTATCAAAGGAAGTAGGAAACCTCAGAATGACCATTGACTCCAAGCTATCAATAAATGCCCAAGTGGACAAACTAGCAAGTTCAAGCTTTGTTACTTTGAGATCTCTGCGACAAATCTTCTCCCTTTTGGAATTTCCACTTAAGGTCCAGGCTACCATCTCTCATGTTCTGTCAAAACTTGATTACTCCGACAGCCTTTTCCACGGATCACCTTTAATGACTATGAGAAGACTGCAATGGACCCAGAACCCAGCCGCCATGGGACTCAAACATATAAAGCCGCAAGACCACATCTCCCCTGTTTGAAAGCCCTGCATAGGTTACCGGTTGCCAGAAGATCCACATTCAAGCTGCTTTGTATCTCTCATAAAGCGAGACATGGAACAGGACCGCTTTTCATCAGGAATAAAATCACCAAACAGATTCAACAAAGGAGCCTCCGCTCTAGAGTGGAACCTCGCCTCAAAATCCCAACGTATAATACAAAATCCATGCATGGCACATCATTCTCTGTTCAAGCAGCCAAACTATGGAACTCTTTACCCCCCCAACATAAGGTCCACAGTTAACCACCTTATCTTCAGAAAACAACACAAGAATTGGCTCTTCCCCACATCACCACTGTAAGCAAACCGAAATATACAGCATGTTCCTCTTCATATAAGCATTTATTTGCACTACAGTTATGTACCTATATATGTGTATTGCTTTGTATAAATGTGTATAATAGTTATGTTGTTAAAAATTTAGATATTCATTAGTTCTGATTAACAAATGCACATATTACTGATAACAACTTAGAATAATGTAATTAACATGTTGTGACGAATCGCCACCTGCTGACCCGTCCTCCCTCAGCCCTTTTAATGGCCAAATGCCACCTTACCTACCGGCTCCCCTTCTTTCTTTCCAGACTCCTAGCTCTGGGCCAGACTGTCCCTTTAAGCCCTCGCTTTCCCCAGCCATTGGCGCCAATCACGTGACCACATCAGCTGACGATCCCGCCTTCAAAGGAGAGGAGACGGAGAAGTCGGTGTTTTTGCTGTACATGGACTTCGGCGTATGGATGAAGCCGACGCCAGAAATAGAGACCTTCTTTATCCCTCCCAGATTAGGAGCCCTACCGAGTCCCGCAGAGCCGACAGTGGAGCCGAAAGAAGGACGAGCTGCGGAGGTCCCAGAAAAGAGGGAGGCAGACCCATGCCGGCAAAAGCGCTGGAAGCCGCCACGGCCCTGGAGGGTCGTGGCCGACCAAGGTACGGGACCAGCTGGGGGCCGCCTGGGTCAGAGGGAAGGTGGGAGGAAAGGGGCGGGGCACCTCGTAGAGACGCCGTTACATGTCACACAAGCTCAGAATATTTGAGAAATAGGGTGTCACTGGTGGCGGCTGGGTGCTGACTTCCCCCACTCCCTCCTCCCGAGTTTCTGCATAAGAAGAAAACAACACCATCCTTACCAGTTCTTTTCTTTTTTGCTGTTTTGTTATTTTCTTGAACCGAGCCACGGACTGTTGTGCGATAGAGTAAGACCTACTCCTTATTGGTGGAGAATAGCCAGGAGAACATTTAAAGTACCTATACTCTCTGGAGCAAGAGAGCGAAGATAGTTTAAGACTGCACCTAGTGATTGAAGTCATATAGTCTGTCACTAGAAGGAACAAACAAGAATAACGTTTATTTTCTTTTTTTCCAACCGTGTTACTGTCTCCTTGATATCCCTTCTCCTGTGCCACACATGTATATAATTGACTGCAGAAATATGTAAATCTGTTATCATAACTATTTATCTACAATTGCTTCCCTATAGAATTATAGGGAATGCAGTGGGAGACCTCAACGACGCTGCAGTGCTTACACTGTCCCCTGAACTGATGCTAAATCATTCTATTCCGGATAGGTTTTGACTTGCGGAAAACTGACTAAGACAGTGAGGCTCTCATAGGGAGGAGACCAGTTGGCATCTCCTACACAAATGTTTCATCTGTTATTTATTTATTCAATAAATTGCTGTTTTGCAATGAAATGTTACATTTGTTTATGTAACCAGATGTCGCTGGTTGTCATTTAAGGTGTGTAAATCTGATGAATTAAATGGAATACCTACTCTTGCTCGTTCTTGTAGAAGAGCCAGGATTGAAGTCTATATTCTAGGACATGCCCCACACTCATGTTTGTGAAATAGCATGGGATCACTTTGGCAACACTGTATTGGATTGTAATAATTTTGAAAAAGCAGGGACACCCTTTCTGGACAGCAAGGTCTGCTTTTCTGATTTAAATGTTAGTTACCTTTCTCGATTGTTAAATGTGAATTTAAACCAGGAAACAGTACATTGTGTTTTCTTGCATGTCCTGTATAAAAATAACTTCGGAAATGATAATTTGACAAGAATAAATGTATGACTCTTATGAAATTGTCATGTTTCAAGATCCATGGAACTAGTATCAAGATGAACTACAAAGCAGCTGAGGTGTGATTTGGAAAGATGGATCTTTGTTTTAACGATGCCTGGAACAGGATGTTTAATAGGCGAGAGCAGAAAACAGTATCAAAGGAAAGTCATAAGCAACGTGACAACAAATCCTCACAGAGCACTCAGATGGTGCCGAGCTCTTATCGAAATGCAAACAAAACACGGGATGGCAGAAAATAATGCACACTGCCTCTGAGAGATCAAGCTATGAAGCTGCCAGAAAAAAAAGGACAGTTTTCAAAGGAAACATAATAGGGAGCATGAAATGTTCCCAAGAGAAACCCTAGATGACTTGATTTCTGGCAAGGAAAACACTGAAAAGAATCGCTATTTATGGAGTTAAGAAAATATTTTTAAATGACTGGCCAAATAAATATTAAGCCCAGCCAAGTTGCAAAAGTAACTAAAGCAAGTGTTGTCGGGTAATGTCATTCAATTATTTATACATGTAAATACCAGATTGGCAAGTGTGTTAAACTATTAGGGGTCAGGTGGTCCAGAATTTTTCATTAACATTAATTAAAGGTGCCTATATGTAGGTAGTTTCCGTTGTGGTCATTTTGGTGACTGCTAAATGCTAGTCTCCCAACCATCAATTCACAGCTTTGATTCCTAGCAGGATGAGTCAGTCAATCATTCCCACAAAGTCCATATGTTAACTAGCATGGAGGTGGATAATAGTGTCATCTCTTAACTCTGCACTTAGGCGCCTATTAGGATGGCGGACGGACCTGCGTCTGTCCGCCACCCCCGAAGTGGAGGGACCGTCCCCAGGGGCAGCGGTGGTCCCTCCGTTGGAATTAGGATGTGACCGCCACCCTGGCGGTCACATCCCGTATAGTTAACATTGCGGCGGGTGCTGCTTTAAGCAGCACCCGCCGCAATGTTAAATATGCATGCTTCGCATATGCATGCACAAAATGTCAGGCACTGCGCGGTGCCTGCCGCTTTGTGCATGCAAATGCAGGGGGGTACCATAGGTACCCCCCATGTGCACCCCCCAACCCCTGACACCCTGGGGGCCCGCAAGGGCCCCCCAGAAACTTTTGTTCACATGCTTTTCCACGGCGGTAAATCCGCCGCGGAAAAGCATGTTTACAAACCCATCGTAATTTGGCTGCCGGTGTCTTGCAGACACCACCACCAAATTGCGTCCAACACCCCGCGGATCAGCGGCGGATGGACCTGCCGTCCGCCGCTGATCCCACCACAATCATAATCTGGCGGGGGGTGTTTTAAAGGTCTGCAGCGGTGATTCCGCATCTTCTGGGCCGGCGGTGGTTTCCACCGGCCCGGAGGATGCGGAATCACCGCAATCATAATCGACCCCTTAGAGAGTGGAAAGAGTTGTTATGGATACCTTCATTAACAAATATATTCATGATTACTAGAGAAAACTCTTCTGACTTCCAGCCGTTTCCAACATAAAGTTCAAGCCGTAACTTGGAGGCCTGAGGCTGCTCATAGCACTGTTATTCATGGGGCTAACCTTCTTAACGTTGTCCGTGCAATGGGTCAAAAATATGAGAACCACCATGAAAGAGTTAGAGTGCCCACCTCAATCCATGTCATCATGGACACTGCTTCCAGTCCTGACATTTTCGCCTATAAATCATTACTAACAGGTATGTCAGTTCAATTAGTTCAATGGAAGAAAACCCAGAATGCATTAGGCTACCACACAAATGCCCAGGAATGAAAACTATGGGCCATCTATACAAAGTTTATTTTTTTACATTTTGAATACCTTCAATTTAGCTAAATCAGAAGGCTTGTAACCAATTAAAAACTTTTCCAATGTACTAAATCCATTTTAGCTACTGAGAAGAAGTTTTTGATATCACTACATGGGTTTAGAAATATCTACCAATTCGCTATTTAGAAGGTGTTTGGACAAAATATCGAAAACATAAATATCGTGGGACAGAATACTGTGTTAAAAAAATCGAGGACAAGAATATTGTGAAGCCCATTTTCCATGTGTAAGTGAAGTTGAACTATATATAACTACCACTTGGGCAGAAACTTTCTTTTCCCCATGCAGCACCAACCCGGGCAATGTATTCTGGGATTGGTAGTCCCGACGGACTTCCTGTGGTGAGCAGTGATTGGATGGAGGAGGAGCGAAATCCCGACATTGGGATTGGCACAGGACTGCTCATATACTGATGACAGGAGCCGCCTGGACATTGTAAGGCATCAGAAGAAGGCCGATTGGGGCCGAAATGCATTATGCCGTTTTTCCATTAAAGAAGCTTCCTTTATCCCCGTTGTGACCTCTGCTCTTTGGTGAGAAGGGATTGGAGTTATAACTACACATATATGTACCTTGACAATATGTATAGCCTCAAGGTAAGTAGATCTGGAGTTAAAAACAGTAAATATAATCTTACCTATTTGCACTTACCTTCTCTATATTCTTGCCCTCAATATTTTTGACAGGATATTCTGTCCACAGGATATTTGTGCTTCCGATATTCTGTCACTGATCCGTACCAGTTACACTTTTTAAAATGGGTTCCAGCTTCAGAAAGAGTAGGCAGTGGTCAAAGGGGCCACTGGCAACTCTCATTGACTTTATTTTAAAATGGAAATCTGTTTTCTTTTCACAGCAGCTCATTTTCTTTAAGAAACTCAGGCTGTTTCATGATTTTGAAAAACATTTCCATAGATTGCTGTCACCATTCATCTGAATGTAGCCAATTAAAGGGAATTATAATTTGCACACTGCCTATGTATAATAATTATGAAAAAGCCATTTATATTAATTAGGAGGTTGTTCTGCGACCCCCTCCTGATTTATTTTGCAAACCGACCTACTAGTGCACAGGTCAGTTAAAAAAATTAATTATTGGTCTCAAAAAGTCAGTTCACAGTTTGCAAATGCACTTTCCGATCACTAGTATAGCACAACTGGACTCATGTCTGTGATGACATGGAGAGAGATGATCAGCCGAACAGGAGTTATTTATTTTATACCATTTTCGGTGATCTCTAAATATTTTCTTTAGAATTATTTGTCTCCTGCTCATGGCATTAGGCATGAATCTCCAAGCTTTTCTGTCTTACACGCGTATACCTTGTCAATCAGATTTGCCAAGCCCATCTGTCACAATCGGATCACGCAGGAGCAGGTGGCACCCACGCTAAATAGCCACAGCAGCTCCATACAAATTAGATATGTAGGTAAGGGGCACACTGCTCCAGCTAGTTGTGGGTTATTACAGCATTATTTCAAATAATCGCTTTGCAAAATACATAGGCACACATTTGCACAATCAAACAGCACATTAGTGAAACAAACACAAATCACTAAAGTCAAGTGCAGTAGAAGCGACAACACACAAGCCAAAAGAAGACTTGGTCCTTTTTTGCAGAAGTGGAATAACAGGAAACGACTGCTGATTATAAACATTGTTAAAATAGAGCCTCTCAATGGAATAACCTATAGATTCATCAAGCATCCATTTTGCGATTCCTTATTAGCGAAAAATAAGGATTTGCTAATAAGTAATAGCAAAAGGCTATGCATGAAGAACTCACTAAAAAAATAGCGATTTCTTAAAATTCCTTAATTGCGACCCGCAAATTGCGAGTCGCAATTAAGGAATACCTCCCCATTCATTCCTATGGGCCTAGAGGCCCATAGGAATGAATCGGGAGGTATTCCTTGCGATTCTCAATTAGAGAATCACAAATTGAGATTGCAATTTCAAGGGTGCCAGGGTGTCAAAAGGACACCCTGTTGCACCCCTGAAATCTGCATATGGGTACATCATGCACACACGCATACCCTAAGGGCATGTTTGTGTGTAAAATGGAACTTTGAAAAATGAAATGATGCATCCCAAATGCTAAAATACCGGTCGCAAAGGGGCAGATTCTGAGAATCTGCCCGTTTACAACCGGTTTTTAGCTTGATGCATCCATGCCTAATTCACAAACTCCTCCAAAGCACATAAAACCTGTTTCTGATGCTGATGAAAATGACGGAAAGAAGTTAGTTGTGGTTTCTTACTACCCAGACCAAGAAAGAGTACATTAATTGTCCAGGATATTGTAACAAAGGGTTGTATGTCTAAACAAATACTGACTAAACCACGGCTTCCTTAACCACGAAAGCCTAACCACGAGATTTTCTCAACCACTACCTTTTTTTAACATGACTTCCTAAACCACGAAATGTAACATCTCGTGTTTTGCCAGTAGATGGCACTATTGTAATTACAATTCTTCTTGAGTAAACCACTCTTAAAAAATAAACGGATCTAAATCTGTTTTTTTTTTTTTTACAACGCATACCAATAGCTTTTTTTTTTTTTTTTTCCTTTTTGGGGGGGAGACCCCCCCCCCCCCCCCCCTAATGTTCCCTTAATTCTGAGGAGTGTAGTGGAGAGACTCGTGGTTCAGGGAAGTCGTGCTTAATGAAAGTCGTGGTTTAAGAAAGTCGTGGTTCGGGCTTCGTTGTTCAGGTAAGTTGTTATAAAATTATTGTTGTTAAGGATGTTTCCCGTAACAAAGATGGTGAAAACATGCAGGATAGTTTTCCATAATTTAAAGCAACTAATGATGGCATAGTCTCTCGTGTAATACGACAGCCAAATACAAATCGGTATACTGGGTTGCATCATGGACTTTAGGAGCCAAGTAGTGGCCTAGTGAACCAATGCATCAAAAGCAGACTTCTCTGTTTGGGCTCTTTGTCACAGGCTCATATCCCAGGGGTCAACTCAACCTTTCATCTTTCCAAGGGTGATTAAATGAGTACCTTGGGTATGATTAAAAATCTGTCACCAGTCAATAGCACAAGAAACAGGGGCTGTAGTTGCTACCCCTAGCTTGACCGTTGCTATTTGTAATGTTTCCCTTGCTGACTCTGTTCTCAGGGCCACATCAGCAGTTGAAGGAACAGAAATTAAAATGGGCTCTCAGATTCCCATTTACTTTCTGCATTTTCGGATTATTGCCCTTCTCTTAACACCTTAGTAGCAAATGGGTAACTGTTAACCAGTAAAGTGAGATACAAGGGGTCAACACTGTGAAAACATCAAGCCGGTCGCTGATATCTGTTGTTAGGAGGAAGGACTCCCACACCCTGCAGTTTGAGGAGTTGGGGGACTAACTCACGAGCACTATTTTATCGTGCTGTCCCCACACGGTGGAATGCTGATTCCTGTTGTTGGGAGGAAGGGCTCACTTTGCCACAACTGTGCAGGTAGAGAAGGCATGGAGACTATCTCAGCAGTGCTATTTCAGCACGCTTGGACCACGCAGTGGTAGATGCTGATTTTTGCTGTTGAGAGGAAGGACTTACTCTCTCACAGCCCCGCATGTGCAGGAGGTGGTGGGACTAACTCACAACGACTATTTCAGTGCATTTGGACCCCACAGTGTGCATAGACCCTGCAGTGCAGGACACTAAGTTCTGTTGTTGGGAGGAAGGACTCACTCTCACACAACCCCTCATGTAGAAGAGGTGGGGGCAGTACCTCAATAGTGCTGTGTCAGGGAGCTTGGACCTCACACCATGGGACGTTTATTTCTGCTGTTGGGAAGGACTCACTCTCCCACAACCCTGCATGTGAAGGAGGTGGAGAGACTAACTCATGAGTGCTAGTTCAGGGTGCTTGGACCACACAGTACAAGAACTCTGATTTCTGTTGTTGGGAGGATGGACTCATTGTCCTACAACCCTGCAGGTGGAGGAGGTGGGGGGACTAACTTACAAGCGCTATTTCAGCGTCCTTTGACCCTACAAATTAGGACACTGATTTTAATTGTTGGGAGGAAGGACTCACTCTCCCACAATCCCACAGGTGAAGTGGCGGGGGACTAGCTCATGATGCTACTCTGGCACCCTTGGACTCTGCAGAGTGAGATGTGCCCAGGCAAAGACCAGGTCGAGAACGGGCCCATTTGCACCATCAAAGCCTGTAGAAGGCCTGGCTAGGCCTTCTTTCGCCTGTAACACCAATATAACTAATCGTTATCTATCATGGATAAGAGGAAGACTTTGAGTACCTCTATTTCCACTTCCAAAGTAACTACCATTGACTCTATTCTAGAACTTGCAATAGGTGTAATTCCTAAAGAAACAGCACTAACTGAGAGAAGGCAGTTGATTGAAGGGCTTGTGCAGCTGGCTCTGGGATAGATCTCGGGTGTTCGGTGCCTTTTTCCAACATTGATTTGTCACCAAATAAACCACTGATTAAAACGAAAAAAGGGGGTGAAACCGTGATGTGGATGGGTGGGGTATAAAAGCAATGAAATCCGAATGGGGTGCTGTGGAGATCCCTGTTGAGTCTAGACTCCTGAATGAATGTTGTAACAAGTTTGATGCCACATTGAAAGTACAAATTAAGCCCATATTAGATCGACAGGATGATATTGATTGGATAAGGATTGTGACTTTAATCTGTAGGAAAACTGTTGATGGCTTTTTTACTGCCCCTCAGGAAGTTCCTAAAAGTAATGGTTCTTCTGATGAGATGCGTTTAGGTACTCAGCTGGATACTGATAATAACTCAGCTCTGTTAGATAAAACCCCCATTGGTATTAAACGTTTTTCAAGCACTGCCCACTATTAAGTTGATTTTGCGAGCGTTCCTATTACCAATAGCTCTGGGTGAATATGCAGTGGCGGCTCCCACATGGGGGCTTGGTGGGCGTCACCGCCCTGCTTTCTCGCAGTTCAAGAAGGCAGAAACATAAAATGTTAAAACTACCATTTTATGTTTCTGCTTCTCGCACTGTGAGAAAGCAGAAGTGCCTGGTTGGGGGCGAGTGGGTGGGCGGTCCTGCTTGAGGGCATGGAGGAGTGGCTTGACCACTGTTGTGCATACTGACTGTTTGGTCTGCCCTAGGGGCGACCAAACAGTCAGTATGCACAACAGTGGGCAAGCCACTCCCCCTTGCCCTCGAGTAGGACCGCCCACTCTCCCTTTTTTTCCATGTAGGCTGCTGTGTGCAGTAGCCTACATGGAGAATATGGCCCGGGTGGGGCGCACTCTGCTGCGCCTCACCAATCACAACGCTGCCATTACAGCATTGTGATTGGTGGAGGGGAGGGAGGGAGGCTGCAGGAATTGAAAATCGCAGGATGGCGGGAGCTGGAGTCCGGATGAGACCCACCTAGAAGCTGAGGTGGCGCAGGACGGTAAGTTTGATATTTTTCTTTCATTAAACCCCTCCCACCTAGGGTGACCAAACGTCCGTAAATTTCACGGACCGTCCAAAATTTGGACCTCACGTCCGTTGTCCATGAGGATCCTTCTTACGGACGCCTTTTGTCCGTAATTCTGGGCCCTGCAGGGAACAGAGCTGTTCCACTGCAAGAGGCCTCAGCTCCCTGAAGGTCTGCCTTGCACTCATCATCAGAGCATAAGAGCAGCCCCACCCCGCCCATTATCATTCTGTATGCGGCTGATTGCCACATACAGAATGACAATGGGGCAGTTTGAGCTGCTCCAGCATGTGGTGGCCGCCTTTTGTGTTCTGTCAGGTTGTACTGGAGGAGATCAAGTAAAGTGTTAGTCACATGACTAGGAAGTGGACAATTAAGTGTGGGGATGCCTTGCAAAGTAAGTGAACTCTTGAAGACTCCTGACTTTGTGATTATTTACAAACATTTGCTGGCAAGTTTCCACAATGCAAAGATGTTCTGAGTTAAAATTACACTATTGCGAGTTATTTAGATGGAAGTAATTGTACACCAGGCTGCATCTACCATACTCGCCATAACGTACTCTGCGATAAGTTACCCCCTATGTTATGAGCTAGAGCCAGGCTTCGGGATCGATCCTCGTTTGAGCTTTCAGTGGCTCAACAACCTCTACACAGCAGCCACCTACAACGGGCCGTAATGAAAATTGTGCACGTGTGTGGCCTCCTCCTGCCACGTTCTAGGACAGGGCATTCTGTTAGGGTTAGATTGAAGTAAGGAAAAAAAAAATGTCCAAAACAAATGTACAAAAACGCCCATTCTGCTATGTGCCAGCTCATAAAAAGAAGCTGGTGAAAGAAGTTAAAAAGGAGAGGTTATATTTTTTTATTCTTTCAAAGCTGAAGCATATATAATATTGTATACAACAAAGCCATAGTTGTTGCTTTTCTATTTCTTTTATGGAACTAACATCCAGTGATAAAACCAATAGTCATGGCTTGTTGTTGGTCTAATGTTACTGGATGCAATGATAGAAACAGCAAAATAGCAGTCGGGTGGCACCTTATGCTCAGCACATATTTTTAGCTTAGGTGTAAGCTACGCCCTTAATTACATGAGACACGCCCCTTGGAGAGACCCCTAGTTTTTTCATCCTATTTAAAGTACCATTTAAAGTCCTGGAAACAACACCATGTCACAGTCTCCTCACATCCTGGCACTGTGCATCATGCAGGACTCATGACTTCCAAGTTTTCAGACAGCCTATGTGCAGGGGCATAGTGAACCCTCCCCCACTCCACCCCTTGCTTTAGGAACCACAGCAGGGGTGAAGTTCTTTATAGGGCTCTTCTATCTGCAACTCAGCAGACAAAGGCTATGCTCATAATTCATGTGAAAAGGTGAGTTAGTGAATAAGTGAGGAAATGGGTAAATGGCTGGATGGATTAGTGAAAAGATGAATGGATGGTGAAGGGTGAATGGATGGATAATTAAAGAAAGGATGGATGGATGGATGTATGAGTGGAAGGATGAATGAGGGTAAATAGATGTATGTATGGGAGGAAGGGTAGATGGATGGGTAAAAGGGTAGATGGATGGGTAAAAGGGTGGATGGATCAGTAAAAGGGTGGATGGATGAGTGAAAGGGTGGATGATGGGTGAGTGAATGGGTGGAAGGATGAGAGAAATGATGGATGGATTAATGAATTGATAAGTGAAAGGGTGAATGAATAGATGGATGAGTGAAAGGGTGGATGTAAGGATGGACGAGTAAGTGAAAGGGAGAGTAGATGGAAAAAAGGATGGATAGATGAGTGAAAGGGTAGATGGATGAGAGAAAGGATGGATGGGTAGATGAGCGATAGGGTCAATGGATGGATGAGTCAATGGATGAGTGGGTGAAAGGTGGATAGAAGGATAGGTGGCTAAGTGAAAGGGGAATGGAAAGAGAAAGGCGGGATGGATGGATGAGTGAAAGCATGGATGAATGATTGGCAGAATGGATCAGTGCATGGATGAGTGAAAAGTAGAATGTACAGATGGATGAGTGAAGAATGCATACATGAGTGAAAGGGAAGGTGGAGAGCTTGAAGAAAGGAAGGATTGATGAGTGAAACGTTGAATGGGTGGATGGATGAGTGACTGCGTGGAGGGATGAGTAAGTGAATGGATGGCTAGATGGGTGAAAGGGTAAATGGATGGATGAGTGGAAGAGTGGATGAGTGAAAGGATGGATTGGATGAAAGGGTGGAAGGATGATGGATGGATGAGTGAAAGGGTAGATGGAAGGATGGATGAGTGGAATGATGGATGGAAGGATAGATGATGGATAGGTTTGAAAATGGTTGAAAAGGTTTGGATATGGATGGGCGCACAGATGGAAGGACAGAATGAATGGTGAAAGACTGAATCATGGATGAAAGAATTAATAGATGACAGAATGTAAGTTTGAAATGGTGGATAATAGGGGTTTGATGGAAGGATGAATGGCTAGATCCTGGACATGAGAGCTCTTCTGAGGAGGGTTGTGTTGACTTACTTTGCTTTCTTGGCGCCATAAGAGCTTTAGTTAAAAGTGGGAGGTATTTAAATGTTCTGGCTACTCCCTTGCAGATATGTTACTATTCTGTATTTGCTGTGTGCCAATGTGTGAGATCTATACAACATGCATTTAACATTTTTCGTGACACCCAACCGCTACTTGAATGTTACACTAGTAATTGTAAATATTTGCATGTTTTGTTTTAGGTGTAAGGTTTTATGGAGAGCCTCATAGTGCATTAGCTGTGCTTGAGATGTATATTGTGTTTGTACCAATCGGCAAGGCGTCAAAAATAAACTATGTAATAGTGTATAGGCAGTGCCTTCTTTAAGAAAGCTGCAGGGAAAAGCACCTTTGTGACTTCCGTCAGCTAGTGCAACTCTCTTCGAAGACCCCATAAGCAAAGTCAGAATCCATATTTTAAGTTCCACTTGCTGAAACACCCATAATGAGTTCCCTATAGTGGGTTCATCACAGCATTCCTCCCTTTAGTTCACCTACTCGTGCCGCTTTGCATCTGACAATGACAATCAGATATGAGATGCTACCAACAAAGTCTATCCGAGCAGATCTTCCTGACCACTTCTGTCATCAAACAGGCCGGCTCAGGACCATGAGTTGTAAACAAAATATCAGACTGTACAACCCAGTGCAGTAACCATATATTATCATATGAAATACCACAAAAAGACCTGCACAGTTGCTCAAAGCTGCGTGCATACCAAAAAACTGATGTGCACGATCACCTCAACCTAATATAAACTTATTTTGACTTGTACTTGTCTATTTTCTAACTTTGATACTATCACACAACTTCCTCTGATGTGTCTGTAAAACTTACCTTTTGTCCTGAAGTTTTGTCCTGAATTTTCACTTTCCGTCCTGAATTTTTGTCCTGAATTTTTACACTTACCGTCCTGAATTTGCACCCATGCCAGTTGGTCACCCTACTCCCACCTCCCCCCAATCCCCCAGGACAACCCCATTGCCACCCCTTCCACCCGCCCGTCATGCCAGCCGAAATTCCACACTCTGGCGATGCAGTGAATCCCCCACCTAACCACTAATAAAGTAAGGAGTTATGCGGGCACGGGCCCCCAGTTTTCTCTCTTATTTGGACCACTATATCACGTAGGCATTTTTCCGCCGGGCCTTCTTGGAGGAAGGGTTTCACAGATGCCCAGGCTTCACCACCGAATATCACTTCTAATCCCTGAACACGGATTATGTTTCACAATTTAATAAGGGGGTTAATAAAACAAAAACATTTTAAGGTTGCGGATGACCAGGGAGACCCCGAGAGTCTCCCCAGAATCGGGGTTGTTTCCGAGTGTGAATTCCCACAAGATAGTGAAGCATTGCTGCTGAGCATCTCACTTCTGTGCAAGCCATTCTGCACACCACGAGGTGCCTTACGGCACAGCTGTAGGCAGTCGGGTATCTTTGAAAGTTTCAGATCAGTTCCCTATTTTAGGAAGTAATATTGCACTGTTGTGCTTTTTTGTGTTCATATTTATGTAGTGCGAATTCGACCCGAAGGTATTAGAGCACTTTACATGAGCATCAGTTACGTTACCCAAATTGTTGTCTACTTTAATTGAAGCATTTTAATGAAAGTCATAGTTGACAACAGCCTTTTTACCAGCGCAAGAATAATAGACATCTCAAAAATATATCACAGGCTGAGCTATGTTTGAGGATTGTGTCTAGAGGCAAAGCATCCACATCTCGGTCTATCCCTCGGGACATCTTACCTTAGTGCACGAGTCACACATAAATGAGATGAAATCACTCGTTTCTCATCAAAAACCAATGATTGTTTTAAACGTGCTTCGGGTTATGCTTCATAGAGTTTACACATGTCTAAGCACATTAAACATAGCACCAGCGGTTAGCAGCTTAAAAAGTAGTTGCTGCAATTTTGTCTTATTTTTTAATCTTTGCACAAGCAAAGGACGCGTGAGAAAAATATTTACGTCTACTGTTCTTGTCGTGTTAAGGTGTCTGTGTGTGTTTGTGGGGTGGGGGCACGATAAATGCCTGTTCCACATAGTTTCTAAATCACTGTCTCTAATGTGATCAACTTTAATTTTGGACAGCTATATCCGACATTGTGTCTTGGTTATCCCAGCACATTTTATTGTGAGGAAGTTTGCACGGACCAAACACTTCGCAGCACTTTTTGCATCCATCGCTGTTTCTTAACCGATATTCTAAAGGGCATGGTGTTGCGAATACGTTTTTACGACGTAACTTTCTGGCCCTCTCAGGTAGCTCCTGTGGACGTCACAGACAAGCTACCTGAAACGGCATGCACAGCTTGCTTGAACTCACAAGATGTATTACAAGGCTCTGCGTGGAAAGCATAAGCGCAGCGCATGGAAAAAGCTGTAATGCTAGATCCGACCCATTACTGAAACAGAAAATGCATTGTGAAAAGGGACCCTTGTGATCTATGATGCTAACCAGCTGTATTTCACCTGTTTTGTTTTGTTGACAGATCGTCAACGTCCCCTGCCGCAGCCACAAACCCCCCCCCCCCACCTGGGAGACCTACACTTGCTCCCTGTCGACAAGAGGATCACCTTCAAGCTCCTCACCCAGGCACACAAAGCACTCCACAACGCCGGACCACCCTACCTGAACAGCAGACTCAGCTCCTACACCTCCGCCCGCCAGCTCCGCTCCACCAGCCTTGCCCTCGCCACTGTCCCCCGCATCCAACGAACAACCTCCGGCGGCAGATCCTTCTCCTACCTCGCCGCCAAGACCTGGAACACCCTCCCTACCCACATATGGTAGACCCAAGACCTACTCACCTTCAGAAGACTCCTGAAGACCTGGCTGTTCGAGCAGTAACTACACCCCCCCTCAGCGCCTTGAGACCCTCGCTAGTAAGTAGCACGCTTTATAAATAATTGATTGATTGATTAATTGGGCAGACAAAAGGTACAATATGAATACTTTACACCTACTTATTGTTAGACCTGGCACCTTGGCGCGAGTCTCCCTTCCACTTTTTGCTGATGTGCCTCAGATGTTTTGCTGGTGTTCGATGCTCAGGGCACTGCGCCACGGCCAATCCGTGCTGCAGTGCAAGTGCTCCCAATGTAAAGTGTATGTGAAATTGATTTCCACGATTGGCTTATTTGGTTTACCGTCAGTCCCCAGTAAAGTGCACGAGGAGTGCCGGGGCTTGTAGATACAAATGCTGCTAGTGGGCCTGCAGCGCTGGTTGCGCCACCCACAGAAGCGGCCTCGTAATATATGTCTCGGGTCCCCCATTGCAGACCCCGCGTACGGTCTCGTACTGTCACGCTGACTGCGCAAGTGCCCACACATGCCAGTCCCTGAACCTTCCCTGAACCTTCATATCAGTCACCCCTATGGTAGGCCTACGGGCAGGGTGCATTGTAAGTGTAAGGTAGGACAAGCCTAGAGTGTGGCATGTCCTAGTAGTGAATTACCGCCCTTTTCGTTCTTCACTATTGAAGGGCTACCTGTTCTTTTAGGTCAAGATGAGCTGTCGGAACTATTACACGCTATAGTCCCGGCAGGCTAATGGGAACACGGTAGCACGTCGAGTTTAGTATGCCTGAACTCAGAATAATAAAATGCTTCCTTTAGTAAGGTTTATTTTAATATCCTGTGTTTGCAAATGCTACTTTTAGAAAGTTAGCCTTTGCTGGCCTAACTGTTTCAGCCCGCCTCTGCCAGGATGTGTATCTGCTGTCTGGGTTTGTGTGAGTGACAGGGCTGGGAGATTCCCGGGGACAGTCTGGGCCCCCAGGTGGTGAATAGGGTGCTTACTCCAGGATGGGTGGGCGGAGTAGTCCTTGACTCTGAATAGGGTTGTGCTCCACCACCACAATGCTGGCTCCACCTCCTGCGGAGCGTCTGATGTCTCTGCCCTGCGCCCTGAAAGAAGACGGCAGTGTCCTGTCAACAGAGTACTCCAAAACCGGGTCGATCAGATATGGCAGATATTGTACATATTTTTTCTGATTGTTCACTGTTAATACCTTTTTTTACATCTATTGAGAAATTTTTGTCGCATATTTTAAATTGTGATGTGGTAATCTCTAGAGAGTTGATTATGCTTGGATTATCTAATGAAGCTGATCTTTTTTAAGGATACTATAAAAACAGATATCTCATATTCATGGCTATGGCCGTAGCTCGCCTATGCATTTCCTCAATGTGGTTGAAACGTGAAGCACCTGTATATGAGATGTGGCGGGCAAAATCCTATAATGTTTTTTATTTAGAATATAATCTATATCGTATTAAATCCATTAGGAAAATGCAAAGGGGGATTAAAATTTGGCAGGCAATGATTGATTATTTGGGCCCTGTGGAATGAGTATCTGATTGATTGTTCATGATGGCATTTTTCTTTTTTTGTTTATTTGTATAATAAGTATTGTATATATTAATTTCCCTTTTTGCTTAGTCGTATTCTGTACTTGGATTTGAATTGAACTAATAACATTTTTTTTTTTTAAATAGATATTATATGTGAATTTTGATTCAATGCTAATATGCAAAAATGAATTTGACAAATAAAAGATATACACAAATGGAAAAAAAACCCAAAACAAAATGGGTTGAACTAGGCTCAGCCCCCTGTCCTGCAAAGACCAAAGAAACGCAGTATAAATGTAGGAGTTCCGCTCCTTACAAATCAGTTCCAGTTTTGACCACGACAAACCTCTGCCTGACTAGAAGGACCAAGAGAAGCTGAAGGACGGAAACCAGTCTGTATCCTGTAAGACTGGCCTGCAGTGGTGTCTTGCTGAGAACGGAGAGGAAAGGACCAGAGAGGACTTTAGAGACTTGTGCCTGAAACGATCTCCAAGGGCTTGATCGAGAGCTTGTGCCTGAAGGTAGAGAGACAAAATATCGAAACTAAAATATCGAGATACAATAATATCGATGTTTTAATTTCGATGGTACAGAATATCGAAGGGCAAAATATTGACAGACAGAATATCGTTTTTAAGGTATGTATGTTACTAATATCGAAATTTACTAATATCGAAATTTTGTTTAGTGTTATGTATTTTATTATGTTGTTTATATGTTTGTTAAATATGGTTTTTAATGTATGTTTGGAAATTAGTAATTTTGTTTACGTTTTGCATTTTAGTATCAGAGCGGGTTGTGGGTTTATAAGGGAATAGGGTGGGAAGTAATTTAATAATAATTAATTAATTAATAATTTTTTATACATATTGTTAATTAATATTTAATTGGTAATTAATTATTAATAATTAGTTAATTGATTTAATTAGAGGTATGTAGTAGTATTTACCATTGTTTGTTATTGTTAATTAATAATTAATTGGTAATTAATTATTATTATTTAGTTAATTGAATTAATTAGAGGTAATGTAGTAGTATTTACCATTGTTTTTTGTTAACTATTAATTAATTGGTAATTAATTATTATTAATTAGTAAATTTAATTAATTAGAGTTAATGTAGTAGTATTTACTATGTGTTGTTATTGTTTATTAATAATTAATTGCTAATTAATTTATATTAATTAGTTAATTAAATTAATTACAGTTAATGTGCTAATAATTTTGATTTTGTGTAATTGTTAATTAATAATTAATTGTTAATTAATTATTATTAAGTGATTAAATGATGTGATGTATTTATGTGTAGTGGGCTGTGTGTTTGTAGGGGAATAACGTGTGACATAATTAAATTAAATTTATTAAAGAGATTGTATTTATTTTTTGGTGTTTATTTTTAATTAATTTGTAATTAATATGTGTTAATTAGCTCATTTATAATTACATCAATTTAATAATATTAATTGTTATTATTTGATTAATTGATATTTATATTAATTGTGTTTTTTTGTATGTGTAGTGTGTTGTGTGTTAAAGGGGGAGTAGTGTGGGGGTAGTAATTTTTACCCCTATGCAATCCAATGCTTTCCCTACTGTTACACCCTCTGGAGTGGGAATACTAATTTTAACCCCTTCGCTATTTAACGCTTTCCCTACTGTTGCACCCTCTGGAGTGGGAATAGTAATTTTTACCCCTACGCTATCCAACGCTTTCCCTAATGTTGCATACTCTGGAGTGGGAATAGTAATTTTTACCCCTACGCTAGCCCACGCTTTCCCTACTGTTGCACCCTCTGGAGTGGGAATAGTTATTTTTACCCCTACGCTATCCAATGCTTTCCCTACTGTTGCACCCTTTGGAGTGGGAATAGTAATTTTTACCCCAACGCTATCCAACGCTTTCCCTACTGTTGCACCCTCTGGTGTGGGAATAGTAATTTTTACCCCTACGCTATCCAACGCTTTCCCTACTGTTGCACCCTTTGGAGTGGGAATAGTAATTGTTACTCCTACGCTATCCAACGCTTTCCCTACTGTTGCACCCTCTGGAGTGGGAATAGTAATTTTTACCCCTACGCTATCCAACGCTTTCCCTACTGTTGCACCCTTTGGAGTGGGAATAGTAATTTTTACCCCTACGCTATCCAACGCTTTCCCTACTGTTGCCCCCTCTGGACTGGGAATAGTAATATTTACCCCTACGCTATCCAACGCTTTCCTTACTGTTGCACCCTCTGGAGTGGGAATAGTAATTTTTACCCCTACGCTATCCAATGCTTTCCCTACTGTTGCACCCTCTGGAGTGGGAATCGTAATTTTTACCCCTACGCTATCCAACGCTTTCCTTACTGTTGCATCTTCTGGAGTG
This sequence comes from Lissotriton helveticus, assembly GCF_964261635.1. Classification (NCBI taxonomy): domain Eukaryota; kingdom Metazoa; phylum Chordata; class Amphibia; order Caudata; family Salamandridae; genus Lissotriton; species Lissotriton helveticus. The sequence continues at coordinate 339,563,903 of NC_136073.1, forward strand.
GGAATAGTAATTTTTACCTCTACGCTATCCAACGCTTTCTCTACTGTTGCACCCTCTGGAGTGGGAATAGTAATTTTTACCCCTACGCTATCCAACGCTTTTCCTACTGTTGCAATATGTGGAGTAATCTATACTACTATTATAAAGAAAGAACAGAAACCTTTTGGCAAGGTAAACTCGGGAACCACAGCGCCAATCCACACACCCAATACATTGTTGTAATCCTCAGGGTGTGTAGATGGACATAGGCTGCATAAAATAAAAAATAAACGTAAATTAAAAAATTAAAGTTTAAAAACAAAGTAGTCCCCTAAAACAAGCGCCGGCCGCGACGTAGTGCTGACTGCGACCTACACCTGCGTGATGACGACAGGCGGGGAGGAGTGGTCACGAGCGGCGACGTGCTGCGAGGAGTGACGTGCGGCGAGAAGTGGCGCGGCAGCTCAGGTAAGGCGAGGCGGGAGGCGGTCCGTGCAATGGCGGGGCGGGCGGGGGCCCGGGAGTGGGGGCTAAGTCTGAGCGCGGCTGAGGTAAGGCAGAGGCGGGAGGCAGGAGGCGGGCGGGAGGCAGGCGGGCGGGCAATGTCGGGTTGGGCGGGCGGGCGGCCGGGACTAAACAAATGCTCAAAATGCAGCCCCCTGCCCCCTTCTGCCCCCGGGCAACGCCGGGGCGGACTGCTAGTTATATATATAAATTTATAAGTAGAGTATTTAATTTATTTTAAATGTATATGTATTAGTAATTTTTTTTAAATATGTTTTAATTTATTTTTTAATATTTGTTAATTTTTATGTATTTGTAAATTAATTTTACATTATTATTAATACATTTATAAAAACAATATTTTTAACTTTGATATTTTTGTACTACGATATTTTTTTTCGATATTTTTGTACTTACCTTTATAAAGATATAACTACGATATTTTTGATGTCGATATTTTTGTGTCGATATTTATGTATGTCAATATTCTGTCTGTCGATATTATGTCAGTGATCCGTGCCTGAAACGATCTCCAAGGGCTTGATCGAGAGCTTGCCCCCTGAACGGAACCCCAGGACCATTGGGTTCTATCTGCTTGTGCCCGTCTGCTGTTGGGCCTTAGTTCTTATTCCCTCACCAGAGTTGTGACTCGGGTGCCTTCGCCCCCTCCCAGGTCGTGACAGCTCGGAGCCTGGTCGCCCCGCGTAGAGAGCCCCGCTCATCCCTGAGTCGCTCTCCGTTTCAGTACCGGGCCGCCGGCTCTCCTGTCACCTCGCCGCTAACGGAGCGCGTTGTGTACCTCTCATTTTCTCCCGCCGGAATCTGCACGGAGCGCATTCCATAGCCTCGGGCGGTCCATACGTCGTAACGTACCCGACTGTCTCGCTTTGCCCTCCTGCATACCAAGACCCGTGCCGCACCTCAAGAAAGGCCTCCCCGTACAGTGGTACCGGAAGCCTGGTCCTGCACCCGTCTGCCAGAGAACGCGACGTCCCTCACAGATCCATGAGTACGACCCGGCGTACTAAGAAGTAGTACGTCCCGCAGGCTTGAACGGCGCCTCGCCCCGTGAGCTGCATCGACCCCGGATCGCCACAACCCTCCACAGTCCTGCTCCCCCGCCTCGCTCCTCGAGGGGGACCGAGCCGGAGAGATCCTCTGGAGAACCGTTGGCCTTGTCCTGAGTCCGCCCTCACCAGCAGCTGCGCCTGAAACGCCTCGGACTTCCACGAGCAAGGTACACTTGAACTCCGTTCCGAGTTCATATCGGATCCAGGGTCCGCAACGTTCTTATTTTCCTGTCATCGTACCTTGCTGAACAACAAACATTTAAAGACTAATCTTGCCTATTATAATCTGGTGGCCTCAAATCGCTAAATGTTATTTGGTCTTGTGATAATCCTGCTTGAATCTATCTTTTATATAAAGTATACATATTTTTGATACAACCATACGACTGGTGTCCATTTGTGGTGGGTCAGTAGGTTTACTGTGTGTGATCATAAATGCTTAACTTACTATCGCCCTGAAGATTAGCCTTGTCTGGTCGCGCCACACTACCTAGAGGGTGAGCAGGGGTTATTCAAAGAAGTAGTTCCCTTGCCCTGACCGGAACTGAGGGTCCTTGCTTGTCACAAGTGCATACCTGTGCCAACCAGAGACTTCCGGTTCTAACACTTATTTATTTATGGAACTGAAATTCCTCCATTGTATTTTTTGACAAGGGCTTGCAAATAGCTCATGCAACCAGTTAGTGCTGTTGACTGTCCGTCTCATGTTGAGTCCTTAAGATCTACACTGTATGTTGATAGATAATTCACATCCACCAATTATTATCAATCTTTTAAGAACGTACTACATTTTGTAAATTAGGTTACGCTGAAGTTAGAAGAATGTAATTTTATGTATTTGATCTATTCTTACAAGACAGTATGCGTGGCTATGTATTTTGAATACGACTTTAGAGTGTGCGCCCCACACCCTACGTTTTATTTGAAATAAATCTCTGTTCAGTTGATAGTCATGATGAACATCAGCATAAGCAAATATTGTCCTCTAAAGCTCATAAAAATTGGCAATTTCTTAAATGATAAATAATTCAATCGTATTGCTTTATGAACCTTCCTGCTTCCTCAAATTTACATGAAAATGCACCATTTATCCACTCTTTTTTCAGAGTTTTCTCAGGGTGAGAACCCACCGAACCCTTCCTGTAGGTTGTTCGGGCTTGCCAGCTACACTCGCTCGCGCAGTGCAGTACGACAATAATCTTACGCCCTCCACTTTCAAATTTCACCAGCCGCCACTGTGCAGTAAGGGTTTAGGGAACACATTGTTGGACAAGATAAGCTTTGGGTGAGGTGCCTAGACTGATTCAGAGCACCCCCAGGATAGGTTGGCCTAGAGATCAGCTAGCTCACAATGCCACCATAAGCCCCCTACCCTTACCAGGAAGCAAATAGTTTCTGGCAACCACTGAACATGACAACCCTGACCCCTCAGGGATCATGGTAACAGATAAGGACCATTTGCTTAGTCACTCATGCTCAGAGAAATATACAGAGAATACACACTGACACGTTTTCAATATATTTATTGAACCAACGTTATTCTTGTATAGAATACATGTGCTGCAATAATCAGAGAACAGAAGCAGATGAAAGTGATATCAAGCACCAAAAGCGTAAATAGTAGATGCAGTTCTACCATGATGCTAAAACAGTGTAATATGCAGGCATATAAAAAAGGCAGTAATCAGGCGTACTCCTACTGTGCAAACCCTACTCTAAGTATACCTAGAGTGTGTGTAGGTGTGAAGACAAGAATCCCCCCAAGGGGTGATCCAACCCAATTACCTGGCAGGAGAGAAAAGGAGCCATTTTGTAAGAAACTGGACACCCCTCACGAGATGTCAGACCACTGTGTAGTGAAGTCATGGCATGCAGGGACCCTCGGTGTCAGCTGAAATGCCTCATCTGCTAATCCATTGGGATGCTCTTTATTTATAAAATAAAGCAGTCGTGCGATGTGCGTATAGATTAGTAATGTTATGGATATGTAGATAGCCCTGTCGCCTCGTGGATGAATATAGAACGACCTTTGTACATAGTGCATAGAAGGGCCTTGTACATGATCTTTGAGGCCTCATGATAATGTTGTGTGAAGCTAGATGTGAAAACAAAGACGTTTCAGAGAAACTAATCCAACTTTATCATGCATGCAAATATGTGCAAAAGGTCACAGCAGAAATGTTACTGTAAAAAAATAGGACAATGTAAGAAATTAGCCACTTCGCTACATGACCCTAACCCGGCCACAGAACAGTTTTACTTAAAAGTTGGATTTTCTGAGTCTGCCCCCTCTGAATGTCCATACATACTAGTTCTGGCCAACGTTCCCAAGCTTTGACCGGCCCAAGAACATTTGAATGAGCAGTTGATTTCGAAAGGTGTTTCACTGGTTATGTAAACACATGGGATTTAGCACAACAAATAAGAAACAAATCCTTATTGCCAGAAGTGTGGAATCTATTGGCCCATCTCCAAAGGTTTTGAATAGGGACTGTATTGTTGTTAAGTTTAGGAACCCCAGTGTAGTGTGTAGCCTTTTAGCTCCACCAAGATTTTTCATTCTCTGGACAATCACAAATGATATCTCTACCTCTAGAATACTTTTACGAGCCTGTTCATGTTGCTCTTTCCCAAAATGTTAACACTAGGTATTTTCCTGTCCCTGTTTCTGATTAGAGTGGAATCTGAGAATTGTGTTACTTGTGCGGAACTAGATCCTAAAGAGATAGGTCCATTAATGGTAAAGAAGTTGATAGACAAGAGAAGAAGAATGTTATGTTCTGATTCCTTCACTTTGCAGATGGTTTGAAAGGCGAGTGTAGGAGGTATTTTAATTGCCAATGGTGGTAAAGTAAGCCAAGAGGGAAGATCACAAATGATACAAGTACTTAATAAAAATAAATAATTAGCTTGAATGAAGGACACATATTTTTTAGAGCAATTGCAGATGGATGGTCCACTCCTCCTTCAATTCCAATTCAATTCTTCCATTGACTGCATATATTTAGTTTGTATTTACTTTGATCAGCAGGATTGTGCTCTACAGAACATCCCCAAATTGAAACTCACATTGGTACTCAACATTATAAGGGTGAGGCTGTCCCATTGTTAATCCTGAAGTTCAGATACACTTCTGCAGCTACATATATATTCTGCTCAATATCCTGGGTTTCTAAATACATCATGAGGTACAGACTCATTTAGATGAATGGGCATATTCTACTGAACATCCTAGGTCCAGACACATGTCAATATGTAAACACTGAAACAAAACTCAGATGTCAGGAAGCCTAAAGTTCAACTAGCATTTAATGCAAAATAGCAAGCAGGACAGCAAAAGATATTTGCCATACTGAGCAGGACTCTTGCTAGAAAAGGTCGGATGTAGCATAAAGCCAAAATGCGTAGAATTTTAGACTAGTATATGTTTGCTTTTCTTTAAGACAAGTAGATGGTTGTTAGAACCCCTTTCAGTGGGCCACAGGGCAAGGCTGAGCCCCCTTGTGAGCTAAGGCCTTTTACTTCTGATGTCCTGGGGCCTGACCTACTATGGATCCTTCTCAACTGGGCCAAGCACCCCTTCTGCACCTAATTCTCAGATAGCATCGGATGAGCAGTCAGGGTTTCTTTGGGGGGGGGGGGGGGTAAGTGTAGATACAGATCAGGGAACAATACTCATAATACAACGGGCCAGCAGTGCAAACAATAAATAAATGTCCATTCAAATGATTTCTTTATATAAAAATAAATATTTTAATTCAAAGTTAACACCTTCAGAGGTAAACAACACTCAAAAGCAAAAACACAATTCCCCTTGAGGTCGGAGATTTAGTGGTTGACAGGCTACTCCCTGTCCCATTAACTTTAGTACAATGGGTGCAAAGTTATTCCCCGTTCACTCATGGTGACATTCAGGGAATATATACTATTAGGCCATACTCAAGAGTTCTCCACTCTGACACCTTCCAAACGTTCAGTCATAAGAGTCTACGGTGTCACAGTACATCCCCCAGGAGTTCATGGCTTACCCACTCCAGCAGAATGGAATATCCTAGCAGCACAGCACAGTCCTGCTATGAATATGCAAAGTCGGGCTGCGAGTGGTGACAAGTGGCAGCACCTGGTAGGTTCTAGGGATCAGGGTTGTTCCTGTTCTTGTAATCGCACAATAAATCACAATTCCCTTCGTGGGCGGAGGTTGATATCCTTGCTCCGGGGTGGCTCTGGTGATGCCCTTCGATCCCCTGCCTTCCTTTGGTGCAGGTCACAGTATGGAGAACCAGCTTTGGTCTCCGTAGCAGTTTTTTTTTAACCCAAGTAATGACCGGAAACCCTTAGCCACTGTATCTGCGGCAGCCCCTCCTGGCACACAGGGTCACAGCTACAGCACTCTCAAGTCTGGTCCCGCTGACCTGGCTTTTATGTTCATGGGCCCCCCTCTCTGGCACACGGGAACACCCACCATCATGTTGTGCAGGCCTTGCACCCTCCACACAACACTTGCTCCTCGGCTCAGTCCACAGCAGTCCCTCCTGAATCATGTGGATCACCAAATCAATCCACCACGCGGGCTAAAGCCCAAGCTGTGCAAGAGGGGATTCCTCACACCTCACACACGAGGCCTCATGAAAGGTCTCCCCCTTGGAGCTTGCTCCTTCCAACACTCTCCTATTCCTCACAGAGCATATTGGTCTTGGGTAGCAGGCAGGCGCTTGTGTTTCGGCTCCAGGGCAGGATGTCTTGGTTTCCATGGGTGATGTCCCCTCACCCAGCAGGGAGACTAACAGGCCTGGGCCCCACAGTTCTGTTCACAGGAAGAAGTCGTGCAGAGCTTTCCTCCTCACACAGCTTGACTGACTGCTCGGAAGATAACAAAGATTGAGGTCTCAAATTTCCCTATGTATGGGGCCTGATTTAGATCTTGGTGGATGGGTTACTCCTTCACAATGGTGACGGATATCCCGTCCACTGAAATGTAAATCCCATAGGATATAATTGGATTCATATTTCGGTGAATGGAATATCCGGCAACGTTGTGACAGAGTAACCCATCCATCAAGATCCAATTGAGGCCCACAGTCCTTTTCCAGGCACAAAATGTAATTTACTGTCTGAGTCTTTGAAGTTTTATCCTGGTGTTCTGCTTCTTTGAAATGGACATACTTCTCTTTTCTTGTTCCTCCTGAAGGATGTCTGTCAAAACAGGCAGAACGCTGAAGCTGATTAACCCATAATAAGGTTCATGGGAGTGAACAGAGTTCACACTTGAATGGCAGCCTCAGTTATATGTGCATCAAAAGATTAATCCTGGACTCCCAGCCCTAATCCTAAATCTTCCCTTATCAGCCCCATCTCTCTCTTCCTTAGATGTATCCAGGCCGCTTCCTTGTTATCTACCATTTAATCAAAAAGCCCTTTGAAATGCATAGACAGAGCTTGCTCTCCCATCCTCCAGTGCATATACATCCCAGCTTTACAGGAATGTAAGCAATACACAAATCTGTCTGGGGATTCCTCCACTCCTCATGTGTTCCACCAGGCCAGCCTGTGCTTACCAAAATTGAACCCAAGGTCCTCTAAGTAACGTCCCAGTGCAGGCACACTTGCACACAGGGTTAATCCACAGCACACCTACTGAACAGCGCTGTTGTCCTCATGTATTATGCCACCACAAGCATAACTATATGCAGCAAACACATTCCGTCTGTGCTCCCTGTTCAGTACTACTGCCTTTCTGTATTGAGTGTGTTATTTTTAAAACTCAAACTGTCAGCATACAGACATTTACCATGCATGCACCATACCACACTTCAACCCTGGTGTAGTGTACCTGTTGTGAGCACACATGCAATCAGCACATTTCCTTCTCACACACCCTTTTACATCTTCCTGATGTAGGCCAGGGGTGAGATAAGCACATTGTAGTGGAACATTTAAAAAAGGGAATAAGCTTGTAGGCCGCTCTCGAGTGACACAGGGTAAAAAGGTCCTGTTCACTAAAACTGATCACTACACAGTATGCTGCCACCACCTCACTTGTGCTGCCTTATTCCTGGTGAAAGCAGAAGCCTTTTACCACTATGATGGCAGCTCTTTGGGCACCACTACCAGTTCAAACAAGACCACAATCCATTAGACAGGCCAATGTCCTTTCTCACACGGGTGATCTGTGTTCGCCAATGACAAAAAATCTGCATTAAGGATCCAGACCACAGTACAGTTGGGCACTCAGGGAAGGGGTCATGTCTCTTTCCATGCAGAGCACTATTCCGTCCCAACAGACGCCCCTTCCAGATCAGAATAGCCTGAACCAACTCCTAACTTTTAGAGGTTGGGTGGTCAGATCGGTAAAATCGGCAGGAAAGTCGGTCAGCATTCCCACGGCTCAATCTGGCTCTATGCTTAACAACAAAATCTAACCCCTGGAAAGAAATAGACCATCTCAACAACATGAGATTATCTCCCTTCATAGCCATCAACCATTAAAGTGGCTTATAATCTGTCTGCACTACAAGCTTAGTGCCAAACAAATAAGGGCAGAATTTAGCCAAGGGCCACACTATGGAAAAGCCCTACTTCTCAGTAGCCGCCCAGTTCTGCTCTCTGAGTAGTAATCTCCTACTAATAAAAGCTAATATACACTCTCTACCCTTATCATACAATACAGCTAATAACTCCCTTGTCAGAGGCATCGGTCTGTAGAATGAAAGGCTGACTGCAGTAAGGTGCTTTCAGAACCAAAGCAGTGCATAACGCCTTCTTCAGTTCATCATATGATTTTTGACACTCCACAGTCTATATTACCTTCCTGGGCTGCTTCCTAGAGGCCAAAGCAGTCACTAGGGCAACTATAGTTCTATAGTTCGCTATAAGGTTTCTGTAATAATCGGTGAGTCGTAAAAAGGCCCTCACTTCAGTCTGGGTCGAAGGTACCTCCTACTCTATCACAGACTGAATTTGGTCATCCAATGAGCAAATCCTCAGATTCTTCACCTCATGACCAAGGCAGGACTATAGAGGACTGCCCCACCCTCCTTGGTGGTCATTTTTGCCTCCTATATCCGAGCCAACAACTGGTCCATGTACCTCAGGTGGTCTTCCCATGAATTGCTAAATTTCGAAATTTTATCTAAATAGGTCACACAGAACTCTTCCAACCCACTGAAAGCATGGCTCACCAGTTGCTGAAAAGTGACAGGACCATTTTTCAACCCAAAGGGCAGCACCTTGAACTGATATAGACCCTCTGGCACAACAAAAATGGAGTCTTCTCCTTTGTATTTGGTGCCAATGCGATCTGCCAATATCCACTGGTCAGATCAAAGGTGCTCAAGTATTTTGCAGCCCAAGCTGATACACAGGTTTATGCGCTTGGGGGATCGGATGGGCATTAGCTTTGGTTACCTTATTGAGGGCTTGGTAGTCCACACAAACTGCAAGTCAGTAGGTCCCTATTTTGGTACTAAAACTGCAGGACTAGACCAAGGACGACGAGATTTCTCAAAGACTTCTAGGTCCAACATTTCAGCCACTTCTGCCTTAATGCACCCCTGAACGATGTCAGACATTCAGTACATGCTGCCCTTTACTGGCATACTGTCACTTGTGTCTATGCCATGCACACAGACAGATTTCAACCCTTGTGTCAGCGAGAAGAGGTTGGCAAACCATCCCAACACCTATCTACACTCTCTCTGCTGCTCAGGCGTTAACTCAGGGGCTAACGACACCCCTTCCACAGTTCCATCCTTCATGTTACTATGCTGCAAGTCAGGAAGAGGCTCACTCTCTTCCTCCACTTCCTCTGTAATAGACATGACATTCAGTGTGTAGTCTCTGCGGATGTAAGGCTTCAGCCTGTTCACATGGAACACACTCTTGGGTTCCTTTATGGCTCCTAGGTCCGCCAAGTAGTTTACCTGAGACACTTTCTAAACTATTGTATATGGCCCACACCATTTATCCTCCAAACTCCCGGACAAATATGCTTCCGCACTAACACCTCCTGCCCATCTTGAGAACCATTCAGCTTAGCTTTTTGGTCATATATTCCATTTTCAGCGCTTGGCTAACCTGAAGGTTTTCCTTTGCCTGATTCCTGTAGTGCGCCATCAGCTTCCTGAGGCCAATCACATAGTCTACCACGTCCTATTGTGGAGTCTCTGAGGTTTCTACTCACCCATCTATTTCTAAGGCAAGAGAACCCCGCAACCCTTGTCCATACAGAAGTTTAAAGGGACTGAACCCAACTCCTTTCTGCAGAATCTCTTGGTAGGCAAACAAGAGACATGGGAGGAGAAGATCCAATCTACTCTTGAGGTTCTCTGATAGAGTTCATATCATGCTCTTTATTGTTTTCTTAAACCCCTACGCCAAACCTTTTATTTGTTGGTGGTATGCCGAGGAGAAGTGGTATGTCACACCAGCTTGCTCCCACATCTCTCTCAAATAAGATGAGATGAGATTAGTTCCCTGGTCAGAAATTACTGTCCATGGAAATCCAACCCTAGAGAAAATCGCTATGAAACTTCTTGCTACCACAATTGCAGTCATACCCTAGAATACCTGGTGGCATGACACACCACAACCAAGATATACTTGCTGCCTGACTGTGAGGGGGGAGTCAAATGGACCAACGTTTTCTACTCCCAGCCTCTAAAATCCAACACCTACAACTGGTAGAGGCATTAATGGTACCTCAGTCATCCCTCCTCTCTTACCACTCAGCTGGCAAGCTGGACAGGTTCTACAGTACATCTCTGTATCTCTGTGCACCCCTGGCAAGTAGAACAGAGGGTCTAACCTATCCTATCATTTTCTAATCCCTAAGTGTCCTGCTAAGGGCACTTCATGGGCTAGTGACAACAGTCAATTCCTGTCCTTTAATGGAACCCTTAACTTTTGCTTGTATCAGGCTCAGGATTTACTGTTTCACTATAAAGTCGAAAATCCTTCCAGCAAGATAGTGTTTCTCGACCACCACTATGTTGACCTGATCCTGGACTTCCCTCCGAATCCAGTCAAGCATAGGGCTCTTTTCTTGTGCCTTGTGGAAATAAATTCTGCAAGTGACCCAGACTCCAGCACATGGTCCTCCATGGGAGTCTCATCCTCCTCTCCCTTTGAGGCAGAAGCTATACCCTCCTCGACCACTTCCGAGCAGACTCTTTCCTGCAAACCACCTTGTCCTTTTCACTGCAAATCAGAAATGATCCCTTCCTTACTCCAAGACTGTGATGCAGCCTATGCTCTGGCCAACACAGCTGACATTGTCCAAGCCATAAAGGCTTCTGGTCCTGCCACCAAGCCAGGGGTAATCAAATCATTGCCCAAGACACATTCAGTTACTTGCTGTTCCCTGATCCTGACATTAATCATGGCCACCTTGCTATTGAGCTTAATCTCAACCCTGGCACGTGAAAACTCCATACACTCTCTACTCGCTACCAGTCTTGTCTCCATGGTACCAAGGAGTATTTATATGAACATGATGCAGACAGGATTTAAGTTTTCACATGAGCTTCCATGCTACTGAACACCTTGACAATCAGGACTGAATATAAGGAGTTGCATGGTACTGTCAGATTGTAAATCCATTTGCACATTTATGTTACTTTGAACTAACACAGCACTAGTATTATGCAATTATGAGTCTATCCCTTTGAAATGGAAAATTATCAGGGGGACTGGATTTACCAGTTTCAAAACAACACAGAATTCCCAATTCTATTGGATTTAATGCATATATTTTACCCCTGTACTGAGCAGGTGTTAAATGTATGCTGGGCCTCCTTGTGGGGGTGGGGGTGGGGGTTGAGCTGGTTATGAGGAGGTGGGGAGGAAAGAAGAAGCTAAGTTCTGGCAGTGGGAGAATTGTATGCTCCCCTCTGTCCAAAGAAAGCAGAGGCAAGAGGCTTGGCTGTTGCTTAGGGCCAAAGCCTTACACAATTCCTCTTGCCGAAATTACCACCCAATGAATTTGGGACTTTTGTTACAACACACAGGAACACCGGCCCTCTCAGGCCCTCTCAGGCCCTCTCAGAATCAGGTGGAAAGGAATTTCATACAGTAATTTCGCTCCTCCTGAATCATAGTGTAGGCTCAGAGCCTTCTGTTGTTGCCTATCCTGCCCATTAAATGCCTGCTCTAGCTTTACAATAAGGGAGTGGGACTTCCATGGCCTGTATAGTCCGCTTTGGTGATTAGAAAATGTTGTTCCATGAGGGTGAACTGTCCTCATTAAAACCCCAAGTGCCTTTTAAGCTTCTGTGCCTTTCACTGGAAACAGGGTATACAACGCTGTCTCTACAATGCGGTTCCTTTACAATGCTGTTGTTAGAACGACTGCCTTGTTAACACGCGTACCATTACAATGACTTGCTGCGGGAGGCGCGCTGGTTTTGGATTTAGAATCTAACACATTCCCTTCTGTTGCACAAACTGGAGTAGGAATCGTAAATAATACTATTGCTAAGTCCAGCTCGCCCCCTACAGCAAGTCATTGAAATGACTTGCGATGTAATGATACACGTAGAAACCACGCAATCGTTGTAACAAACGCGTTGTATTGGAATGCGTGAACAACGCATTTGTTGTTAAGAGCCATATTCGCCTTTCACATCTCTTTGTTTGTGTGCTTGACTGTATCTGAAGCATGGCCATGGTAGTAACTGTAAATGTCAAACATGGACAGCACACGCTGAAAACAGGCAGAAGTGAGTCCTATTCTCAGCTTCAACCAGACAGTTTTTCCTCATTTGGCAGAGCGTAGGGTGATAAAGTAGCTGAGGAAAACTCTCCCCTCTCCCCTACCTCCTACTGAGGCTCCAGGGACACTATTGGCCTCGGGTGGAGGGAAGGCAGAAGGCTGGCTGCATGCTCTCATCCATAGTCTATGCTTCTCTCTTTTCCCTGTATACTCCACATATCCAGGGAAGTGGGAAGTCAGAGACTTCAGGTTATGACATTGAATAGTTGGCAGCAATGGGTCAATACCAGTGTTTATAGCCCACTGCTTCTCCATTGTATTTAATGGAAACATCAACTAGGGGTGTTCGAAACTCATGTCATTTGCTTTCACATAATTACTTAAAATTTCAGCAAAATTATGCAGACAGCAAATTGTTCATTTGGTGTTACATAATTGCATGAAATTCATCCTCTTATGAATTTTTGACTCAAGAAAGCAATTTGTGCTACAAAATAGAGCAGAAAACACAAGTGCAGCAAGTAACAGCCATATGCGCCCTGCCTGTTCTTGTTCCAGAGTGCCCCCTGAATATTTTCGCGGCAAATGATGTACAATTACACAGTGTGGTATAATGCTGTATTTTCAGGAATTATATGTAACCAGTATAGTGTCAAGCTCCTGCAATTATGTAAATTACAGCAGCATAATTTAATTTTGCCTAGGCCTACTGTCAACATTCCAATGTTCTAATCATGGCCTCAGATACAGATTTGTATTTGCTCTACTTAACATTCCAAGGACCAGGCTTTCATACATGGATAAACACAAGCTCTCCTGGATAGTGAGCTTGTGCTCTCTTTCTTGTGTAGTCCTGCATTATACAAAACATTCCTACGTTTAGAAATGAGTCTTCAACTGGCTTTGTGTTCCTTGTGTGTTACTGAACATCCTGGGAGTCAGACTGTCTTCCATGGATGTGTGGATTCACTTTTGAACCCTTTGAGGTTCATCCTTTCTTCCTTGTGTGGTCCTGCATTATACCGCACATTTTAAGTCTTACATTTCTCTGTTGATGGCCTTGTATTCTACCGAATATCTTGAGTTTCAGATTCTGTTACATGGTTTGCAGATGTGGCCATATCCACCTCTGAACTTCCTAGATTTTAGACCCCCGAGATGTGCTTTTATATCTCAAATAGCTAGGCTCATTTTAAATATCATCTATGCACTTTCTATCAAAGGCTTTGCCCTGGCCATCAAATTAGTACAAACATGTTTTGAAAAAGTCATTTATATTTTAATTTGCACTGCTGTGTACTGCCCCTAGTTATCAGTCACACCATACTTTGGATAGTCTTAAATTGGGAACATTGGGGCATTTTATTGACACCACGATGAAGAAATTATGAGAACACAGATTGAATTCCATAAGGGAAAAAATTAACACAATACCTCCGTTATAGCCACCATATGTGGTGGAGATGGAATAGCTTATAAATCAGATTTTTGGTACACAGCATGTGTATTTTCATGTAATCGGAAATGCGACGTGCTAAAGCCAATGATGATGAGTGGGATTTGTACACTGACTTGTGTAATATACTGAATTGTACTGGCTTTATCTTCGTCCACTGTGATCACCTCCACTAGAAGATAGTCACATGAAAATCTGGCAAACAATCAAGATGCCTTTCCGTTCATTTTTGGCTCATTATATAGAGGTTCGAAAGAGCTTAAAAATTGTCTTGAAACCAAAAGAATATAGCATACTATTCCCAAGCACGCCAATTATTTACATTCAGCTGAGGATACACAATGTAAACAGGACCCCATGATTCCTAGTAACGTTCTGTTGTTTCCAGTCTGTCCAAGTCCCTTACTCAGGCTGTTGTGGGGCTTTGGGTCGGACAAGTGAGTCTACCTTGCAAGGTTCAAAGGATGCCTGACGTCACCTTTACTACCCCTGGCACTGGCGTGGGCGTCAGTGATTGGTCCTTCCTATCCTGTGACAACATTCATCAGTATACACTACTACTATGTCACATGGTGCATAGGAATATTAAAGTCAAAGCATGGTCAGCGACAGCCAGCAGCACTGCGTCATTAGCACACACCTGGGAGCATAATGTGGAAGTAATTTGTGTGTACCTCCAGTAACCTCTGATATCAGAAAGTCTTGGCTCCCAGGTCTTTATACAGTAGGTTTACTGCGCGTTTGAACCGTTACAACAGCTCATTTGCTATATATTGCATTCCTGCTAACTGCAGTCATGAAACAACAGTCTGCTCTTATTTTCCCAAGGAACATGCATGTAGAGAAACCATTTTAAAATACTAATTATAAGGCTGAGTGGATAACAGTTTATCTTAAATTGTCCAACGCCTTCGTAATCACGCACTGATTTTTCTTGCCCGCGCGCACAGCAATGTTCCACTATCGATTGGAGCAGCGGCACTCTTTGGCCCGGGGAGGTGGCCGCGCGCCATACTCTGGGCCTTCAAAACATCAAAATCTGCTAGTTCTCACACACCATCGATCCGTACCAGCGACCACGGAGCTTGGTCTGATCCGTACCGTAAAATTTACTTTACTGCCGCTGGTATAAATTCACACCAAGGGTTTCATTTGTTTTCATTCTGCCCACAGGACATTTTAGCATATCTGAGCTGGGCATCCGGAATGGTGGGGAGGAGAGGCAGCACTTGTATTCACTTAAAATGATTCATACCACTCATCATCAGAGAGTTCGGAAAACTGTACAGCGGGGTGGACTGAAGAAAGAGAGCTGCAGACAGATCATTTATTTGAAGATAATTTCCTCTTTCAAGTGCTTTAGACATTCCCAGGGATTAACCAGTGTGTTAAGGATTACTATACCCTCAGTATCTGCTTAATCCAGAACATTGCTTTTCATTGGTCAATCAAACATCCCATTACCTGCTGCTGTCTTTTGTATACAAAAATCAATGAACACCGAGGTGTCCTGGATTCCTTCCTTTTATTCCTTGAATAACAAATCCAGAACAGCCAAACACAAAGACACGTTTACTGCAAATACTCCACAGGCAAAAAACACAAACGCTTTGTAAACACTTTAAAAAAACGTGGGTTCCAAACGAGGAATTGTGTTTTTTAGCCTAACAGTGCCTAATTTGTGTCTAAGGTGAGAAGTAATGGTTCTAATTTCGGGACATATTTTCTTCACAGAACTTCGACAGAGTGAGAGGGAAAGACAGAAAAATGAAAAAGATGAGGATGAGAAATGCAGTATAAAAGTGACAGATATAGACACAGGGATGAAAAAGAACCTGCAAAAGTGAAATACAAAGACAAGGTAGGGCGATGACAAAAAAAGCAGGAGGAGACAATAACATGACGCAGTCTTGTTTTTTGGTAAATCTATAATTTTCGGGCTCCCTAAAAAATTTGACTCTGCTTTCAAATTAAGCACTGGGGCCAGACATATTAATGAAGAACATTGCAGCACCTTGAGACCCTCACAGGTGAGTAGCGCGCTTTATAAATCCCTGATTGATTGATTCATTGGTGCTGCTCCTGTGCATTGCAGATCTTTTTAGGTCTCGTCCTTTTCCATTCCGAAGGAATGGGAAAATGGCGAGAATTCAAGTGCTCGAACTGATTGTCAAACCACCGCTTTTTTCCGTGGCGTTTTCTTCGAGTGTACGTACAGGCACGCGCATTTGGCCCATACACTTTCATGGCCATCTGTTCCTCAATGTCCCTCCCACCCTTCGTTTGATCTTGCCGCGAGTTCAGGCTAATGGCCCTCCCCCAGCACAGAGCGCGCATCGCGGCCGCACAGCACATCAAAGGGCTTCTCCCAGCGTGTGCTGTGCGGCTTCTCCTCCCCTAATTATGTGGCCGGCCGTACTTGTGTTTCCCGGCCGCTTCCCGGCCACTCTTGTATTTAATTAGCAGCAGCAGCATTTCTCCTGCGCCAGGCCACATCAAAGGCTCTGTGCCACTTTCACCCACACAGCAACACTTACAGACACGCAACGCCACTCACACCCACGCAAGCCCACTATCATTCACGCAACACCACACTCACCCACGCAACGCCACTCACCCAAGCAACACCACTCACACACGCAACGCCACTCATCCACGCAACCCCACTCATCCACGCAACCCCACTCATCCACGCAACGCCACTCATCCACGCAACGCCACTCACCCACGCAACGCCACTCACACACGCAACACAACTCACCCACGCAACACCACTCACACATGCAATGCCACTCACACACGCAACGCCACTCACACACGCAACGCCACTCACACACGCAACACCACTCACACGCGCAACGCCACTCACACGCGCAACGCCACTCACACGCGCAACGCCACTCACACACGCAACGCCACTCACACACGCAACGCCACTCACACACGCAACACCACTCAGCCACGCAACGCCACTCAGCCACGCAACGCCACTCAGCCACACAACGCCACTCACACACGCAACGCCACTCACACACGCAACGCCACTCACACACGCAACGCCACTCACACACGCAACGCCACTCACACACGCAACACCACTCACCCACGCAACGCCACTCACACACGCAACGCCACTCACACACGCAACGCCACTCACACATTGTGGGTGCAGATTGTGGGTGCAGATTGTTGGTGCAGATTCAGAGTGCAGATTCAGAGTGCAGATTCAGAGTGCAGATTGTGGGTGCAGATTGTGGGTGCAGATTGTGGGTGCAGATTGTGGGTGCAGATTCAGGGTGCAGATTCAGGGTGCAGATTCAGAGTGCAGATTGTGGGTGCAGATTGTGGGTGCAGATTGTGGGTGCAGATTTAGAGTGCAGATTGTGGGTGCAGATTTAGAGTGCAGATTGTGGGTGCAGATTGTGGGTGCAGATTGTGGGTGCAGATTCAGGGTGCAGATTCAGGGTGCAGATTCAGGGTGCAGATTGTGGGTGCAGATTCAGGGTGCAGATTCAGGGTGCAGATTCAGGGTGCAGATTCAGGGTGCAGATTGTGGGTGCAGATTGTGGGTGCAGATTGTGGGTGCAGATTCAGAGTGCAGATTGTGGGTGCAGATTGTGGGTGCAGATTCAGGGTGCAAATTCAGGGTGCAGATTCAGGGTGCAGATTCAGGGTGCAGATTGTGGGTGCAGATTGTGGGTGCAGATTGTGGGTGCAGATTGTGGGTGCAGATTCAGGGTGCAGATTCAGGGTGCAGATTCAGAGTGCAGATTGTGGCTGCAGATTGTGGGTGCAGATTGTGGGTGCAGATTGTGGGTGCAGATTGTGGGTGCAGATTGTGGGTGCAGATTTAGAGTGCAGATTGTGGGTGCAGATTTAGAGTGCATATTGTGGGTGCATATTGTGGGTGCAGATTGTGGGTGCAGATTGTGGGTGCAGATTCAGGGTGCAGATTCAGGGTGCAGATTCAGGGTGCAGATTGTGAGTGCAGATTGTGGGTGCAGATTGTGGGTGCAGATTGTGGGTGCAGATTGTGGGTGCAGATTGTGGGTGCAGATTCAGACTGCAGATTGTGGGTGCAGATTGTGGGTGCAGATTGTGGGTGCAGATTGTGGGTGCAGATTCAGGGTGCAGATTCAGGGTGCAGATTCAGGGTGCAGATTGTGGGTGCAGATTGTGGGTGCAGATTGTGGGTGCAGATTGTGGGTGCAGATTCAGAGTGCAGATTGTGGGTGCAGATTGTGGGTGCAGATTGTGGGTGCAGATTGTGGGTGCAGATTCAGGGTGCAGATTCAGGGTGCAGATTGTGGGTGCAGATTGTGGGTGCAGATTGTGGGTGCAGATTGTGGGTGCAGATTGTGGGTGCAGATTTAGAGTGCAGATTGTGGGTGCAGATTTAGAGTGCAGATTGTGGGTGCAGATTGTGGGTGCAGATTCAGGGTGCAGATTCAGGGTGCAGATTCAGGGTGCAGATTGTGGGTGCAGATTGTGGGTGCAGATTGTGGGTGCAGATTGTGGGTGCAGATTGTGGGTGCAGATTCAGGGTGCAGATTCAGGGTGCAGATTCAGGGTGCAGATTCAGGGTGCAGATTGTGGGTGCAGATTGTGGGTGCAGATTGTGGGTGCAGATTGTGGGTGCAGATTCAGAGTGCAGATTGTGGGTGCAGATTGTGGGTGCAGATTGTGGGTGCAGATTGTGGGTGCAGATTGTGGGTGCAGATTCAGAGTGCAGATTCAGAAAAAACTCAGCAGCACCACCACCATTGCAATGCAATAGGTCTCGTTTAACGCAAATTTAAGCTATAGGCCTTGTAAATGACAAAGCCTTTTATTTATGTTCCAAAAACCAGAACGCAAAAATAAAGGGCATTATCATTTACAATGCTAATAGTTCAGACTCACGTTATTGCGAGACCTATTGCATTTCCAATGCTTGTTTCTACTTGCCGAGCACTGGCTGTATAAGTGTAATGTGTCCCGTGATTGAACCTTGCTTCCTCACTGGTCTGTGAAGTCGCACAAACCTGAGGGCATGCTTAGCTTCAAAGATTTCAGTCCACATTCCACTATGTGTTTTTTTTTAGGTCTGGTGATGGACAGATCTTTTGATTTAAAAAAAAAATGTTCACTCACACACACACATGTGCACGCACTCAAACACACGCATAATTGGTGTACTAATAATTTTGGTATTGTTGATGAATATTCACAAAACCTTCCACAAAAGAGCTACTGTTTGATTAGCTCCTTCTCTTGGACATTTTTGGGGTGATCCATGAAGAGGGGACTGAGACAAGCAGGTGTTCCACAGGAGCGAGGGGTTGACTGACTGCAACATGAAAAGAAATGTTACAGCAGCCGTTGCAGGACTCTTGGGACTTAGTCCCCTGTCCTATAAATGTAAAAATAAAACAATATCAAGGGGCCAGGTAGAGATACCCTGCCCCCATAGCCCTTGTGGGAGGTGGCACCCACCCAGGGATACAATTATTATTATTTTTTGCCATGATCCTGCGTTACCAGGACAGGGGGCATGCATTTTTAGTCAAATGATGTCTGGTTGGGCCAGGACCTAGGGGTCATATAATTATTTTTGGGAGAGGGCCATGTGTGGGGCCACCTTCCCCAGCTGACTTTGGCCACATTATTACCGCGGTGCCAATTTTATTTATTAATCACACACTAGCCATGCACTGCTAAATACCCCACCTATTACATCACTTAGGACATTATCTATCTTTATGTTTAGGTTTTTGTTAGGTGCATAGCTGCCCTGAAGCTTCTCAGCTCTAATTTGGAGTTGCTGCCATAAAGAAGTGCATGACCCAAATAGGAAACTACTGGGGAAACAGCCATGCCTTCAGCTTTTTCCTAAAGCTAAGTTCCTTTTTCAGAAGTCTCAACCCAAAGGGTATGGAATTCCAAAGATTCTGGACTAAATGTGAAAATTATATCCCTCCCCATCTCAATCTCTTTAACCTTGAGGTTCTTAGGAGGAAGGCATTCATGTGCAGATCTTAGACATCTAGTTGGTACGTAAGGGGAAATGAGACCTCTGATTTTAAGAGGCAGACTCACCTCCCCTTACATACTAACTAGGGGGCACATTAGGATGGCGGGCGGGCTGCCTGCCCGCCACCCTAGCGGAAATCGGGACCTCCCGCCTAAAATGCGGGGGTCCCGACAGTGCCACAGTGGCGGGCGCATTCCTCAATTTAACATTGTGGCGAGCGGTGCTCACTGCACCGCCCGCCACAATGTTACAAAACAAAAGCAGCCTTTGCATAATCGAAGCGGCAGGCACCACGCGGTGCCTGCCTCTTCGACTATGCAAAGGCAGGGGAGTACCACAGGTACCCCCCCATGTGCCACCCCCCTTTGGCCTTCACTCTGGGGGCCCACAGGGGGCCCCCAGAGTGAACACCGCATGCCTTATGCCGCCACGGAAAGGCATTGAAAGAAGCCCATAGTAATATGGCGGGCGGTGTCTAACAGACACTGCCTCCATGTTACTCATTTTCCGAGCTGGCCCCAAGGCGACCGGGGCGGAAAACAGGCGGGCGGTGTTTTTCACCGCCGCCTTCCCCTCCGCCATCCTAATATGGCGGGCAGGATTTGGGCTTGCGATGTCGGGCGGTTTGCCTCCGCCAGGCCGGCGGTGGCCACCGCCAGCCTGGCGGAGGCAAACCGCCCGACATCGTAATGGACATCTAGATGTCTAAATTATATGACATCATTGATAATGATAGCAGCATCTGAAAATACATCATTGATGACAAGATTGTGCATGGCGGAGCACGAGATAAAGCAACATAAGGACACAAGTTATAGTTACTTCAAATATCCATAACTGGTGAATTGTAGTGGTTTTGTTAGTATAAAACTGTATATTTCTGTTGACATTTTCACCTAACTATAACATCCCTTTCACCTTGTTTTTTTTGTGTGAATTTGTATATCTTAGCTGTCTTGCATCACTTCATGGCTAGGGAGTCCATTTTGTACCTCTATGAAAAACACATAAAAAATATAAAAATATTAAAATTAAGATGGGACACTTCTTCTCTCTAGAGAAACATAAAAGCTTCATACATTAGGAATCTAATCTAAATACATCTGTAATTACGTTATTTATAAAACTTGATGACAAGATCGAAATTACATTTTAGATAACACTACAACTTGCCCTAAATGTACAGACAATTTTGTCTTGAGGTTAAGGCCTGTAGGGTTCAGTGTGTTAAAATTGATTAAAAACTTAGGGAGTCATTAGGATGGCAGCCCGTTACCCTATCTGGAAACAGGACCACCCGCCATAAGGGCAGGGGTCCCGTGGGGGCAGTTAGGATGCACCCGCCACATTGGCAGGCGCATCCTGCATTCTTGTCATTGTGGCAGCGGTGCACTCAGCACCGTCTGCCACAATGCCAGGAAGGCATGTTGTGCACTTCCATGCACAACATGGCAGGCACCGCGCGGTGCCTGCTATGTTGTGCATGGAACTGCAGGGGTGTACCATAGGTACCCCCCATGTGCACCCTCCACCCTGCGGAGTACCTGGTGGCCCGCAACAGGCCCCCACAGGCTATTTCCGCATGCCTTTCTGTGGCGGCAATTCCGCCACAGAAAGGCATCTTTCCGCACCAATGTTAATATGGCTGGCGGTGTCTAACAGACACCGCCACCATATTAAACCCTTTTCCGCCCAGTCAACTCGTTGACCGGGCGGAAAAGCGGCAGACGGTCTTTCCATCCACCACGGTCCCCCGCCATAGTAATATGGCGGGGGGAAATGGGTGGCGGGTGGGGTTCGATCAGGAGCGGATCGCCACCTCCATGCGGGGGTGGCGATCTGCCCGTGATCCTAATTGGCCCCTTAGACTCCAATTTTCTAGTTATAAAAATCTGTTGCCACCCCTATCATTGGGTGGTATCCATCTAGTACACCAAATTGTAACTGACTGACCACTCAAATAAAAAGCCCTAAAATGTCTAGCCACAGGGTAGTGTTATTGATTATCTTGTTTAATGATGGCCCTCATATGCTCAAGTACCCTCTTTTGGGTTAAGGAATTGTACCGCCTATGTAATATTTATTACTTGTACATTTCAGACTGTAAACACAAAAATCTGAATTACAAGAGCAGATGGTTACGAAACTGGAATGCCTTCTCCACAAAAGGGAACTTTACTTCTTTAACGTTATAACTGTTTTTACATGTTTTGCACTTGCCACATCTCATTGCATTCTGTTCTTCATTGTATTGTTTGTAATCATATTATGATATAAAATGATCTTGCAATGATCTGCTCTTTTTATGTATGTAAGACATGCCAAATATTTATGAAGGATCTGTCTTGCAATAGAAGCTTTTTTTGTCATAAGTTGTTAGAAAACGGACAGCTTGAGATTCTTGGGGTCGCCACTGGGTATTTATAGTTAAGATCGTGTTTCCATATTAAATGTTATTTTTGGATTACCAATAACTTTGTTGTCATTTCACCAATCTTCATGCATTTTCACAAAAGTTTCCAAGACAGTGCTCTTTTTTGCCTAGTTTGTGCATGGAAAGTTTGGGCTGACTCAGTACAAGCCTCAAGAAACAGGTTAAAAAATAGACATAAGGGTCAGGGTAAGGATACCCGGACACACTAGGCATAGGAAGCTACAATATATACAATTCCAAATAAGGTAAATGATATGTCATATTTCTCTTTGATCTTTTGTTCAATAAAATGTGACCATTAAATGAGGAAAGATTGGTTAAGCTAAGGAAGAGCTCACTGTAGTGGAAGATCTGTCAAGAGGAGGCCATCTTACACAATGGTGTGATAAACACTATGCGGGTCATTAGGATGATGGGCGGACTTAGTCCGCCCGCCATCCTATCGGGACTGGGGACCACCCGCCATAAGGGCGGGGGTCCCGTGGGTGGCATTAGGATGCGGCCGCCACAGTGGCGGCCGCATCCTGCATTTATAACATTGTGGCGGGTGGTGCTCTGTTTCACCCCATCATAATATGGCTGGTGATGTCTGATAGACACCGCCACCATATTATTCCTTTTGTGTCCCGGCCGCAAGGCGACCGGGGCGGAAAAGCGGCAGACCGTCTTTCCGTCCGCCGCGTTCCCCCCCGCCATACTAATATGGCGCGGGAATTTGGGAATGGATGTCGGGTGGATTGCCTCCGCCCGGCCGGTGGTGGCTACCGCCAGCCTGGCGGAGGCAATCCGCCCGACATCGTAATGGGCCCCTATGTTTTTACACATGAGACATTATCAAGCTTTCTTGCAAAATTAATACTAACATCAAACATAGAATCAATTGCAGGTGAAACCTTCACACTCTAGACAGATCTCTTTCACTACCTTGCATATTACATTATTCCAAAGATATATAGTTGTGAAATTGTGGTAAAATCAAAGACACTGTTATGATCCTCACCAAAGTACAGGTAGAAACAAGTGGATAACACTTACATAAATATAACACAATATCACATTACAATACACATACCAAGCATGTGATGCTTGTAAACACTATTCTGTGGTCAAGAAAAGGACTTTCCATCCCTCAACCAAAAGAAACATTGATTTTCCAGTGCACACCCACCTATACCCGTAAGATCCCATTTAGATATTTCCAGATCAAACTCACTATATTTTCGCAAAAAGCATTTAACAACCAAACAACTACAAAACAACAAATACTATCAAATGATGGCTCCTCTATTCTGATAGCTGATAGATAATGTGCTGCCATGCCATAAACGTGTTGGTTGGCGCTATAAAGTTGCAAACACGGAACATAAAATGTCGCCTCCTCATAGAGTGACTTTTGACTCCAGACTCATGTTAAGGTCATGTCAGGCAGTGTGAGTTGGAGCGCTGGAGGTACATTATCTTGTGTAGCCAGTGCGCTATTACTGTTATCTGAGACAGTAACGGATGTAGCTATTGATATAAGGAATTCCATTCACAGCTGGTACTTTTATTGCAGGATTGGTGTTGCTGAGAGATGACTGCCTGCCTGAGAAACTCGCAGCTTGCCACCCTAATCGGCAGACAAGAAAACCACTCAGTGCCTTTCTTAATTGTCTTTATTTCGGAAAACATGGCCGGCAGGATACAGGGGAGGAACGAGTCAAGCAGGAGCCGTGCAGTAATGTAAAATCTTCAATTCTGTTTTTTTTCATCACCTGAAATATTCTACCTAATAACATGTCTCTCTGCACAATTTAAAGGTATTTAATAGCAAATAACACTTATATGCATTGCTCTTCAGTGCCCCTTAATCATAAACAGAAGAGCAAAGTGCGACACGGTATTCATTGGCACTAAATTTTAGCTGATTGGGAACTGTGCAATAAAACAAATAGAACAAAAACAAATGATTAGTCAGTGAAAACTATAACGTTCCACTGCATGACAAGGTCAGTTAAGTGATTCTTTATAAATTACACCTGAATATGAAGCTGACAAAGTAAAGAAACAAAGCATCTTGTGGCCAACAGTTCAGACAGAGAACATATGAGCGATCTGGAAGATCAAATGCAGTAAAACTGAATGGGGTAAGGGCTTCCTATGTACTGCAAATCTGTGCTCTTAAAATCTGGCCATGCTGTACCAGTTGCACAACGTAGCGCAAATCGCCAGTGTGCTTTAAGAGAGCTTTTCTCACATTCGCATTGACCACACTGTAAGTGAAGTAGTTATTTGTTCCTCAGTGCATGTCCTCCACTGACATTTTACCAAGGAGAAGCATTCCTCTTTGCTAGAGTGCAGAAAAGCCTTCCTCTGGAGAAGTATCCAATGTCTACCCTTCCAAGCGATGCACATTGCAATGGTCCCAGATTGGTCACAACTGGGAACCCAAGTGCAGTGCACTGAGGGACAGTAATGCCTCAGAGGGTAGGGGAATCGAGGTGTTAATGCAAATCAGAAAGATAACGGGGCTTATTTACAATCTTCTTGTGCCGCCCTTACGTCACTTTTTCTCAAGTTAAAAGTGGCGGACCAGTGGTTCAAGGGGCTTGTAAATAAGCCCCAAAGTGTCCTCATTTTTGAAGGGATGGTAGGGACAGAGATCCCGTGCAGTCCTGTGCCCTGCAAAGTAAAACCATTTAGGTTTATTATTGTGACTTGCAAATACATGCAAGGGCAATGGAAAGAATTTGTTTAGGTACCTCATCGGACCTCAGCGCTTGATGAAATTGTAACAGCAGGGTTGGCTCAAATTAGCACCAAAGGAGGCTAAATTGTACTTCCTGAATAAAGGATCATATGTGGATGTATGAAGTTACAACGCATACTTTTACAACGCCTACCTTTACATCGCAAGTTTTACAATCATACCACTACAATGCATAGTGCTTTTGGGCGCTGGATAGTGAATAGTTTAATTTACTATTCCAACTCCAGTCCTCGTGGATAGTAGGGAAGGTGTTGGATAGTACATTAAACCTATTCCCTATCCTAGAGCGCCCCCCAGCGCGATGCGTTGTAATGTTATGTTATGCTATGTTATGTTAATTACTTTTGTACCGCGCACAGCTGCCCCAGCAAAGGGGCGTCCTGGCGCCCAGAAAGGTAAACAAAACATTGCAAATAGCTGCCAAATCAGAAGTTTTTATTAAAAAGTATTGTTTTAATGGCACGTCTGAACTGGAGTAGATCTTCCAGTGCTCGAATTTCCGCAGGGAGGGAGTTCCAGAGTTTTGCGGCTACCACTCGGAAGGAGCGGCCGCCGGTCCTACTCAACAGAAAACGTGGGACCACAGACAGATTCTGACCCATCGATCTCAAGGGTCGGGAGGGAACATATGGGGTCAGAAGATTCACCAGTATGGGTGGGGCTGTACCTTTTAAAATTTTAAAAGCCAGGCAGAGCACCTTAAACTCGATCCTCCTGGCTACTGGAAGCCAGTGGAGCGCCTGCAGTGTTCTTGAGACCGAACATCTCCTAGGCAGGCCGACCACCGCTCTTGCAGCGGCGTTCTGTACTCGCTGCAGCGGCTTAAGTTCCGCCTGGTTGGTACCTGCTAGCAGAGCACTGGCATAATCTATCCTGGATAGCACTGAGGCCTGAACCACAAGCTGTCTGGTGGGGGCATCAAAAAATTTCAATACCGGCCTGATGCCTCGAATGACACCAAAACAGGTGGCGGCTACCCTCTCGGTATGGCAGATAAAACTCAGGGAGGGATCCAGCCAGACTCCGAGGTTTTTTATCTCCGTAACAGGAGTAGGGATCATTCCTAGCTCAGGAGGCCACCAGTGGTCATTCCACCATCCAGGTTGCTTACCAAACACCATGACCTCTGTTTTCATAGTGTTCAATTGGAGACAGTTCTGATTCATCCAATTGGCCACCGCACGAAGCCCCTCGCAGAACTTGAGGGCCTCCACAGCTGAGTCCCCACTTAACGTGACCGCCAGCTGTGTGTCATCCGCATAGGAAACCATTGTCAGGCCCCAGCGTTTGACTACATCAGCCAGCGGTCTAACGTAGATATTAAATAAGGTGGGGCTCAACGATGATCCCTGTGGGACCCCCAGTGTGAGCGGGTAGGAGGTGGATTTCCCGGGAGGGATAGCAACCTGGAAAGATCTATCTGAGAGGAATGAGTGGAACCAGCGAAGAGCGGATCCCCTAACGCCAATTTCCTCTAACCGCCGTAACAGGATCTCGTGGGACACCGTATCGAACGCGGCACTCAAGTCTAATAACAAGAGTGCCGCTGTTCGTCCGCTATCCAGCACGGAACGCAGATGTTCGGTCATAAACAACAAGGCAGTCTCCGTGCTGTGGCCTGCGCGAAATCCGTTTTGGGTGGGATCCAAGATATTAGCTTTGGCGAGATGGTCAGCCAGGATCCCATTCACGTGAGCCTCGGTTGCTTTGGCGGCCCACGGCAGCAGTGAGATGGGGCGATAGTTCTCTGGTTTGACCGGGTCTAGGGAAGGCTTTTTTAGAATGGGTGTTACTACCGCATGCTTCCAACTAGTGGGCACGGTTCCCGAGGACAGTGATAAGTTGATAAGGGCTAGCATAGGTGTGCGATATAAGGCCTGCATGCTCTTAAGCTGGACCGGTTTGAGCGGGTCCATTGGGGAGCCAGATTTAATTTTTTGGCTCAGTAAATCAAACCCCTCCTCAGAGAGGGGGGCCAGCAGGTCCAGAGTCACTCCATCATCCCTCGGGCAGCCATCTAAGGCCGGATGTTGCATCCCCGTTGGAAAGGAGCGGTAGATTGCCTGAACCTTTTGAATAAAAAAGGCAGCCAGACTTTCACAGTGGGAGTCAGTGCAGATTTCAGCTGCGGAGGCCCTCTTCGTCATAAGGTCCTTTAGGACCTTGAAAATAAATTTAGAGGGATTAGGGCTATTCCGAAACTGCTCCGCATAAAATGTGGCCCGGGCTCGACAGATCGCTCTATGGTATGCCTTGGTTAGAGTAAGGTAACAGGTCTTAAGCGCGGAGTCATAGGTTATTCTCCATCGCCTTTCTGCTTTCCTACAATCTCTCTTGAGGGACGCTAGAGTCTCATCATACCAAGGACTATGATTTTTAGTCCGACAATTCGATCGAACCAGAGGAATTAGCAAGTCTAGGGCCGAGGAAATCCAATTGCAGAATGAATCATAACCAGAATTAACCTCGGAAAAAAAAGGCAGAGGTGACTTTTCCAGTAGAAGATAGAAATCTTCTAACTTTAATTTGTACCACTGGCGCATAAGGGTAGATTTGTTCTGGTTAATGGTTTGCGTTGTAATGGTTGCGTCGTAATGGTAGTGCGTTGTAAAAGTTTTGTTGTAAAGGCTGTTCACCATCATATGTATGTGCACCTGAGTGTGTGCATGTTTGTTTGTGGACAGAAACAGTGAATCTGTATCTGACTGCGAGAATAGAGATCTTTTGGGCCCTGACAAAGGCCAACTGACCTTTTTAAGCAATGCAATGGCCATTACATGTAAACCATATTAGCTGTGCTGGAACACCAGTGATATTCTAGCACCCCCTAGGTATAACACAGTACCATTGCTTTTAATCTAACCAGGGAAAGCCTGAATAAAGTTCCTCTTTAGGTATACCCTAGGCAATTTTATCAACTTTACCATAGCAATATCAAGATTACCCTCAGGCAGGTTGAGCCCATCCAGATGTACCATAACTCTGTATGAGGGACTTATTGTTGCTCTTGATGCCACAAATTAAGTATGGCTGAGAGCCCCTTTAAGAAGTCAAAAGGGTGTTACCCTTCAGGGTACATGGACTGCATAATGTCATTTTCCCTCAGCCCTTCAAAAATCAGGGTAACATATATTTTTGATTTGCATAGACTATATCTTGGGGGTTTATATGTGTCATGCACTCACATGGTCCCTACTGCAGAGATGACACTGGAGCTGATGCTGGACCACCTATCCCATCCAAGGGCAATGCAGATCCAGAACCTGAGAGTCCACATGTCCCCGAGGGGCAAAGGGTGTTGGGATGAAATTCGAAAAGAGAGGCTTGCATACAGGATCTGCTTAGGGGCTGTGTGAAACTGCATAACAGGGGTTGTCACTTCAGAAACAGTCTACATTTGTCAGGCAGATATGCACTAGACCTGAACCTCTGGCTTTGCAATGATGCAATGCACTGCTAATAACAAGCGAAGGCAGTTTCCTTCAGTACACTAACATGTCTTTACATACACATGCATTAACTTTAGTGACACAACCTTACAAGTTTCATTAGTAGCTCTGCATGAGTACAGAAATACCAAAATCATAGATTGCATTGTGGCACTCGTAGGAATAAACTTGAAATACAGATTGGAGTTATTGGAACTCTCTGAGCAAAGGTTGGAGAATATTCCACTCCTAAAGGTTCACTTGGAGCAAAGGTTGGCGTGACTTGCACTCCTAGGGATACACTCGAAACACAGGGTGGGGTACAAGGTTGATGTGTGTATCAAAAACTCTGAAGTGTTTTCTCTTGGCACTACTGTTCATCAGAGAAACACAGGACTAAAGTCTTTAATCCTTGAACTGTGACAGTTTTAGGATCAAAGCTGTAGGGAGGGTCCGGAGTATAAACACACAAGAAGTGCTGGAGTAAATCACAGAGAGGAAATGAAGGAAAAGTCTATAGTCATTGAAGATAGGGATACTCGGTTCTGTTTACTACTGAGGAGGATTAGTGTGCACTAACCTGATATCAAGTACTTAGCCTACTTCTTCAACTTGTCTGAAATTCGAAGAAGATCTCAAAGCTTTGACTCAGGGAGAAGCGGGTATCAATAGTATCTGTGCAGGAGGGAGCCAGGAGGAAGACTTTTCAGGAAGCGGTACCCCAGGGACCGCTGGTTTGGTTGGACTTTAAGGAGACTAGAGCTCTTCTTGGTTCCAGCTGGATTGAAGAAGAGTGAACAGTGAACAGTGAAGCTTGATCTGAAGGGAGCGTGGCCAAACCATGAATTTGGTTTAGGTGGTGATTATATACCCTCTCAAAGGCTCAATTGATGTAGCTGGATCACGTGCAGCACGTGGGGCACAGGGCCGCCTGGAAGGTTCTCGGACCTTGTGGAAAATATGTGTTAGTACACTCTCTATGACCTTACAGAATGTTCTGGTGTAGCTTGTTGACCAAATAACAGGAAACAAATGCTTGAAAGTGTATAGTGGAAATCAACACCAAGGACCCTGCAATAGCGAGAACCAGGCTTGCCATTGGCTCGCAGGATTCTGGGGGAAGCTTGCAGGGACTTCATGGAAAACCATGCCAAGGCCCTAGGAACAGCAAGAGTGGTTAATCCATTGGTTCACAGTATGTGAGGAATGCTTGCAGGGGTTCAAGCGTAAATAAAACCACGAGGGATGCTGGGGGGCATCAGTCATGAGGGAGCTGGGAGATTGTCAGTTATGGGGGATATTAGGGGAGCATGGGTAATGAGTAATCTGGGTAAACATCAGTCCATAATGTCATAGTATACATAGGACGCCATTGGGGAAAGAAACAGGAACCCTGCACGCTAGACCACTACGTAAAGCAACATGAGCCCTGTGCACTACACCACCATGCAGAGGACCCAAGAGGGGGTTGTGACAGAGAGGGAGGAAGAAAAGGTTGTGACAATATGGTCCCCTTCAAACTGCAGTAGGCACAGGCCATACTGGATAAACAATGCCTGATAAGACTCTATGGCAAATGCAGAGCAAAAGCTCGTGCTCTTGGTTAAGAATCCTGTTGGTTGTATATTATGTAATTTTTGTATGTTGATGGCATCTTGCATTACATCTTCTCCACTTTTCAAAGTTCTTCATGAGATACATCTGATAGTCAAAATCCAGTATCAGGCTGAAAGGTTTTGTCATGAACTCTGGGAAAAAGATCATGCTACACAATCTATGAAGGAACCTCTATGGCTTCTGGTGAAAGGGAGGATTAATATCTAGGTGAACTGTGCCGCGCTCAAGGCATTTTGTGGTACATACCCAGGTTAATTAAACACCTTAGCTCTATATTCCACCACCTCCAGAGCCACCTTTTTTTTCAACATTGCCACACAACAAAGCTTCCAAAGATTAAAGGATGAATGCTGATCTCATACAAGACAGTAGACTACAGAGCAATATGTAGCCAAAGTTGAGTGCAATTTATTGCATTTAAGAAAATTCCAGAAAACAGAATTGTTAAACATGACATCCTTGGCGTGGTTTCCCTTGTCTTTTTGACTCAGCCTCCTGTGTTTTTTGACTATATGTGGGACTTCAATTTTACTGGGTTTTGTACTTTGGGCACTTTACCACTGCTGATCTGTGCTAAAGTGCAAGTCCTCCCTATGTAAGTTGTTATTATGAAGGGCTATCCATGATTGTCCTATTTGATTTACTACTAAGACTAGGTCCCTAGTAAAGTGCACTGTGTGCGCCCAGGGTCTGTAAATCAAATGCTCCTAGTGGGTCTGCAGCACTGATAGTGCTGCCCACATGAGTCGTCCTGCAACCATGTCTCAGACCGGCTATTGCAGAATCTGCAAGTGCAGTTTTAAACTGCCAAATCGACCTGGAAAGTGCCACCACTTGCCAGCCCACAACCTTCCACTTTGCTACATTTAAGGCATCACTACGGTAGCCCTAAGGTAGCCACATACACTGGTGTGTCCTGATAGTGAAATACTGCCAATTATAGTTTTTCCCTCCTGTAAGGACCATCTCTTCCATAGGTTATCATTGAAGCTGCCTTGTAACATCTTACAAGTGTAACTTTCAATTGGAAGAGATGGAGATTTGGAATTTGGGCTTCCTGAACTCAGAATTTGAAAATATATCTTAGTGAAGCTGGTTTTTAAATTGTGTGTTTGAAAATGTCACTTTTAGAAATATGGCATTTTCTTGCTTTACCATTCTGTGTCTCTGCCTGTCTGTGCAATCAACCTCTGGTTTAAAATGACAGGGGCTGTGTGTGTATTCACTCTAGAGAGTCACACAAAGGGAGCTGAGGTGTGCCCTGCATATCCTGATGACCTATCACCAGGCTGATGGGCCTTCCTGAGCTAGAGTGGTGGGAGGAGTTGTCAATGGCACTGGCACCTGAATGGAGCAGTACCTGTCCTCACACAAAGCTGTCTCCACCCCCTTGTAGTGTGTTTGTAGCCAAGTCAGGGCAAGGTAGGATCTTGTAGATTACAAAGACTTTCCATTGAAGTATGCCTATTTCGGAGGCAGATACTGGTATAAGTACTGGAGCTATGATCCCACAGTTCTAGAACACTTCTGAACTAAGAGGGGATTCTGCCAAGAAGAAGAACTGGAGAAGCTCTAGCAGGCAAACCTTGTTGCTTTGTGGGGCTGGACTTCTGCTTGCTCCTTCTGTCTTGGAGAGTGAAAGGACTGGACTGTTGCTTTTTGAATCCAACCTGCTTGTCAAGGTACTCCAAGGGCTTGTGTGTGCTTGCCTCCTGTTGGAATTCTCAGGGCCATCAAAGACTTCATCTTCAGCTCCCCTGAACTCCTTTGCTGTGAGTTATGGCCTGCCAAGTGTTGAAAATTCCAGTGCTGGGTCCCTGAACGTGGTTTTGCTGCTTCAAGTCAAGAAACCCCCCACACCAGTCTTAAGGCACCTCTTTTTTCCTGCCACAAACTTGTGTGAGGTTGAAAAACCAATGCACTGCCACAGCAGAAGAATCGACGCAGTGCCTGCCATGTGGCCCTCAAAATGTTGCTGCCCGAGACCCGAGCCCTGTGTCGCCAATGTCCAAAACACTCACTCCAACTCTGACGCAGACCCTGCTGTGTGGCTGAGGATTGATGCATCACCTGCATCACTGCTGCAAAAATCGATGCAGCGCCTGTTTCACCACTGCTGCATCGACCCAGCACAACTGGATTTTCCACGTATCGCACCTGTGTGCCTAGTCTACATAGATACAAGGCTTCTGTAAGGAACCATGGATTCATGTCTGAAGAAAAGACGCATCACCTCCCCTTAACATAACATAACAGGTGTATTTGTAAAGCGCAAGATTACCCGAAGGTGTCCTGGCACTGAATAATAGATGTTCATTGTTACCCAACTCAATGCTACTCATTTTATTGACCTCAAATGGATGAAAGGCTGAGTGGACCCGTCGGGATTTGAACCTGTGACTATGAGGTCGAACACAGGCCCCTGCAGTGGTTGCTTTAGTCCCCTGAGACACAATACCCCGCTAACCATGCAGTGAGAAACCAATGCATCACTTTCCCTCTAAGTAAGAAACCAACGCATCACCTCCTCTTACAGTTAAGACCTGGCACATCACCACCCCTGCCTAGCAGTAAGGAACCGACACATCACCTCCCCTGGGAGCAAGGTACCGCCGCATCACCTTCACTGAGAATAAGGAAGCAACGCATTGCTTTGCTTTTCTGGTGCTTCACCTCCCCTGCGCCTGTTTTTATTTTTGATTTTGATGCATCCCAGGTATTTTGTGCTAAAAAGTGACGCATCCATAGTTTTATATGAACTGAACTGTTTTTAACCTTTGTGATGTAATATCTTGATTTATGCATTTGGATATTTGTCATTTTGGTTGTGTTTTGATTAGATAAATATTGGCTATTTTTCTAAATTGGTGGAGAGTCCTTTTGTGTTGTTTTCACTGTGTTACTGTATGCGTGCAAACATTCTTTACACATTGCCTCTGTAGTTTAGCCTGACTGCTCTGTGCCTTGCTACCAGAGGGCGAGCACAGGCATGCTTAGGTGTGTACTTTACTCAACCTGACTAGAGTGAGGGTTCCTGCTTGTACTAGGTGCATACCGACTGACAACCAGAAACTATTTATGCTGTTGTTTGGTTAATCTTCTTTCAGGTTTTTAGTCAGTAAAAGAGAAATATAGAGGTCCTCCCTTACATTCTGTTGGCCTCTTTTGTTAATTGATCATCTTTATCTTTCCTAGGGGACCCAAATCCCTAGAAGGTGATAATGTAGCACTACACAAGAATATAAACATAAATACATATATTTTCATAAAGGATGTGCTACAGTTTCAGAAACACAGACTCCAGCACCTGCGTAGGGAGATTTGCCTTCTCCCAGAAACATAAGAAGGGTACCAAGGCCCAGTATTATACTGCACATCTGCTTCTAGTGGGCCCATGAATGCCCTAGATGGTGGGCGGAGTCTAAACTCCCTCCTTGGAGTAGCTCTTTAGGGCCTCAGTAAAGGTCAGTGGTTATCTAATTCACACATACAAAAGGGTGGTGGAGATTGACACTCTCTAACTGTGTACCAGTACATGGAGAGTGCAAATACCCTTCAGGTGTCAGTGCACTCCACCCACCTGCCTCAAGTGTAATAGCTGTAGGACATTTCTTAATAAAGAAGAACTAATTCTTGCTCTCTTGGTCCACCAAAGCTTTGCTACTGTCTGGCATAATCATTCTTTGCAACACATGCTATGTTAACAAGACCAGGAAATACACTATGGGTACCATTACGATGGTGGACGGACAAAGTATGCCCGCCACCGTAACGGTATGCAAGACCATCCGCCAGGGGCGCGGTGGTCCCGCACCTGCAATTAGGATGCCACTGCCACCGTGGCGGTGGCAACCCCCAATCCCAGCACAATGCTGGGAATATACGTTGTGCATTGGCATGCACAAGGTGACAGGCACGTGCTGTGCCTGCCACCTTGTCCATGCCAATGTGGGGGGTTCCACAGGTACCCCCAACACTCAGGAGGACCGCAACGGGCCCCCAACACAGAAGACCGCATGCCTTTCCATGGCGGCATCACCACCATGGAAAAGCCAATTGCCCCCTGAATCATAATATGGATGGCGGTGTATTGCAGACATCGCCACCATGTTATGCTCCTTTTTCGCCCGGTTGATAAGTCAACCGGCAGAAAAGCGGCGGACGTTTTTTGCGTCCCCTGCGGACCCCGCAGCCATACTAATATGGCAGGAGTCTTTCTGGTATGGATGGCAGGCGGATTGCCCCTGCTGGGCCAGCTGTGGCTACCGCCGACCCGGCTGGGGCGATCCGCCCACCTTCCTAATGGCCCCCTATGAGTTTGATTCTGACTTTGGCAGTGCAGTGCTGGTTCCGCGCCGCTGCCCCACCACCAAAGCCATGGCCAGACCGCCCACCAGATTAGGAGTTTCCTTTTGTCTAGTGGACTTTGTTTTTGATGTTCCAACAGCGGTGCCCTGAAAATGGGCACCACAATGGGAATGCCAAAAGCAGTTCCTGCTTGGCATGGACTGATAAGTCCATGGAGTGCAGGAACTGGGGTGCATACAGGGGAGCAGATGTTGTGCCCCCCTGGCTGCAAGCACCCCAGGGCGCTGAGAAATGGACCACTTTGTTTCCTCTCCTCCATGGTTTTCATGGAGGAGGAACGGTCATGAAAACCAGGGTGGAAACGCCCAATATGCTTGGCAGGACCGCGGCGG
This sequence comes from Lissotriton helveticus, assembly GCF_964261635.1. Classification (NCBI taxonomy): domain Eukaryota; kingdom Metazoa; phylum Chordata; class Amphibia; order Caudata; family Salamandridae; genus Lissotriton; species Lissotriton helveticus. The sequence goes on from NC_136073.1 coordinate 339,598,561, forward strand.
TTCCCCCAAGCATATTGACACCTCCTGACCGCCACAACACTGCCAGGGAACTGAGGCTCGCTTGTGATTGCAGAGGGGCAATTGCGGTCCGAACGCCCTTTTGTTAATAGGGCAGTCGGCAGACCACCACTGCTGCCACCGCCACGCCCCCATAAATCTGGCAGTCTGTGGACCTCCAGGCTCATAATTAAGCCATAAGTTGTCAATGTGCAAAGGACAGGTCACAAAACAGTCAAATGTTTTTTTTTTAACATGACCTGCTATGCAATGAGACTGATACAATAATTAGTTGAAGCACAAAATGTAAATGTCAGGAGGTCACAAGCCTCTTTTCTGAAAAATTTTCATATTTATAATGCTGGATATTGTTGCGACCTTGTGTTAAGGTATGAGAACACAGGTGTGAGAGGCGTAGCAAATATTTGTCCTTCAATTCATAATCCTGACATTTCAACATTTCTTGTTTTATCAAGCAGAATATGCATCTTAAAGGGGCAGGGCTTGCTTTTAAAAAAATTGTTCCGATGAAAGTAATGACTTAGGGGCCCTGGACCATTGTCTGCTCTTCCTGTGCCACCGCCCACTCCCATCATGCAGACAGTCTAGGTTGTCCAACAGGAACAGGTTGCATTTTGTAAATGAATTACCACCACAAGTCTAGCTTTTCAGTGGTTTGCCTCTGCAACTGCAGTCAAAGCTTTTGCACACAGCAATGAAATGCAAAATAGGGCAATGCCCACACCTATTAATAATAACTGCTACTCATAATTGGTCGTAAAAGCCATTTTACCAGCAAAATACGTTTGCCTGTTGCAACTTTTGCAGTCGCAAAGCCCCTGATTTTGCAGATTGCAGGCTATGCGACCGCAAAAAATTACTCCGTACTTTAGGCCTTATGCAACACGTTGTCTGACAGCATACATTGTTTCCATCTTAGTTTATACAAAACTGTCAAATCAATATATACACACTAGTCAGTACTATAATGTAATATGTATTCTAAAAATCAATGGAGCAAAACAACTGGTTAAATGCCAAGGATGGTAAGCGCGATAACAAGGCGTCAAGGTTTCTTTCTCCATGTTTGTAGCTGCTTTATATGGCAGTGACATCCTTTGTACTCCCTTTTCGTTGCGCACTAATTACATGCTTCGGAAAAGTAATTAACCGATCATTATGTCCCTCCTTTGCCGTTATGAATAACTACATTAATGCAAACTCAAATCCTAGTTTGTGGCTGTTGCTTCTCCTGTTTATGTTTTCCACTGCATCTTGACTCAACAGCGCACGTGCACGCTCTGCATTTTAAAGGCTTTTCTACCCTCGGCCCTCTTTATTTATTATCCACCTCGTTGCCTCACAATGAGATGTCGTGCATGTGCAGCACTTTGCACAGCCCACACTGCTTGATCTGAGAAGCCACCTTTATTTCTTCTATATGTAAATTTAGACGCACCTTAGTTGTGGGCGAGAAGACATCTTAGGAGCAATTTACTGAACATAACAGGCGCTAAATCCAATACTTCTTGCAATAAGCAGGATATAATTAACATTTAACTGTATTTGTTGCTGTTCCTTTGAAATTAGTGCAAATTAAAACATACATGCTGGCGGATTAAGTTTAAGGTCCTGAGACATTTGGATGCATGTCTCCATGAACAAAAGGTCCCTTAAAATCCTACTCATTCCCTATCTTCATGCTCTCTTTTTTTTCCTTTAATTGTCGCTGTGCGCCCAAATAGGCGCCCAACAGCATTACAGGGGATCGGTCTGCAATTACGTTATGATGTTGGCGCAGACTTTGAATACGGGGGCAGATTTATGATGGGAATGCGCCACGTTTGCGTCACGCAACTGCGGCGTAAACGTGGCGCATCCCTATGAGCCATTTACAACGTGACGCATCTAGGCAGATGCGTCACGTTGTAAAGCCCTGCGCCACTTGTGGGCGTTCCGGCGCAGGGTGGGCGTTCCGGGGCAGTTGCGCCTCGCAAAAGTGGCTGAGTGAAATCTATAAGATTTCACTCAGTCACTTTCAGGCCAATGCTGCGTCAAAACCCTGCGCCTGCTTGAAGCAGGCGTAGGTCTTGACGCAGCATTGTATAGATTGGGCACCCCCGAGCCTTGCTGGAGCTGCGTCGCACTTGCGACGCAACTCCAGCAATGCGCCACCTTTACGGCCCCGATGCATCACGCATCTGTGCCGTTTTTGCCCCATGGTGCGCCGCATTGTAAATGCGGCGCACCATGGGTGGCGGAGCAGCGGAGCAAAATAACTGGCGCATCCCTGGGGATGCGCCAGTTATCATAAATCTGCCCCTCTGTGTTTATGTGCATTTGCGTCTGGTGCATATTGTATTAGTGTGCAAACGCACATAAACACAGACATAATCGGGCGCACAGCAACAATTAGCGCTGCAGCAGTCATCTGTAATACAGCTCCAGAAACCAATAATTGAAGTTAAGTAGTTTTATTTTCAATTAATAGTCAATCCATATGCAGGTCAGTCAAATATTAAAAAGATACTGGATTATAGCTGGCAAGATGAAATATTGCAATTGGTTCAGTTTCAATAGAATAAGACACGAATTAATCACATTTTTTTAAAACAGTGGTCCCATGCATAAGCAATTTAAAGTTAGCAATACATATAGACACAATGGATACTATATTCGGTTATGACATGTCCAGCCGGACAGAGGTCCCAATCTTTTACTTTTTTGAAAAAATCACAGAAAAATACCTTCAACAATTTTTCGTAGTGGGGCACAAGCCTGTACCCTACCACATACAGATTGGCATGGTGAAGAAATCACAAACAAACAGAACAGGGCTTTTAAGCAAAAGCTACGAATTTCTGTGATTAAAAGTTTATCAGAAATTCAATTAACACCATTACAAGCATTTAACACAAGGTATACGTTTTTAGTATATGGTGCTTTAGAAAAGTCGACGGCGTTTCGATCCCATTATAAAATCAAAGGGATCATCATCAGGACAAAAAAAATGCCTAAACAGTATAAGCCTCTAGAGCCTAGGGGAAGAAGAGTTGGAAAGAAAGGCATACAAAGAACAGATTAATAGATCTGACAATGATTAAGAAACAAAATAGTCAAAGGAATGTGAAAATTCGCGGACTACTATCGTACCAGTGAAGGTGGTGAGGTACACTAGTTGGATGGTATAGCCAGGGAGGTCATAGGTGGGAATAGCCACACGGGTTGACCGTGAGAATTCGCGAAATATTATCGTACCAGTGATGGTGATGAGGTAACGAAGTACACTAGTTGGGTGGTTTAACCTGGAGGGTCATAGGTGGAAGTAACCACACGGGTTGACCATTTGTGCAAAGAATCAGATACCTAAGAAATCATGGTGAGTAGCAGTGAGGATAGCTGGCTGGCGCAGGGAGGCAAAATTAGTGCCAATTTAAAAAAAATAATAAACCGAGAGTGAGTGAGTCAAGACGGCGCAATGCACAGTGAAGCGGAGTGCTATGGACATAGACAAGGTGTTGTAACTAAGATCGGACGGCGTATAGTAGCGTGTGCACTCCGTGAAAAAACGACCAGTAGTGAAGGTCAGATAAAGAAGGGGGGAAAAAACTTATATCGGTGACTAAATCCACGTGTAGGCTAACAAACACAATACAGTGCTACACGAGTGCCGCAGTGGGTACAACAACCAACGAGGCTTACCGATTACACCCGAACTATGGGTCTGGGCAAGGCGGAAGGCAATGGGTTAATTAACCCGACATCCTGTGAATACAAGGATAAGGTAAGGTGGGTTGTACAAGAAACAAACTCTACATGCATTAACAGTGAAAAACATACGCAGGAGGGGATCATACCCGCAATTTAGGAGCCTTGGGGCAACGCGCCAGCAAGGTGCTCGGTCGCGTTATGAAGAGGGAAGGTATGCCTAAAGGAGACGAATAAGGGAAGGAAAACGGACCAGTCGTGCATCTATCAGGGAAATTAATCATATAACAGAGTATTCACGTGAAGCGCGCTTACCGGGTCAGTCGGCAGAGGTGTCTTCCCGGCAATTGCATTGGCGTGGCGCTAAGGAAGTCGTAAATTATGTAATGTAAGATGGTTCAGGATAGGCTAGGGCTGATCCCCTGTGGTACTAACAATAAACGAAGGACAACGTGGCGGTCATCTTGAAGTGGTTTAGATCCATGCAGGAGAGGTGTGCACTTAGAGGAATATGTGACGAAATCCCGCATTCAAAAATCCCGCATACCATGACTCCGCATTAATTACAATGCGGAGCCATTACTCCGCAGAACAATCACTCCGCAAAATTTAACCCCGCATATAACTTTACAACGAATGCCTTTACAGCGCAAAGGCATGTGTGGTGAAGTTATATGCGGGGTAAACTTAGAAAATGTGCTTACACTATATATATATATATATATATATATATGTATATATATATATATATATATATATATATATATATATATATTACCTACTGGCGGTCGCCAGTAGGTATATATAGTTAGGATTTTTTCTCTATGGGATTTTTGAAAATTCTATGTCTAATAACTTTGGCGTTTGTGGACGGAATTGGCTGAAATTTTCAGGAAAATGGAACATTTTGTTTCTGAGCAGATACTGAAAATTTGGGGGGGGGGTTTGTCAAGGGGGGGCTGAGAAAAAAGGGGGGTCCCAAAACGTGTTTTTCCCATGTTAATTTCCATAGGGCGGTTGGCCTCACTTTTAGCCCGAACGGCTGAATGGATTTGCACGAAACTTGGCAAAATTGTAGGGACTGGTAGCCCGATGTGCCTTTGCTAGGTCTCAATATATGTGATCCAGTGGATTTTGAGAAATTAACGTTCAAAAAAAGATATATATCTGTAAGCGCGTTCCGGGCAGCGCTCCGGTTCGCGTACTTGACGCGTAACGGAACTTCGCGTAGCGAAGCTGATTGGCTCTCCGGTGTCTGTCAACATTCTAAACAGTCCGGAGCGGCCGCCATCTTGTCTCTCGGTAGGATCGAGAGACAAGAGGAGGCCAAAACAAAGGGGGAAATGACCATAAGGGGGCATAGTAGATCCTCCCTGACCCCCTAGGTTTGATGTGGAGGCTTTAAAAGGGCCCCGCGGGGCAAAAATTTTTTTTAAAAAAATGTGTTTTTTTTGCGTGGGGAGCGCCCGGTACGCACACCGGGAAGCGCTCTGGGGAGCGTACTATAAGGAAAAAAGAATGATAGACTTTTCAAATATTGTATGTTAATTGATTGTTTGTTTTGTTGATTTTTTTTTTATTTCTTTATTTTTTAAGCAATTATTTATTATTGTCATTGTGTTTCAAAATTTAATAAAATGTCTAATATTTCACTGTCTGAAATGTTGTTATTTTCATTGAACATAGCTTGTAATGTTTGAGTGTGTAAAATGTCCTCATTTTCAAGCAGGACATCTACTGATTGCACACATTGCAGTAGTTCTTGGTCCCAAGTTTCATCCATAAATTCAATGTCATTTGGATCAATGATTTCTTGGTTGGTCTCTGCAAGGACAATTTCAAATGAAACTTTCTGTTCGCCTTCCATTTTGTCTGAAATTTGCATAAAAAAAATATATATTAGTAGAGATAGGGCACTGTTGGGATTAATTTTAGATAGGCAGTTTTTAACAGTGAATTTATCTTTGGGCAGTGTATAGTATCAGAGTGGAAGTAGGAATATAAAAAAGTGTATGTAATTTAACGTAAGTAAATTCATAATTATAAAAGAGAAGCGTAACTCCATCCATAACTATAACAGAGAAGTCTATCTAAATCTATAACTACTACAGAGGGATACTATATAACTATCAGAAAAAGTTTACCATATTAACTTAAAGTGCACAATATACTTCAGTTTTTAAAATAACAACTTACCTTTACAAAGAAGTTGAAGTTATTAGTGAAAATCCTATTGAAATGTACACCAGGAAGTAGTAGTCAAAATGGCTGTGTTTCCTTCTCTTCCTTTATATATATTCAGGTACATAACCAATCAAATGTCAGGTAAAAAAAAATAGAAAATGAAAGTAACATTTTAATTGGTTGTGAATTCCAACACTTCAGATGTGTTTTGTGAAGTCATTTACCTCAGGGTATTTAGAGAGGTCTACAGGCTAAATGGCTAAATGGAATTCCAACCAAATTTTTGAAAATGGTAGGGATTGGTATGTAGTATAAGCAAATCTATATTTGGTGAAAGTGTCTCCAGGGTTTCTTCTGTAAATTACTTTCCCACCTTTTTTGATGGAGCGCTTCCCGGTGAGCGCCCTGTACGCGAACCTGCAGCGTTACTGGAGTCCACCATTTTGTGTTTCGGTCGAATTAAAATACAAGATGGAGGGCAAATAATGTTCAGAATGGGTAGAAGGGGGCACGGTAGACGTATCTTGACCCCCTAGGTTTTCTGAGGGTGGCTGAGGAGGCCCATATGTGCGGAAAAAAAACATATTTTTTTAAATTTCGCGCGGTTAGCTCCCGGTTCGCGTACCGGGTAGTGCTCCGGGGAGCGTACTTTGTTGAAAATTTGTGAAAAAAGTTAGAGTAAAATAATAATTGTGAGTGATCAGATGTAGGGTAGCTCTGAGAAGAGCTTTTGGGTTTATGGTACATTTAGGTACTTATAAGTAGGTACCAATGCACAGTCTTAAATTCAAAATGAAAACTCTGTTGCCCTCATCTGAGAAGTGAACTCCATCTCCTCTGTAGATATCTTGCATGTAGTAACGCAAGTTATTGTTGTACATGGAGCCCATTCCATGGTCTCTCATGTAAGCTGAAACAGATTTGTTTACATGCTTCCTCGACTTCTCAATTTGTCTTTGGCATATATTTGAATATACCAAGGCAGTTTGAGGAAAAAGTGCCATCAATTGCTCAAAGGTGTCCTTTAAAAGCATTTCCAGACCTACACCAGTCAAAGTGCCCAAGTCATTACCTCCATAGTGCACAATTAACAGGTCAGGTTTTGGCAAATGCATAAAGGTTTTCACCAATGGTATCAATTGGTGACATTTTAATCCTCTGTGGCCAAACCACTTAATTTCCACATCTTGTAAATTGAGGTTAGGTAAATTTCTGTTCTCAGCATACCTTTGAGCCCAGTAGATGTAACTATGTCCAACAATCCAGACAGAAAACATGGTGAGAGAAGGTTCTGCTGCAGTCAGATGAAGTGTGGCAATGAAATGGTAGTTGTAAAAATAAGAGTTTAAAATGAAAAAAACTGTGGAGTTTCTGTGTTAAGGAAGCAGTAGCATTGATTGGTGGATTTTGATTGCTGAAAACAGAAAGTTAGGGTGCATGGATGTGTTGTTTGAAAGATGTAATTTGAATGGTCAAGAAAAAATCATTTAATGAAAGATTGCACTGGATACGCAGGTGCACTGAGAGTTCAGAGTTCAATTGAAACATTGTTGTGTGAACTTGCAAACATGAGAGGTCTTTCAGGAGGTGGTTGCTATGCAAAAAAGGCAGAAAGGCCAGAGGGGGGAAGGGTGTTGATTTGAAAAAAGTGAGGGAAGAGTTTTGATTGGGTGACATGAGAAATATGTGTGATGAGTTACAGCATTTCTGTGCTTTTCATAGCTGCAGACTCTGGAGTGCATACCTTTTGCTCTGCTAAAGACAATTTGGTGTGTTTCTGAGACTGTTTTGAAACTCATAAAGTATTTGCTAAGGTGAGAAAAGATTCATTTAATTTAGGTAGAGAATAGTATGGTTTAGGGAGAAAATTATGAAGAAAGTTGTGTATTTAAAATGTTGCTTTGTGTCAAGTGTTTTACAAATAGATTTTGTTTCTTTGTGTTACATAGCCATGTTAAAAGTGATGCAAAAAAAGTGGAAGGGTCTTACAAAAATGCTTTCATGTGTCTTAGGGTATTTTAACTCACTTCCCCGTGTATGTATGAATATAATTGATTTACAAGATGTGTTTAAAAACTTTTTTTGAAATCAATTAGGTTTCTTGATATGTACTGCTAGAGTTTCATAGGTTGCTTGGGGCATATTTTCAAGGCTTTTGACTTCCTTTGATGTAATTTTTCCCATTTTAATTTAAGACCTTTCCCCATGGTGCAAGGTCCTTGTAAATATGCCCCCATCTGTGCTTGGCAAATTTAGATTTTAATTCTTTGACTAACATAGCCATGTTAAAAGTGACCCAAAAATGTTGCAAGGGACTTAAAAAAACGCTTTCATGTGTCTTAGGCCATTTTAAGTCATTTCCCCTTGAATGTAGGTATCTAATTGATTTAGTTGATGTGTTTAAAAACGATTTATGAAAAAAATTAGGTTTCTTGATATGTACTGCTAGAGCTTCATAGGTTGCTTGGGGCATATTTATAAGGCCTTTGTGTCTCTCTGATGTTATTTTTCCCATTTTAATTTAAGACCTTTCCCTGTGGTGCAAGGTCCTTGTAAATACGCCCCCATCTGTGCTTGGCAAATTTAGATCTTGATTATTTGACTTACATAGCCATGTTAAAAGTGATCTAAAAATGGAGCAAGGGCTTAAAAAAACGGTTTCATGTGTCTTAGGGTATTTTAAGTAACTTCCCCATGAATGTATGAATATAATTGCTTTTCAAGTTGTGTTTAAAAACGTTTTTTTAAATCAATTAGGTTTGTTGATATGTAATGCTAGAGGTTCATAGGTTGCTTGGGGCATATTTATAAGGCCTTTGAGTCTCTCTGATGTTATTTTTCCCATTTTAATTTAAGACCTTTCCCTGTGGTGCAAGGTCCTTGTAAATACGCCCCCATCTGTGCTTGGCAAATTTAGATCTTGATTATTTGACTTACATAGCCATGTTAAAAGTGATCTAAAAATGGAGCAAGGGCTTAAAAAAAACCGATTTATGATAGGTGTATGCCTCTTTTGCGTCACTGTGCGTCACTTTTGTGACGCAGCGGCGGTGCAAAAGATTTGCTATGTGGTGACATATTTACAACTTGATGCATTTAGGCGGATGTGTCATGCTGTAAAGTCCCGTGGCACATGAAACCGATGCAGCAGTGATGCAAAAGATGCACCATGTTGCAAGACAGGCCTCATTTCATCTCCAACAAGATAAGAAGCTGAATCTTCTGTAAATGTCAAAATTGTTGTATACACTGCTCAACTTATGTGTACTCTTTGATATGCTGGAGTCCATCTGCACTATGAGATACCTAAGCAAAGGAAACACAGGTGATGTGATTGTGAAATGAGGAAAAGAAACTCCACATTTTTCAATTACATCACCTGTGTTTCCTAAGTTTACGAATGACATTGTGCAGATGAGGTTTAGGTCTGTCCACGGACACAGAAGAGGTCTGGCCTTTGTTCAAGAGTGAAGTGGACATGACTTACTTCATTGGTAGGCCTTCACATGTATTATCTCCTCTGTAGTCTTCAACAAGCGTAAATTTCATCTGAAACCCTGAGTAGGCCTCACCTCAAACAAACCTCTGGATAGGCCACACTTTATCGTCATCCTGAATCAATCATTTAAAATGTTAGGGACAGATTTATGATAGGTGTAAGCTTATTTTGCGTCACTGTGTGTGACTTTTATGACGCAGCGGCGGTGCAAAATATTTGCTATGTTGCGACATATTTACAACTTGATGCATCTAGGCAGATGTGTCATGCTGTAAAGTCCCGTGCCACATGAAACCGATGCAGCAGTGATGCAAAACATGCACCATGTTGCAAGACAGGCCTCATTTCATCTCCAACAAGATAAGAAGCTGAATCTTCTGTAAATGTCAAAATTGTTGTATACACTGCTCAACTTATGTGTACTCTTTGATATGCTGGAGTCCATCTGCACTATGAGATACCTAAGCAAAGGAAACACAGGTGATGTGATTGTGAAATGAGGAAAAGAAACTCCACATTTTTAAATTACATCACCTGTGTTTCCTAAGTTTACGAATGACATTGTGCAGATGAGGTTTAGGTCTGTCCACGGACACAGAAGAGGTCTGGCCTTTGTTCAAGAGTGAAGTGGACATGACTTACTTCATTGGTAGGCCTTCACATGTATTATCTCCTCTGTAGTCTTCAACAAGCGTAAATTTCATCTGAAACCCTGAGTAGGCCTCACCTCAAACAAACCTCTGGATAGGCCACACTTTATCGTCATCCTGAATCAATCATTTAAAATGTTAGGGACAGATTTATGATAGGTGTAAGCTTATTTTGCGTCACTGTGTGTGACTTTTATGACGCAGCGGCGGTGCAAAATATTTGCTATGTGGCGACATATTTACAACTTGATGCATCTAGGCAGATGTGTCATGCTGTAAAGTCCCGTGCCACATGAAACCGATGCAGCAGTGATGCAAAACATGCACCATGTTGCAAGACAGGCCTCATTTCATCTCCAACAAGATAAGAAGCTGAATCTTCTGTAAATGTCAAAATTGTTGTATACACTGCTCAACTTATGTGTACTCTTTGATATGCTAGAGTCCATCTGCACTATGAGATACCTAAGCAAAGAAAACACAGGTGATGTGATTGTGAAATGAGGAAAAGAAACTCCACATTTTTCAATTACATCACCTGTGTTTCCTAAGTTTACTAATGACATTGTGCAGATGAGGTTTAGGTCTGTCCACGGACACAGAAAAGGTCTGGCCTTTGTTCAAGAGTGAAGTGGACATGACTTACTTCATTGGTAGGCCTTCACATGTATTATCTCCTCTGTACTCTTCAACAAGCGTAAATTTCATCTGAAACCCTGAGTAGGCCTCACCTCAAACAAACCTCTGGATAGGCCACACCTTATCGTCATCCTGAATCAATCATTTAAAATGTTAGGGACAGATTTATGATAGGTTTAAGCTTATTTTGCATCACTGTGTGTGACTTTTATGATGCAGCGGCGGTGCAAAATATTTGCTATGTGGCGACATATTTACAACTTGATGCATCTAGGCAGATGTGTCATGCTGTAAAGTCCCGTGCCACATGAAACCGATGCAGCAGTGATGCAAAACATGCACCATGTTGCAAGACAGGCCTCATTTCATCTCCAACAAGATAAGAAGCTGAATCCTCTGTAAATGTCAAAATTGTTGTATAGACTGCTCAACTTATGTGTACTCTTTGATATGCTAGAGTCCATCTGCACTATGAGATACCTAAGCAAAGGAAACACAGGTGATGTGATTGTGAAATGAGGAAAAGAAACTCCACATTTTTCAATTACATCACCTGTGTTTCCTAACTTTACGAATGACATTGTGCAGATGAGGTTTAGGTCTGTCCACGGACACAGAAGAGGTCTGGCCTTTGTTCAAGAGTGAAGTGGACATGACTTACTTCATTGGTAGGCCTTCACATGTATTATCTCCTCTGTACTCTTCAACAAGCGTAAATTTCATCTGCAACCCTGAGTAGGCCTCACCTTAAACAAACCTCTGGATAGGCCACACCTTATCGTCATCCTGAATCAATCATTTAAAATGTTAGGGACAGATTTATGATAGGTGTATGCCTCTTTTGCGTCACTGTGCGTCACTTTTGTGACGCAGCGGCGATGCAAAAGATTTGCTATGTGGCGACATATTTACAACTTGATGCATCCAGGCAGATGTGTCATGCTGTAAAGTCCCGTGCCACATGAAACCGATGCAGCAGTGATACAAAAGATGCATCATGTTGCAAGACAGGTCTCACTTCATCTCCAACAAGATAAGAAGCTGAATCTTCTGTAAATGTCAAAATTGTTGTATACACTGCTGAACTTCTGTGTACTCTTTGATATGCTAGACTCCATCTGCACTATGAGATACCTAAGCAAAGGAAACACAGGTGATGTGATTGTGAAATGAGGAAAAGAAACTCCACATTTTTCAATTACATCACCTGTGTTTCCTAAGTTTACGAATGAAATTGTGCAGATGAGGTTTAGGCCTGTCCACGGACACAGAAGAGATCTCGCCTTTGTTCAAGAGTGAAGTGGATATGACTTACTTCATTGGTAGGCCTTCACATGTATTATCTCCTCTGTACTCTTCAACAAGCGTAAATTTCACCTGCAACCCTGAGTAGGCCTCACCTCAAACAAATCTCTGGATAGGCCACACTTTATCGTAATCTTGAATCAATCATTTAAAATGTTAGGGACAGATTTATGATAGGTGTATGTCTCTTTTGCGTCACTTTTGTGACGCAGCGGCGGTGCAAAAGATTTGCTATGTGGCGACATATTTATAACTTGATGCTTCTAGGCAGATGTGTCATGCTGTAAAGTCCTGTGCCACATGAAACCTGCGTCAGTTTTCATATAGGTGTTTTGTTGCAAGGTATGCATTAATTTGCATGAAAGCCCTGTAAAACTAACACAGTGAAATTTAGAAGATTTCACTGACTCAGCTTTATAGCATTGCTGAATCAAATCCTTACGCCTGTTTGAAACAGGTATAAGAAGTGATGCACCATGCAATGTGAGGCTTCCTCCTGTGCATTGCAGTAGACATGTCGCGCTTATGCAAGATTCCTGCAATGTGCTGCTTTTGCGGCACAGATGTGTGACGCATCTGTGCTGTTTTTGCTCAATGGTGCTCCACATTGTAAATGCGGCACACTATGGGTGGCAGTGCAGCGGTGCACATTAACTGGTGCATCCGTGTGTTGAAGGTCAGCAAAAATAGTCAGGCGATTTAGTCGATGTTTCTTAAGTAATTTTGCCCGGCGTTAAACGCCTCTAATACCTTATGAAGATTTATCAAAATAAACAGGCAGGCGCTGGAGACAGGAAGACAGGAAACACGTTTTATTCCGACGGAGCAGAACACATCAGATCGGACAACAAGGTATCGTCTCGAGGTGCTCTCTGTAAGCCTCTCTGAGGCCTGATCTTTTATACACTGGTTTATGAATGAGACCGTTCTTTATTACAATAAAGACATTGTGAAGTAGTGAAAGATGACATCCCCGGTACCCCCCCCCCCAGTTCCGGCTCATTCCAACATGTGGCTACAGTAGAGGTCCTCACCCCCCATGCAACAGGAGGGGGCTATCACGCAGCTGAGTGTTTCGCCGATTCCTTTGGAATGTGTGTGCCTGATTGAATCACAAGGGGTGGGGAGGCCATGATCAATAGTAGCTTCTTTGAAAAGGGTCGAGTGCATACAGTAGTGGGCAATAAACTGTATCCTCAGGCCAAGGGATGACCAGCGGTTCGTACAGACAATCGGGCTCGGAGGAGGGGGTCATCAAAGGAGAGGTATTCATGGAAGGAAAGGATCAGTGTGACCAGTGTGGATAATCGGAAGGAGGTGTTGGTCAGGCGCGGGGCGTGATTCCTAGAGACAGAGTCATGTGGAAGAGGAGGGTTCATGACTTACGCATGTGGATGCGGGGTCAGCCAAAGTGCATGGGGGAGGCTTGCAGGGTCAGGGAAGTGCGCTGGTGATCGATCGTGAACAGGGAGATTATGGTACCTAAAATGGCTGTCGTGTATGTTCATACGTGAGTCTCAGGAGTGGACAAGATGGCGCAGATGATGTTTAGTTCACGATCTGAAATTCCACAGTCCTCCCTTTTAACATGTCTCGCCAGTTTGTCAATTCGGATCTATCCCCATAAGACCACGTATTTCTATCTCATAGAGGGGACTCATGTGCTCAGTTCTGAAGTCCAAAGTCTTAGGGCACATATAGCTAGAAATGAGTGAACACAAAGGTGGCAGACATTGGATACCTAAGCAGCATCCACACAGTACCACAACTGGTATCAGTATAAATGTAAACAATCTCCATCCCCAGTCCTTCAAAGTGTCCCAAAACCAGCTTCCAAGCGACCATCCTTCTCGCTCTTGGTGAACCTCTGAGGATAGTCTGTGGAGGTGTTCAATTGCTTTGTAGACTGAAGGCGAGTTATCTGGCACGTAGGTGCAACAGCTGGAGCCGATGATGCGGCATGCTCCTCCACGGTCGGCCAGAATCACATCTAGGACAAGGCGGTTTTGGAGAGCCACCAGGCGGACTGCCTGAAGCTCAGCCGTGTTGTTAGCAAGGACGCCAGCCGTGATGTTAATGGTTGTTTCTATTGCCTGAGTTAGGTGTCGGATAGCGCGGCTGTTTGCCATTGGTCCCCACAGAGGAACAAGTCCCTTTGCTGCATCCAGGAACTGTGCTCCGGTGGAGTCGGCTTGTTCAATGTCTCCGGCGTGCTTTTGCCGGTGATGGTAGGCTGAGGCCACATACGTGGGAGGAAGAATGAAGGCGATATAGCACGTACCCCTCCAACCTCTCGGGAGCCAGGTGTAAGCTTTGGTACCACAAACAAAGTACATATTCGGAGAAGCAACAAAGGAAGGAGGATCAGCTGAGACCAATGTTCTGGTGATGCGGCAGGAACTGTGTCCCACCAGCTGCGTTCCCTGGCCTTCGAGACACACAAGTCCTGTGACATTGATGACAGACAGAGCCACGGTCAGGGTGGCAGCTGTTTGCTTCCGCAGGTGGGAGAAGGTGGGTCTGGCTGGATTGTGGAGTACTTGCACTTCGACTCTTTCTTTGGCAGGAATGTTCATAAGGAAGGCGGAACCTGAGACCGCAGGACAAATGGGGGCAGACGTTCTTCCTGTTTTGTTCAGCCAGAACCCATAGTAGAAGTGTGACACTGTCTGACCGGAAGCGGCATTGTCCTTGTTGCTCTCCTGCAAGAGGATCAACCAGGCGAGGCAGGAGCCATGAACTGAGAAAGGAGAAGGGATGAAAGGTATAGAGTGTTCAGTGGCATGCGGGAGCAACCCGCAGATCCAGCAGTTCGTGGCATTTGTAGCAAGGTTGTGCTGGTGCAGCAGTTGCACGAAGGAATTGTTCCAGAACTCCCTACGCCTCTCTCGGAGCTGAGGCGAAAGGGGGATCAAATGATGCTCTCTCATGGTGGTTGGCTGTACAGTGGCCAGCAATGTCTGGTGAGCAGGTGAGCTGTCCTCCAAGATCCAGAAGGAAGTCATGAGGAGGAGGCAGAAGAGGAAGACAATCAAGAAGGCGATTGTCTTTGATTTGTGCAAATTGTCAGTCTTTGGGTTCCTGTAGTGGGTATTTCCTGTTGCTTTCATTATCTTCTTATCTGGCGCTTCCATCATCTTCTGATCTGGCGCTTCCATCATCTTCATCTTCAAGGTGCTCGGTAGTGGGCAGAACCACAGACTTTGTTTAGCTTCTCTCCGGGTGACCCTTGGTTGTTTTAGGTCACCGTTCTGAGATTTTAACTTAGTCAGTGGCCTACTTAGCCGAAGCTCCCTCCTTTCGACGCAGGAAATACCCTTCCCGGGATGGCACAGTGGGATCAGAGAATTTTGCAAGTTCAAGTGCCTCTGTATCAGGATAGCAGTTCAGTGATGGTCGGTCTTTGTTCAGGAGCTCTTCTTGGGTGTCGACGTTTTCTGTCGTGGCCAGGGTCGAGGAGA
Source organism: Lissotriton helveticus (assembly GCF_964261635.1). Lineage (NCBI taxonomy): Eukaryota > Metazoa > Chordata > Amphibia > Caudata > Salamandridae > Lissotriton > Lissotriton helveticus. The sequence continues at coordinate 339,614,004 of NC_136073.1, forward strand.
CCTTCTTGCAGTGATGGCCGTGCAGCCAGTGCCTCTTTCCCTCCACTCGAAGAGCCGTTCGAGTGGTGATCAGTACTTGCCAGGGGCCCGTCCACCGGGGTTCCAGACTCTTAGCTCGTTGAAAGTTCCGGACTAGAACATAATCTCCCGGTTGGATATCGTGACCGGGGCCCCTGGAAGCATCGGGGATGGCCTGCTGCACCTGTTGATGAATGACAGACAACGTTTTAGTTAATTTGCACAAATAATCTGACAGCAGGACGTTGGGGACGTCGTGAATGGAGGTTGGTTTGGGGGCGGTCCAGAGGTTCATTGGTCGTCCAAACACCACCTCGTAGGGGGTCAAGTGGTGCTTAGTGGGAGTGGAGCGCATCGATAGCAATGCCAGTGGGAGGGCATCTGGCCACTTAAGCCCTGTGGTGGCCACTATTTTTGACAGTTTCAGCTTCAGTGTAGCATTGTGTCGCTCAACTAGGCCAGCGGATTGGGGGTGGAAGACCGCATGAAACCTTTGTTTTACCTCCAGCCCCTTCAGGATTAGTTGGATAACTTCAGCTATGAAGTGGGGGCCATTGTCGCTCCATAAAATTCGACAAAGGCCGTAGCGAGGGAAAAACTCTTTCAGTAGTACTTTGGCAGTAGTCATGGCTGTGTTATCACGGGTTGGATAGGCTTCCACCCATTTGCTGAAGGCGCATACAATGACTAGTACATACTTCAAGCCTTGGCATCTCTCCAGCTGGATGTAATCCATCTGAAGGACTTCAAAGGGGTGGTCGGGGGTCCCAAACCCTCCCCGGGGTACCACAGTTCCTTTCCCGGGGTTGTGTTGTAGGCAGATAAGGCACTGCTGGACCAGGCGTTTGGCTGAGTCAGAGATTTTGTTGTTGTGCCAGACTTTGGAAATGAGTTCAATCATGGGGGCAGAACCTATGTGTGCAGGGGAGTGTGCCATAGTCAGTATGGGGATCAAGTATGAGTCAGGCAGCAACCATTTGTTTGTGTCTTTTGTCCGCCAGCAACCTTCGTCGTCCTTCAAACCCACCCGTGCCCACTCAGTCAGTTCGTGAGGTGTGCTGGCCGACTGGATGTCCCTAATCGTTTCCCTAGCGTCAGTCCATTTTTCTGCTTGTGACCTGGTCACATACATGCGTGTCGTTGTCCTATTCTCAGCTGTGGTTCGGGCAGTGATGTCGGCCAGTGCGTTTCCCTGTCCAACTAAGTCCATCACCTTCTTGTGTGCCTGGCATTTGATCACTGCTAATCGTTCGGGGAGGAGAACTGCTTCAATCAGGGTGGAGACTAGATCTCCGTGGAGAATGGGTGTGCCATGGGACGTCAGGAATCCCCTTTCCCTCCATAAGAGCCCAAAATGATGAACCACCCCGAAGGCATACTGGCTGTCCGTGTAAATGTTCGCTGTGGTTCCTGCCGCTATGATACATGTTCGTGTGAGGGCAATTAGCTCGGCCGCCTGTGCGGATCGTTGTGTGATGCGGGCGGTTTCAACTACTGTTCGGGCTGTCTTCACCGCATAGGCAGCTGAAGTGGTGCCATCTGGGAGTTTGATACAAGAGCCGTCTACCCATAGTTCTCCATCAGGGTCTGTAAAGGCAGTGTCTCTAAGGTCAATTCTACTTCTGGTCTGTTCGTCCGTGAGGGTCACACAGTCGTGTATAGGGGGCACATCGGGGTCATTTTCAGGCAAGGGCAGCAGTGTGGCAGGATTCAAAGTCGTGCATCTCTTCAGAGTGATGTGGGGTGCAAGTAGAGTCAATTCGTACCCCGTCAGTCGTGCACTAGTCAGGTGTTGGGTCTTGGTCTGGTTCAAGAGGGTGTCAACTGCGTGGGGTACTAGCACCGTGAGAGAGTTTGAAAGTACAATTCCCTCACTCTGACGGATAGAGACAGCAGCTGCGGCTACTGCTCGAAGGCAGGCAGGTAAAGCTCTGGCGACTGGGTCGAGAGTGGCAGAGAAGTAGGCACAAGGGCGTTGTTTGGAGCCGATGGGCTGAGTTAGAACAGACAATGCGCATCCCTCCCTTTCGTGAGTGAAGAGAGAGAAGGGCTTGGAGTAATCTGGTGTTCCTAGGACGGGTGCCGAGCAAAGGGCATCTCGCAACTCCTTAAAGGACGCTTGGCATTCGGGGGTCCAAGGGAGTGGGAAGGGTACATCTTTGGCCAACAGGGAAAGTAGGGGCTTTATAATGAGACTGAAATTTGGTAACCATTGTCGGCAAAAAGAGGTAAGGCCCACCAATGAACGGACTTGCTTCTGTGTTTTTGGGATGGGGGTGTCTAGGATGGTTTGGATTCGGTCGGGTGTAAGTTTCCTCCCTTCTTTGGACAGGAGATGGCCTAGGTAGGTTACTTGAGGTTGGCAGAACTGCAGTTTCTTCTTGGAGACTTTGTGGCCATTCTCCGCAAGAAAGTGCAAGAGTTGGATAGTGGCCGTGATTGCAAGAGGAGTGGTGTCGGCCGCCAAAAGGATATCATCGACATATTGGATCAACACCACTCCATCTGGTAGCTGGACGGCGTCCAGCTGTCTTTTGAGGGCCTGGCTGTAAATGCTGGGACTTTCAGTGTAGCCCTGAGGAGCTCTACAAAATCGGTACGAACAGTTTTTTAATGTGAAGCCGAAGAGATAACGGCTGTCTGGATGGATGGGGATAGAGAAAAATGCATTCTTGAGATCGATAACGGTGAAGGTGGTGGCAGTGGACGGGATGAGGGTCAGAATGGTGGTGATGTCTGAGACTACGGGGTACTGTGGTACCACCACTTTGTTGACTTCTCGCAGATCGATGATGAAGCGGTACGCTTTCTCATCTCCCTCACCTTGCTTCTTAACAATGGGTAGGAAAGGGCTGTTGCAAACATTACTAACCACCTCCTCTACCACTCCTGCATCTACCAGGGACTGAATAATCGCTACCAATGCCTTCTCGCCTTCGGGCGATATCCGGTATTGTGGGAGTTTCGGGAGCATTGCGTCTGGTTGAACAGTTATGTGCACAGGGTCGATCATCATTCGTCCTACATCCGAATCGTTTCTGGCCCATAGATACAGGGGTAGGGTGTCGAGCAAGGTTAGATCAGCATCAGTGATAGAGTACATATGTCGTGCTGGGCAGGATCTGGACATGCTCGGGTTGTCGTACAGGATGACTCGGACTCCATCTGGGGAACATCTAATAGTAGCTCGGAAATGTTTTAGCAAGTCAATACCCATAATGGCGTCAGGGGAGTTGGAGGAGAGCAGAAATGTTGTGTCCGTGGGGTTGTTTCCTAGGTCAAAGGAGATAGGTACAGACAGGGGATTGGTGGAGGGCGTTCCATCGAAACCTATCGATGTAATGTGTGAGCCAGACAAGGGTGCCCTTGGAATCAGTCGCTTTGATAATACACTACGTGTCGCTCCAGTGTCTACCAAGAATGGAGACTTTGTACCCAGGACCTTAGCGGTGACGTAAGGACCTTGCTGGTCAACACAGAGCTCGACTGGATCCCTCCCTCGCCTTTGGCAGTCCTATGCAAAGTCGTGAGCATTGTCGCAGCCGGACTGTTGGCACTGATTCTGTCGGGGGCGGTCAAATGTGTTCGGTCTGTCAGGTTGGTTGCTGTTGGTGTCGTGGGTGTGCCCTCGTCCCTGCCCTCTAGTCCTGGGGCCATTTGTCATGTCCCTTGTCTCGTTATTCTTAAGCATTTCTCGGAGGACCGGGCATTGAGATTTCCAGTGGCCAAATCCTTTGCAAAACGCACACTGGTTCTCATCGAGGTCTGTTCGTGGAGCGCCAGGTGTGGGTGTGCGGTCTCTAGGGCGTGAATTCCTAGGGGCATTCGACTGGTAGTTTCCCCTATACTGTTCCCTTCCTCGAGTCACTCCCTGTAATTGGGCAATCATCACTCGTTCTTTTAAGTCCTTTTTCTTTTTCTCTGTTGCCCTCTCGTTCTCGTTCTTTTGGTGTTCGTAATACTGAGCCATCTGAAGGATAGCTGCAGGTTTTGAGGCCCCCCAACTACTCTCGCTTGTCTGTAACTTCTGGGAGACCTCTTGTAATAGCCCCTTTACGTAGTTTTGCACGAATAGGTGTTGTCCGGTTGCGGTGGTCATGTCTTGGCCACTGTAGTCGGAGAACACTGTCTCAAATCGGGAGAAATATTCTGATACATCTTCCTGGGGTTTCTGACGGCAAGCCGTGACTATCGACCAGTCTACCTTTCTCTCTGGGATCAATGTCTTTAACTTCTGCACTATTTTGCCCGGGAGTTCCAGTATGTCTTTTACAGGTTTCCTACCGGGCTCTCGCTGCCTATCTAGTTCACCGAGTTGATTCCAGGTATGTCCAAACAGATCTGTGTGGTTGGCCTTCTGGATTTGCTTCCACACGTCAGCCGGCAGACATAACCCAAAAAACAAATCAATGTCCGCTAGAGTCATTATGGTTGAGCCCAAGGCTGTACTTAGTTCGGTATAAAAGGCTGTCGGGTTCTTTCTTAAATCGGGCAGGGTTTGCCTAAAGGTTAAAATATCTTGTCGATCCCATGGTTGATAAACCCAGTTGTACACAACCCTCCCTTTTGCATCTGCGTGGTTAATATCGTCGTTTGTTCCCTGACCTCTTGGGGGAACCCAGTAGGGGGCGGCTTCTCTGATAGGCATCATAGCGTTGGCTACTTCTAATGGGGGCTCATCCGGGACTGAGACAGTAAGCTTAACCTCTGATTTCTGTTCAGTGATGTGGCGGAAGACCTCAAGCGTTTGCATGAAGAGGTCCGTCACGTCATGCTCAGTCCCATCTCCAACATCGATCTTTCTATATAGAGTCGTCAGCTTAGCAGGACCCTTAGTTTGATACCTATCCTCATATGCGTTCAGGGTGTGGAAGCTGAACCGTAAAATGAAATGCCGTTTGTGGCTGCCGGCATGTGAATTGCACATATCCATCGCATATTCTTCGCTCTCTTTCTGTTCTACCAGTGTCTTTGCTATCTTATCAATCCCATCCCGTTCGTCTTTGCTCAACCTATTTGGTCTGGCCGTTAGTTGTTTGCTAGTCTCAAGTTCATTTGACGTTGTTACCGATGTGGCTGGTGCGAAGGCCGTAAGGGCCGGGGCACTAGCGCTAGGGTCACCCTCGCCCGTGCTCAGGACTGGTAGGTGTTGTGCCAGTGGCTGGCAGGGGGCATAAGGAGGGGGCATGTAGATGATCGGAGGACCTAGCAGTAACTCGTCATTTGCCCGTTGTTTGGAGGGAATCTCTGGGTAGAGCGTAGAGGGGGTCCTAACAGGGCATTGGCCTGTCGACCCTGATTCTTGCAATTGTCTAACTTCCTCTCTCCTTTTTATCTCTTCATCTAGTTCCTTCGCTGCCAGGTGGGCTGCCTTTCGCAATTCTTTCCCTATTTTTGTTTCTTCTCTTTTCCTTCGTTGCTCTGCTTCTTTGCGCCACATGCCGATACTATCGAGCATAGTGGGTGTTGCCTTATTTATTCTAACAGCTGCTTCTAGCGCTTTTATTTTATGATCATCAAAAGAACCTATCAGTGGCCACTGATTTTTGAGGTCCCTTTTCGTATATTTATGCCATGGTTTACTGTAAGCTATGGCGACTAGTCCTTGTTTAGTGAACATGTCCTTATTAGGGGTGCCTTCCAATGGAGCTGGATGGTTCATCTCTAATAAGCGGTCCGGGTTGATCCAACTACTGACCAATGGGGAGAAGATAGGCATGACGGGTTACAACGGGGACAAAAGTCTGCACTACCTATCCTTCACTACTTCGTGAAGACTAGACAGAATATTTTTATTCTGCAGTATTCGCAAATAGGGAATACCCAAAGAGAGAACCAATATCGAACAATTAATGTTCGTTCAATCAAACAATCAATGGCGAGAAAGAAATAGGCATGACGGGTTACAACGGGGGCAAAAGCCTGCACTACCTATTCTTCACTATCTGCAAAGGAGGACAGAATACTTTTTACCCTTCCCCGTTTGTAGACAGAGAATTCTCGAGAAAAAACAATTCTCGAACAAACAATGTTCGGGCAAACAATCAATCAGTGGGGGGGAAAAGATAGGCACGACGGATTACAACGGGGGCAAAAGCCTGCGTTACCTACCCTTCGCTGCATGCAAAGGAAGAGAGAATACTTTTATCCCTCTCAGTTTGCAGACAGAGAATCTCCAAGAGAACCAACAATTCGGAGAGTAATACTAGTATTTTCAATCAAACAATCAAATATTTCTTAGTTTGTCGTGTTACACGACCTTACCCGGACCGCATGGACAGTTTCTTGTCTTCCGCTTCCAGCGCCCGATCGTCCTCTACTCTCTGCTGCTACCGTGGCACTCCTGATGGTTCCCAGTCAGGACCGAAGATCACTCGGGGAGAGGTCTGCTCGGAACCAGTGAAGTTCAGATGATCGGCTGTCAGACGAGGGTCTATTGGACAGGAGCTCTTCCGATCGTTGCAGTCGTTCACTCTGTCGTTGGGACCTCTCCCACCGGATCCACGTGTCGCTGATGGGCCCCACACGTTGGGACGCCAATTGTTGAAGGTCAGCAAAAATGGTCAGGCGATTTAGTCGATGTTTCTTAAGTAATTTTGCCCGGCGTTAAACGCCTCTAATACCTTATGAAGATTTATCAAAATAAAGAGGCAGGCGCTGGAGACAGGAAGACAGGAAACACGTTTTATTCCGACGGAGCAGAACACATCAGATCGGACAACAAGGTATCGTCTCGAGGTGCTCTCTGTAAGCCTCTCTGAGGCCTGATCTTTTATACACTGGTTTATGAATGAGACCGTTCTTTATTACAATAAAGACATTGTGAAGTAGTGAAAGATGACATCCCCGGTACCCCCCCCCCCCAGTTCCGGCTCATTCCAACATGTGGCTACAGTAGAGGTCCTCACCCCCCATGCAACAGGAGGGGGCTATCACGCAGCTGAGTGTTTCGCCGATTCCTTTGGAATGTGTGTGCCTGATCGAATCACAAGGGGTGGGGAGGCCATGATCAATAGTAGCTTCTTTGAAAAGGGTCGAGTGCATACAGTAGTGGGCAATAAACTGTATCCTCAGGCCAAGGGATGACCAGCGGTTCGTACAGACAATCGGGCTCGGAGGAAGGGGTCATCAAAGGAGAGGTATTCATGGAAGGAAAGGATCAGTGTGACCAGTGTGGATAATCGGAAGGAGGTGTTGGTCAGGCGTGGGGCGTGATTCCTAGAGACAGAGTCATGTGGAAGAGGAGGGTTCATGACTTACGCATGTGGATGCGGGGTCAGCCAAAGTGCATGGGGGAGGCTTGCAGGGTCAGGGAAGTGCGCTGGTGATCGATCGTGAACAGGGAGATTATGGTACCTAAAATGGCTGTCGTGTATGTTCATACGTGAGTCTGAGGAGTGGACAAGATGGCGCAGATGATGTTTAGTTCACGATCTAAAATTCCACACGTGGGGATACGCCACTTAGCATAAATCTGCCCCTGTACATTTAAGTATGAGCAGGGGACACAGAGTCGGTGAGGCTTAGCCAAGGTTAAGAAGAGATGAGTCCTGTTCACTGAAAAGTTGGACATAGGCCTCACCTCCTCAGCATCGCTGGACATGGCTAAATAATAGCTGCAAAATGTTACTCTTGTTAAACAATTTTACTATTATAATCTCTGAGATTTGTCTCTTACTCTGCAACATTTCATTGTTGTTCTCTTTCTTTAAAGATAACGACAGCATCAACCATGAGTGACAATCAGCAATCAGTTGATCTCGACCTCATCATTGAACTTGTAATTGAAACGTCAGTGGAAGTAGATCCCTTGGATGATTTAAATCCTGAGGATGATGAAGAACATGATGAGGATGCCGATTTGTCAGAATTGTATGACATAGGGTGGGAAGCTGACTTGCTTGAGCCTATGGAACTATAAACATTTATTTTAAAAATTTACAATAAATGAAAAATAAAAATGTAAACCGTTTCATTTAAAATTAAACACACCTTCAAAAACAGGTTATGTGTAGTGTCTTCAATAAAATATTAAAATATGCTCATAAAATTAGATCAGATTCACATATAAAACAGGACAGGTAAAATGAATAAGAATTCCATTTCTTTTCTGATATTTGTGTATTCTAAATTTGCCGAAGCACTAAAAAATATTCTATGTAAAAATGTCATGTAGTGTGTTTAGTTTTTGATGACTGTTATTGATTTACTGTTTGGTAATAGTGGTTAATAACATTTTTTATTATATTTTACCACAGATTCAACTGCAGATCATTTCAAATTTTGAGAATGCCAACTAAGGATAGAATGAGAAAGGCTACAAAACGTCAAAGACAGCAGGTCCATCATTTACTGCAGCAGTCCTCTACAATAAAAAATCGTCAAGTCACCAAGAAAGCACCGGGTAAGACCACGAAAACATTCATAAGAAACATTTCTAGAAAAAAAAGTAGTACTACAGAAAATGTTTTTGTCCAGAAAAAGAGAAGCAATTTAAACGGAAAGGAAAGGCCAGTCAAAAATGTTACTGCTAGAGCAAGAGATAACTCTGTGCATGATAGTAGAAGGAAACAACAGTTTCGGGACATTCGTAAACGAATGTTCCGCAACAGGATAATTGGCAATTTGTTAAAAAATATTAAGAAAGGTCAACAGAAAGTTGTTTTTTATAAGAGAAAAAAAAAGTTGAGAAAGTTATTGATCAGGCATTTGAAATTAAACGAAAGTTATTTATTTTGATAATCAATAGAATTAGAAAGCTAAACAAGGCAATTTATGATTTCAAAAGAAATAGTAGATGGAAGAGAACAGTTAATCGTAGTAATTTTTGTGAAGTTTTTTCCGGAGAATGGATGCATAGTTCAAGTTGTGAGGCATTTTTCAATGAGGAGAGTTATTTCCAGGATAATGATTTGGTGCATGCAGTTGACACCAGCGGTCGAGCTTATGAGGTGAAAGATGGTTGTCCAGTTGAAAAAGAAAAACTTGTGACAACAGAGGCAGAAGAGATGTTAGGTAATGAGGTTTTAGGAAGACGTCCTAAGGGACCTGTGTACACCTGGAAGTGTAGTAGTATTTGCAGTGTGCGACAGGATTCCATCAATTTGCTTTGTGATTTTGTACGGACATTTAATAAGAAAAGTTTGAAGCAGAAAATGAAGTTGTTGCAAGAATTAGATCCTTGCAGAGTGAGAGAAGTGACAGGTTTGCATGGTCATTCACTGGCTTGTCTTTCCAGGAGAGTATGCCAGAGTGTTTTTCATCATTTCAGGATGCTAGCAGTGCATCATAATAAAGTGAGGAAATTAGTTAGAATGTTGTATTATGCTAAGAGTCCAGCAGTTATGCTTAAACAATTATGCGCTGCTCTTTTGCATGGTTCTGAAATAGATGTGAAGAATATGTGTGAAGAAATTGAGTTTTGTTACTTTGGAAGTAAAGAGGAGAATGTTGAAATTGACCCAGAAGAAGAGGGTAATGTGGAAGATAGTGTACAGGTTTCCAGTACAGATAATTTTCAGAAGGAAATTGCCACGTTTCAGGTGAAATCAAGTGAGAGGCCTAATTTCACTTGTGTGTGTTGTCGACACACTTATTATAAGAATCAGACTAAGTTAGTGGATTTATATGCAAAAAGTGAAAGGGAAAATAATAGTGAATGGAAGGATTTCGCAACATACTTGATGGTAGAAAATTGTTTTGATTTGGGATCGGATCAACGTGTGTGTACTTATTGTTGTAATAAATTAAATCAAAACCAGATGCCTGCTAGAGCGGTTCATAATAATCTGGAATTGGTTGAGATTCCTTCTGAATTGAAGGATTTAAATACTTATGAATCTATTTTGATTCAAAGTATCCATCCCTTTCAGGCTATTGTAAGAATGGAGCCAAAGACAGGGAAATTGCCTCCATCAGATTTACAGAGAGGATTAAAGGGAAGAGTTGTTTATTTGCCTCTAGATTTGAAGAAAAACCTTAACACAATTGGAGTAGAAAAAGTGAAAGAGGAACCTCTGGTTATCTTAGTTAATGGGGTTCCGACAAAGAATAAGAAAATATGGCAAGATTTAGTAGATGTTAGGAAAGTGAAAAAGGCAACATTGTATTTGAAAAAAAAAAATAAGTACTATAAGAATGTATATGTTGCGGAAGAGGAAGTAAGTGAGGAAGAGGATAGCGATTTGTGTGCTGGTCAAATTGAGAAAGTAGAACCCTCTAAAAGTGAAGAAATATATGAACATTATAGTGTTCATCCTTTGCATTCCAAGGAAGTCATGGGGAATGCTATTGAGTTGTTTCAAATGAAACAAGCCAAAGGGAGTCCCATTAGTGTCTGGGAGGAAAGTTTGGAAGCTCGGTGTTTCCCACAGCTATTTCCAACAGGTCAAGGAGGAAGATATGATGAGCGACCTCATCAAATTCCTGCTTCTGAATACCGGACTTTACGATTGTATGCAGAAGATGCTAGGTTTTGACAATGCATTCCCTATTTGTTTCATCTCCTGTTTGAAAGCGATCTGTCTGGACTGTCATATGCAGTGAACCACATCTTGAAAAGTGGTATACAGATGCAAAACATCTCGGCAAGTGACTTTATGGATACAGTCAATGTCCAAGACAGTATTTTGGATTGTCACCTGATTAATCTCATGGCGTGTCAGTGTGGTACTAATGAGTACTGGTACCGTCGTCATGGTGATTTAAAATGTATGCTGAGGAACTTAGGAACTCCCACATGGTTCCTCACTCTGAGCTGTGCCGAGTATGGCTGGGAAGACTTACTTGAATTTCTATGAGAGGCAAATGGAAACATCGAAAACATCGAATTCAAGACACCCGGAGAACTGTGCTCTTTGGATCCAGTGAATGTATGCAGGTACTTTAATCATAGATTTGAAGCTATGATGTCTTTCATCATGAATAAGAAGAATCCACCTCTTGGAGAGGTGTTGGATTTCTTCTGGAGAAAGGAGTACCAAGCAAGAGGTGCTCCTCATATACATATGCTGCTGTGGATCAAGGATGCACCTAAATTTGGAACAGATCCAGAAGACTTAGTGATGAGTTTCATAGAACAGTATTCTACATGTGCTGTTCCAAACGCAAAGGAGGACAAAAGCCTAAGAGAACAAGTTCTACGCTTCCAAAGCCATCGTTGCGGAAAGTACTGTCGCCGTAAATTCAGAAACAAGGACAAGTTCTACACCAAATGTCGATTCGCCTTTCCACGACCGGTGATTTCTAAAGGAAGAGTGAACAGTTTGATGTCTTCGCTGCGACATAATGTGATGAAGAAATCACCTAAAAACACATACAATTTGAAGAGGAACGAATAGTCCAAGTACATCAACGACTACAACCCAGTGATTTTGTCCATGTGGAATGCTAACATGGATATACAGTTTGTGGCTGATAACTGTATGGCTGTGGCTCGGTATGTTACATCTTACATCACCAAAAAAGAAAAGACAGAATTGAAGGATATGTGGGAGGACATTTCCCATGAAAAGATCCTCAGTAAGAAGTTGTACAGTTTCAGTCTGAAGATGTTGTCGCATCGAGAAATAGGAGCTTACGAATGTTCTGACCGGTTGTCTTCAGCAAGTCTCTATGCCAAATCTAGGAGTATCGTTTGGGCGAGTCTTGGTCTTGCTGCAACGCGTAATCGAGTTCTGAAACCTGTGCGGGAAATTGAGCATTTGGCGGAAAAGGAGCCAAACAGTACTGACATTTTGAAGACCAACATGTTGGATACATATTATCCAAATCGAACCAGTCACCTCGAGAATGTTTGTCTGTATGAGGTTCTACAAAATTACATATTCAAGAGGAACATCAAAGAAGATATTGATAAAGGAGTGTATGCTGTAATTGGAAGTGAGGGATGTCTGGTCAAGCAAAGAAAATGCCACTTGGTAAACCATCGAAAATTAAGTGGCGAATCTCCTGAAAAAAAGGAGTTTTTCTATTTAGCACTTTTGCAACTTTTCAAGCCTTGGCGTGCAGAAGAGGAACTGCTTGGAGATTTCCTCTGTTACGAAGACTCTTTCACTGCCGCCAAGGAGACCATAGAATGTCCTGCTTTTCCCAAATATGTAGAAATGTTGAATGCGGAAATCGAGCAGGAAGCAACGATTGCAGCCGAGATTGCCAGAGACAGTTCTTAGGACAGTCAGAGTTCTGTTTCATTGAGTCAGGATCCACTAGGAGGACCTGTTATCGAAAATGAAGCTGCCACTGCCATGAATGAAGTGGAAAGAGCCATGGCACATGCTCAGGAGGATGCGGTTAACTTAGAAGACTTGGAAAGACAACTCAACGTTGAGCAGAGGAAAATATATGACGAAGTTACCAAGCAAATTGATCATGGATTAAGTCATGAGAAGAAAGAGTGCTCATGTACGTCGTTGAAGCCTGTCCGACTGTACGTGAGTGGAGAAGCGGGAACTGGAAAGAGTTTCCTCATTAAAGCAATTTCATGTTATTTGAAGGAAAGGACTGAGTCATCGCTGTCTTGTGTTGTCACCGCTCCAACTGGACTGGCAGCACATAACATTAAAGGTATTACTTTGCATCGTCTACTGATGCTGCCAGTGGAGCATGATAACAAATTACAATACCACAAGTTATCTGGAGATGCTTGTAGTAAAGTTTCAAGAGTCTTGAGGAAAATGAAACTTCTTATCATTGACGAAGTAAGCATGGTTTCCAATGTCATGCTTGCCTTTGTGCATTTGAGAATGCAAGAAGTTCTTAAAACAGAGTATGATGTGTTATTTGGTGGCAAACACATCATTGTTTTCGGAGATCTTCTGCAGCTGACACCAGTGAAAGGACAACCTGTGTTCAAAATGCTCACGCATGAAGATACCAGGAAGTGCCTAGGGAGCATTGGCAACGTCAATATATGGTTAAACTTCAATTATGCTGAACTGCATGAAAATATGCGTCAGGCGAAGGATGAAGTTTACAAGAATATTCTACAAGATGTTAGAATTGGAAAAGTGACCGAGCATGGGAAAGAAGCTTTACATGCATGATTACTGTCAAATTTATATCCAGAACAAGACGTTGTGCCTGAGAATATTTTTCAGAAAATTACTGAGAAGAAATCTGGAATATGTTTGATGCCAACTCTTGCAGAATGTGCCATCTTCAACAACAAAATGTTGCATTTAGAAAACCAAGAGATTGTGAAACTGGAAGCTATTGACAGAGTAGAGCATATGGGATCAACAATTATTTTGTCTGAGAATTTGGAAACAAAATTGGATTCATTAGAGAAGACTATATCTAAAACTGCAGGTTTTGAAAAGACTCTGAATGTGTGCTTAAATTGCCGTATAATATTAAGAAGGAATTTACATGTTGAAAGAGGTCTGGTAAATGGATCAATGGGTAATGTTGTTGATTTTGTGAAATACAGAAATAGAGATGGAATTGAATTTTTAAAAATTAAATTTGATGGCATTGAGGAAGTACAGCTAATTGGTCGTTGCTCGGCTAGATTTTTGCTTGTAAAAGACTTATATGTTCGCCGTAAGCAGTTTCCTGTTTGCTTGGCATATGCGGTGACAATCCATAAATCACAAGGTTTAAGTGTAGACAGTGCATTGGTGAATATTGGCAGTTCTGTGTTCAAGGAGGGTATGGCATATGTGGCATTGTCACGAGTTAGAACTTTATCGAGATTGTACTTGATTGAGTGTGATGTCACAAACATTTGTGCGGATCTAGATTGTGTTAAGGAATACAATAGGTTAAGAAGAGAGTATGCGCCACATTTGCCTCAATATCCTTTGTTTGAGAAACGTGTGGTAAGCCGGAAACGAAGAAATGTGACCAATACTAGGGAGGTTGTAGCAAAAAGACGAAAAGTTGATGAACCTGAAATTATAAGCAGAAAGAAAAAGGATTCTGTTGAAGATGTTGTTGGTTTTCAATTTGAAAACAGTTCTGGTGTCAACTGCTATGCTAATGTAGTGGTTAATGTTTTGTTTTCTCTAGAAAATGTAAAAGAAGAGATAGTGGTCAATTCGGATCACAGATTTTGCAGTTTGTTAAATTCTGTGTTAGAGAAATGTAGCACTGATAGAACAAAAATAGAAAGTGTGTCTGAAATTCGAAATCTGTTAGACAGATGTTCAGGTCAAACACAATTCTCTCAAAATATTCAGCAAGATTGTCAGGAGTTTTTAATGTATATGCTTGATGTATTGCATGCTGAAGGTGTAGATGTAGATCACCTGTTTGGGCTTTCTTATCAATGGCAGCATGACTGCGAGAACTGTAGGGTATCAAGTACTACTAGTGTAGACTCAGAAAGATTTATATATTTAACTTTGCCAGACAGTAAATCAGTGTCCTTTAATAAGCTAGTAAAAGCAGCTGATCACAACATGGAGTGTAGCCAATGTAAATCTGAAATGATGTCAACATTATTTATACGAACATATGGCCAGTATGTCATTTTAATGTTCCAACGATGTAGGCCTGATGGAACAAAATTGACAACTTTAATTAAAAATGTTGTGGCTTCACAGTTGTCAATATCAGGAAGAACTTTTGTAACTGCAGCAATTATATATCATGACGGTCCTTCAATAACATCAGGACATTACACAGCTTACTTAAATTCTAGAAACGGCTGGTCATTCTGCAACGATTCTGTTTTAACTTTCAAAAATAAAAATTGCCGTATGACCTTAAAAATTCTTACCTGGTGTTTTTAAAACCAAAATTTTAGGGAAAGAATCTCGGGATGTGCTCTGAGGAATTTCAAGAGGTTCTAATGGCTCCTACACGATTTGGCCTTGAGGATAAGTGTAGTACAGAGACATAAGTTATTTTTGAGTATTAAATAGTTCCTGGAAAAAAAGAAGATTTTCTTACAGAAAGTGGTGGGCACAGATTAGTTGAGGGACAACAGAGTATTTCCCAAAGCAAACGGTCTTCTTACCATAACACTTGATGTCATGGAAAAATAACTGCACTTTGAATGAGTTCAGAAAAACTGTTTCTTTTTTATAAGCTAATTCAAGCTGCGAATCAAAACATGGAGTAGAGGGAATGTAAGTCTGCAATGCTGTCTAGATTATTGGTCCAAACTTTTGATTATAATGTCATTTTAAAAATCCAAGTATATAAACCTGATGAAAGTAAGTCTTCAACTTTAATTACAAATGTTGTGGCTACACAGTCGTTGATTTTAAGAAGAACATTTGTAACTGCAGCTATTATATGGCATGATGGACATTTGACAAGATCCGCTTATTACACAGCTTATATAAAATGTAAAAAAATTTGCTGTTTCGGAAATTATTGCCATTTGACTACGATATAATGTTGCCTTTTTACTTAAAAATATTCTTACTTTCTGTTTTCAGAAAAGAGAATTTAGGGTAGGTAACTGGCGTATAATGATTCTAGGGGTTGATATAATTTTATCTACTGTTTTATATTGCTTTGTGATTAAAAGTGATGTAGAGAATTAAATAATTGTAGTAGTCATAGAGGTAGTGTAAGTCTGCTTCATAGTAAGCAGTATCAGTGTCATAGGAAATGTAGAACATGACTGAGCAAGAAGGGTAAGATATTACTAGTCTAGGATTGTGAAAGTGATCTTGAACGTTTTCTTTCTGAAAGTTGCGGAAATAGAAAATGACGGGATTTGCTTACAAGAATTCCAAGAGTTATAAATGGCTCTTACATGATTTGGCCTTGTGGAAACGTGTGGTAGAGAGCGAGAAGTCATTTATTGTATGTAACATATTTCTCAAAACGATGGAGGTTTTCTTTCAGAAAGTGGCGGGCTGAAAATAAAAACAGCACAACCGAGTGTAAGCTGTTCATAGGACATCCTTCGACGTCATGGAAAGTAAGTTACTTTTGAGGAGTTCTGATTTCTGATTGGTTATGTTATATGGGTTTTTTAAACACAATCATTTTGATTGTGTTTTTTTTCCCCCGCTGTTATATGATGAATACCTTCAACTCACTGTTTTAGTGAAATTTGATACATTCTGAGAACAGCAAAAATAAACCATTTAACATGTATAATTAATTCTGTACTGTTTGTATTTATGATGTACATTTAGAACTGTGTAGGAGGCATGGAGAAGGTGAGGCTTCTGTAAGTGTCAAAGTTGTTGCATACAGTGCTCACATTTTACGTAGTCTTTCATATGATAGACTACATTTCCACAATGAGATACCTAAGCAAAGGAAACACAGGTGATGTGATTGTGGAATGAGAAAAAAAATTGCACGTTTTTCTATTATATTACCTGTGTTTCCTAACATTACACATCACATTGTGTAGATGAGGTTTAGGCCTGTTCCAGGAGACAGAGGAGGTCTGACATTTGTTCAAGAGTGCAGTGGGCATGACTCACTTCGTTGGTAGGCCTGCACATGTATTATCTCCTCTCTACTATTCAACAACTCTAAATTTCATCTGCAACCCTGAGTAGGCCTCACCTCAAACAAACCTCTGGATAGGACACACCTTATTGGCATCCTGAAACAATCATTTAAAATGTTAGGGACAGCTTTATGATGGCTGTGCACCTCTTTTGCGCTGCCATTGCGTCACTTTTGTGAGACAACAGCAGTGCAAAAGATGCACCATGTTCCAAGATAGGCCTCACTTCATCTGCATCAAGATACTGTTAGGTTAAAATGTATATCTTTAGGGGGCCTGGAGAAGCAGAAGCTTCTATAAGTGTCAAAGTTGTTGAAAAACTGTTTGTCCTTCAATCTTTTCCCTTGTCTTTTCTAATTTTTAAATACATGTTTTAATATTTTTCAAATGTTTGTTCTCTCTTTCACAGATTGAAAGTATAAAAATAACAAGTGACTAAGTTAACGACAATTATAAGGTAAATGTTTTGTACTCTTTTCATTACATTTCTATCACAATTAACTACTATTAGTTCCACTGCTTCATTTCTTTAACCCTCACTTTCCTGCCTTTGCTACTTCCCTCATTCCTTTCTCTATTACTTACTTACTCTACTCCTTCCACTCCTTTTCTCAGTCCCTCTCTTCTCATAGTTCCTCACTCTTGTTCACTCACTCCGTCTCTATTACTCTTAGTGTCTTTGACTGATCACTCTTTCACTACTTGTTCATTATGCTTTCTCTGTGTAGTTGAAGCACAGTAAGGGGCATATTATGTACACAGCCAATAAAATTATTGCTGTTTTTATCGGCAGAAAACTGCTGCAAAAGCGGTTTTAGCGGCAGTTTTCTGCCGCAAAAGCGGCTTTAGCGACACATTTCTGCCGATAAAAGCTGCAAAACTTTTATCGCCTACGTTGATAATATGCCCCTATGTTATTTACATTTCTTTGCTGTTTCAATTATTCTTTTTCTGTTACTTCTTCTTTTCTGGTTTCTGTTTTTTCTCTCTGTTATTCCACATGTTTTAATCTTATTTTGAACATTCACTCACATTCTCTAACAAACTCTTCTTTGTTATTCTTCTACTCTCCTTTTTTTCTTTCACTTCCTTATCTATTTTGTTTTTCAGAATTATATCCTCTTCCCTCTTTTCTTCGGTAAATAAATCTATTAAACAGTATCTCTGGTTTAGTCCCTATAGCTGTCTTTCTTTTAACATTACTTTCTGTTTACTTCCCTTATACTTACTCTTCTTTTTTTTAAAAACATTTTTTGGGTTCGCTCCCGGTTCGCGTACCGGCGAGCGGACCGGGAAGCGAACCAAAAGAAATAGAGCTTGCAGAGTGCTAAACATTCTAGCAATTTTTTTATAAAGGGGAGGTAGTTCTGAAAAGAACTTTTTTTTTCAAATGTTTTTGTTGTTTTATATATATTTTTTTTTTCTGAACATTTTTTGTTTTTTTTGTATTTTTTGAACAGTTTTATGTTTTTTTGTTTTTTTTGGAGGGGAAACAACAAAAAACAGGCATTGGAAAGGGCTCAACAGGAGCAAATTTTTTTTTTTTTTTCTGGGGCGTTTAGAGCACTTGTGGTTTTCAAATGCTCTGTTTATTAAGTTAATGCTCATATTGCCACATGAGAGTAATGTACCGCAATATAAACAGACCATCTTTATGTGGACAAAGTTTTCCTGAATGTTTGGCACTGTTTCCCGTGCCTCTGGCCCCGACAGAGATATCTGTGTTGATGTCCTGGCCACAGGAGTTGGTGGGTTATCCTGAAGGTCACGCATCTCTGCCCGGCTGTAATTTAGTGGATGCCACCTCATCATGTGACGGTGCATAGTATAGTTGCCGTAACTATACTTCTTTTCTGTGCCTCTAGATAAGTCCTCTTTACATATCAGGCACGTGACATATCGAGCATTAACTTTTTTCTGTCCTTCAGGAAAAGAAAAAAACTGCCAAATGAAACTACTTTTATGATGAGATACCCGGGGCTCCTCTTGTAAAAACTGTGTTCCCTGTATCTCCTCTTCCTCTTCTTCATCCTCTTCCTCCTCTGTGTTGGTAATGAACTGTGGAGGTGGTCCTCTCTTCCTATGAGGAGGTGGTGGTGGTGGTGGGGGTGCACCAGCTGAAGCTACTAATGAAGCCATTGCTCAGTGATCACAAAGGGTCTTCCTCTCACAAAGATGAAAGTCAGAGTGAGGAAAGAAGGAGGGGTTTTCATCATTTGGGAAAAAAATATTTCTAAACCAATGAAAAGTGTTATTTTTAGGTCACCTGACCTAGCCTTACATCATTAGGAAACCAAAAGTGAAATGAACCAATGAAAAGTTTTATTAACAAGTCACTTGACCTGTTACGCTTATGTTACGTGCTGCGAAACGCGCCCCGGATCGCTTCCGGGGAGCTGCGCTTCGCGCCTCGGTTCGCGCTCCGGAGCACTTCCGGGTGCGCTAACGCGGCGCGTCATAAGACGCATTACGCGGCAATGCGATACGTCGCGCTTTCGCGACGCGCCCCGGATCGCTTCCGGGGAGCTGCGCTTCGCGTCTCAGTTCGCGTACCGGAGCACTTCCGGGTGCGCTAACGCGGCGCGTCATAAGACGCATTACGCGACAACGTGATACGTCGCGCTTCCGCGACGCGTCACGATGTTGATTTCTAACGAGACAGTTGCGCAAACGGAACGTTTACTGGTTCGCGGACTGGGTCGCGGCACCAAATTGAGCTAACGGGAAGCTTCCCGGTTCGCGAACCGGGAGCGAACAAAAAAAAATAATAATAAAAAAAATTATTAATAAACATATAAAATATATTTTTTGATTTAAAGAAGAATACATTTTACAGCTATAGATATTAGCTTTTAAAAAACTAATGAAATTCACTGAAAAAACCATAAGTTATAGACCATATATAGTTAGGAATTAGCATTTACAAAACCTTGAAAATTCACTGAAAAAACCATAGGTTATAGACCATATATAGTTAGGAATTAGCATTTAAGAAACCTTTTTTTTACTCACACAAAACCATTGAAATTCCATATATAGTTAGTTGCACTAACTATATATCGCGCACCCGCAATCCACTGCTGATGATGTCACATATTACATCATTCATGACATGGTCAGTGACATCACTGATGACATCACTGATGACATCTCAAATGACATCACTGATGACATCACTGATGACATCATCCATTGACTGTGTGTTTCTGTAAAGTTTAAATATGTTTTACATATTGAAAAATGAGTAGATGTAGAAGTGCCTAAATAAAAGATTTAGTAGGTGCGTGACTGACTTTATGAATGAGTAAGTGATTAAATGTGTCTCACTGAGTGCATGGGTTAGTGACTAAACTGTCTTAATTTGTGCATCATTATGTCTGTTGTTCTGTAAAGTGCTGCATGTGTTGATCAGTAGCTATATGAGTAACTATATGGGTTATTGATTGATTGTCCAAGTTTTTGTATGGGAGACTGAGTGTGTGTGTGGCTGGCTGGGAGATGTCTGACTCTGTGCAGATCAATGTGTTCTTGTATCAATGATTGTATAAGAGAGTAAGTATGTGTTAGTATATGTTTGAAAATGTAAGGTACTCTATGTTTAACTGTATAGATTAGAAAATGGAAGTGTGATTGATTCTTTACAGGACTGACTAGGTGTGTGAGTAACTCCATGGATGAGTGGCAGAGTGTGAGTGTCTGTATAGGTGTATGAGTGCATATGATAGTGTTGTAAAGATGAGTGATTGTATGTATGAATGATTGTATGGGTGAATGAGTGAATGTGTGTGTAGACGTAGGAATCAGTGAGTGCGTATGTAGTAACTAGTATTGGTGTGTCAATGGTTTAAAAAACGTATATTCTGTATTTAACACTGGGTGTAACAGAGGTTATATTAAAGTGTGAGGAGATGCATTATATTGTCACATGAATGATGTCATCAGTGATGTCATTTGAGATGTCATCAGTGATGTCATCAGTGATGTCATTTGAGATGTTATCAGTGATGTCATTTGAGATGTCATCAGTTATGTCATCAGTGATGTCATTTGAGATGTCATCAGTGATGTCATCAGTGATGTCATTTGAGATGTCATCAGTGATGTCATCAGTGATGTCACTGACCATGTCATGAATGATGTAATATGTGACATCATCAGCAGTGGATTGCGGGTGCGCGATATATAGTTAGTGCACTAACTATATATGGAATTTCAATGGTTTTGTGTGAGTAAAAAAAAGGTTTCTTAAATGCTAATTCCTAACTATATATGGTCTATAACCTATGGTTTTTTCAGTGAATTTTCAAGGTTTTGTAAATGCTAATTCCTAACTATATATGGTCTATAACCTATGGTTTTTTCAGTGAATATATATATATATATATATATATATATATGTATATATATATACCAATTAATGCATATGTATATAAATAAATATATATTTAACATTTATATATTTTTTTAATAATTAAAAAAATAAAATATATATATATATATATAAAATTAAAAAAATACTCTTTTCACCCTTAAAACTAATACCACCATGCTCCCTTAAAATACCCCAAACACAACAATGATGGACAGAATGTGGATCAATGTCACACATTCACCCCAGTCCAAAGATCTGGGCCCAAATCCATCGTTTTTCCACTCCACACCACCCTGGGTTAGACAATGGCGATATGCAAATCAGCGCTGACCCTGTGCCCCATGGGAACAGTCCAGTCCGAACTACAAAAGCCATGTCCTTCCCAGAACGGAAACAAGCATCCGAGGACCGGCCCCGTTTCGAGGTAACACCTCTCATCAGCCCGGCTAGCTTGATTCCAGTGGTGTGGAGTGCCTGGGACTCACGTCTGAGCATCCCCAGTACACTTAGAGCGGTACCTGCAAACACAACAATGATGGACAGAATGTGGATCAATGTCACACATTCACCCCAGTCCAAAGATCTGGGCCCAAATCCATCGTTTTTCCACTCCACACCACCCTGGGTTAGACAATGGCGATATGCAAATCAGCGCTGACCCTGTGCCCCATGGGAACAGTCCAGTCCGAACTACAAAAGCCATGTCCTTCCCAGAACGGAAACAAGCATCCGAGGACCGGCCCGGTTTCGAGGTAACACCTCTCATCAGCCCGGCTAGCTTGATTCCAGTGGTGTGGAGTGCCTGGGACTCACGTCTGAGCATCCCCAGTACACTAAGAGCGGTACCTGCAAACACAACAATGATGGACAGAATGTGGATCAATGTCACACATTCACCCCAATCCA
This sequence comes from Lissotriton helveticus, assembly GCF_964261635.1. Taxonomy (NCBI): domain Eukaryota; kingdom Metazoa; phylum Chordata; class Amphibia; order Caudata; family Salamandridae; genus Lissotriton; species Lissotriton helveticus. The sequence continues at coordinate 339,635,726 of NC_136073.1, forward strand.
AAGATCTGGGCCCAAATCCATCGTTTTTCCACTCCACACCACCCTGGGTTAGACAATGGCGATATGCAAATCAGCGCTGACCCTGTGCCCCATGGGAACAGTCCAGTCCAAACTACAAAAGCCATGTCCTTCCCAGAACGGACACAAGCATCCTAGGACCGGCCCGGTTTCGAGGTAACACCTCTCATCAGCCCGGCTAGCTTGATTCCAGTGGTGTGGAGTGCCTGGGACTCACGTCTGAGCATCCCCAGTACACTTAGAGCAGTACCTGCAAACACAACAATGATGGACAGAATATTGATCAATGTCACACATTCACCCCAGTCCAAAGATCTGGGCCCAAATCCATCGTTTTTCCACTCCACACCACCCTGGGTTAGACAATGGCGATATGCAAATCAGCGCTGACCCTGTGCCCCATGGGAACAGTCCAGTCCGAACTACAAAAGCCATGTCCTTCCCAGAACGGAAACAAGCATCCGAGGACCGTCCCGGTTTCGAGGTAACACCTCTCATCAGCCCGGCTAGCTTGATTCCAGTGGTGTGGAGTGCCTGGGACTCACGTCTGAGCATCCCCAGTACACTTAGAGCGGTACCTGCAAACACAACAATGATGGACAGAATGTGGATCAATGTCACACATTCACCCCAGTCCAAAGATCTGGGCCCAAATCCATCGTTTTTCCACTCCACACCACCCTGGGTTAGACAATGGCGATATGCAAATCAGCGCTGACCCTGTGCCCCATGGGAACAGTCCAGTCCGAACTACAAAAGCCATGCACTTCCCAGAACGGAAACAAGCATCCGAGGACCGGCCCGGTTTCGAGGTAACACCTCTCATCAGCCCGGCTAGCTTGATTCCAGTGGTGTGGAGTGCCTGGGACTCACGTCTGAGCATCCCCAGTACACTTAGAGCGGTACCTGCAAACACAACAATGATGGACAGAATGTGGATCAATGTCACACATTCACCCCAGTCCAAAGATCTGGGCCCAAATCCATCGTTTTTCCACTCCACACCACCCTGGGTTAGACAATGGCGATATGCAAATCAGCGCTGACCCTGTGCCCCATGGGAACAGTCCAGTCCGAACTACAAAAGCCATGTCCTTCCCAGAACGGAAACAAGCATCCGAGGACCGGCCCGGTTTCGAGGTAACACCTCTCATCAGCCCGGCTAGCTTGATTCCAGTGGTGTGGAGTGCCTGGGACTCACGTCTGAGCATCCCCAGTACACTTAGAGCGGTACCTGCAAACACAACAATGATACAATGATGGACAGAATGTGGATCAATGTCACACATTCACCCCAGTCCAAAGATCTGGGCCCAAATCCATCGTTTTTCCACTCCACACCACCCTGGGTTAGACAATGGCGATATGCAAATCAGCGCTGACCCTGTGCCCCATGGGAACAGTCCAGTCCGAACTACAAAAGCCATGTCCTTCCCAGAACGGAAACAAGCATCCGAAGACCGGCCCGGTTTCGAGGTAACACCTCTCATCAGCCCGGATAGCTTGATTCCAGTGGTGTGGAGTGCCTGGGACTCACGTCTGAGCATCCCCAGTACACTTAGAGCGGTACCTGCAAACACAACAATGATGGAAAAGAATGTGGATCAATGTCACACATTCACCCCAGTCCAAAGATCTGGGCCCAAATCCATCGTTTTTCCACTCCACACCACCCTGGGTTAGACAATGGCGATATGCAAATCAGCGCTGACCCTGTGCCCCATGGGAACAGTCCAGTCCGAACTACAAAAGCCATGTCCTTCCCAGAACGGAAACAAGCATCCGAGGACCGGCCCGGTTTCGAGGTAACACCTCTCATCAGCCCGGCTAGCTTGATTCCAGTGGTGTGGAGTGCCTGGGACTCACGTCTGAGCATCCCCAGTACACTTAGAGCGGTACCTGCAAACACAACAATGATGGACAGAATGTGGATCAATGTCACACATTCACCCCAGTCCAAAGATCTGGGCCCAAATCCATCGTTTTTCCACTCCACACCACCCTGGGTTAGACAATGGCGATATGCAAATCAGCGCTGACCCTGTGCCCCATGGGAACAGTCCAGTCCGAACTACAAAAGCCATGTCCTTCCCAGAACGGAAACAAGCATCCGAGGACCGGCCCGGTTTCGAGGTAACACCTCTCATCAGCCCGGCTAGCTTGATTCCAGTGGTGTGGAGTGCCTGGGACTCACGTCTGAGCATCCCCAGTACACTTAGAGCGGTACCTGCAAACACAACAATGATGGACAGAATGTGGATCAATGTCACACATTCACCCCAGTCCAAAGATCTGGGCCCAAATCCATTGTTTTTCCACTCCACACCACCCTGGGTTAGACAATGGTGATATGCAAATCAGCGCTGACCCTGTGCCCCATGGGAACAGTCCAGTCCGAACTACAAAAGCCATGTCCTTCCCAGAACGGAAACAAGCATCCGAGGACCGGCCCGGTTTCGAGGTAACACCTCTCATCAGGCCGGCTAGCTTGATTCCAGTGGTGTGGAGTGCCTGGGACTCACGTCTGAGCATCCCCAGTACACTTAGAGCGGTACCTGCAAACACAACAATGATGGACAGAATGTGGATCAATGTCACACATTCACCCCAGTCCAAAGATCTGGGCCCAAATCCATCGTTTTTCCACTCCACACCACCCTGGGTTAGACAATGGCGATATGCAAATCAGCGCTGACCCTGTGCCCCATGGGAACAGTCCAGTCCGAACTACAAAAGCCATGTCCTTCCCAGAACGGAAACAAGCATCCGAGGACCGGCCCGGTTTCGAGGTAACACCTCTCATCAGCCCGGCTAGCTTGATTCCAGTGGTGTGGAGTGCCTGGGACTCACGTCTGAGCATCCCCAGTACACTTAGAGCGGTACCTGCAGACACAACAATGATGGACAGAATGTGGATCAATGTCACACATTCACCCCAGTCCAAAGATCTGGGCCCAAATCCATCGTTTTTCCACTCCACACCACCCTGGGTTAGACAATGGCGATATGCAAATCAGCGCTGACCCTGTGCCCCATGGGAACAGTCCAGTCCGAACTACAAAAGCCATGTCCTTCCCAGAACGGAAACAAGCATCCGAGGACCGGCCCGGTTTCGAGGTAACACCTCTCATCAGCCCGGCTAGCTTGATTCCAGTGGTGTGGAGTGCCTGGGACTCACGTCTGAGCATCCCCAGTACACTTAGAGCGGTACCTGCAAACACAACAATGATGGACAGAATGTGGATCAATGTCACACATTCACCCCAGTCCAAAGATCTGGGCCCAAATCCATCGTATTTCCACTCCACACCACCCTGGGTTAGACAATGGCGATATGCAAATCAGCGCTGACCCTGTGCCCCATGGGAACAGTCCAGTCCGAACTACAAAAGCCATGTCCTTCCCAGAATGGAAACAAGCATCCGAGGACCGGCCCGGTTTCGAGGTAACACCTCTCATCAGCCCGGCTAGCTTGATTCCAGTGGTGTGGAGTGCCTGGGACTCACGTCTGAGCATCCCCAGTACACTTAGAGCGGTACCTGCAAACACAACAATGATGGACAGAATGTGGATCAATGTCACACATTCACCCCAGTCCAAAGATCTGGGCCCAAATCCATCGTTTTTCCACTCCACACCACCCTGGGTTAGACAATGGCGATATGCAAATCAGCGCTGACCCTGTGCCCCATGGGAACAGTCCAGTCCGAACTACAAAAGCCATGTCCTTCCCAGAACGGAAACAAGCATCCGAGGACCGGCCCGGTTTCGAGGTAACATCTCTCATCAGCCCGGCTAGCTTGATTCCAGTGGTGTGGAGTGCCTGGGACTCACGTCTGAGCATCCCCAGTACACTTAGAGCGGTACCTGCAAACACAACAATGATGGACAGAATGTGGATCAATGTCACACATTCACCCCAGTCCAAAGATCTGAGCCCAAATCCATCGTTTTTCCACTCCACACCACCCTGGGTTAGACAATGGCGATATGCAAATCAGCGCTGACCCTGTGCCCCATGGGAACAGTCCAGTCCGAACTACAAAAGCCATGTCCTTCCCAGAACGGAAACAAGCATCCGAGGACCGGCCCGGTTTCGAGGTAACACCTCTCATCAGCCCGGCTAGCTTGATTCCAGTGGTGTGGAGTGCCTGGGACTCACGTCTGAGCATCCCCAGTACACTTAGAGCGGTACCTGCAAACACAACAATGATACAATGATGGACAGAATGTGGATCAATGTCACACATTCACCCCAGTCCAAAGATCTGGGCCCAAATCCATCGTTTTTCCACTCCACACCACCCTGGGTTAGACAATGGCGATATGCAAATCAGCGCTGACCCTGTGCCCCATGGGAACAGTCCAGTCCGAACTACAAAAGCCATGTCCTTCCCAGAACGGAAACAAGCATCCGAAGACCGGCCCGGTTTCGAGGTAACACCTCTCATCAGCCCGGATAGCTTGATTCCAGTGGTGTGGAGTGCCTGGGACTCACGTCTGAGCATCCCCAGTACACTTAGAGCGGTACCTGCAAACACAACAATGATGGAAAAGAATGTGGATCAATGTCACACATTCACCCCAGTCCAAAGATCTGGGCCCAAATCCATCGTTTTTCCACTCCACACCACCCTGGGTTAGACAATGGCGATATGCAAATCAGCGCTGACCCTGTGCCCCATGGGAACAGTCCAGTCCGAACTACAAAAGCCATGTCCTTCCCAGAACGGAAACAAGCATCCGAGGACCGGCCCGGTTTCGAGGTAACACCTCTCATCAGCCCGGCTAGCTTGATTCCAGTGGTGTGGAGTGCCTGGGACTCACGTCTGAGCATCCCCAGTACACTTAGAGCGGTACCTGCAAACACAACAATGATGGACAGAATGTGGATCAATGTCACACATTCACCCCAGTCCAAAGATCTGGGCCCAAATCCATCGTTTTTCCACTCCACACCACCCTGGGTTAGACAATGGCGATATGCAAATCAGCGCTGACCCTGTGCCCCATGGGAACAGTCCAGTCCGAACTACAAAAGCCATGTCCTTCCCAGAACGGAAACAAGCATCCGAGGACCGGCCCGGTTTCGAGGTAACACCTCTCATCAGCCCGGCTAGCTTGATTCCAGTGGTGTGGAGTGCCTGGGACTCACGTCTGAGCATCCCCAGTACACTTAGAGCGGTACCTGCAAACACAACAATGATGGACAGAATGTGGATCAATGTCACACATTCACCCCAGTCCAAAGATCTGGGCCCAAATCCATCGTTTTTCCACTCCACACCACCCTGGGTTAGACAATGGCGATATGCAAATCAGCGCTGACCCTGTGCCCCATGGGAACAGTCCAGTCCGAACTACAAAAGCCATGTCCTTCCCAGAACGGAAATAAGCATCCGAGGACCGGCCCGGTTTCGAGGTAACACCTCTCATCAGGCCGGCTAGCTTGATTCCAGTGGTGTGGAGTGCCTGGGACTCACGTCTGAGCATCCCCAGTACACTTAGAGCGGTACCTGCAAACACAACAATGATGGACAGAATGTGGATCAATGTCACACATTCACCCCAGTCCAAAGATCTGGGCCCAAATCCATCGTTTTTCCACTCCACACCACCCTGGGTTAGACAATGGCGATATGCAAATCAGCGCTGACCCTGTGCCCCATGGGAACAGTCCAGTCCGAACTACAAAAGCCATGTCCTTCCCAGAACGGAAACAAGCATCCGAGGACCGGCCCGGTTTCGAGCTAACACCTCTCATCAGCCCGGCTAGCTTGATTCCAGTGGTGTGGAGTGCCTGGGACTCACGTCTGAGCATCCCCAGTACACTTAGAGCGGTACCTGCAAACACAACAATGATGGACAGAATGTGGATCAATGTCACACATTCACCCCAGTCCAAAGATCTGGGCCCAAATCCATCGTTTTTCCTCTCCACACCACCCTGGGTTAGACAATGGCGATATGCAAATCAGCGCTGACCCTGTGCCCCATGGGAACAGTCCAGTCCGAACTACAAAAGCCATGTCCTTCCCAGAACGGAAACAAGCATCCGAGGACCGGCCCGGTTTCGAGGTAACACCTCTCATCAGCCCGGCTAGCTTGATTCCAGTGGTGTGGAGTGCCTGGGACTCACGTCTGAGCATCCCCAGTACACTTAGAGCGCTACCTGCAAACACAACAATGATGGACAGAATGTGGATCAATGTCACACATTCACCCCAGTCCAAAGATCTGGGCCCAAATCCATAGTTTTTCCACTCCACACCACCCTGGGTTAGACAATGGCGATATGCAAATCAGCGCTGACCCTGTGCCCCATGGGAACAGTCCAGTCCGAACTACAAAAGCCATGTCCTTCCCAGAACGGAAACAAGCATCCGAGGACCGGCCCGGTTTCGAGGTAACACCTCTCATCAGCCCGGCTAGCTTGATTCCAGTGGTGTGGAGTGCCTGGGACTCACGTCTGAGCATCCCCAGTACACTTAGAGCGGTACCTGCAAACACAACAATGATGGACAGAATGTGGATCAATGTCACACATTCACCCCAGTCCAAAGATCTGGGCCCAAATCCATCGTTTTTTCACTCCACACCACCCTGGGTTAGACAATGGCGATATGCAAATCAGCGCTGACCCTGTGCCCCATGGGAACAGTCCAGTCCGAACTACAAAAGCCATGTCCTTCCCAGAACGGAAACAAGCATCCGAGGACTGGCCCGGTTTCGAGGTAACACCTCTCACCAGCCCGGCTAGCGTGATTCCAGTGGTGTGGAGTGCCTGGGACTCACGTCTGAGCATCCCCAGTACACTTAGAGTGGTACCTGCAAACACAACAATGATGGACAGAATGTGGATCAATGTCACACATTCACCCCAGTCCAAAGATCTGGGCCCAAATCCATCGTTTTTCCACTCCACACCACCCTGGGTTAGACAATGGCGATATGCAAATCAGCGCTGACCCTGTGCCCCATGGGAACAGTCCAGTCCGAACTACAAAAGCCATGTCCTTCCCAGAACGGAAATAAGCATCCGAGGACCGGCCCGGTTTCGAGGTAACACCTCTCATTAGCCCGGCTAGCTTGATTCCAGTGGTGTGGAGTGCCTGGGACTCATGTCTGAGCATCCCCAGTACACTTAGAGCGGTACCTGCAAACACAACAATGATGGACAGAATGTGGATCAATGTCACACATTCACCCCAGTCCAAAGATCTGGGCCCAAATCCATCGTTTTTCCACTCCACACCACCCTGGGTTAGACAATGGCGATATGCAAATCAGCGCTGACCCTGTGCCCCATGGGAACAGTCCAGTCCGAACTACAAAAGCCATGTCCTTCCCAGAACGGAAACAAGCATCCGAGGACCGGCCCGGTTTCGAGCTAACACCTCTCATCAGCCCGGCTAGCTTGATTCCAGTGGTGTGGAGTGCCTGGGACTCACGTCTGAGCATCCCCAGTACACTTAGAGCGGTACCTGCAAACACAACAATGATGGACAGAATGTGGATCAATGTCACACATTCACCCCAGTCCAAAGATCTGGGCCCAAATCCATCGTTTTTCCTCTCCACACCACCCTGGGTTAGACAATGGCGATATGCAAATCAGCGCTGACCCTGTGCCCCATGGGAACAGTCCAGTCCAGCTTGTTTCCGTTCTGGGAAGGACATGGCTTTTGTAGTTCGGACTGGACTGTTCCCATGGGGCACAGGGTCAGCGCTGATTTGCATATCGCCATTGTCTAACCCAGGGTGGTGTGGAGTGGAAAAACGATGGATTTGGGCCCAGATCTTTTGACTGGGGTGAATGTGTGACATTGATCCACATTCTGTCCATCATTGTTGTGTTTGCAGTTACCGCTCTAAGTGTACTGGGGATGCTCAGACGTGAGTCCCAGGCACTCCACACCACTGGAATCAAGCTAGCCGGGCTGATGAGAGGTGTTACCTCGAAACCGGGCCGGTCCTCGGATGTTTGTTTCCGTTCTGGGAAGGACATGGCTTTTGTAGTTCGGACTGGACTGTTCCCATGGGGCACAGGGTCAGCGCTGATTTGCATATCGCCATTGTCTAACCCAGGGTGGTGTGGAGTGGAGTGGAAAAACGATGGATTTGGGCCCAGATCTTTTGACTGGGGTGAATGTGTGACATTGATCCACATTCTGTCCATCATTGTTGTGTTTGCAGTTACCGCTCTAAGTGTACTGGGGATGCTCAGACGTGAGTCCCAGGCACTCCACACCACTGGAATCAAGCTAGCCGGGCTGATGAGAGGTGTTACCTCGAAACCGGGCCGGTCCTCGGATGCTTGTTTCCGTTCTGGGAAGGACATGGCTTTTGTAGTTCGGACTGGACTGTTCCCATGGGGCACAGGGTCAGCGCTGATTTGCATATCGCCATTGTCTAACCCAGGGTGGTGTGGAGTGGAAAAACGATGGATTTGGGCCCAGATCTTTTGACTGGGGTGAATGTGTGACATTGATCCACATTCTGTCCATCATTGTTGTGTTTGCAGTTACCGCTCTAAGTGTACTGGGGATGCTCAGACGTGAGTCCCAGGCACTCCACACCACTGGAATCAAGCTAGCCGGGCTGATGAGAGGTGTTACCTTGAAACCGGGCCGGTCCTCGGATGCTTGTTTCCGTTCTGGGAAGGACATGGCTTTTGTAGTTCGGACTGGACTGTTCCCATGGGGCACAGGGTCAGCGCTGATTTGCATATCGCCATTGTCTAACCCAGGGTGGTGTGGAGTGGAAAAACGATGGATTTGGGCCCAGATCTTTTGACTGGGGTGAATGTGTGACATTGATCCACATTCTGTCCATCATTGTTGTGTTTGCAGTTACCGCTCTAAGTGTACTGGGGATGCTCAGACGTGAGTCCCAGGCACTCCACACCACTGGAATCAAGCTAGCCGGGCTGATGAGAGGTGTTACCTCGAAACCGTGCCGGTCCTCGGATGCTTGTTTCCGTTCTGGGAAGGACATGGCTTTTGTAGTTCGGACTGGACTGTTCCCATGGGGCACAGGGTCAGCGCTGATTTGCATATCGCCATTGTCTAACCCAGGGTGGTGTGGAGTGGAAAAACAATGGATTTGGGCCCAGATATTTTGACTGGGGTGAATGTGTGACATTGATCCACATTCTGTCCATCATTGTTGTGTTTGCAGTTACCACTCTAAGTGTACTGGGGATGCTCAGACGTGAGTCCCAGGCACTCCACACCACTGGAATCAAGCTAGCCGGGCTGATGAGAGGTGTTACCTCGAAACCGGGCCGGTCCTCGGGTACTTGTTTCCGTTCTGGGAAGGACATTGCTTTTGTAGTTCGGACTGGACTGTTCCCATGGGGCACAGGGTCAGCGCTGATTTGCATATCACCATTGTCTAACCCAGGGTGGTGTGGAGTGGAAAAACGATGGATTTGGGCCCAGATCTTTGGACTGGGGTGAATGTGTGACATTGATCCACATTCTGTCCATCATTGTTGTGTTTGCAGTTACCGCTCTAAGTGTACTGGGGATGCTCAGACGTGAGTCCCAGGCACTCCACACCACTGGAATCAAGCTAGCCGGGCTGATGAGAGGAGTTACCTCAAAACCGTGCCGGTCCTCGGATGCTTGTTTCCGTTCTGGGAAGGACATGGCTTTTGTAGTTCGGACTGGACTGTTCCCATGGGGCACAGGGTCAGCGCTGATTTGCATATCGCCATTGTCTAACCCAGGGTGGTGTGGAGTGGAAAAACGATGGATTTGGGCCCAGATCTTTTGACTGGGGTGAATGTGTGACATTGATCCACATTCTGTCCATCATTGTTGTGTTTGCAGTTACCGCTCTAAGTGTACTGGGGATGCTCAGACGTGAGTCCCAGGCACTCCACACCACTGGAATCAAGCTAGCCGGGCTGATGAGAGGTGTTACCTCGAAACCGGGCCGGTCCTCGGATGCTTGTTTCCGTTCTGGGAAGGACATGGTTTTTGTAGTTCGGACTGGACTGTTCCCATGGGGCACAGGGTCAGCGCTGATTTGCATATCGCCATTGTCTAACCCAGGGTGGTGTGGAGTGGAAAAACGATGGATTTGGGCCCAGATCTTTTGACTGGGGTGAATGTGTGACATTGATCCACATTCTGTCCATCATTGTTGTGTTTGCAGTTACCGCTCTAAGTGTACTGGGGATGCTCAGACGTGAGTCCCAGGCACTCCACACCACTGGAATCAAGCTAGCCGGGCTGATGAGAGGTGTTACCTCGAAACCGGGCCGGTCCTCGGATGCTTGTTTCCGTTCTGGGAAGGACATGGCTTTTGTAGTTCGGACTGGACTGTTCCCATGGGGCACAGGGTCAGCGCTGATTTGCATATCGCCATTGTCTAACCCAGGGTGGTGTGGAGTGGAAAAACGATGGATTTGGGCCCAGATCTTTTGACTGGGGTGAATGTGTGACATTGATCCACATTCTGTCCATCATTGTTGTGTTTGCAGTTACCGCTCTAAGTGTACTGGGGATGCTCAGACGTGAGTCCCAGGCACTCCACACCACTGGAATCAAGCTAGCCGGGCTGATGAGAGGTGTTACCTCGAAACCGGGCCGGTCCTCGGATGCTTGTTTCCGTTCTGGGAAGGACATGGCTTTTGTAGTTCGGACTGGACTGTTCCCATGGAGCACAGGGTCAGCGCTGATTTGCATATCGCCATTGTCTAACCCAGGGTGGTGTGGAGTGGAAAAACGATGGATTTGGGCCCAGATCTTTTGACTGGGGTGAATGTGTGACATTGATCCACATTCTGTCCATCATTGTTGTGTTTGCAGTTACCGCTCTAAGTGTACTGGGGATGCTCAGACGTGAGTCCCAGGCACTCCACACCACTGGAATCAAGCTAGCCGGGCTGATGAGAGGTGTTACCTCGAAACCGGGCCGGTCCTCGGATGCTTGTTTCCGTTCTGGGAAGGACATGGCTTTTGTAGTTCGGAATGGACTGTTCCCATGGGGCACAGGGTCAACGCTGATTTGCATATCGCCATTGTCTAACCCAGGGTGGTGTGGAGTGGAAAAACGATAGATTTGGGCCCAGATCTTTTGACTGGGGTGAATGTGTGACATTGATCCACATTCTGTCCATCATTGTTGTGTTTGCAGTTACCCCTTAAAATACCCCAGCACCCCAAAATCCTAACCAACCCTTACTCCTTAAAATACCCCAACGCCCTTAAACACTAACCCATCTTAACCCTATAAATATACCCTGTACCCCAAAACCCAAACCAATCCCTAAACCCTAAAAATACCTCTGTACCCCACAACCAAAACTTACCACTGAATTCTAAAAATACCCCTGTACCCCAAAACCCAAACCTACCCTTGAACCCTAAAAATACCCCTGTACCCCCAAACCTAGACCCGAACCCTAAAAATACCCCTGCACCCCAAAACCCAAACATACCCTGAAACCTAAAAATACCCCTGTACCCCAAAACCCAAACCTACCCCAGAAACCTAAAAATACCCCTGTACCCCAAAACCCCAAAATACCCCTGAACCCTAAAATTACCCTGTACCCCAAAACCCAAACCTAGACCCGAACCCTAAAAATACCCCTGTACCCCAAAACTCAAACATACCCCTGAACCCTAAAAATACCCCTGTACCCCAAAACCCAAACCTACCCCTGAAACCTAAAAATATCCCTGTACCCCAAAACCCCCAAATACCCCTGAACCCTAAAATTACCCTGTACCCCAAAACCCAAACCTACCCCTGAACCCTAAAAATACCCCTGTACCCCAAAACCCAAACCTACCCTTGAACCCTAAAATTATCCCTGTACCCCAAAACCCAAACCTACCCCTGAAACCTAAAAATACCCCTGTACCCCAAAACCCAAACCTACCACTGAAACCTAAAAATACCCCTGTACCCCAAAACCCAAAAATACCCCATAACCCTAAAAATACCCCTATACCCCAATACCCAAACCTATCCCTTAACCCTTAAATACCCCTGTACCCCATAACCCATACCCACCCTTAAAATACCCCAGAACCCCTAAAACATATACTCCAACACCCCCAAACTAAAACCATATACTTACCTTACACTTAAATATAAAAAACAAATGCTTTTACCATTCATGCTTTTACAACGAATTTCGTTGTAAAAGCATGCGTGGTAAAAGCATATAAGATATAATGGCATGCGTTGTAATATTTTGTGGAGTAACAGTACCTGCGTTATGATGGTATGCGGAGTAAAGGTATGCAGAGTAAAAAATGCGGAGTGAAGGTGTTTTACCGCACTTAGAGTGGCGATTTATAGAATGCGGCAGTGACAAGGTGGAGGGGAAGTAATGAAAGATTTAAAAGGGCTGTACTCGCGCCAGTGAAAAAGTTGAAGGGAAGTAATGAAAGATTTAAAAGGGGCTATACACATAATTTACATTACAGTGAAACACAAAGCAATGGCATATGACAATGACATTTAGTTTAGCAGGAATTACATCAAGTTGGTCCCGTCCTCTTGCAGATTTAGCCCTGAATTCAGGCTATCAGTTCTCAGGATCCATTTCAGTTCCTCTTTATTTAGCATTTTTGTCAAGTCCCCTCCTCTTGGGGGTATGATCACCTGGCTGATTACAGTCCATCTGATCTAGTTTTCATTGTGTCCTTTTTCACTAAAGTGTTCAACCAATGGAGCGTTGATGGTTTTGCATCTAATCCTACTCCGATGCTGCGAGATCCGTAGTTTGATCTTTTGTTTCGTCTGGCCGACGTAGATCATGTCGCATGGGCATAAGATAGCATAGACCAGGTTACAGCTGTTACAGTTTGTAAAGGTTTTGAGTACATTTCTCGTTTCTTTGAACACAAAATCTTTTTCTTCAATACAAAAATCCCATACAACACACAAACCACATTTAGAATGGCCCCTTAGGGGAAGAAGTGACCAGAGGTCATTCAGTGTGGTGTTGGTCGTTTTAGGGTGGGGGAGAGCCGCCCTCACCAGTTGGTCTCTCAGGTTTTTGAAAGCAAACATAGGTGTTTCTAGTTCTAGATTCCCTGAGTTGAGAATATGCCAGTTTATTTTAATACTTTTGCGGATTTTGTTGGACACGGGGGAAAAAGTAGTGACACAGACTAATTTGTCAGATGGTTTCTTGGGTCTAGGTTCCAGCAAGGTCTCACGAGGGCAATACCAGGCCCTTTTCATAGCATTCTTAACAAGGCGACGTGGGTAGCCCTTGAATCTCAATTTGTTTGCAAGTATGTTAGCTTCTGTAAAATAGTCTGTTTTTAGGAAACAGTTTCTCCTTAGTCTCAAAAATTGAGAGTAGGGTAAACTGTCCCTCAGGCTCTGGGATGGCAGCTGCTATAGCTAAGCAATGTGTTTCTCTCAGTTGGTTTCCGGAATAAAGACGTGAAGAGTAAACCATCCTTATGTTGGATACATAAATCCAGAAAGGGGATGCTGGTTTTGCTGTGGGTCAGAGTGAAGGTTAGCCCATTGCAATTATTATTTAACCAATGTAAGAATAATGTAAGTCCATCAACAGGACCACCCCAGATCAGAAAGACATCGTCTATATAGCGTTTCCACATATGAACCCCTTGATGGAACGGGTTAGTGGGGGGGAGGATAGTGTCACATTCGAGCCAATCCATGTACAGAATAGCCAAGGTTGAAGCAAAAATTGCACCCATGGATGTACCTTTTATTTGTTGAAAATACTCATTATTAAACATGAAAAAGTTTCGAGTGAGACAAATTTCAAGCAATTGAATAATGAAAAGGGTGGGTACTGTATGGGGGCGAGGCCGGCTGTTAAGAATGTTCTCCATGAGAAGCAATGATTCTCTTTGTGGGATGTTTGTATAAAGCGACTCTACGTCTAAGGTACATAGAGTTTCGCTTTCTGGGTTAAAAGGATGATTCTCAGTCAAGTTTATCATAAACATACGGTCCCTGACGTAGCAGTTTGTGATAGGTACAAAATCTTTAAGGAAAAAGTTGACATAGTGACCAAGAGGTTCCAACACAGAACCACAACTGGAGACAATTTGGCTGCCAGGAGGGTTATCAAGCCGTTTGTGGATCTTGGGTAGGGTATAAATAACCGGTGTCCTAGGATGGGTAAAATTCATGAAATTAAATTCGTGTTTGCTAAGGAAACCAATTTCAAGCGCCTCAGTGGTGATTTGTTTGATCAGGCCTTGTAGTTCTTTAGTAGGGTTAGTTTGAAGTCTGGAGTAGTGGTCTGTGTTGGAAACTTGCCGAGACAGTTCAGTTTTATAGTTATCAATACTCTGTAAGACAATACCACCGCCCTTGTCAGCAGGCTTTATAACTACATTGTTGTTATCACGTAGTGAAGAAATGGCCATTCTCTCATCAATTGTGATATTGTATGGAATGAACAAATGAGTTTTGGCTAAATTAGTAGTTTCCTTGAGTATAACTTTCTCAAATGTCATGACCTCTTTGGGGATCATATTAGAAGTGGGGAAAAAAGTGGAAGGGGGTCTGGAGGGTGTGAGGGAAGTCTTGGGCTGAGCTGGGTTCTGATCAAAGAAGGCACGTAGTCAGATTTTTCTAAAGAAACCCATTAGTTCTGATTGAAGGTCAAGAAAATTGGGGTAGGTAGTGGATACAAATGATAGACCCTTGCTGAGAATAGAAATCTCCTGGGAGGACAAGGTGTGATCGGACAGGTTAAATAAAGGAATGGTCATGTCCATAGTGTCAGGGTCTGTTACCACTTGTAGAACTTGTGTCTCGTTTGTCTCTCTCCTGGGGGGTTGTACCACCTTGCTTGTTGTTTTACCCGACACCTTTTGGGGGCTTCTCCCCCACCTCTCGCTAAAAAATGGGGGTTTGGGTTACGAGTGGCAGTGCTTGGACCTTCACCAGAGTCTGAATTATCTGAGGAATCGGCAGATGAATCAGTATTCTTTCGATTGAAGCGACCCCAAGGTCTCGGGTTCTGTGGATTCTGATTGAAGTTACGATTTGTATAAAAATCTTTCTGAAGATAAGGGTATAATTAATCACAGCGATACAAAAGGGGATGATGGACGGAGCGTTTGAGCAAATCAAACACTCACCCCCAGTCAACTGATCTGGGTTTAATCCATCACCATTCTTTAGCCCACTCAGCCACCCCATTTCAGACATGGCTATATGCAAATCAGTCTGACCCTGTGACTCATGGGAACAGCCCAGCCCGAACTGCCAAGCCATGTCTTCCATGGACCGGAAACAAGCATCCTGGGACCGGTTTTGGATTCATAATCCTCATCAGCCAGGCTATCTTGAATCCAGTGGCTAAGTGAGCAAGGGACTCACGTCTGAGCATACCCTGCCACACTTAGGGCGAACAAAGCGATACAACTGGGGTGGCAGAGTGGGCTAAAGAACGGTGATGGATTAAACCCAGATCTGTTGACTGGGGGTGAGTGTTTGATTGGTTCAGATGCTCCGTTCATCACCACCCCCTTTTGTATAATTAATCACAGCTACAGCAATACAGAAACTGAGATTTTAGAACTAGATGTTCCTTAAAACAACTCTGGGGCATATTCTCAAGGAGCTATCGCTGAGTTAACATCACTTTATTACAGCCAAAGTTGTGATAAAGTTATCACCTCATTCACAAGCTGCTGCTAACAGCCCATAGCACCAGTTTACCCTTGATAGCAGCCTAAAAAAACAACGCCACAGATGACCCCAGCAACTATCGCTAATGAGATGCAGAGTAGGTGTTCCCGTGCAAAAAGCCACAACAACACCACTCCGCAACATTCTCAATAATCAGCCAGATCGGCGATAAGAAAACAAAACATGCAATAAGGTAAGTTGGCTGCAGGAAACTAACACCTGCTCTGACCTGGTGCAAAATCAGACCACAGCCTGCACCACAAAAGGGAGCCCAGCCCAGAACCACACCTGAAGGGCAACAGATGCCATGGAGCCACTGATCATATAGCTCGGAGCCCCACCGGGACCACAACACCTATTGCCACCCCACCCCACCCAGGATCCCGACCCCCCTTCCCCCAGGCAAAGACATGCCACATCAACTACACGGAATCATGTACCAAATAATCAGCCTGATGTTGCACAATCACGTCTGGTGACATGCATGTGTCATCACAAAAATGAGCATCACACATTTACCTTCAAATCAACAAATGAAACTTTATTCAAATAAAGACAGAACAAAAAAGAAGACACATATCAGCTCCCCTCGTGACAATCTGTAGGTCACAGGCTGCAAGACAAAAATCAAAATGATAAGGTGTGTCCTGCGCACATCAAGGGCCAGAGAGAGAGTGAAGGGGAGAGGGAGACACAGAGAGAGAGAAAGAGAGGGAGACAGACAGCGAAGCGGAGAGAGCCATACACAGAGGGAGTAGGGAAGAGAGTGATAGACGACAGAGAGGGGGAGAGAGACACAGAGAAAAGAAGAGAAGGACAGAGAGAGAGAGAGAGTGTCGACACTGCGCACCCAGGCCACACTGCTCACCTGCCGCCACCTGTGTGTCTCCAACCACTTGCCGGTATGTAGTGCAGTTCACCAGGTCCCACATCTCAAACATCCGCCATCTGCAACAGAGTCCAGATAAAGGAATAGCAAAGTACATACAATTGCACACAACTTCATCGCCTGTCCGCCCCTGCGCACCCAGGCAGCTGCATCCCAGCCCCTCCTGCCGCCCATCGGTGTATGCCCGCCTATGCGCACCCAGGCAGGTGCACCCCAGCTCCTTCCGCCGCCTAACGGTGCATTTCCACCCCTGTACACCCAGGCTTCTCTGCTCACCTTTTGTCACCGGTGTGCAGAAAAGAGGACCCACCACGTGCTGGTGCAAGCCCCAAGCCCGAGGCCCATGGACAGGGCACCCTCAACATCATGCAGCACCCCACTGAAGGCCACCAGATCTGACAGTTGGTGCTGGGTCTAGATTTCTCCATGGCAGAGGACATACTAGTGCACAGGGCATCATCACAAGCTGTCCGATGGCTCAAGCCTACACTGCGGTCCTGCAGGGCACACAAAACCTGAGCTAACCAGACCGCTGGGACGGGGCATCATTGCAGGCTCGCATCGCATAAAGAGGGAGGTACTGCGATCGCATCGGGCAGAGCAGGCGCACCCTGAGGACCCGGGGGCACAAGCCAAAGTTTTAGCTACCAGAGAGGGAATGGCAACGTAGGTAGAGAGGTTGTGCTGTTTCAACCACAAAGACTATATGGTGTGGGCACACGCGGAGAGAGATAAGGTGGGTTGCCTCTTGGCATGGCTAGCCAACCCGGCCCGAGGGGGACGCCAGTCCTGGCTTTGACCACCCCAGCGGGCATACCGGATTATACCCAACAAGGGATTAACAAGATGTTCTTGGCATTCTATACGGACCTCTACGAGAATAAGCTGCGGGATGCATGTGATGAATTGGATGAATTCTTGGCTGAGATACAACTTCCGTGCCTTTAGAGCGACTCGGGAGAGACATTGGGGCAGAAGATCACAGTGGAGGAAATACGTAGCACAATAAAACGTATGGCGCGTAAGAAAACCCCGGGTGCAGATAGCCTACCAATGGAGTTTTATTCTACTTATGTCGATATCCTGGCCCCCAAATTGCTGGCGGTTTATCAGGAAACATGGGAGGTAGGGAGACTGCCAGATTCCACTCGTGAGGCTATCATTATCCCGTTGCTGAAGCCGGGTAAGGACCCTTTGTCTAGGTCGGCCTACCACACATTATCAATGTTAACAACAGACTATAAGAATTTTGGGTAGGATTCATGCGACCCAGCTTCTTCCTTATATGACACAACTTGTCCATTCTGACCAAGCGGACTTTATCCCAAAGCGTAATACTGTGACTAATGTACGACGCCTGCTGCGGATTCTGGGAAATGACCATAGTGAGACCCCTGCCGCGGCGGTTCTCTCAGTGGATATTGAGAAGGCATTTGACAGCCTAGAGTGGCCGTATCTGTACCAGATCCTACGCGAGTTCGGACTTGGGGATGCCTTTGTGGGGTGGACGGAACTCCTTTATAGGTCAGCGACGGCTTGGGTGCGGACGGGTGTGACGATCTCATCGGCCTGCCAGGTGGGGCGGGGCACGCGACACGGATGCCTGCTCTCTCCGTTGATTTTTGCACTGGCCATTGAGCCCCTGGTTTCCCATGCCCGGTTGGGGAGGCATTATCCACCTTTATGTCTTTGCAGGGTCATGCAGTTTATCTCCCTCTATGAGGATGACCTGTTGATCTTTCTCGCCAACACGGATACGGCTTTGGAGGGTGCGCAACATTTGCTCCATGTGTTTGGGCTGTACTCGGGCTGAAGGTAAACTGGGCAAAGACCTGCTTGTTTCCGGTGGAGCCGGCTGTGCTGAACACTTCGCAGGTGATGGGCATCCGCTGGGAGCCCTGTTGTTTACCTTATTTAGGCACCCACGTTTAGCATACCCCCAAGGATTTGTGGGAGGGTAATTTGGGCCGGGCCACACGCGGACCCAGGGGTAGTTTTGGGTTTTGGAGTACTTTGCCACTATCGGTAGCGGGTCGGGTGGTGCTCCTGAAGATGGTTGCGCTCCCGCGCGTATTGTATTATTTTTAGATGTTGGCGATCTGGGTGCTGAGCTCTGTCTTCAGACAGCTCCGCTCTATGGCTGTGGGATTTCTCTGGGGTCGGGCAGACGGCGGGGTGCTATGACCACAATGATGTGCCTGAGAGCTGATGGGGGTATGGCAGTGCCAGATTTTGAATGGTTCTATTTAGCAGCGCAGTAGCAGTGGCTCACCCAGGCTGGGGCTCAGGAGTTCCGGGTCCCGGATGGATCTACTTGTCCTTTTTAGTGCTTGGGCAGAAGATGCGTCTTGAACCGTTCACTGCTGAAGAGAGGACGCTGTGGTTGTGCTGGAATCGGAGCCAGCGACGGGCCGGATTCAGTCGCCTGTATGCTCCGGAGATACCGCTGGATATTGTGCACGGCCTTACCGCATGGCGGGGATTGGGCAGCACTAGCTAACTGGGAAGATCTGTAAGTACAACTGCTGGGAGACCTCTATGAAAATGAAACTCTGTTGTCATTTCAGGCCCTTCAACATAAATACGATCTTCGGCGAGGGAATTATTTACTATATTCAGCGCTTATTTCGGCTATGCAGCGTTATTGGGGGATGGGTCTGTCGGAACCATAGACCTCAATGGTGTGCCAGTATGTGGTGATGGCGGCGGGAACCGTTAAGGCCATTACGTGCCTTTACAGGCACATGTTGTTGACTGAGGCTCTGGAGCCATTACGCACATTGCAGGGGAAGTGGGAACAGGACCTTGGCAGGGAAATCCAGGAAAAAACATGGGTCCTGCTGATTAGAAGAGCCTGGAAGAGTATGATGAATGCTAGATTTCAATTATTACAATTCTATGTCCTGCACATGGCGTATTTGACACCGGTCAAGCTTAATCAATATTTCAATGCAGCAGCCCTTCAGTGCCTGAGATGTAGCTTGGAGGGAGACGACTTTCAGCACATGATGTGGGGGTGCACAAGTTTAGGAACATATTGGAAGGAGGTGCTGGAACTGCCGTGTCATATAACTGTCTGGACATTAGAACTAGGCCTGGGCATTTGTTTATTGCACTGGTTCCCACATACAGCTAAAACAAAAGTGGCAAGTACATTTATAGACCTGGGCCTTGTATTAGCCAAGAGGGGAGATGGAGGATAGAATTGCTCAAATGGGTGCAGAGTAAAGATACATTTAGGCTGCAGCAGGCCCTGTGAACTAATAATGACAAGGCACTGGAGGCGGCGAGGATGTGGGAGGCCTTAGTTGCGATATTGAAGGCCCAAGAATCAGAATCAGGGGAGGGTTCGGACCTGGAGGATTGGCGAGATCCAACTGGTGCATTGGCACAGGGGGACTGAACCGGGATTTGATCACTGGAATTAATGATGATCTTTGAAAAGATATGTTGTGCCCTGTACTGTATCACTGTTGGTCACGTTTACTATTGTATTGGATTCTGATGTACCTTAATTGTTGATAGGTCATGCTCTTGAGGCACACCGGTGGCGGAGGGAGGGATATGGGCGAGGACACAGTGTGATGCGGTTGATGATATATTATACTGTCATTTCTCCAGTTGATATTACATTGCTGCACATTAGCGATGATTGTTTGAAAATGAATAAAAAAATAACAAAAAAATTAATAGAGGGATCACTTTGTTCATACCCCTCCACTATCTAACACTTTCCCTACTGTTGCACTCTTTGGAGTGGGAATAGTAATTTTTGCCCCTCTGCTATCCAACACTTTCCCTACTTTTGCGGTCACTGGAGTGGGAATAGTATTTTTTACCCCTCCGCTATCCAATATTTTCCCTACTGTTGCACTCACTGGAGCTGGAATAGTTAATTAAATTCTTCCGCTATCCAACATTTAGCCTACTGTTGCACTCACTGGAATGGGAATAGTACATTTAACCCCTCCGCTATCCAGCACTTTCCCTACTGTTGCACTCTTTGGAGTGGAAATAGTAATTTTTACTCCTCCGCTTTCCAGCACTTTCCCTACTGTTAAATTCACTGGAGTGGGAATAGTAATTTTACCCCTTCGCTATCCAGCACTTTCCCTACTGTTGCAATCACTGGAGTGGGAATAGTAATTATTACCCCTCTGCTATATAACACTTCCCCTACAGTTGCACTCTTTAGAATGGGAATATAATTTTTGCCCCTCTGCTATCCAACACTATTGTGAAATGTATGTTTAAAAAAAATAGTTTAATGTTTTAAATATTTATATCATTTAATTTTATTTTCTATTATGTATATATGTATATATTTTATTTGTACATAATTTAAAAGTGTACAAATTAAATAAAGATAATAGTGAACAAATTATTTTAAAGTAAATATATGTATATTTATAAATTATTATGTTTGTGTGTTTCTATTTTTTTAAATTACGTTTATTTGCTACATTTAGTTAAAATTTATATTAAACGTAATATATTTTGTTAAAGCTAATAGTAATATTTTATATATATTACTTTATTTGATTTATATTTTTAAATCGATATTTTTTACATCTATATTTTTTACTTAGATTTTTTTGATTCAATATGTTTATACTTACCTGTTTAAGTATATGGAGTCAATATTTTTGCATTCTTTATTTTTTTAAATATTTTTTACATCAATGTTTTTAGCATGGTTATTTCATCAGTGATCCTGCTTTGAGATGGCCAGTCTCAGGAACCCCTCATGGGCTTTATAGCTTCTTGTGGGCTGACTTTTTCCTTGCTTGTCTGTAAGTATTTTGTAGTTGTCTTTTCAATATCCTGTCCTCCCTGGTATCATCTAAACATTACATGGTTTTGCGAGTGCCAGGTGTGGTTTCTTCTTTCATTGGGTATTTGACCCCCTTTCTTTCATTTGTGGGTGAATGGAATGTTTAAATTATTTTTCTTTTTTTTGCCTTCCTGCTGATTGTGATTTCTTGGGAACCCCGCCAGGAAATTCCTTCCAAAGCTCTTGTCTGTACTTGCGGCGCAGAGCGGGAGTGTTGTGCTCCGCATACCGCGGGTGGACTATGGCCACTACAGTGAATATCCTTCACTGGTAAGTACCGTATACTGAGGGGTCGATTCCGATTCGGGAAAGAAAACCATCCGACGATTCGTATTCGTAGCCGTTTCCGTACGAATCGTACAAATCCGTACGAATCGCGTAGTACGGTCCGTTTCCTAAAAATACGTCCGAATCCTTGCGAACCATACGAAAATCATGCGATAATCCGTACGACACGGACTCGGTAAATAAACGGTACAATTCGTAAACATGCTGTACGACCCGCCAAGTACGATCCAGACCGGGGACCGAGAACAAGATTCGTACGGGAAAACATCGCGTATGAACTGCGATTTGTACGGAAAACATCATGTATGAGCGAGCCGCACAATCAAATACGATTCGATCCCCCCCTGAATGATCGCACGTGAACCCTGTATAAACATCACGCATGAGCGAGCCACACAATCAAAAACAATTCGAACCTCCCCTGAACGAAGCGCACGTGAACCCCGGAAAAACATCGCGTATGAGCGAGCCACAAAAGTACATACGAATCAAACCCCCCCCCTGAACGAAGCGCATGCGAACCCTGGAAAAACGTGACATATGAGCAAGCGACAAAAGCAAATATGACTCGAACCCCGCCCAGAACGAAGCGCACGCGAACCCATTAAAACAGCACAAGGAGGGTGCAAATGACTCGCACAACACCACAAAACATATCTCCTGTGTACAAACCATTGGAAATGAATGTCCTGGCCAGATCTAAACAGGCATACAGAGGGCCTAACTCAGATCCACCCCTTATAACACACCCACCAAAATTTCAAACTAAGCCCCACCCACAAATGGATCAATAAAAAGGGCCCACACACACAAACCATGATCCTTTGCAACACACCCATTTAGCCACAGAGACAGACAACACACAAACAACTGTACACATCTACCTTCACACATACGCCCCAATCATATACAGACCCACACCACCCCATTCACATTCATACCCACACACCCACATCCATACACACCCTCACCCCACCCCCATCACAATCACCCCACACCATGTCCGCACAGAAGAATCCAAAGTTCACAAAGGTAGGAGATGGAGATCCTTGTAGATGAAGTCATCAGAGTCGACCCACCGCTGTTTGGTGCATTGGTCAGACAGACCAGCATAGCGGAGAAAACACGCATGTGGGAGAGGATCGTCAATAAGGTGAATGCTGTTGCACCCATCAGATGCACCAGGAAGGATTGCCCGGCCAGGTGGTACAATCTGCGGAGGATGGTCAAGCGGAAGATGGACGAGGACTACGCCCAGAGCCAGCACACTGGAGGTGGTGGTCCCCGCAGACCAGTACAGTACTATCCCTGGGAAGAGAAGTTCATGGCCCTGCTACCACCGGTGGGAGTACATGGCATTGAAGGAGTCGTAGAGCCTGGTGAGTATACAAACAACTCATGTACCATGGGAGTAATGGCATCTACACTCCAAGTACAAAAAATGCCCGCAACAAGCGCCAAGCGCCAGCTGCCCATAACTACAGGCAAAAACAACGCAAATGCCACTAACATGTGTATGTCCCATTGACAAACCAAGGCAATGCCATGTCCCATGCTATAGGATACAACAAAGATAGTGCCAGTACTGATTGCTATTCAGAAATTATTTACCCAAAATGCATAGACCATACACATTTGGAAGCTCATTAGTAGCTTTTTTATTTTTCAAATATTTAATATTTTCATCTCATAAAGGATTCAACATAGTTTCCACTTTGATAAAAAAGACAACACCAAAAAATGGGGTAAATTGGAGACAAGGGGACCGATAGAAAATCACACAACCACCCATACATTCAATCACATTTACTGTTACCAACATACCACTCACATCCAACCTTCAAGGTACACACACACACAGCAAAGGTAGTTAAAATAAACCAATGGAAGAGCGCATGGTCTGCCAAAACCACTGAATTAACAACAGAATTCCATCAGATGTATAGCAGATGTGCATCAATACAACTTAACAATTCTAAACAAAAATCCTCTTCTAAATTAAGTGTGGCTCTGTCACAACTCAATAGAAAAAAAACTATTTTGGCAGAACCGATGGTCTACGCATTTCGAATCTATAAAGTCTTGGGATTCTCTTCAGGACCACAAAAGATCTGTAACGACAAAAAAATGGAAAAGTATTTCTAATTCTATCCTTTTTTTACAAAACTCACTGAGCATGCGCCACTGTTCTACCACTCCAGCTTACTAGTGTCTCAGAGAACAACAAAGGCTTTATTTCTAAATGTTCTTCACCAGTGATTCTGTAAGAGAGAAGGGAAATGGAGATAGGAATAGCCAAAAAACGTCTCAATGACACCATCCATTGTTCCTTATAATAAGCAGGCAACACCCTGCTTTACAAACCACAGTCTGTTCAATCAAAGTCTTACCTAAAGACCTCCCCCAATGTCCTTATTCTTTCCTTGAGCACAGTGGTCGCTATGAAGTCACAAATAGTGTCTCAATAACTAATCTAGGGAAGAAACGAAACATGTGTTGCAGTCTCTTAAAGCAAACCAAGAAAAGCTAAATCTATGCAGTATCACACACTCTTCTTACCTCCATCCGCCTTGTGGCATGGAGTTGGGTTTACTTCTTGTTGCTTCTTTCTCCATTGTTTTGTTCCTCCATGCTAGGATGTAAATGGAGAATGTACATTAAAAGCGGTCCAGATGGGAAATGTATCAAAACTAAAAGCGTTTTCAGCGGTGGACGCGATATTTCCTTACCGGAAAAAGAGTAAATCGTCCGTTCGTTTGGAGAAAACACAGCCGCGCGTTGAATTGCAAACTGGCCGCGTCGTCAATAAATGACGCCAGACCCCATTGTAGGATCCCTGGGAGATGTAGTTTTTCCAAGCACATTGCGCATGCGCAGTTTGCATCTTGATGCATAACGACTAATAAATTGTGTAGTAAGCACAAACGTCACAGTTTATGGAAGTTTGTTCTCCTTAAAACTGCATCCTGCACTCATTATCCTCCATAAAATACGCTAATTTCTCTTATTTCAATCATGACTTAGGCTTTGTAAGTCTGTTCCCGTCCTGATGAAACTGGAATCAATATTTGAAGAGATACGGATGAATTATAATCTCAATCTAGGATGATACAATCAGTGACTTCCAATCAAAACCCAGTGAAGGAATACTTCCTAATGGGTGGGTAAAGGTTGGCGTTGTTCAGTGGCAAGTTAACCTGATGGAAATAGCTTTATTAAAGCCCTGTGAATCTATGTTTCTACCCTCTCTCTCAGGTTGCAGCTGCAAAACAGCAGTAGAGGCTCATCAGTGTATGTGAAGAAATTACTGTCCAAAGGACTGCAACTACAATTTATAGATTTCGGAGATCTCATTGAGACCAGACACAGCCGTGTCAAATTTAACAATCAAAAGTGCCTCCCTTTGGGCCAATTTTTGATCAATATTGCCTCCCCTGGGATCTCTTTCCATCTTGGAAATGACTGTCCATCTGAAGTCATTTACTTTATGTGCCTTTTTTCTCCAGTGACTTACAAGTGGAGCTGTCTTGACATTTGTTTTAATTCGTGATTTATGTTGGGTGATTATTTGCCTCACTTCTTGGTTGGTTTTCCCAATGTAGAATAATCCGCATGGACACGTTATCCCATAAATGACATTTTTTGTTTTGCAATTACTGAATGTGTCGTGCTTCCAAAAAATTCCATGATGTTTAAACAAAGAACCTTCAACTGTAGGTTCACAGCAAAGACATGTTCCACATTTAAGATGACCTATAATGGGTGAAAGACCCATGAGTTGTCTTAATGTTGGTTTGAGAGGTATACAACCTTTACAACGAAACTTTTACAACAAACTACCATTACAACGCAACTTTTACAACGCAAACTATTACAACGCATTGCGCTGGGGGGCGCTCTAGGATAGGGAATAGGTTAATTTACTATCCAATAACCTTCCCTAGTGTCCACGGGGACTGGAGTTGGTATAGTAAATTAAACTATTCACTATCCAACACCCAAAAGCACTATGCGTTGTAATGGACTGCGATGTAAAAACCGCGTTGTAAAGGCAGGCGTTGTAACAGCCTGCGTTGTAACGTCATACAGCTGTTTGAGATCTTGATGAATCGCCGCTCTTACAATGTGGTTCGAAACACTGCTTTCTTTATTAAATGCAAAAAGCGGACATGATAAAAAATGAGTGTCCAAGTTCTTTATTAGATGCCAATTGTGGGAGATTACTTTCTTCAATTTGTTTGAATTTGGACAGAATGTGGTGACACACACTTGACGTTCAGTTGTTGGTTTGTTCTTTTGCTCTAAAAGGGACTCTCTTGGAGTCCAACGAGCACGCTTCATTGCATTTTTGACTACATGCTGAAATCCTTTATTGTTTGATTATTTAAAATCTTACAATTTTGAAAACACATAAAATGTAATGTATAAAACTATAAAAAAAAACATTACACCATAAAATTCATAAAATTTCATTAAACTACTTCATTTTAAAATTTAATCACCTAATTTTGTTTTCGCTGTTAGTAGGAACCTCACAAAGGTAGCGTTCCCACCTATATCATTCGAATCAAGACAACGATTCAATGCATGCCTACATGACCTTATTCCACGTAGATTAAAAGGTATTTTAAGTAAGGATCTTCTTTCTTTTAGGAGTCCAGGACAAACACATAAAAGATGGACAATGTTCTCCTCTCCCTTTTTGCAAAGTCTGCATAATGTGCTGTTTTCAGTATTGTTCCACGGGGGGAGATGACAAAGTCCCGGGAGTATTCCAAATCTTGCCTTGAGTAGAACTTGTTTATTTTTTTGCGACCAAGGTGTTTCCAAATCTTGTTGTACCTCCTTTTTTTTGTAACCATTTATTATTGTCCAAGCATGTTTTCTTTTTGTTAAAGTTTCTTTGTCCTTTACGAGGGATAGGTGGTTTGTAGTTTTATTAATTATTTTTTTGAACGATGTGTTATTTATCGTATTGTTCCAGATTGTAGTAACCGCAAACTCATCTATCGCTTCCTTAAGGTAATTCCATGCAGTTGACTTAACATTATTATTTATTTATTTATTTCCACAACAAATGGGATATCTGATTGTCATGATCATTTGTTATCCGACTCCAGGTTTTAATGAAAGACCCTTTCTCACATAGTATTGGTTGTTTAAACCGAACTCTAGTCTAATTTGTGCAGGCGAGGCATTCGTAGGGAGGTGGATTAATGATTTATATGTTTTAGATAGTGCATTATTTATTACTTCAGTGTCCTTTCCCATTAGTGATTCACTGCCATATGTAATGGTTGGTAGCAGTCTGGCCCCTATAATCTTCAGATGCGGCCCATATGTGAGCTTTCCTAGTGATTTTTGTAAAATTCTAAATGCTGCAATCGAGGCGTTTGTCTTCCTTTGGATATCTTTTTTTGTGGCTGGTAGTTGCCCTTCTCATCAAAAGGACACCCAAATACTTATATACTTCAACTTGCTCCAGTTGGTTGTTCTCCATGTACCAATCACTTTTACGTCTTACTTTTATGTTCTTGGTGACTACCATGATCTTCGTTTTAGTTTCGTTTATCTCCATCCCGTTTTCCTTTGTGTACTTGAATGTTTGATTGATTAAACGCTGTAGTCCCACTTTAGTATAGCTTAGTAAGATGGCATCATCTGCATGGAGCAAATTAGAAATCTGCGTATCAGCTAGTTTCGGGGGGTGTACATTTATTTCATCCAAGGTCTCAGTTAAGTCCACCAAGAACAAATTGAAAGGAGTGGGGCTAGTACACAGCCTTGTTTAAGTCCTTCGGTTGCTGGGAATTCTTTTGATAGCGTTTGGCCATCCCCCATCCTCACCCTAACCCAGTTTTTACTATACAGGAGCTGAATCAGTTTCAACAGGACCATTGGAATGTTTTTTTCTTGGAGCTTTTTCCATAATAAATTTCTTTGGACACAATCACAAGGCAGATTTAAAATCTACAAAGCATAGATACAGGGGTTGTTTGATTCTGATTGCTTTGTCCATTAATAGGGATAATGCCAGGTTATTTGTCGTTGCCCCCCAGCCCTTTAATAAAGCCTGTTTGATTCAAAGGCAGTATCTTATTTTTTGTGGCCCAATCATTTAAATTAGTTAACAAAATCATAGCAAACAGCTTGGCATCTGTATCTTGTAGCGTAATGAGCCTATAATTTTCCGGAAGTGCCCAGTTTCCATTTTTGACTAGTTTTTTTGTCTAACCTCGTTCCCGTAGTTTTTCCGAATGTTTGCTGGCATGGAAGTTAAAGTCATCTTTGTAAAAGCAGTTTCTTCGAATCCTTAAAACTGGCCATTAGGCAGGTTTTCTCGCAGGCTCCTTGGATGGTTACTGGAGTATAACAGGGCTTTCTTCCGGTCAGTGGGTTTTATGTAAAACGTTGTTACCAGACCTCCTTCAGTAGGGTAAACTTCAACATCCAAAAAAGATTTTTATTTACTGAATACTGAATGCTGAATTTAATGTCTGCTGTTCTTGCATTTAGCCACTCATAGAAGAGCATTAGTTGTTCCTCTCCTCCCGTCCAAAGAAGACGTCATCAATAAAACGTAAAAAACAACAAGTGATGGACTGAATGTGGATCAATGTCACACACTCCCCCAGTCAAATGATCTGGGCCCAAATCCATCGTTTTTTTGCACTCCACACCACCCTGGGTCAGATAATGGCTTTATGCAAATCAGCTCTGACCCTGTTGCCCCATGGGAACAGTCCAGTCCGAACTACAACAGCCATATCTTTCCCAGACCGGAATCAAGCATCCGAGGACCGGACCGGTTTCGAGGTAACACCTCTCTTCAGCCCGGCTAGCTTGACTCCAAGTGGTGTGGAGTGCCTGGGACCCACGTCTGGGCATCCCCAGCGCACTTAGGGCGGCAATTGCAAAAAACAACAAGTGAT
This sequence comes from Lissotriton helveticus, assembly GCF_964261635.1. Lineage (NCBI taxonomy): Eukaryota > Metazoa > Chordata > Amphibia > Caudata > Salamandridae > Lissotriton > Lissotriton helveticus. The sequence continues at coordinate 339,664,347 of NC_136073.1, forward strand.
GGACTGAATGTGGATCAATGTCACACACTCCCCCAGTCAAAAGATCTGGGCCCAAATCCATCGTTTTTTTGCACTCCACACCACCCTGGGTCAGATAATGGCTTTATGCAAATCAGCTCTGACCCTGTTGCCCCATGGGAACAGTCCAGTCCGAACTACAACACTGGACCTCGAAACCGGTCCGGTCCTCGGATGCTTGATTCCGTTCTGGGAAGGACATGGCTTTTGTAGTTCGGACTGGACTGTTCCCATGGGGCAACAGGGTCAGAGCTGATTTGCATATCGCCATTGTCTAACCCAGGGTGGTGTGGAGTGCAAAAAAACGATGGATTTGGGCCCAGATCTTTTGACTGGGGGAGTGTGTGACATTGATCCACATTCAGTCCATCACTTGTTGTTTTTGCAATTCCCGCCCTAAGTGCGCTGGGGATGCCCAGACGTGGGTCCCAGGCACTCCACACCACTTGGAGTCAAGCTAGCCAGGCTGAAGAGAGGTGTTACCTCGAAACCGGTCCGGTCCTCGGATGCTTGATTCCGTTCTGGGAAGGACATGGCTTTTGTAGTTCGGACTGGACTGTTCCCATGGGGCAACAGGGTCAGAGCTGATTTGCATATCGCCATTGTCTAACCCAGGGTGGTGTGGAGTGCAAAAAAACGATGGATTTGGGCCCAGATCTTTTGACTGGGGGAGTGTGTGACATTGATCCACATTCAGTCCATCACTTGTTGTTTTTGCAATCAATAAAACGTAGCCATGTGGTAATGTGCTGTGCAAATGGATTATTGTTATGGATAAATGTATTCTCATACATTGACATAAAAAGTACTGCCAGCTCTGGGGCAAAAGGGCACCCCATAGCGACTCCCTTGACTGGAAAGAAAAAGTTGCCACCAAATGTAAAGTAGTTCTTCTTGAGGGCAAAGGCAGCCAGGTCGACTATAAATTGAGTTGGCACCTGGACTGGTCTTGGTCTTTTATCCAGGTAGTAGGAGAGCACTGCCACTGCTTCATCCTGTGGGATTTGAGTGTACAATGATGTGACATCTAATGTCACCATTAGATCCTTACTCTTGTCAAATTCCACTATCTCCAATTTATTTATGAAGTCCGTGGTATCTTGTAAATAGGAGACAAAATCAGCCATGAACTCTTTTGAGAAATTATCCACTTATTTGGAAACAGGTTCTAATAAGGATTCACACCCGGAGACAATTGCCTTTCTGGTGGATTTGTTTCACATTTATGAATCTTTGGCAGTATATAAAATACTGGTGTTTTTGGAAATTTATTCTGTAGGAAATTATATTCCTTGGGCCCAAGGAAACTTTGTTCAAATCCCTCTTTAATGATCACAAACAATTGATTTTGAAGTTCCAGTGTCGGATCTTTAGAGATCTTTCTGTAGCAAGAGGAATCGTTTAGCTGTTTCCGGACCTCTGCCGTGCAATCGGCGGTTCCCCAAACTACTATCTAACCCCCCTTTTCCACTTGCTTAATTACCACTGTGGAGTAATTCTTTAGTGAGGCCAATGCTTTTCTTTGTTCTTTTGTAATGTTATGCTTTTTTTTTTTGTCTTCATTTGCCTTGGCTCTCTTTGGGAAGCGCAAGCCATCGTGTGTATCAATCCCAACCAATTTCTGGGGTTTTTATCTGGATATTAAGACTGGACCAAGATACGATGGAATAAGCGGCGGGAGGAACATCCACAGAGAGAGGATAGAAGGTTTTACTCCATCAAGGTGTTTTATGACCTGCGGACCATACTGTTTAAGCGAGGAGACCTACGGAACTGGCCCATGGAGCTAAAGAAAGGCATAATCATAGGACCCGGAAAAAAAAAAAAAGAAATCCTACTACCAATATATCAGGAGATCACAGAAGGAACACTTTTTCCTACTATGAGATCTAGCTAAATCCAAACTAGACACTGCGTATGGTGAAGTCAGCCAACCTGAGTGAGATGGGGCAACGCAATCCACCCAGAATTTACATATTTCTCTTCTAGCCATAAGAATTGCATAATAGAGGAGAGATCTAGCTTGGCCTGTGACATTGTCATCAATACCGAAGATGATTAAAGGAAGATTGAAAGACAGTGAAGTCTTCAAGATAGAGTCCAGAGTTTTCTTCACCTCAGCCCAAAAGGAGATGATTAGCGGACAATCCTTGAACATATGAACATCCGATGCTTCGGGAAGGCCACATTTATTACAAACTTTCCCAGACAAAAATGTTGACAGTTTTAGAGGGAAAAATATGCCCTATGTGCAGTAAAAAGATGATTACGTTTCAGCCAAGCAGGTTTTACTATTTTATGCAAGAGACTGAATGACTCCACCCAAGCATCCTTACACTGTAAACTTATCTAATCTCCCCATAATTCGTTGGCCAATTTAAAGTCGCCATCTACCTCCTCCTCGATTGCCAGGTACCAATGTGCAACCTCCTTCGTACCCTGGGGCCTGAACACTAGAAGTTCCTCAATGTTACTATCTTTACCCAGGAGATTATCTTTCCTAAGTTGTGCCTATGCCCAGCTCTTCATCTGTATATATTTGAATATTGAAAGACCTGGGCCCACTAATCCCCGTAGATCTTCCCGGGGCAGAATAGATTGCCCGCACAACACATCACCCCAGTTATAGATACCCGCGCCCCTCACCGGGACAATTAAGTTATCCTGGAAACAAAGGGGTGTAGCAGGGGAGTCCCATATTGGTGCAAAGTTTGAGTAATAGCTGAGCCCCACCTTCTTTCCTATAGATGCCCAGCTTTTGGCTAATGAATAAAGAATTTTTAACTTATTTTTTTTTTTAAATGTGTGATCTCCAAATGTAAACAAAAACCTTCTTCCGCTAGACCTTCTCCTTTCAACATGGCCCGAAACAATTCACCGCCTGATGAGTAGGTAGGTACCTTTAGGAGCATTCGCGAATGCGAAAGCTGGAAGTCCCAAGCATAATATTGTAGGTCCAGTAGAGCCAAGCCTCCTTTTTCCCTCCTCCGCCTAAGCTTCTTCCACGCAAGTCTTGTTGTTTTGTATTTCCAGATAAAGGAATTTAATTCCCTTTGACATTTCTCTATTTGCTTGGTGTCAAAAGCCAGAGGGATAGTATTAAAGAGAAATGTGAATTTAGGCAGGATGGACATTTTTACTATATTAATCCTCCCCAGAATAGACAAAGGGAGGAGAGCCCAAGACTTCATCTGCTTTTGGCACTCCCTGAACACCCGATCTAAGTTCTGTTCAGGGATCTTGCCTACCTCTTGCGTGATTCGTATCCCCAAATATCTCAAAGAGGAACCTACATTAAGTTGTGTGCAAGGAATATTCCATGCCATAATTTCAGTCTTGTTGGGTTTATTTCATATCCTGAGAACTTGCCAAATTTAATTGCCCGATTAATCACTGTTGGAAAGGCTAAGTCTGGGTCAGTTGTCATGATGAGGATGTCATCGGCATATAATGCCACCCGCTTTTCCCATCCTCCAAATTTAACCCCTTCCGTGCTCATGACGAGCTGAGTTCCTCATGAGTTGCGCCGCTCGCTCGCTCATGACGAGCTCAGCTAGTCATGTAACGCGGCTTTTTGAAAAACGCAGCACGCAGCGGGAAAACCGCTAGCGCACATGCGGTTAAAGGGAACGATGTTAAGCTCTTCCCTAAGGACCTGAGCAAAAGGCTCGATGTAAAGGTTAAAAAGAAGAGGGGAAAGCGGGCAACCCTGCCTTGTACCTCTTGTGATGTTAAATATATCAGACAGAGCGCTGTTTACCAATAATCTGGCAGTCGGAGCCTTATACAAGAGTTTAATGGCTCGACAGAATCTGTCTCCCAAAATAAATTTTGCCATGACCTCAGACAGGTAAGCCCAATTAACCCTGTCAAAAGCTTTTGTTGCATCGAGGGTAAACACAGCAAGCGGGAGTGAGAAGGTGGATGCCATATCTATAGCACCAACCAGATCGTATGTTAAATCCGATGATTGATGGCCCTTGATAAAGCCTTTTTGATCCGAGTGAATGATGTTACCTACAACACCTCCCAGCCTGTTTGATAAAATAGAAGCGAAGATCTTATAATCGCTATTGAGGAGGGAAATAGGATGATAGGATCCACAGTCAGTTGGATCCTTCCCGGGCTTAAGAATCAGCACTACTGTGGTCTCACTCCACAAGCTAGGAGGATCCTCTCCTTTGATAAGGATGTCATTGAAGACTGTCACCAAAATAGGAACAATGTCTTCCTTAAGTACGTGGTAGAGCTCACCTGGCAGCTCATCCAGACCTGCCGCCTTTCCTCGTTTAGACTGGGAGATGGCTTTGCTTACTTCCAACTCTGTGATCTCAAGCTCTAAACCTAACATCTGGTCATTTGAAATTTTAGGAAGAGAGACCCCTTCTAACCAGACTTTCCTATTTGTGCTGTCCTCAATAATATCTTCCTTATATATTTTGGGGAAGAAATCCCGAAATGCTTTACCAATATTTACATTAGAGAGACAGGGGGAGATCTCACCTTCTACCACAATTTTTTTAATATGATTTCGAATCTGGTCATATTTTATTTTCCTGGCAAGAAGTTTCCCAGCCGTCTCGCCATATTCAAAGTGGGTGATTTTGCTCACTTCCCATCTGTGCGCAATTCTTTCTTGCAGTATGGATTCAAGTTGGATCTTAAGAGAATCTAATCTCATTCGATCATCACTGATTTCTCTTCCCGTGCCTATTTTTTGCTCAATACTGCTCATCTCATCTTCTAGGCCCCTGATGGCTTCTCTGTATTTCTTTTTTCTATAAGAGGCTCTGTTAGTGAAAGAGCCACGCAAGAAGGCTTTCAAAGAATCCCAAACTATAGAGGTCTTAGTCGAATACAGATTTGTGTCGAGGTAAAACTTAGTCTCGGCCCGGAGGAAGCTGATTTCATATTCAGCTAGCAAAATAGTGTGATCAAAAGACCAAGACCTGTGATGGCACTGCTGTGTCAGAATCAGGTTAAAAGAGATTGCAGAGTGGTCGGAGCGGTGAGATGGCAAATAGCAAATATTTTGGACTGAGTCTTTGATGTTATAACTGAATAGAGCATAATCTATTCTTGATTTGTGTTTGTATTTAAAATGTATAAATGAGACCCCTAGTTGATCCCCCGCTCTATCTCTCCATAAGTCAGCCAACCCAAGCTGCACCATCGATGTTAAGAGGAGTTGTCGTGACTTGGAGGGTACATTAGCTCTTGAATTAGGTGACTTATCCAAGAGGGGGTCTAACACAATGTTAAAGTCCCCTACCCAAATTAGAGGGTCCAAAACACCTAAAAGGTGAGAACGAATAATTTCTATGTACGACGGATAGTCCTGATTCGGACTGTAGTACCCCACCAGGGAATTAATCGTCCCCCCTAGAGATACTTTGAAAATTAGCCATCTGCCACTATGATCTTCGTTGTACTGCAAGATTTGTGCATTAACTGTTTTTTTAAAAATAAACAATAGCCCCCTAATATTTGCAGATTGATCTGTACAGATGAAATTATCAATTCACTTCTGAGTTTTCAATATGGCGGTAGTCTCTGAATTGCAATGATCTGGGCCGGGGAGTCTCTCAAACACTGAAGAATATTTCTGGGCCCCTTGAAGTTATTAATATTTTTATAGTGTGTGTTTTTGGTTTCCCTTTATTTATTTTTTATTTATTTATTTATTCTTTTTTATTGTTGTTATTTATTTATTTATTTATTTTCCCCACTTCTTTCCCCCTTTATCGTCCAGCCCAATCTGTTTTCCTTTTTAATTTTATAAGGTTCCCCTTAAAGAAAAGAAAATAAGTGATCACCGCTCACTGAACTCAATGCGAAAGATCATTATTTCATTACATCATTGCTATTCACGTGAGATATCCCCTAAAGATGTCAACAGATCATCTGCCTCGCTTGGGGATTTAATATTGTACATCTTATTGTTGTACATAATTTTCAGAAAAGCGGGAAATCTCATCTGGACCGTAGCACCCAAAGACCTGAATTTCTCCATTCTTTGATCTAGCTCCCATTGGCGATCCAGAGTGACCTTGGATAAGTCGCAGCGCACCTCAAATGGGAAATCTGGGCCCCTTACAGATTTTATTTTCAGGGCTAGGTTTAGTATCTTTTCTTTTAGGGAGTAGGTAAGAAATGTAATCAGAATTTTTTCTGGGTTTAGTCCTGGCTGCATTTAATCTAAAAGGATCTCGATGCACCTTCTGAATATCCTGCTCCAAGAGATCAACAGGTTCCTCCAAATTCAAAGATTCCTTCAATAACAATGCAACGAAGGCTTTAATATTGCTCCCTTCTTTTCCCTCCGGAACCTTCAGTAACCTTAGGTTATTCCTTCGTGAATAATTCTCAAGAGATTCCATCCTCTCTTTTATCGCATCTCCCTCCCTTCGAAGGACTTGAATTTTCATTTCAGCCGTCCCTAAGTTGGCCTTAAGCTCATCTACTGAGATCTCAAGAGATTCAGTTCATATATTGAGCAAGTCCACTTTCTTTTCCAGGACATCACATGCTGCTCTGATTTCTGTTTGATTATCGGCCGAAACCTTAAAGCCCTGTTTCATATCCATTTTCAGGGATGCAAGGAGTGCCCCAATTGAAGACTCAACTGAAGACTCAGCTAACTCTCTTTCGCCTGTCTCAGAGAGAACAGTGGACTGAGAAGACCCAGGTGTAGCAACAGATATTTGTTTGGAGCTCTTGCTTGAGTTAGGCTCGTCAGGATTAGGGATAGTGGTGCTGTTTAACCCAAGTGATAGGTTTACAGTAGGTAGTTGTTCAGTCAGGGTAGAGTGGCCAGTACTAGGTTCTACAGGAGGAGAATCAGACATGATGGGTAGAAGCTCAGGAGGGGGTTTGTATATCTCACTTGAAGCCTCACGATGGATATTCAAAACCTGGGGCTGGACCCTAAAAAAGGATCGCAGGGATGGAGAAATCCGAACAGTATTACTCTTAAGTGCTACTTCTTTCCCAGCCCCTCTCTCTGCCCTCTTCTTTCCAGAGTTCCCCCTTGGGGTAGTACCTTGTGCCAAACCAGAGTCCTGATCCGATTCCAATTGAAGGATACCCCTGCGCTGGATGTTACACCTTAAATCAAAAGTATCTGTGTCTTCAGTGCCATCACCAAAAGCAAGAGGGCGTGTATCACTTTGAGATGAAAGGGAGTTTTTAGTAAACTTAGAGCGCTTCCCCTTCTTCCTAGCCCCTTTCCTGCTTTTATTCAATAACTCGGTGGTTTTTGGGGCATGTGATCCAGCTGCCTTCCTGGAGACAGCAGAGTGAGTGTCCCCCTGTTTAAATAAAGAGATGCTCTTACCTCTGACTGATTCAGGCACCCCCTTACCACCTTCTGTAGAAACTGTCGCTGTTGCCTCAGTGGTATCTTCTCTCGAAGCGTGTAGCTCTGAAATTGTGGTGCCTGCCGATTTGAAAAAAGCACCAATCCCAAGTTTACTGGTGCTGCTGGTGCTGGCACTGCTAGAGCTCCCCCGAGAAAGCCCACACAGAAGGCCGCGAGCTGCCGCACTTCTGCCGTGTCTGAGCTCCAGGGCGGCACCAGCCCAGCGCGACAAGAGTGGTAGCTGCTTGATGTTACTATCCGTGTCTCCGTAGCACATTTAAAGCCGCTGACTCAGCCAGGCAAAGGCAGGGAAGATAAAAAAATCAGAGCATCAGACGACCGCCAGGGGTCGTCACAGCAAAGCAGGAGGCAGCCACCCAGCGAAACCCGCGTCGGAGGCCGGCAGGTAAAATGAGAGCGGGCACCGAAAATCTCCACAATCGGCGGCTCCAGCTCCAGTGCCCCAGCGCCCGGGTCCCAACGGCAGGTAGGAGGTTTAGAAGTGGGAAAAAAAAATAAAAGCGACTAGCGCTCATGGGCATGTAGTTGCCCGGAGCATGCTGCCTCGGGGAGGAGAGAGATGCAGAGGAGCAGCTGGAGAGGACGAGCGCCTCCGCTTAGCTAGCGGGTGCCATGTTTCCCCCTCTACTTGCCCGTAATGTTATGCTTGACATAATTACTACTCTTCTCCATCTCATAGATAGCCGATAATACTGTTTTCTCAAGCAGTATGACCTTTTTTGGAATTTTATTCCCGGGTGGATAAAAAGTTGATTTCTTCCATAATCCTGTTATTTCTAATGATGTCTTTGTTAAATTGTCAGCGAAAAACGTTGCAGGGAGCAAGGCGGAGGGTGAGAATGGTGCAAGGCAGGGGGCCAGAAGGGTGTAAGGCGGAGGGTGAGAAGGGTGCAAGGCGGAGGGTGAGAAGGCTGCAAGGGGTATGGTGAGAAGTGTGCAAGGCGGAGGGTGAGAAGTGTGCAAGGCAGAGGGTGAGAACTGTGCAAGGAGTATGGTGAGAACTGTGCAATGTGTAGGGTGAGAAGTGTGCAAGGCGGAGGGTGAGAAGGGTGCAAGGCGGAGGTTGAGAAGGGTGCAAGGTGGAGGGGAAGAGGGTGCAAGGTGGAGGGTGAGAAGGGTACAAGGCGGAGGGGAGGAGGTTGCAAGGCAGAGGGCCTGAAGGGAGCAAGGCAGAGGGTGAGAAGGGTGCAAGGCAGAGGGGAGGAGGGTGAAAGGGATAGGGTGAGAACTGTGCAAAGGGTAGGGTGAGAACTGTGCAAGGGGTAGGGTGAGAAGGGTGCAAGGCGGAGGGGAGAAGGGTGCAAGGGGTAGGGTGAGAAGTGTGCGAGGCGGAGGTTGAGAACGGTGCAAGGCGGAGGGGAGGAGGGTGCAAGGCAGAGGGCCTGAAAGGGAGCAAGGTGGAGGGGAAAGGGAACAAGGGGGAAGGTGAGAAAGGTGCAAGGCGGAGGGGAGGAGAGTGCAAGGGGTAGGGTGAGAACTGTGCAAGGGGTAGGGTGAGAATTGTGCAAGGGGTAGGGTGAGAAGGGTGCAAGGCGGAGGGGAGGAGGGTGCAAGGGGTAGGGTGAGAACTTTCCAAGGGGTAGGATGAGAACTGGGCAAGGAGTAGGGTGAGAAGCGTGAAAGGCGGAGGGGAGAAGGGTGCAAGGGGTAGGGTGAGAAGTGTGCAAGGCGGAGGTTTAGAAGGCTGCAAGGCGGTGGGGGGAAGGGTGCAAGGCAGAGGGTCTGAGGGGAGCAAGGCGGAGGGTGAGAAGGGTGCAAGGCAGAGGGGAGGAGGGTGCAAGGGGTAGGGTGAGAACTGTGCAAGGGGTAGGGTGAGAACTGTGCAAAGGGATAGGGTGAGAAGGATGCAAGGCAGAGGGGAGGAGGGTGCAAGGGGTAGGGTGAGAATTGTGCAAGGGGTAGGGTGAAAAGTGTGCAGGGGATAGGGTGAGAAGGGTGCAAGGCAGAGGGTAGGAGGGTGCAAGGGGTAGGGTGAGAAGTGTGCAAGGCAGAGGGTGAGAAGGGTGCAAGTCAGAGGGCCTGAAGGGAGCAAGGCGGAGGGTGAGAAGGGTGCAAGGCAGAGGGGAGGAGGGTGCAATGGGTAGGGTGAGAATTGTGCAAGGGGTAGGGTGAAAAGTGTGCAGGGGATAGGGTGAGAAGGGTGCAAGGCAGAGGGTAGGAGGGTGCAAGGGGTAGGGTGAGAAGTGTGCAAGGCAGAGGGTGAGAAGGGTGCAAGTCAGAGGGCCTGAAGGGTGCAAGGCGGAGGGCAGAAGGGTGCAAGGGGTAGGGTGAGAAGTGTGCCAGGCAGAGGTTGAGAACGGTGCAAGGCGGAGGGGGGGAGGGTGCAAGGCAGAGGGCCTAAAAGGGAGCAAGGTGGAGGGGAAAAGGGAGCAAGGGGGAGGGTGAGAAGGGTGCAAGGCAGAGGGGAGGAGGGTGCAAGGGGTAAGGTGAGAACTGTGCAAGGGGTAGGGTGAGAACTGTGCAAGGGGTAGGGTGAGAAGGGTGCAAGGTGGAAGGGAGGAGGGTGCAAGCCGTAGGGTGAGAACTGTGCAAGGGGTAGGGTGAGAACTGGGCAAGGAGTAGGGTGAGAAGGGTGAAAGGCGGAGGGGAGAAGGGTGCAAGGGGTAGGGTGGGAAGTGTGCAAGGCGGAGATTTATAAGGATGCAAGGCGGAGGGGGGAAGGGTGCAAGGCAGAGGGCCTGAAGGGAGCAAGGCGGAGGGTGAGAAGGGTGCAAGGCGGAGGGGAGTAGGGTGCAAGGAGTAGGGTGAGAACTGTGCAAGGGGTAAAGGGGTAGGGTGAGAACTGTGCAAGGGATAGGGTGAGAAGGGTGCAAGGCGCAGGGGAGGAGGGTGCAAGGGGTAGGGTGAGAAGTGTGCAAGACGGAGGGTGAGAAGGGTGCAAGGCGGAGGGGAGGAGGGTGCAAGGCAGAGGGCCTGAAGGGAGCAAGGCGGAGAGTGAGAAGGGTGCAAGGCAGAGGGTGAGAAGGGTGCAAGGGGGATGGTGAAAAAGCAAAAAATCTGCCCACCCCAATAAACATCTCTGTGGATGCCCATGTCCAATTGTACTCATCCCATATGGTGCAGTTACACAACCATGCACCATGCTCAATGCACACAGAGTGTGAATGTACTGACAATTTAGCTGACACTGGGCCCTGGTGTAGGCAGCACAAGGCCCTCCTGTGACCAGTGCAAACACAAACACCAGGACAACAAGGTCAGATATGGGGGGACAGCCACACCACGAGGGAGGCCCAGTGCCAAGTCAGACTCCAAATACCACTGCAGACTGTCACACACACCCCTTACACAAACATACCCACCTGGGACAGGCAATGGAGTTCCCCACTGTCACAATGGTCAAGTAACACAACTAAAACAATTCAGATCTGATGAAGCATCCAAGCAGCAAATGTGTGGTGCACATTCACAAGCCACTTGCGCTTCTTACATGCCACCGTTGCATCACCTCTATGACACAGCTGCGGCACAAAAGAGGTGCCATGGTGCTGGTAATTTACAAGGTGACGCATCTGGGAGATGTGTCACGTTCTAAAGCCCTGCGGCACAATTAGGTGTATTGGTGCAGGGGTGGAGGGGGGTAGGGGGGAGGGGTGTAATGGCGCAGGCAAGCCTCCCAAAAGTGGCTATGTGAAATCTACAAGATTCCACTCTGTCACTTATGAGCACATGCTGCGTCAAAACCATGTGCATGGCTGATGCAGGCGTAAAGAATGAAGAAACATTGTGCAGATAGGGCCCCACAGACCATTGCTGGAGCTGTCTTGCGCTGGTGACACTACTCCAGCAATGCGCCTACTTATACAGCACAGATGTGTGATGCAGCTGACCCATTTTTTCCTAAATGGTGCTCCACAATGTGAATGCGTTGCATCTGTGCTGGCATAGGTGTGGTGCGCAATGACTTGGGAATGCCTGCTGATATGCAGGGCGGTGCCAGTTATAGTAAATATGCCCCCCATGTCAATGACTCAGGAGCACATATCAATCGGACCCCACAACATACCCATCCACAAGTGAACATTGAGGACAATCCAAAGCATGGACAACTAGCAGGTGGAACAGTGCCAACTACAATGTGTATGAGAAATGGATGTTGCATTACATGGCATTACCATTGTCTGTCTCTCACACCCACAGGGCAACGTGTGGAATCGAACCCTAACGATGGGGAAGACGATTCCCAGTCCCAGGCTCCGTAGGACCCTCATCCCACCGACAGCGACGCCTCTCACCACTCCATGGATGACCCCGACCGACCTGGCACTTCTGGTGCCCCAACCCGTGCAGCATCTGGATCAGGCACACCTGCGCCAACCGCCACCACCATTCCTGCCACATCCCAGCAGACAGCTCGGAGCCCTGCCCACACTCAAGAACTGAGCCAGTATGACAATGAGGGATAAGGTTCGGTGGGCACCCATGAGGGGGCAGACAACACCACCACTGCCATCACTCAGGGATCCCGTCGAGCCGATGTGCCCACAACGGCTGGCCAGGCTCGTGTGGGCAGGGGTGGCGGGAGTGGCAGCAGGCGGAGGCAAGAACCTGACCAGACAGCTGCACATCCTGGTATGTCTGAGCTCCGCAACATCATGGAGGCATACCGGTGGGACACCATGGAGTTCAGCCAGGTAGTGGGGGCCCTCACAGAGATAAAAAACCTGCAGGCCAAGCAACACGCCAGTCAACAACAACACCAAGGACGGATGGAGGCAAGACTGGCTGAGCACCTGGCGGTGCAAAGGGACATTAGCCTTTCACTCCGTCGGAATGCTGACAACATGCAGCACCCTCCCTGTGTCACCAGGCACGACACTTCAAGGCAAAGATGGCCACCAGGCACAGGGATGGAGGAGGAGGAGGAATCGTCTGACGGAGCGTCCCGTGCATTGTCAAGGCCTGCACATGAGGGTCCCCCTAGGAAGGTGGGTCGTCCACGGAAGACACACTGAGAGGCAGCGGGCCATGCGCATCTCCCAGGACATCTGGTCTGGCACCTGGAGTCTGTGTGCAATAGCATCACCTCATTGACTGTTCTACTCTCCCACATGGACTTGCTGGTTGCAGTCTGACCAATGATGCCAAGCACTGTGGTCTTGACTCTGGTGACTCAAACTGCAAGGCATCACATCTCCCTTTGTGAACTTTGGATTCCCCCCCTTTTGTACAGCACCCATCACTAACTCACGTTTCCCGCAAAGGAACGATAAATAAAAACAACCAACAGTACTGAAATTGATGTTGCTGTCATTTACCATCATTCTAAAACATACGTGTGGGGATATGTCAAAGTATGCCACAGTGTGGAACAAACTCAACCCATCCATACACTGGGATCTGAGCCTGGTCGAGGACACACATTGGTCACAATGTATCATCAAATACATACATGGAGCGCTATACTCACCTGTGATGATTTCAATCTGCTAAGGGGGGTCTGCCATACTGCTCAGACATACAGTTTTGGTAGAGTGTAATGAAGGTGTAGAGGTCATGGGTCATGTGAAGGTGCCCAGGGAGTGAGTACCAGGTCTGTTTGGTGAGGTGGGAGAACTATCTTCCACATGCAGTTGTTCTGTGGATGTAAAGAATGGTGCACAGGGCAAGGTTGGCTGGACGGAGTTGGTGCAATGGGGTGTTGGATGGGAGACGTCCATGTTCGTCTCCAGGGCTGGGGTTGTGGAGTGCCTCCTGAGTGTGGCTGAGGAGTATGAAGGTGAGCCTGCTGTTGAGAGTGAGCCTATTGTAGGTACCTCAGGTGGATGTCATGTGGCTGTGGCAGGGGATGTTGAGGATGAGGTGTGCTGATGCACCCTGTATGTGCACAAGTCTTCCTGGAGTCTGGCTGTTGTTCCTGTGTAGAGGGCGATGCAGTAGTACAGCCGGCTGTTGTTGTATACCTGGGTGACTGTCTGTCTTGACTAAGAGTGGATCTATCTGATGAACATTTGCTGCATGCGAAGGGACTTGCAGCATGAGGTAGAGATGGTGCTCATTTCCATGGTTATTGTGAGCGAGGAGTGTACAATGAGCACCTGCTTGCCTGTGTGGCCAATGTCTGCTTGTGCGCTGCCAAGGCTGCTGTGACACAAGGAGTTGTCCCAGCCGTAAGGGTACACTCCTCAGATGATGAGCCCAGTCTTGTCCAAGTCCAGCCTCATGTGGCTGAGGTACCTCCATATGTAAATGAACCTCATGCCTTCTTGAATGTTGGATCTCGGAGTGGCTGGGTCTTTGGTGAGGGTGAGGAGCAGCTGGGTGTCAATTGCAGAGACATGATGATGAGATTGTGTGCGCATGTGATGTTGGCGAGGGGGGTCATGGAGATAATATAGATAGTCACACTGCGAGATAACGCCTGGGCCAATGACCCCAGAGTACTACGTGCCGAAGGGGGGAGGCAGACTCCCTGGGCCTTGCTGGTGAGGTACTTGGGACTTTTATCCGGGCCCTTTCTCTGGATCCCAGTGTTGGAGATGTGTGATCTGACACCGTGGTACCACATGGTGTAGAATTCTGGATGAGAGGTGAATGGGGTGTGGGTGGTGTACACACCATTGTTGAGCACGGTCCAAGATTTTGTTGATGGTGAAAATGAGGGCTGTTGCAGTGGGGTGATTACTGTGGTGCGGTTTGCCTGGAGATGTTTGCTTGGAGTGAGATGGTCAGTTGCTTGTTGACTGTCTTCTTGATGACATTTGCTGGGTAGGGAAGCAGGGTGAAATTCCAGGCGATCCTGCGGTACAGCCGTACGTCGTCAAAGAAAGGCCTGGTTTCCTGCATGTCTACAGCTCCCATGGAAAGTGGCATATTCAAAGGAGACATTCATGACGTCCCGGAGGTGGGCCTGAAGGATGGTGTATGCTGTAATAGAGATGTTGTGTTGGAAGGATCTAGATGGAGAGCCGGAGTGGATGGTGTACATGAGCCGGGTGGTATCCTTGCTGCTGATGGGAGTCCTGGACCTGAGGGGGTGGGGGGGTATGTACTGTGGAAAAAGCGCTGACTGCCTCTGCGTGGCAAGGCTGTCGTGTACATCCACGAGTTTGCAGTGGTAGCAAGTTGCAAGGGATCCCCTTGGCCTTGCAAGGGTGGGATGTCTCTTGGATGGAGAGCTGGGGTTAGATAGTTATCTCACAATGTCGATGAGGTCATTCATGTTGTGTGTGTTGGTGCCTAGGCCATACCTGGCGGTTGTCCTCTCGTCCGTGCTGATGATATGGTGATGTCCGTGTGTTGTGGATTTCAGGGCAGAAAGGTAACTGATGGTTGTTTGTTCTACAAGGTTTGCACATGCAAAGCATAGATACAGGGGTTGTTTGATTCTGATTGCTTTGTCCATTAATAGGGATAATGCCAGGTTATTTGTCGTTGCCCCCCAGCCCTTTAATAAAGCCTGTTTGATTCAAAGGCAGTATCTTATTTTTTGTGGCCCAATCATTTAAATTAGTTAACAAAATCATAGCAAACAGCTTGGCATCTGTATCTTGTAGCGTAATGAGCCTATAATTTTCCGGAAGTGCCCAGTTTCCATTTTTGACTAGTTTTTTTGTGTAACCTCGTTCCCGTAGTTTTTCCGAATGTTTGCTGGCATGGAAGTTAAAGTCATCTTTGTAAAAGCAGTTTCTTCGAATCCTTAAAAACTGGCCATTAGGCAGGTTTTCTCGCAGGCTCCTTGGATGGTTACTGGAGTATAACAGGGCTTTCTTCCTGTCAGTGGGTTTTATGTAAAACGTTGTTACCAGACCTCCTTCAGTAGGGTAAACTTCAACATCCAAAAAAGATTTTTATTTACTGAATACTGAATGCTGAATTTAATGTCTGCTGTTCTTGCATTTAGCCACTCATAGAAGAGCATTAGTTGTTCCTCTCCTCCCGTCCAAAGAAGACGTCATCAATAAAACGTAGCCATGTGGTAATGTGCTGTGCAAATGGATTATTGTTATGGATAAATGTATTCTCATACATTGACATAAAAAGTACTGCCAGCTCTGGGGCAAAAGGGCACCCCATAGCGACTCCCTTGACTGGAAAGAAAAAGTTGCCACCAAATGTAAAGTAGTTCTTCTTGAGGGCAAAGGCAGCCAGGTCGACTATAAATTGAGTTGGCACCTGGACTGGTCTTGGTCTTTTATCCAGGTAGTAGGAGAGCACTGCCACTGCTTCATCCTGTGGGATTTGAGTGTACAATGATGTGACATCTAATGTCACCATTAGATCCTTACTCTTGTCAAATTCCACTATCTCCAATTTATTTATGAAGTCCGTGGTATCTTGTAAATAGGAGACAAAATCAGCCATGAACTCTTTTAAGAAATTATCCACTTATTTGGAAACAGGTTCTAATAAGGATTCACACCCGGAGACAATTGCCTTTCTGGTGGATTTGTTTCACATTTATGAATCTTTGGCAGTATATAAAATACTGGTGTTTTTGGAAACTTATTCTGTAGGAAATTATATTCCTTGGGCCCAAGGAAACCTTGTTCAAATCCCTCTTTAATGATCACAAACAATTGATTTTGAAGTTCCAGTGTCGGATCTTTAGAGATCTTTCTGTAGCAAGAGGAATCGTTTAGCTGTTTCCGGACCTCTGCCGTGCAATCGGCGGTTCCCCAAACTACTATCTAACCCCCCTTTTCCACTTGCTTAATTACCACTGTGGAGTAATTCTTTAGTGAGGCCAATGCTTTTCTTTGATCTTTTGTAATGTTATGCTTTTTTTTTTTGTCTTCATTTGCCTTGGCTCTCTTTGGGAAGCGCAAGCCATCGTGTGTATCAATACCAACCAATTTCTGGGGTTTTTATCTGGATATTAAGACTGGACCAAGATACGATGGAATAAGTGGCGGGAGGAACATCCACAGAGAGAGGATAGAAGGTTTTACTCCATCAAGGTGTTTTATGACCTGCGGACCATACTGTTTAAGCGAGGAGACCTACGGAACTGGCCCATGGAGCTAAAGAAAGGCATAATCATAGGACCCGGGAAAAAAAAAAAAAAGAAATCCTACTACCAATATATCAGGAGATCACAGAAGGAACACTTTTTCCTACTATGAGATCTAGCTAAATCCAAACTAGACACTGCGTATGGTGAAGTCAGCCAACCTGAGTGAGATGGGGCAACGCAATCCACCCAGAATTTACATATTTCTCTTCTAGCCATAAGAATTGCATAATAGAGGAGAGATCTAGCTTGGCCTGTGACATTGTCATCAATACCGAAGATGATTAAAGGAAGATTGAAAGACAGTGAAGTCTTCAAGATAGAGTCCAGAGTTTTCTTCACCTCAGCCCAAAAGGAGATGATTAGCGGACAATCCTTGAACATATGAACATCCGATGCTTCGGGAAGGCCACATTTATTACAAACTTTCCCAGACAAAAATGTTGACAGTTTTAGAGGGAAAAATATGCCCTATGTGCAGTAAAAAGATGATTACGTTTCAGCCAAGCAGGTTTTACTATTTTATGCAAGAGACTGAATGACTCCATCCAAGCATCCTTACACTGTAAACTTATCTCATCTCCCCATAATTCGTTGGCCAATTTAAAGTCGCCATCTACCTCCTCCTCGATTGCCCAGTACCAAAGTGCAACCTCCGTCGTACCCTGGGGCCTGAACACTAGAAGTTCCTCAATGTTACTATCTTTACCCAGGAAATTATCTTTCCTAAGTTGTGCCTATGCCCAGCTCTTCATCTGTATATATTTGAATATTGAAAGACCTGGGCCCACTAATCCCCGTAGATCTTCCCAGGGCAGAATAGATTGCCCGCACAACACATCACCCCAGTTATAGATACCCGCGCCCCTCACCGGGACAATTAAGTTATCCTGGAAACAAAGGGGTGTAGCAGGGGAGTCCCATACTGGTGCAAAGTTTGAGTAATAGCTGAGCCCCACCTTCTTTCCTATAGATGCCCAGCTTTTGGCTAATGAATAAAGAATTTTTAACTTATTTTTTTTTTTAAATGTGTGATCTCCAAATGTAAACAAAAAACCTTCTTCCGCTAGACCTTCTCCTTTCAACATGGCCCGAAACAATTCACCGCCTGATGAGTTGGTAGGTACCTTTAGGAGCATTCGCGAATGCGAAAGCTGGAAGTCCCAAGCATAATATTGTAGGTCCAGTAGAGCCAAGCCTCCTTTTTCCCTCCTCCGCCTAAGCTTCTTCCACGCAAGTCTTGTTGTTTTGTATTTCCAGATAAAGGAATTTAATTCCCTTTGACATTTCTCTATTTGCTTGGTGTCAAAAGCCAGAGGGATAGTATTAAAGAGAAATGTGAATTTAGGCAGGATGGACATTTTTACTATATTAATCCTCCCCAGAATAGACAAAGGGAGGAGAGCCCAAGACTTCATCTGCTTTTGGCACTCCCTGAACACCCGATCTGAGTTCTGTTCAGGGATCTTGCCTACCTCTTGCGTGATTCGTATCCCCAAATATCTCAAAGAGGAACCTACATTAAGTTGTGTGCAAGGAATATTCCATGCCATAATTTCAGTCTTGTTGGGTTTATTTCATATCCTGAGAACTTGCCAAATTTAATTGCCCGATTAATCACTGTTGGAAAGGCTAAGTCTGGGTCAGTTGTCATGATGAGGATGTCATCGGCATATAATGCCACCCGCTTTTCCCATCCTCCAAATTTAACCCCTTCCGTGCTCATGACGAGCTGAGCTCGTCATGAGTTGCGCCGCTCGCACGCTCATGACGAGCTCAGCTAGTCATGTAACGCGGCTTTTTGAAAAACGCAGCGCGCAGCGGGAAAACCGCTAGCGCACATGCGGTTAAAGGGAACGATGTTAAGCTCATCCCTAAGGACCTGAGCAAAAGGCTCGATGTAAAGGTTAAAAAGAAGAGGGGAAAGCGGGCAACCCTGCCTTGTACCTCTTGTGATGTTAAATATATCAGACAGAGCGCTGTTTACCAATAATCTGGCAGTCGGAGCCTTATACAAGAGTTTAATGGCTCGACAGAATCTGTCTCCCAAAATAAATTTTGCCATGACCTCAGACAGGTAAGCCCAATTAACCCTGTCAAAAGCTTTTGTTGCATCGAGGGTAAACACAGCAAGCGGGAGTGAGAAGGTGGATGCCATATCTATAGCACCAACCAGATCGTATGTTAAATCCGATGATTGATGGCCCTTGATAAAGCCTTTTTGATCCAAGTGAATGATGTTACCTACAACACCTCCCAGCCTGTTTGATAAAATAGAAGCGAAGATCTTATAATCGCTATTGAGGAGGGAAATAGGATGATAGGATCCGCAGTCAGTTGGATCCTTCCCGGGCTTAAGAATCAGCACTACTGTGGTCTCACTCCACAAGCTTGGAGGATCCTCTCCTTTGATAAGGATGTCATTGAAGACTGTCACCAAAATAGGAACAATGTCTTCCTTAAGTACGTGGTAGAGCTCACCTGGCAGCTCATCCAGACCTGCCGCCTTTCCTCGTTTAGACTGGGAGATGGCTTTGCTTACTTCCAACTCTGTGATCTCAAGCTCTAAACCTAACATCTGCTCATTTGAAATTTTAGGAAGAGAGACCCCTTCTAACCAGACTTTCCTATTTGTGCTGTCCTCAATAATATCTTCCTTATATATTTTGGGGAAGAAATCCCGAAATGCTTTACCAATATTTACATTAGAGAGACAGGGGGAGATCTCACCTTCTACCACGATTTTTTAATATGATTTCGAATCTGGTCATATTTTATTTTCCTGGCAAGAAGTTTCCCAGCCGTCTCGCCATATTCAAAGTGGGTGATTTTGCTCACTTCCCATCTGCGCGCAATTCTTTCTTGCAGTATGGATTCAAGTTGGATCTTAAGAGAATCTAATCTCATTCGATCATCACTGATTTCTCTTCCCGTGCCTATTTTTTGCTCAATACTGCTCATTTCATCTTCTAGGCCCCTGATGGCTTCTCTGTATTTCTTTTTTCTATAAGAGGCTCTGTTAGTGAAAGAGCCACGCAAGAAGGCTTTCAAAGAATCCCAAACTATAGAGGTCTTAGTCGAATACAGATTTGTGTCGAGGTAAAACTTAGTCTCGGCCCGGAGGAAGCTGATTTCATATTCATCTAGCAAAATAGTGTGATCAAAAGACCAAGAACTGTGAGGGCACTGCTGTGTCAGAATCAGGTTAAAAGAGATTGCAGAGTGGTCGGAGCGGTGAGATGGCAAATAGCAAATATTTTGGACTGAGTCTTTGATGTTATAACTGAATAGAGCATAATCTATTCTTGATTTGTGTTTGTATTTAAAATGTATAAATGAGACCCCTAGTTGATCCCCCGCTCTATCTCTCCATAAGTCAGCCAACCCAAGCTGCACCATCGATGTTAAGAGGAGTTGTCGTGACTTGGAGGGTACATTAGCTCTTGAATTAGGTGACTTATCCAAGAGGGGGTCTAACACAATGTTAAAGTCCCCTACCCAAATTAGAGGGTCCAAAACACCTAAAAGGTGAGAACGAATAATTTCTATGTACGACGGATAGTCCTGATTCGGACTGTAGTACCCCACCAGGGAATTAATCGTCCTCCCTAGAGATACTTTGAAAATTAGCCATCTGCCACTATGATCTTCGTTGTACTGCAAGATTTGTGCATTAACTGTTTTTTAAAAAATAAACAATAGCCCCCTAATATTTGCAGATTGATCTGTACAGATGAAATTATCAATTCACTTCTGATTTTTCAATATGGCGGTAGTCTCTGAATTGCAATGATCTGGGCCGGGGAGTCTCTCAAACACTGAAGAATATTTCTGGGCCCCTTGAAGTTATTAATATTTTTATAGTGTGTGTTTTTGGTTTCCCTTTATTTATTTTTTATTTACTTATTTATTCTTTTTTATTGTTGTTATTTATTTATTTATTTATTTATTTTCCCCACTTCTTTCTCCCTTTATCGTCCAGCCCAATCTGTTTTCCTTTTTAATTTTATAAGGTTCCCCTTAAAGAAAAGAAAATAAGTGATCACCGCTCACTGAACTCAATGCGAAAGATCATTATTTCATTACATCATTGCTATTCACGTGAGATATCCCCTAAAGATGTCAACAGATCATCTGCCTCGCTTGGGGATTTAATATTGTACATCTTATTGTTGTACATAATTTTCAGAAAAGCGGGAAATCTCATCTGGACCGTAGCACCCAAAGACCTGAATTTCTCCATTCTTTGATCTAGCTCCCATTGGCGATCCAGAGTGACCTTGGATAAGTCGCAGCGCACCTCAAATGGGAAATCTGGGCCCCTTACAGATTTTATTTTCAGGGCTAGGTTTAGTATCTTTTCTTTTAGGGAGTAGGTAAGAAATTTAATCAGAATTTTTTCTGGGTTTAGTCCTGGCTGCATTTAATCTAAAAGGATCTCGATGCACCTTCTGAATATCCTGCTCCAGGAGATCAACAGGTTCCTCCAAATTCAAAGATTCCTTCAATAACAATGCAACGAAGGCTTTAATATTGCTCCCTTCTTTGCCCTCCGGAACCTTCAGTAACCTTAGGTTATTCCTTCGTGAATAATTCTCAAGAGATTCCATCCTCTCTTTTATCGCATCTCCCTCCCTTCGAAGGACTTGAATTTTCATTTCAGCCGTCCCTAAGTTGGCCTTAAGCTCATCTACTGAGCTCTCAAGAGATTCAGTTCATATATTGAGCAAGTCCACTTTCTTTTCCAGGACATCACATGCTGCTCTGATTTCTGTTTGATTATCGGCCGAAACCTTAAAGTCCTGTTTCATATCCATTTTCAGGGATGCAAGGAGTGCCCCAATTGAAGACTCAACTGAAGACTCAGCTAACTCTCTTTCGCCTGTCTCAGAGAGAACAGTGGACTGAGAAGACCCAGGTGTAGCAACAGATATTTGTTTGGAGCTCTTGCTTGAGTTAGGCTCGTCAGGATTAGGGATAGTGGTGCTGTTTAACCCAAGTGATAGGTTTACAGTAGGTAGTTGTTCAGTCAGGGTAGAGTGGCCAGTACTAGGTTCTACAGGAGGAGAATCAGACATGATGGGTAGAAGCTCAGGAGGGGGTTTGTATATCTCACTTGAAGCCTCACAATGGATATTCAAAACCTGGGGCTGGACCCTAAAAAAGGATCGCAGGGATGGAGAAATCCGAACAGTATTACTCCTAAGTGCTACTTCTTTCCCAGCCCCTCGCTCTGCCCTCTTCTTTCCAGAGTTCCCCCTTGGGGTAGTACCTTGTGCCAAACCAGAGTCCTGATCCGATTCCGATTGAAGGATACCCCTGCGCTGGATGTTACACCTGAAATCAACAGTATCTGTGTCTTCAGTGCCATCACCAAAAGCAAGAGGGCGTGTATCACTTTGAGATGAAAGGGAGTTTTTAGTAAACTTAGAGCGCTTCCCCTTCTTCCTAGCCCCTTTCCTGCTTTTATTCAATAACTCGGTGGTTTTTGGGGCATGTGATCCAGCTGCCTTCCTGGAGACAGCAGAGTGAGGGTCCCCCTGTTTAAATAAAGAGACGCTCTTACCTCTGACTGATTCAGGCACCCCCTTACCACCTTCTGTAGAAACTGTCGCTGTTGCCTCAGTGGTATCTTCTCTCGAAGCGTGTAGCTCTGAAATTGTGGTGCCTGCCGATTTGAAAAAAGCACCAATCCCAAGTTTACTGGTGCTGCTCGTGCTGGCACTGCTAGAGCTCCCCCGAGAAAGCCCACACAGAAGGACGCGAGCTGCCGCACTTCTGCCGTGTCTGAGCTCCAGGGCGGCACCAGCCCAGCGCGACAAGAGAGGTAGCTGCTTGATGTTACTATCCGTGTCTCCGTAGCACATTCAAAGCCGCTGACTCAGCTGGGCAAAGGCAGGGAAGAGAAAAAAATCAGAGCATCAGACGACCACCAGGGGTCGTCACTGCAAAGCAGGAGGCAGCCACCCAGCGAAACCCGCGTCGGAGGCCGGCAGGTAAAATGAGAGCGGGCGCCGAAAATCTCCACAATCGGCGGCTTCAGCTCCAGTGCCCCAGCGCCCGGGTCCCAACGGCAGGTAGGAGGTTTAGAAGTGGGAAAAAAAAGAAAAGCGACTAGCGCTCATGGGCATGTAGTTGCCCGGAGCATGCTGCCTCGGGGAGGAGAGAGATGCAGAGGAGCAGCGGGAGAGGACGAGCGCCTCCGCTTAGCTAGCGGGTGCCATGTTTCCCCCTCTACTTGCCCGTAATGTTATGCTTGACATAATTACTACTCTTCTCCATCTCATAGATAGCCGATAATACTGTTTTCTCAAGCAGTATGACCTTTTTTGGAATTTTATTCCCGGGTGGATAAAAAGTTAATTTCTTCCTTAATCCTGTTATTTCTAATGATGTCTTTGTTAAATTGTCAGCGAAAAACGTTGTTAATCTGATTTTGCGGCAGAATTCAATAAACTCGGTCTTCATCTTGACGGTCAGTCCTTTTTGATGGAACAAAAGATAACCCTTTTGTGAGAATCCTCTGTGTCAGTCAACGTTCTGTTTGACAGATTGAAAATTGGAGATACCACTAGTTTTTGTAGTGCTGTCTTCGCGTGGTCAGAGGGCCTGAAGGGAGCAAGGTGGAGGGTGAGAAGGGTGCAAGGCAGAGGGCCAGAAGGGTGCAAGGCAGAGTGTGAGAAGGGTGCAAGGCAGAGGGCCTGCTGGAGGGAGCAAGGCGGAGGGTGAGAATGGTGCAAGGCAGGGGGCCAGAAGGGTGTAAGGCGGAGGGTGAGAAGGGTGCAAGGCGGAGGGTGAGAAGGCTGCAAGGGGTATGGTGAGAAGTGTGCAAGGCGGAGGGTGAGAAGTGTGCAAGGCAGAGGGTGAGAACTGTGCAAGGAGTATGGTGAGAACTGTGCAAGGTGTAGGGTAAGAAGTGTGCAAGGCGGAGGGTGAGAAGGGTGCAAGGCGGTGGTTGAGAAGGGTGCAAGGTGGAGGGGAAGAGGGTGCAAGGTGGAGGGTGAGAAGGGTACAAGGCGGAGGGGAGGAGGTTGCAAGGCAGAGGGCCTGAAGGGAGCAAGGCAGAGGGTGAGAAGGGTGCAAGGCAGAGGGGAGGAGGGTGAAAGGGATAGGGTGAGAACTGTGCAAAGGGTAGGGTGAGAACTGTGCAAGGGGTAGGGTGAGAAGGGTGCAAGGCGGAGGGGAGAAGGGTGCAAGGGGTAGGGTGAGAAGTGTGCGAGGCGGAGGTTGAGAACGGTGCAAGGCGGAGGGGAGGAGGGTGCAAGGCAGAGGGCCTGAAAGGGAGCAAGGTGGAGGGGAAAGGGAGCAAGGGGGAAGGTGAGAAGGGTGCAAGGCGAAGGGGAGGAGAGTGCAAGGGGTAGGGTGAGAACTGTGCAAGGGGTAGGGTGAGAATTGTGCAAGGGGTAGGGTGAGAAGGGTGCAAGGCGGAGGGGAGGAGGGTGCAAGGGGTAGGGTGAGAACTTTGCAAGGGGTAGGATGAGAACTGGGCAAGGAGTAGGGTGAGAAGCGTGAAAGGCGGAGGGGAGAAGGGTGCAAGGGGTAGGGTGAGAAGTGTGCAAGGCGGAGGTTTAGAAGGCTGCAAGGCGGTGGGGGGAAGGGTGCAAGGCAGAGGGTCTGAAGGGAGCAAGGCGGAGGGTGAGAAGGGTGCAAGGCGGAGGGGAGGAGGTGCAAGGGGTAGGGTGAGAACTGTACAAGGGGTAGGGTGAGAACTGTGCAAAGGGATAGGGTGAGAAGGATGCAAGGCAGAGGGGAGGAGGGTGCAAGGGGTAGGGTGAGAATTGTGCAAGGGGTAGGGTGAAAAGTGTGCAGGGGATAGGGTGAGAAGGGTGCAAGGCAGAGGGTAGGAGGGTGCAAGGGGTAGGGTGAGAAGTGTGCAAGGCAGAGGGTGAGAAGGGTGCAAGTCAGAGGGCCTGAAGGGAGCAAGGCGGAGGGTGAGAAGGGTGCAAGGCAGAGGGGAGGAGGGTGCAATGGGTAGGGAGAGAACTGTGCAAGGGGTAGGGTGAGAAAGGTGCAAGGCGGAGGGCAGAAGGGTGCAAGGGGTAGGGTGAGAAGTGTGCCAGGCAGAGGTTGAGAACGGTGCAAGGCGGAGGGGGGGAGGGTGCAAGGCAGAGGGCCTAAAAGGGAGCAAGGTGGAGGGGAAAGGGAGCAAGGGGGAGGGTGAGAAGGGTGCAAGGCAGAGGGGAGGAGGGTGCAAGGGGTAGGGTGAGAACTGTGCAAGGGGTAGGGTGAGAACTGTGCAAGGGGTAGGGTGAGAAGGGTGCAAGGTGGAGGGGAGGAGGGTGCAAGGGGTAGGGTGAGAACTGTGCAAGGGGTAGGGTGAGAACTGGGCAAGGAGTAGGGTGAGAAGGGTGAAAGGCGGAGGGGAGAAGGGTGCAAGGGGTAGGGTGAGAAGTGTGCAAGGCAGAGATTTATAAGGATGCAAGGCGGAGGGGGGAAGGGTGCAAGGCAGAGGGCCTGAAGGGAGCAAGGCGGAGGGTGAGAAGGGTGCAAGGCGGAGGGGAGTAGGGTGCAAGGAGTAGGGTGAGAACTGTGCAAGGGGTAAAGGGGTAGGGTGAGAACTGTGAAAGGGATAGGGTGAGAAGGGTGCAAGGCGCAGGGGAGGAGGGTGCAAGGGGTAGGGTGAGAAGTGTGCAAGATGGAGGGTGAGAAGGGTGCAAGGCGGAGGGGAGGAGGGTGCAAGGCAGAGGGCCTGAAGGGAGCAAGGCGGAGAGTGAGAAGGGTGCAAGGCAGAGGGTGAGAAGGGTGCAAGGGGGATGGTGAAAAAGCAAAAAATCTGCCCACCCCAATAAACATCTCTGTGGATGCCCATGTCCAATTGTACTCATCCCATATGGTGCAGTTACACAACCATGCACCATGCTCAATGCACACGGAGTGTGAATGTACTGACAATTTAGCTGACACTGGGCCCTGGTGTAGGCAGCACAAGGCCCTCCTGTGACCAGTGCAAACACAAACACCAGGACAACAAGGTCAGATATGTGGGGACAGCCACACCACGAAGGAGGCCCAGTGCCAAGTCAGACTCCAAATACCACTGCAGACTGTCACACACACCCCTTACACAAACATACCCACCTGGGACAGGCAATGGAGTTCCCCACTGTCACAATGGTCAAGTAACACAACTAAAACAATTCAGATCTGATGAAGCATCCAAGCAGCAAATGTGTGGTGCACATTCACAAGCCACTTGCGCTTCTTACATGCCACCGTTGCATCACCTCTATGACACAGCTGCGGCACAAAAGAGGCGCCAAGGTGCTGGTAATTTACAAGGTGACGCATCTGGGAGATGTGTCACGTTCTAAAGCCCTGCGGTACAATTAGGTGTATTGGCGCAGGGGTGGAGGGGGGGAGGGGGAAGGGGTGTAATGGCGCAGGCAAGCCTCCCAAAAGTGGCTATGTGACATCTACAAGATTCCACTCTGTCACTTATGAGCACATGCTGCGTCAAAACCATGTGCATGGCTGATGCAGGCGTAAAGAATGAAGAAACATTGTGCAGATAGGGCCCCACAGACCATTGCTGGAGCTGTCTTGCGCTGGTGACACTACTCCAGCAATGCGCCTACTTATACAGCACAGATGTGTGACGCAGCTGACCCATTTTTTTCCTAAATGGTGCTCCACAATGTGAATGCGTTGCATCTGTGCTGGCATAGGTGTGGTGCGCAATGACTTGGGAATGCCTGCTGATATGCAGGGCGGTGCCAGTTATAGTAAATATGCCCCCCATGTCAATGACTCAGGAGCACATATCAATCGGACCCCACAACATACCCATCCACAAGTGAACATTGAGGACAATCCAAAGCATGGACAACTACCAGGTGGAACAGTGCCAACTACAATGTGTATGAGAAATGGATGTTGCATTACATGGCATTACCATTGTCTGTCTCTCACACCCACAGGGCAATGTGTGGAATCGAACCCTAACGATGGGGAAGACGATTCCCAGTCCCAGGCTCTGGAGGACCCTCATCCCACCGACAGCGACGCCTCTCACCACTTCATGGATGACCCCGACCGACCTGGCACTTCTGGTGCCCCAACCCGTGCAGCATCTGGATCAGGCACACCTTCGCCAACCGCCACCACCATTCCTGCCACATCCCAGCAGACAGCTCGGAGCCCTGCCCACACTCAAGAACTGAGCCAGTATGACAATGAGGGATAAGGTTCGGTGGGCACCCATGAGGGGGCAGACAACACCACCACTGCCATCACTTAGGGATCCCGTCGAGCCGATGTGCCCACAACAGCTGGCCAGGCTCGTGTGGGCAGGGGTGGCGGGAGTGGCAGCAGGCGGAGGCAAGAACCTGACCAGACAGCTGCACGTCCCGGTATGTCTGAGCTCCGCAACATCATGGAGGCATACCGGCGGGACACCATAGAGTTCAGCCAGGTAGTGGGGGCCCTCACAGAGATAAAAAACCTGCAGGCCAAGCAACACGCCAGTCAACAACAACACCAAGAATGGATGGAGGCAAGACTGGCTGAGCACCTGGCGGTGCAAAGGGACATTAGCCTTTCACTCCGTCGGAATGCTGACAACATGCAGCACCCTCCCTGTGTCACCAGGCACGACACTTCAAGGCAAAGATGGCCACCAGGCACAGGGATGGAGGAGGAGGAGGAATCGTCCGACGGAGCGTCCCGTGCATTGTCAAGGCCTGCACATGAGGGTCCCCCTAGGAAGGTGAGTCGTCCACGGAAGACACACTTAGAGGCAGCGGGCCATGCGCATCTCCCAGGACATCTGGTCTGGCACCTGGAGTCTGTGTGCAATAGCATCACCTCATTGACTGTTCTACTCTCCCACATGGACTTGCTGGTTGCAGTCTGACCAATGATGCCAAGCACTGTGGTCTTGACTCTGGTGACTCAAACTGCAAGGCATCACATCTCCCTTTGTGAACTTTGAATTCCCCCCCTTTTGTACAGCACCCATCACTAACTCACGTTCCCGCACAAGAACGATAAATAAAAACAACCAACAGTACTGAAATTGATGTTGCTGTCATTTACCATCATTCTAAAACATACGTGTGGGGATATGTCAAAGTATGCCACAGTGTGGAACAAACTCAACCCATCCATACACTGGGATCTGAGCCTGGTCGAGGACACACATTGGTCACAATGTATCATCAAATACATACATGGAGCGCTATACTCACCTGTGATGATTTCAATCTGCTAAGGGGGGTCTGCCATACTGCTCAGACATACAGTTTTGGTAGAGTGTAATGAAGGTGTAGAGGCCATGGGTCATGTGAAGGTGCCCAGGGAGTGAGTACCAGGTCTGTTTGGTGAGGTGGGAGAACTATCTTCCACATGCAGTTGTTCTGTGGATGTAAAGAATGGTGCACAGGGCAAGGTTGGCTGGACGGAGTTGGTGCAATGGGGTGTTGGATGGGAGACGTCCATGTTCGTCTCCAGGGCTGGGGTTGTGGAGTGCCTCCTGAGTGTGGCTGAGGAGTATGAAGGTGAGCCTGCTGTTGAGAGTGAGCCTATTGTAGGTATCTCAGGTGGATGTCATGTGGCTGTGGCAGGGGATGTTGAGGATGAGGTGTGCTGATGCACCCTGTATGTGCACAAGTCTTCCTGGAGTCTGGCTGTTGTTCCTGTGTAGAGGGCGATGCAGTAGTACAGCCGGCTGTTGTTGTATACCTGGGTGACTGTCTGTCTTGACTAAGAGTGGATCTATCTGATGAACATTTGCTGCATGCGAAGGGACTTGCAGCATGAGGTAGAGATGGTGCTCATTTCCATGGTTATTGTGAGCGAGGAGTGTACGATGAGCACCTGCTTGCCTGTGTGGCCAATGTCTGCTTGTGCGCTGCCAAGGCTGCTGTGACACAAGGAGTTGTCCCAGCCGTAAGGGTACACTCCTCAGATGATGAGCCCAGTCTTGTCCAAGTCCAGCC
Source organism: Lissotriton helveticus (assembly GCF_964261635.1). Taxonomy (NCBI): domain Eukaryota; kingdom Metazoa; phylum Chordata; class Amphibia; order Caudata; family Salamandridae; genus Lissotriton; species Lissotriton helveticus. The sequence continues at coordinate 339,692,635 of NC_136073.1, forward strand.
TCATGTGGCTGAGGTACCTCCATATGTAAATGAACCTCATGCCTTCTTGAATGTTGGATCTCGGAGTGGCTGGGTCTTTGGTGAGGGTGAGGAGCAGCTGGGTGTCAATTGCAGAGACATGATGATGAGATTGTGTGCGCATGTGATGTTGGCGAGGGGGGTCATGGAGATAATATAGATAGTCACACTGCGAGATAACGCCTGGGCCAATGACCCCAGAGTACTACGTGCCGAAGGGGGGAGGCAGACTCCCTGGGCCTTGCTGGTGAGGTACTTGGGACTTTTATCCGGGCCCTTTCTCTGGATCCCAGTGTTGGAGATGTGTGATCTGACACCGTGGTACCACATGGTGTAGAATGCTGGATGAGAGGTGAATGGGGTGAGGGTGGTGTACTCACCATTGTTGAGCACGGTCCAAGATTTTGTTGGTGGTGAAAATGAGGGCTGTTGCAGTGGGGTGATTACTGTGGTGCGGTTTGCCTGGAGATGTTTGCTTGGAGTGAGATGGTCAGTTGCTTGTTGACTGTCTTCTTGATGACATTTGCTGGGTAGGGAAGCAGGGTGAAATTCCAGGCGATCCTGCGGTACAGCCGTACGTCGTCAAAGAAAGGCCTGGTTTCCTGCATGCCTACAGCTCCCATGGAAAGTGGCATATTCAAAGGAGACATTCATGACGTCCCGGAGGTGGGCCTGAAGGATGGTGTATGCTGTAATAGAGATGTTGTGTGGGAAGGATCTAGATGGAGAGCCGGAGTGGATGGTGTACATGAGCCGGGTGGTATCTTTGCTGCTGATGGGAGTCCTGGACCTGAGGGGGGGGGGGGGGTATGTCCTGTGGAAAAAGCGCTGACTGCCTCTGCGTGGCAAGGCTGTCGTGTACATCCACGAGTTTGCAGTGGTAGCAAGTTGCAAGGGATCCCCTTGGCCTTGCAAGGGTGGGATGTCTCTTGGATGGAGAGCTGGGGTTAGATAGTTATCTCACAATGTCGATGAGGTCATTCATGTTGTGTGTGTTGGTGCCTAGGCCATACCTGGCGGTTGTCCTCTCGTCCGTGCTGATGATATGGTGATGTCCGTGTGTTGTGGATTTCAGGGCAGAAAGGTAACTGATGGTTGTTTGTTCTACAAGGTTTGCACATGAGTCTGGCTAGACGTGTATTAGTCTAGTAGGTCTGCCTTGTCCCGGTGGCTTAACTGTTGTTGTGCTTCACAGGAAATTCTGCCAATGTGGGAAGAGTGTTGGGTCAGTCGCTGATCCAGTGTGTGCAGTTGCAGCGTGTGGCTGTGTCGTTGGTTGGAGTGTCCTGTGTGAGGGTGCCACACAGCTTGTTTGTGTTGACTTTGGTCAATTGTTCTTGGTGGATCTGTAATGGAGTGTGGTGCAGTGTGTTGTTTTTTGGGCAACTGGATACAAATGTTTATGTACAAATGCAGGATGGAGCTATGGTTGTCCTCCAGCCAGGAGTCGCTGTATCCCTGACCCATGTTGTCTGTGTAGGTGAGGGCCTGCGTGCTGATGTACTTGTACAATGTCTGAGGACCAATCTGTAAAGCCGTTTCCCATCTCTGTGGTCTCAGTATATTTTACACATTTTCATATGAAGCCTCTCTGCTCTAATTGCAGATTTGTAAATCCCGTTACCCTACTGACCCCTTGCCGCCAAGCTATACAACATCCTTGCAAAGAGTCCCAATCACCATTTAAGCTCCATCTGGAACCTTTCCCTCAAATTGGGCTCTTCCGGATGTGTGGAGACACGTGTTTCTCCTACCCATCTTAAGGAAAGCCAACACAGATCCTGTATCTCCTTGCAATCATAGATCTAACTGTCACGTACCAGCTCCGGCCAAGCTTTAAATGAACAATTCCTTGCAGCAACTGATGGCCTTTGTTGAAGATAATAGCCTCCTTCATGACTATCAATCCAGCTACAACCCCAGATATAGTACGGATTTGGCCCTCATTGAAATTGCAGACTCTATATGCTGGGCGGTTGACGGAGGCTCCAAGCCGGTGTTGGTGCTGTTAGACTTGTCTACAGCATTTGACACCGTCGCCCATCCCATTCTTCTGAACCTCCTTAAGACCAAAGGCGTGGGTGGCTTCATGGTGAACTGTATATATTCCGTACTATCAGACTGCACACAGCAGGTCCAGACCTATCCATCCATCTCCACAGTGAAATCACTGAAGTGGGACGTGCTGCTGGTCTCTGCTCTGAGTCTTCTGTCTTGTAATATTTACTTAACCCCACTGGCTGCATCGATTGCCATGTCAGAAGTCCAAATCATATCATATGCTGATGAGCCTCAGCTGCTATTCACCTAGAATGCTGTGTGTGCCGCGAACTTTTGACACACTAGAACATAATATCTAGATTATTGTGGCCTGGATGTACCACAATTTCTGAGAACTTAATACAGTTAACACAGAGTTCCTCTTCATTTAAGCAACCTTCCCCCCTCTCTTCCAATCTCTGGTGGCCAGAGGAACTGGCCATTGCTCCGGCACACAAGGACGTGGTTAGGAATCTGGGAGTAAGATGGGGCAATCAGCTATCCCTTGCCACACAGGTACAAGAGGCGGGTGCCGCTTGTATTCACAAGATTAAAATCATCAAGAGAATTATAAACTATCTGCACATTGTAATCCGGAAAACGGTGCTTGACGCACTGATTACCTACCATTTACACTACGCGAAAGTCTCATACGCATGTCTCACATTAGGCTTGCTCTGTATACTGCAGACAGGGAAAAAGTGCTGCTGCCTGCCTGGTATGTTGAGTCTCACTTTGACAACATATCTCCCCGTTTCAAAGACTACTCCATTGGCTGCCATGGCTACACAAATAGAATTCAATGCGGTTACTCTCATCTTCTGGGCAGGACAATGCCGTGGTCCGGTCTACCTTAGGAGGAGACTGCGTCCCTATTGTCAATCACGATCTCTACGTTCCAATGACAAGCCCTTGCTCATTAGTCCTTGTTTAGCTAAACCTAGATCAGGAGGTGAAACCTCTCAGGTAGGAACCACCCAAAGTTGGACTAAGCTACCTCTTCCGCTGCGTCTGATTCTGAATGAATGTGATTCTCGCTAAGCCATTAAGACCTGGATATTTAGCCTGCTAGATTTGTTGCTCTTCTGTATGCTGCCTCATTTCCATCACACTACAGCGCTGGGATAAACCCGTTGGCTTGCATGTGCGCTCAATACATGACTATTATAATAATTCTAGATGGCTTTGCAGAATTGTGGGTGTAGGCCTGGAGATCTGTAGATGATCGTTAGATTGAGGGTAGTCTGGGGGTTGATGTGAAACCTGAAGTGCAGATGTTTGAGTGTACTGAGTGTGTCCTTGGTGTAGTATGTGACTCTGAGGGGGTACTTCTGATGAAATTTCTAGTCATGGTCCTGGATTGTTGGTGTGGTCCCTGTGGGTGGTCTTGTATCCATCTGTGATGGCAATGTTGATGTAGTGTGCTGAGGATGCTTTCAACCAGGTCACTGTAATGAAGGAGATGTGTGGGGCTGTTGTGTTGGCTGAGGTGACAGAGTCCAATGGCGTGCTGGTGGATGTAGCGGGTGTGCAGTAGGAGGTACATGACCTGGTTTTACGGACATGGTCTGTCATGCGGGGCAGCGCACTGTTGGCAGTAGGAGTTGCACACACAGCCAGCAAAGCTGTAATGGTTGCGCTTAGGCGTCGCCCGATAGCAGGTGGATGAATGTCTTGTGTTCCCTGTTTTGAGGGTGGCTGGAGCATGAGTCTGTTGTGTTACCTGTGTCATGGAAGGACCAGAGGGTATTGCACTGTGCACATTGCAGGCGCAGACGGTCCTGCCTTTGGCACGGAATTGGCGCAACAGTGGCACTGACAAGCTGATGCCTGCATACAATGGGTGGAGGGAGGGAGGAGCATCTGGGAGGTGTGTGTGTAGCAGAATCAGGGCACACGGTGGGGTGATGCCGCAGGGGAGGCAGCATCAGGAATGGGTGAACACATGATGGTGGAAGGGGTGAGACACCATACAAAAACTAGCACAGAAAGAGAAAGAGGATTGAAAGGCACATTGTAACTGGTGTATGGAAAGGAAGGAGTGTCTGGTTACTCATGGGTCACAGACCTAAAATGGAAGAACAATCACCATAAATGTCGGGCACAGGATCAGGCACCAAAAGGCCAAGCTGCACACAGGACACACAGCGTCAGCCGGTGTGGGCTGCCGGTTGTGTGTAGCAATTGGCAACAATACATACATAACCATGTACTACATGCACAATATGGATCATTAACTATGATGAACATCATGCATGTTGCCACAGTATACATACTCCAATATGCACAATCTTTGTCAAGTATGCCATAGATGACGCATGCTAACTGGCAAGAGTTCTGCGTGACTGTGATGATGCACATTGTATTGTGTGGGACACATTTGCTATACAAAAGGATTACGTTTGTGTGGAGCCCATGCTGCTTTAGCCAATGTCCATGTCCAGTCCCATTGCTCAGAAGAAAATAACACTCATGCAAGGAGTTTACCTGTAATGCTGGTGAGACAATATGCACACGACAGCCTGGGACTGTTGTTTACTTGAATCCTCATAAAGGTGCAATGATTATTGTGGTCCACCTCCTGATAGCCCCTTGGTCTGAGTATAAATTACTGACTCAATAGGGTGATCAGGCGAGGGAGGAAAAGGAAGGGAACAGCAGGGACGGAGATCTGAAAGATAAACAAGCATAAGCATTCAACACATCTTGCCACTGATTAACAGAATACCTCAAGACCTAGACTGTAACCGTTACACCTGTAAAGGAAAACAACAGCCACTGCATAATACTTGGCATCACAGTAATGACAATTATACTAGATCTGATGTTTCAACACGGACACATAAAAGGTAGCAGAGTTTTTCAGCCAAAATGAATGGTGTATAACACTGTGCAGGATGCTTCAATGCAATTAGAGCCATGCAGTAACGAAAGTACTCACAGTGTATGAATAATGCTCCAATGTTAAAAAATACTAATGTGCTGCAGTGGTACTCACACAAAAGCAACAATCCATAGATACCCCTGGCAATCAGTGAGGGTTAAGAAGTGAAATTATACATCACCCGCAAGAGCCTTAAGAAGCTCGATCCAACGAGGGAAAGAATTATGTAAACACAAGGAATCCCCACAATAGACAGTCATTGTCTTGTGCAACTGGGCTTTGAAATGCCTAACATAACAAGCTGCTGGCCCGGCAATCAACAGAGAGTAATGAGGAGCAATGCCACAAAACCAACCCTACCTTGACCAGGATATGCAGCACGCCACAAGAGAATCCTGGAATTGACGTCACCCGACTGGTGCAATGTAAGCGTTTACAATAGCTACAGCACAAAGTTGTGACGTCACCAGCGCATCGTTCCTGGCATCATGGGAATATAAAGTTAACATCAACTGACCAAGAAGGCTTGCAAAGCAGTGTTCTCCACCGGCCCTGAGGAAGCAACGTGACAGTGACATGACATAGTGGCACAAGGGGCAATGCATCCATATGAACAGACTCACAGGACACTTGACAGAACATGTGGGACATATGCTGGCCCACACCTTCACAACATGGTTGATTACAAATCAAACTGTACTGGCACACAAGATTAAGTGGATGTGCCAAACACATCCTGCTGCACACAGTGATGCTGCAATTCACCATGGAGTGTGTGGTTGTGATGTCCCACACAATGTCAACACGTGGAATCCGCAATGTGTCAGGGTCAAGGTTGACACACATTGATGCCTTCGACAGAGTCAATACTCCACAACAGATGACTGTCAAGAAGGGTGACTGTCCTGTCATGGGAGTTGTGCAACACGTAATTTGATCCATGGTGATTAGACATGTTTGGATGGGTCTTCAACATGAACAGAAACACTTCCCACACATTCCCAAACCATAACAACCCAAAAAAGCCTGCTTGGTTCCTTACCTGAATTGACATTTACACATGTCCGTGCATGGAACGCTGATTCGGCCCACGTTGCAATCATCATGAGGGATAGCAGGAGGACTGAGATGACACAAACAGACAACAGGCACAGCAACCTGGAAATGAGAGACACACAAGGGCTCACCGTTACAAATCTTTGCTAAAGACATGGGCAGGAACAAAACATGAACAATGTAGTACACATGTAAAATTAAAGCTAAGTCATTGTGCAGTTCAGTGTGGCATGACATCAGCAATTGCGTGACACATCAGAACACACATCAAAGTGAATATGCATACAGTCAGCTGGACACACACATTGCAACACATGCCACTCAATGCTACAAGCTTGCACACTCATTCGCAGCGACTCACCATTATGAGAAGAAGTTGTGTATGAGCTGATTCCGGATATCATCCTCCTCCTCCTCATCACTTGCATCGTGACAAGCCCTTGATCCTCAACGGGTGGATGTTCCTACTCCTCAGGATCCAGGATGAGTGGGACTGCCTTCTCAACAGCCGTGTTGTGCAGCATGCAGCACACGATGAAGATATTACAGACCTTGGCTGGGGCATATCGGAGGGATCCGCCGGTTTTATCTAGACACCGGAATCGGCTCTTCAGGAGGCCAAACGTCCGCTCTATTACTCGCCTGGTCTGCCCATGTGCATTATTGTACTGCTGATCTGCAGCTGTTCTTGGGTTCCGGAGAGGTGTCATCAGCCATGGCATTTTGGGATATCCCGTGTCACCTGCAAATATACATCATGTCAATAAGTGGTTCATGAGATGCAGGCAGGGCTAAAGATACTGAAACACAGGACACACAGAGTATACCCACCAACAAGACTTGCCCGATTGTTGCGCAGCTGCAGCATCATTCTTGGCACCCTGCTACGCCTCATGATGAATGCATCATGGAACGATCCTGGAAAACGTGCACAAACATGGAAAATCATCATGTTAGCAAGACACACCACCAGGGCATTTATTGAGTGATACTGTTTCCTGTTGCGGTAAGCCTGTTCCTGAGCCTGGGGTGGCACCAAAGCCACATGTGTCCCATCAATGGACCCAATTACATGTGGCATCCCACCCAGGGCATAGAATTGACACTTGACATCTCTCAACTCTTCAGGAGTAGGAAATCTGATGAATGCATCAATATGCTCCAACATGGCTGCTAACACATCACGCAAGACACGGCTGAACATTGTTTGGGACATTCCACCTACATCAGCTATGGTTAGTCTGAAGGTACCTGTTGCAAACAAATGGAGGGCTGCCATCACCTTTGCGGTAGGAAGTGTGGTGCCAGCTTGTTCGTCAAGTCCTGAATCAACGCTCGAGTGAATCTGTAACGTCGAATGCAGTCACGTTCCCTCATGGTAGCCAAGTCTGGAAATGGCCTTGGTAGAGGCGGTGTCCTGCAGGACATATTTGTTAAGAATGGAGAATATCTGTCAAACAACATCAATGGCAAGGTACATATCACATGCAAAAATGCTACTAGACATCATGTCACTATGGTGTCTGGTGTGTCTAAAACATCCCGGACACATATGGCAGCTTGCTGGCACTCCTAATAAAACCCAGATACACCTGTTGTTTGCCTCAATAAACATGACATGCCCTGAAACAAGCTTCTGGTCTGGTCTGAGTGAACAACCCAAGATATCACTTGAGTGACACACGTCACCAATCCTGCAGTGGAAGGTTGTCAACCCATCCAGACAGCTGACTGCAAGGCACATGCACAGGTCATATGGAATATCAAAAGTACATCTCAAAAACATAGCGATAAAGGTGTGCATGTGACAAAAAAAATCTCAGCTATGTCAGGATGCAGACATGTGTGCCTTTGGGAAAATTGATGTCTGATGACATCAGACCCAAAAACCGTAGAAATGCACAAGTGGCATGGTGAGCGTACATGTGAAACCATTTTCCATCTCAACACAGACCCATGTTAGATGCACCAACAGCAGATGCAGTTTACGTAACACAAACAACAAGCTCAAGGTTTGACATGACACAAACCGGACATAGTCACATAGGGTCATGCTCAGCGTGAAATGTCAAGTGACAAATTAACCCGGTCCATGGCATCATGAGACAGGTGCCCATAGTGATGACTGTGCCATCCCAGTGTAGATATGCATGGCTACATCTGCATAATGGTACACATGTGACAAGTGTAAAGGTTATATGTACCACATAGTGACCCATCAAACATGACATGTGTCAACAGGTCAGCACACATCAATTGTGCAACAAGCTCATATGCCCTGTGCTATATCACTGCCTGACACACCTGGGGCCTGCAGATGTATGTATGAAATAAAAAGAACTTGATACACATCCTTGTTTGAACCGTACCCCTACATCCCTGCCATGTGTGCGCCTCGTATCACTATTGTAATGGTGCTATGCATGAGCGTGTGAAACGCACCATACCCCTGCATTCACAAATGCGTATGAAATGTACCGTGTGAAATGCACCGTACCCCTACATTCACAAATGCCTGTGAAACGCACCATGTGAAACGCACCGTACCCCTGCATTCACAAATTCGTGTGAAACGCACCGTACCCGTGCATTCACAAATGCATGTGAAACGCACCGTGTGACACGCATCGTAACCCAGCATTCACAAGTGCGTGTGTGCACATCGTCTCACTATTGTAATCGTGCCATACGCAAGCGAACCGTACCCCGACATTACGTGCGTGCGCAGCGTCTCACTATTGTAATCGTGCCATATGCAAATGAACCGTACCCCAACATTACGTGTGTATGTGCGCATCGTCTCACTATTGTAATTGTGCCATACACGAGCGAACCGTACTCCGACATTACATGCGTGTGTGCGCAGCGTCTCACTATTGTAATCGTGCCATATGCGAGTGAACCGCACCCCGACATTACGTGTGTGTGTGCGCAGCATCTCACTATTGTAATCGTGCCATACGTGAACGAACCGTATCCCATCATTATGTGCATGTGTGCGCAGCATCTCACTATTGTAATCGTGCCATACGCAAATGAACCGTACCCCATTACGTGCTTGTGTGCGCATCGTTTCTCTATTAAAAAGGTGCCATACGCGACATGAAACGCACCGTACGCGTGTGTGGATCTCAAAAAATACATAGGGGACACCTAGGGGACGAGTAGTAGGCCCTGAATGCAGGCTGGTTGTCATGGATACTGAGATTTGCGTGTGTGCTACAGGTGTCCTGCAAAAGTCAGTTGGGCAAAAATATACAATGTTGCAAAATTGTTGTGGAGCAGAAGCTCAAATTATGAACCATGCAAATGTGTGTCAGGGCCTTATGTTTAAAGGGATTGGATGAAACGTAGGATGCAAAGTAATCTTGCCTATCACACTGTACTCCTGAGACTGAAAGCCCCTCAGTAGCACTGATTTATGGCTGCATGTGGCTGTGAGAGAGCACTTGCATGCACAACATTGGAGTGGACCACACTGCTGCTGTCTCTGCATTCCCTGGACTCTTATGTCTCGTACGATGGAGAGGGCACCAGCATTCACTGATGAGGAAAACCAGGCCCTGCTGGATGCCCTCCTACCACAGTACAGCAAGCTGTATGAGAGACCAGGGAGACCAGGGGAGCAGGTGAGTGCTGACTGCAACATTTGCACACAGACAGGGGGCCTGACTGACCTGCCATGCTGTCTGTTCTTCCCTGCCGGCGTTGACCGGAACATCGCACGGCCCCCGCGGGGGAAGACTACAGCTCCCAGCGTGCACAGGGGCTGGAAACGCCCACTTCCTGGCGGAGCGCGCCCGGAGGCGCTTAAAGATCGGTTGCTCCCTCGGTGGAGCGGGAACATTTGCACACGGACAGGGGGCCTGACTGACCTGCCACGCTGCTGCCATAACCACCGCTGGGGCCCTGACGCTGTCTGTTCTTCCCCGCCGCCTTTGACCCGAACATCGCACGGCCACAGCGGGGGCACCGGGCGGAGCCCGGGCAGAGGGCGGGCCGTCCGGGGCCGACGTAGGCTGGGCTGGGCCATGGACTTTGGCTTTTTGAACTTCACCTTAAAATTGTGAGACTATTTAATATATTACGGTATCTGTTTTTACGCACATGTATTGTTTAGTAGTTACTGGGTTTAAGAATGTCCAAATTGAGATCGGCTAAAACCCCACTCGTGACGAGCACAATGGATAACTACTTGGTTAAAGTAGTGAGTAAAATCAACAAAGAAAGGCGTTTATCATTAAATCGGATAAGCCCTCCGGCCTCACCTACTTTAATGTCAGATCCCACAGATATTCCTGTTCCGGATCTTAACTGAACTCAGGGCTCCCATTTAATAACCAGCAATGAAATAGACGCCCCTTTAGTGCTGAGTCAAACAGTCCTAGATAACTCCCAGGACACCTCACTCCAACCCTCCCCGATAACCTCGCCTGTACCATCTCCAGTACGACGCGTAGTAAGGGCTTGTAGGAAGTTACCTGCTAAGCGTGGGGGAATAGGAAAAGCAAGAGAGCTGGCACTTCACTTATAACTGTGGGGGGAGAAAACGAGTCCCCAAATAAGATCGAAGTGGCCAAGCTGAACTCTGAACAAATTGATCTGTTGGTCAGTTTAATGGAATCTAAACTAGATCTTTTGATTAAACCCCTTATGGCCAAATTAGATCAGGTCTCAAAAGAAATATCCAGATTGGGTGGCCTACTAAATTCTCAATTAGGTATGCTAAATAAGAGCATCCAGGGTGGGAATATAATAATCTCTGTAACGGCATCTGCTGCTCTACCCCCCCCCCCCCTTTAGTCACTCAACCGCCCCTAACGACCCCAAGAAATCAACCTATTTTGACAGGGGGGCACAATAGTGAGGGGAGAAGGGAGATAAATAGAAGACCCTCAGTTAATCTACCCCCAGATTGTGCACCATACATAGTGGTATTAACAAACGTACCTGGGGTGGATTCCCACCTTTCTGAGTCGGGGATAGAATCCCATGATTCTTTGAAAAATAAATCGGTGTCATGGTTGAATAGAAACTGTGGGTTCCCATTGTCCTTCTCTGATGATATAATATCAACTCGTAGAGTCAGTTGGATAGGAACCTCGAGGAAAAACTCCAGGGGGGACTGCATTATTGTTAACTTTAGGCATCCACAGCATGTAGCCACAGTCTTGCTTAGAGCAGCTTCCTTGCCAATTGTTGACAACACCGTATGTGCTCGCCCCCTTGGTTTTTTCTATAATCAGCATGGCAATCCCCCACATTTACATACTACCCTGCCCAAGACAGTTCCACCTCTATTTAGTCGTGGCTGCAATATACCTCCGCAAAATGGAAATTATCCTGTGAAAAGAATGGACCCATTTTATTATAGGTTGACCGGGCCAAATAGTCATTTTGATCATCCACTCCCACTGACCAATCGATATTCCCCGCTAACATCCCTGGAGGAAAATGATTGACTGCCAAATGTCCCGAGGAACATTGTACAGCCTTCACATTTTTCCTGCAGGAATATGACATGGAATATTGCTGGAATTAAGGACAAAGTAGGGAATGAAATTTGGATCAACTATTTAAAAACTTATGACATTATAGTGTTCCAAGAGACCTGGGCCCTGATGGATAGTTTCTCTTTGGATGGGTACAGTCACTTTTGTGTTGCAGCAACCAGCAGTACAGCAGGGAGAGCTAGGGGAGGCCTAGTGAGCTTCTTCAAACTTGATCTAAAGGGCTCCTTAACTCTGTGTAACTCAGGATGTCAAAATTGTCTAATTGTAGAATTATCATGCCCTGACAATCCTAAGATTTTATTTAGTAATTTCTACAATTCTCGTGCTAATGAGTTAACTAGTTCCAACTTAGACCTTTTGGAGAAATTCTTGTCAGTCTATAGAAGTAAGGTGAATGCTTTTGAAATAATCCTATTAGGGGACTTTAACATTCATCCCTGCAACATAGAAGAGGAGGGCCCGTCCTATTCTTCCCCAATTCATCTTGAACATTCTAAACTCGGTGAGGCGCTCGAAAGCTTTTTGGCAAGATGGAATCTTTATGTGTCTGTATGCGGGGAAGGTGGTTCTAGGACCCCTACTTTTAAAGGGACATTTAATGGTACTATCATTGATTATATTTTCATGTCTTCTTTTGTTTATGTAAGGTTTTATTGTATAAAACTGAGGTCTCAGTCTTCAGTGATCATAACCCAGTGTCAGTAACTATAAGATCTACTGACCTTCTAAATTTTAAAAATGTGATATTCAAGGGAAGCCTAAATGTGATTGCTAAAGAGCAAGGACGTAGGCTAAAATGGTCCAATATAGTTCCTGAAACCTTCCTGCAGGATGTATTGGGCAAGGTTGAAGACGATGTGGCCATATGCTTAGAGAAGGAGGCTCAAAACATCCATGTGGTCATCGCCTTTGATAACATTTGTAGACAAATCAATCAAAGCCTACTTGCTGGTCCCAGTCAGATAAATCTCAATGGGAAAAGATGGTTTAATAAAAGATGCTCTGGGGCACACGCACGGTTACTTAAGGCTCTGAAGGCTACCCCTAAAGATGGGGTCGAAATAGCAAATTTGAGATCTGCATACAAGAAAGCTATTTCGGACCGGAAAAATGAGTTGAAAGAGGAGGCCTGGTTGCAACTACTTGCTCCTGAGACTTTAAAAAATAGTGGGCAGTTTTGGAAAATCGTTAATCAACCACTATTCTCGTCTGAGGATAATTCTATTTTAGAAACAAATATCCCGGATGAAAGTTGGATTTCACATTTTAGAAAAATCTACTCAATCCCAGATATAGAAAAACAGCAGATTAATATATTTTCTAGCTCTGAGGGCTTATATGTGATTTTTGAAGAGACAGAGGTAGAAAATGCGATTGAACAGACTCTAAAAAAGAAGGCTCCAGGCCCCGATGGTGTTCCCTCAGATGTTTTTAAATGTGCGCCAAAATTTTGGTCTAAAATCCTGTGTAATGTTTTTAACGCCCTCAAACAAAATAACATTCCGGAGTCTTGGAAAAAATCCATTAATATTCCAGTCTTTAAGAAGAGAGATAGGCAGGACCCCTCCTGTTATAGACCTATCTCCCTAATAGACTCCTCAGTAAAAATTTTAGGACGTGTTATTTTGCACAAATTAACGGTTTGGCTTAATGATAGAGGGGTTTTGTCCAACCTGCAATATGGGTTTAGATCAAAAAGGAGTACTTTAGACCAGTGTCTCAACCTGCAATTACTTTTAGATAAATACACCAAGGCCAAAGTGGGGTCAATGTACCTGGGGTTCATGGACCTCTCATCAGCATTTGACCTTGTAAATAGGTCAAAGCTATGGCAAATTTTACTTGACATGGGATTAGATCGGGCCTTAGTTAATCTCCTGGCTGATTTAACTCGGGTTTATTGGCATCTGTCCGGGTCACCACTCAGGGGCGATGTTCTAGTCATTTTAACTCAGAACGGGGGGTGAGGCAATGGTGTATCCTGGCCCCCCTTCTTTTTATGGTATATATTAATGCCCTAGAATCTGCATTAAAGGAGGCAATCCTTGATATACCGCGTATAGGAGAACTTGCCATTCCAGTCCTCCTCTACGCGGACGGCGCTGTTCTTCTTTCACGGACGGGGGTTGGACTTCAACGGTTGTTAGATGCTTTCGGAAACTTTATGGGATCCCTTGATCTTAAAATAAATGCAAAGAAGTCGCAAATTATGATTACAGGGAGGTGCAGCAGGAAGAAATTATCTAAAACCTTCTACTGCTGCGAAGAAGAATTGTGTAGAGTGACCACGTTCCCCTATCTTTGGGTTACCTTTGAAGAGAGAGGGAATTGGGGCCCGCAACTCAAAAATAGAAATATCTCCCTTGCTAGAACTAGTTCTGCACTTCAGGGATTCGCAAAGAAACTGGGGGCAAGACCTATAGCTGCATTGATGAAAATATACAAAGCAAAATGCATTGCAACTGCGACTTACGGTAGCTCAATATGGGGCTATAGTGCTTTGGATTGTTTACAGGTGACAGAAAACAAATTTCTGAGATCAGTTCTCTCTGTCCCACAGTCCACTCCCTCATACACTATTCACTCTGAATTGGGGGTAGGGTTTATTTCTGACATGATAAGAACGGCTCCCGTAATATGCTGGATGAAGACCTGGTTGAACCAGGAAATCTCCCTGAACCATATTATCATGAAAGATTGTCTCTCACTAGAAAATTCCAGTAAGATTCAGTGGTTGACATATATTAAAAATACCTTTTTTAAACTAGGGAGACCGGAGCTTTTTTCCTCCCCAGAAACAATAACGTCCAGGGACATCACACAAATTAAGGGAGCCATGGCAGAGTTGATATCTTTGGAAAGAGAGGAAATAGAGCTCAGAAAACCCATTGTAAGGGCTAATCTAATTGTTGCTAGTTCACACGGCCCAGAAATGTATCTCACCCTGGTGAACCGCCCTTATCACAGGTTTCGTTTAACTCGTTTCCGTTTTAATTTGATCCACCTGAATCTTGGTTATTTTCCAAATTGGAGCACCCCAGGTAACGCACTGCCGTGTTCTTGCGACAACTGTTCCACTCAGAACACATTGCATTTCTTGATGTTCTGTGAGCATTTCACGGAACCTAGAAATACATTTCTGGTCCCTATACTTAGGGAGGCATGGTTTTTGCAAGTTAAGCCCGCTCTCTTGTACTTGCAATTACTAAAGACCCCCCGGATTATCTTTCATGTTGCTAGCTTCTTAGTGAATGCTGTGAGAATTAAGAACAGGAGGATGACTATTGGCACATAAATGTTCAGGGATGTATTTTGCAAGGATGTTTTTTCTGTAAAATTGATTGCTAGGGCAAATAAGTTGGTATGTTTTTATTCTATTTATTGTGATTTTTTAAGTCATGAAAGCATTGTGTACACCTTCTTAATTAGTTTTATAATAATATTATGTGTAACTAATGTATTCAATGTGAGTGTTGTTTTGTACCATTGTCTTTTTATGATATTGATTTATCAATATAAAGTATTCTGACTGACTGACTGCAGTACCTTTGACTGTGCACCTGATGTGTGAGTGTCACAACAGGCATTTTGTATTGGTGGGACAGACATGCAATGTGGTTTTGAGAGTGTCCCAGGGGGTGTACATGGTGGTGTCTCTTATGCAGAGCATTATGCAGTTCATGTGTGTTCAGTCCTCACTTGCATTGTGCTTACTGTGACATTCACTGCATAGTGCATGACACATTCAGCCGTGCAAGACCTTGGTGGCTTTATTCCCAAATGTCCTGAGGTGTAACAGTGTTCCCCCCAGAGTGACAGCTAACTGTACTCACAGCTGTGTATGACTTGTGGGGACCTGTGGTGATATTGTACAAATGATGTGTTTAACCTCATGGACATTGCAGTGTGTGAATGTTCCTTGTCATCTGGGTGTGTATGTGAAGTGTTGCACCACAGATGTATGGCGTTTGCAGCAGCTATAGCCATCTGATGTGACTAGTAAGCAGTGGTGTGTGCCTGACTTGCAAAGTTAGCACGACACCTGTGACACCTCTTTGTCAAGTGCCACATGTGCAAAGTGAGGGTTGTTTCCACTGTTGTCAGTGACAGGCGAGTGATCTGTGCCAGGGTGTGTCTGTCTGGTCTGCTGAGGGTTGTTAAGTGGAGTAAGATGTGTGAGTGCTTGCCACGTGCTGTCCCACACCCTGCAGTTGTGTGTGTGTTGCATCTGTTACACCATCTGTTGCCTTTCAATGCCATATAATGCATTGGGGTTTGCCCACAGGCCTAATTCACATGGACAATGATGCAAATCCTGTCAGCATTCTATGCCCTGTTCACATTATCAATGGTGTGCAAGTGTGTGTCTCTGGGACATGGAGCAGGTGTAGTGATGTTGTGTCACTTTGTCTTCCTAACAGGTATCTGCCTACGAGAAGGGGGAGATATGGCTGGAGATTGTCAGGGCTGTCAGGACTGCGGGGGCCATCGCCTGCGGCTGCGCAACATACAGAAAAGGTGGCAGGACATCCGGTGCTGGACCCGGCGTATCACCCCCCACATGCTCCGGGTCCTGGCAGTGATCTTCCCAGACCTCGATAGGCAGTTGCAGGAGAGACAGCAGCAAGGAGGGGGTAGGTACATGGCTGTTTGTTGTGTTGTGTGTCACCTGCTTCTTGAGGTGCTCAGAAGCCTGGAAACACTCCCACAGTAGGGGTGTCTGGTCAGACAGGTTATATGTGCAGAGTGTTTTAAATTCCCCATATTTAGGTGGTGCTCTTTTTCATCCCTTCCCCTCCTTCACATGTGTCCCCTGGTCTGTGTTTATTCAAATATGCACATGCTCATCTAGGGTGCAAGTTATTTAGACTGCACATTGATTAGCGCATCATGTGGGAAGGTGGTCTGTGACATGTGTTGAGACCTTGCCTGTGCCATGACCTGTGCACTGTGTTAGAGCTTCACATTTGTTTGTACTGATGATGAGTCTCAACATAGGAGTGTGAAGTTTCAACTGCACACCCTTGCAGCATGCATGACCCATGTTGTGTAGTCAGACATGATGTACATTATTTGGGAGATATGCATTGTGCCATGACGGTTCTTAATGTAACAGTCAGCTCATTATAGAAACACGGATCAGTGTGCCCACCACAGTCCCCTGAGACACCCTGGCCTCCTAATCATGTGTATCATCCAACATTGTGCCCATTCTCTGTGGGTTCAGCATGGGTCTGCCTCTGTGGCATTGGTCCCTGGCATAGTTTGTATTTATCCTGGGTCTGCTTCATGTTCCCACTGGACATGGATACAAAATTTGGCTTGTGCTTACTCACACTGGGCAGTGGCTGTGTGCCTATTCACAACAATCTGTTGTTGGTTGTTTGTGACTAATATGTATTGGCAGCCCCACAAGGTGAGCTTGGGTTACCTTTTAAAATGTTGCTGCACAGTTTTTGTTACCCCGATTCTGAGTTCTCACTTTTTGAGCTGTATCTATCACATTGACTGAGGGATGGGGGTTTTGTGCAGGAGAGGTCTAATGGGCCTGCCTGATTTGGCCTTGGCAGTTGTGACCTGTGTGTGAGAATTGGCTGCTCGATGTTTCACCATGCACTACCCCTGTGATGGTGGACAGTGCTTTCATTTGGGGCTTGACAGCCTATGTCATTTGTTTCCAGATATCATTGTGCCTAATTCATTTTTGCCGCATGTATGTAGTTCTGGTGCAACCCTGTTTTGTCTTATTGTGCACACTACTGTGTTGACATTTTGCCTGGGGATAAGGGTGTGTCCATGATGCAGCAATGATTTTGTTCTTCACAATTGCAGGCCCATTAGCTTGAGCATTGTCCTGATTTGGGACATGTGGGCCACATCACATGACAGC
This sequence comes from Lissotriton helveticus, assembly GCF_964261635.1. Classification (NCBI taxonomy): domain Eukaryota; kingdom Metazoa; phylum Chordata; class Amphibia; order Caudata; family Salamandridae; genus Lissotriton; species Lissotriton helveticus. The sequence continues at coordinate 339,710,036 of NC_136073.1, forward strand.
CAGTGGGTCTTATGTGCTAGAAACTATATGATCAAGTGGTAGATGCCCCTGTGAGGACTAACACATTTAAAGTTGTCTCACATTGATGAATGTACCTTGGCACTCCCAACACTTGTTAAGAGTTGTTTATGTTTTGAATGTGTTCATATGACAAATTGTGTAGGTTACACTTATGTGCCTGCATTATAGTTATCTCACAAGGTAGTGCACACAAAACAACACTTGACATTTTTTGGAAGAAGCAGGCAGCTTTTGAAGGAGGCCAGTGTTAGTGATTAATGTTGTGCCTTGATCTCCATATACATGTCCCCACAGTGGTGTGCCTGAGACTCCTTTGTTGTCAATTGTGCAAACTAATGTGTGTCAAGCCATCAAGACCTCAGTTGGACCATGTATATGGCAAATCTGCTACGTCATTTGTTTCTAACAGTGTTTCATCTTAAAGTGTGCCAGCTGTTTCAATGAATGTGTCTATGTTTTTTGTGTGCATTTCCTTGTGAGAGATCTTTCATGCAGGCACATACGTGTTCTCTTCACAAGATGGCAAATTAACACATTCAATACATTTTGAATATGTGAAGTATGGTGAGTCCCAAGATGCCAACAATTTGGTTAATTAGTTTTCACCCAAATGTACTTACAGGGCTCTGAGTGAGGTGTCACCTTGGGGAGTGAGGTGTGTTAGTTTGCCCTGAGGGGCACCACAACTGTTTATTTCTTTGTGAACTTGAGGTGGCATCACTTCATTGTATAGATCTGCTCTCCTGTAAACAAACAACAGCTTCTCAGTGTAACTCTCATTCAAGTTCTGGCCTGGTGTGTTCTTTGGATCCTTGTGTCCAAGTAGCATTGTGTCTATACCAACTGGGCAGTACTAGTCTCAAATATTTGCAGAGCTATATGGCTGTTACTCATGGTGCATGCCATGATTTGCTGTGTGACCAACTGATTTAGTGCTCTTGTGTCAGATGTGTATAGGTGACTGATGCATTTTTGTTTCTTCTCCTTGCCCACAGCATCATCAACCGACACAGGAGGAGACATGAGCATGGACCAAGAGGAGGGACCCAGCCGCAGTGCCACCACAGCTGAGGAGTCGGAGGGAGCCAGTGGCACGGAGGGTGAGGGGAGTCAGGCGGCCGGACCTTTGGAAGGCGACACTTCTTACCATGCGGACGGATCGGCTTCTTACTCCCAGGAGGAGGGGGAATTCGCAGCGACACCATCTACCATCACTGTGTCTGCCCCCGCCTCCTCCAGACCCATCTCCACCCTCCCAGTTGCTAGGGTCCCTTCTTTCCGTGCTGCCCCCCATGTCTTCTTCGGCCCCGGCACCGCTGCCCCTGTCTCCCCTGCTGCCCTCAGTGCTGAGTCTGTGGACCTACTCCGGCAGATTCAGGTTGGTCAGACATCAATGCTGACTGTCCTCCATGGCCACACTACAATACTGACACAGTTGTTGTCATTCATGGAGGGCATGTCAGCTACGATGTCTGACCAACGTCGGATTCTATCATCCATGGACTCCTCACTGACGGCAGCAGTTTCCCTCCTGAGGCGGTCCGTCCCCCCCTCCTTCGGACCCATCCACACCCCCCTCTCCCATACCTGTCCAGAGCACATGCAGAACAACAAGATCACGCACACCAACGGACACAACCAGCCCACCACCACGGAAGTGTAAGCGCAGATCTCCTGGCACGCAATCTCAGAGGTATGCATGCACACCCACAGGGACTGGGGTCAGACGGCAGGCACGCAGCCACAGACAAAGTCCACAAAACTCACAGCCCTCTACCTCCACTCCCATTGTGTCCCCGGGTGCAGGTGGTAGTCTGGCTGAACTGACAGCAGGGTGCAGCACTGAGTTTATTTTCACCTTTGGTGCTGCACAACCCACTGAGGAGGATTCCTCCCCCCTGTACCCACAACACCTACCCTTCCCTCTACTGTCCCTGCGGGCCTGGCCTTGACCCAGATGATGCCCCGCAAGGGTCAAAAACCCTTTAGCTCCATCATGTGCAGGCAAGTTTGGGGTCGACAACCTCCCCAACGTCCCCCAACCAGACTTTAATGTTGTTTGGCCATTGGCCTTGTTTGAGCCGGGACTCATTTTTTCACTCATTTTCCTTTGGAGCTGAATAAAGCATTTTATTTTTCATTCTAAACTATTGTATTTCAGGTACTTGCTTTAGGTGCTGTGGTCCTAGGAGTTGGTGTCATGGTATTGTTTTGGGGTTCTGAAAGATGTCTATTTTATGATGGTAATGAGGTGGGCCATGGTATCTGTGTGCCATCACAATGTCGCAGCAATTAATCTTTGGTTGTGTGTGTTCAGTTTGGCTACGGACATGGTCCCAAGGAGTGTTCCTTCCTCTGTGACACAAAAGATCTTCACTACAGACAGTTGCACAATTGTTGTGCTGACATATGTGCAGATTTCCTATTTTGTTGACGGTTCCCTTCAGCAATGGCCATGCCTGCTCACAGATGACTACTGCTCATTAGGCTGTGCCATCCATGGTACTCACTGTACTTGTGTTTTGAGTATGTAGAAATGCCTTCATGGACACATTCACCCTTGTTCCCACTATGCAGATGTGTAATCACAGCCTACCCCTATGTTGGGATTTGTTATGCAGGGTATTTGTGCACATGACTCACAATTTTGTGCATTGTATCTAAGGGGTTTCAACCCTATTCCTTCCATGAGAGAGTACATGTTGGTGGTCTGACCACCACCTGGATATTCATATCAGCCCAGGGATGATAATGGCACTATATAGCGAAACATGGGCAAGGGTAAAGCTAGGAGGTGGAAGCAGGCTATCGGCAAAGATAAAAATAAACAACGGCTTAAAACAAGGCTGTGTGTAATCACCATGTCTTTTTAACTTATATTTAGCAGATTTAAACAACTATCTGCAATCGACCAACGGACACCCACCTAGTATAGCAAATGAGCTAATTCAGTATCTGCAGTATGCGGACGATATTGTGGTTATGAGTCAAACACCAATAGGTCTGCAAAGAACCATAAATAAATTGATTGAATACTTGGATCTTGTAGGCTTGGAAATAAATGAGAAAAAACCAAGGTGGTTCGCCCAGCAGGACCTAAAGCAGTGTCAAAATATAAATGGTACGCCAAGGAGAAGCAAATTGAGGAAACAAGAACATATAAGTATCTAGGCATCAAATTAGGTCAAAGAATGACTTTTATGGAGCAAAAAATGGACATAAAAGCAAAAGCTCAGTCATTGATTTTTGCCTATAAACAACTCTGTAAGAAATTGCAATGCCCTTCACATGGACATCTTCTGAAAATAATGGCGACACAATTGCTTCCGACTTTGTCCTATGGCCTGGAAATTTGGCATGGCCAAGAAATTAATATTTTAAACGATCTGCAGATAAAAACATTTAAAGAAGTTTTTAATCTCCCAAAGGTCCATCACCAGCACAAGTGTGCCTAGAATTCGGCCTCCAGAATCAGGAATTCCAAAGAAAGGCAACATTTGTAAAACTGTGCAGGAAACGTAGAGCTTCTGAACCGGGGTCGCTGAACCATTTATGTTGGTTGGAAATACAAAATCAATATATTACAAGAATAACAAACACATGGGGCGACTACCTGCGAACTGCTCTGGCGAAACTAGACATGGTAGAAATCTGGAAACAAAAGATGGAGAGAGATACATTCAACAAAGCATGTAACGCTAAGGCTAAAAAACTGTCATTTCTGGAAGATAAAAAAAGTTTGTCAAAACGACGCCATGCATGGGCTGTAATAAATTTGTATATCTCATTAAAACCACAACCCTATTTAATGGCGCATTTCCGGCTATTTTTAAAAAAGAAGTTTACTGATTATAGATTGGGCGACCACAATACAAAGGACTTAGTCCCTACCTGGAAAAGAAAAGAAAGGAACTAGCAAATAACTGCCGGCTGTGCGGATACTGTAAGGAATCAATATGTCATTTAATGTGTGTTTGTGATCATTTAAAAATGGAACGAAGGAAGCTGTTTCTGGTACACTTTAGGGACCTGTGGAAAAGTAAATTCTGCCATGTTCTGTGTCCCTACGCGTCCTCCATCATATGTTATGTGTGCATGATTAAATATGCATATGTATTCCCCATGTTCGATTAAAGACGCAATTTTAGTTGTGTCCATCTCTAGTATGTCTATTTCCAGTTCTCGTGAAAGCTACGAATATCAGGCCTATGTAAAGCTACGTTGCCACGTTTCTCAGTGTGCACGTTATTTCATTATAAAGTCCCCGTTCTTAGGCCCCAAAAGGGCCCGGACACCAGATTTCAGCTTCTGTCTCCTGAGCCCTCGCTGAGGAGCGATACAGCCCCCACCTGTGTTCCTGACCCTTCACTTACTTCCTGCCTCACAGTGCCCGGCTCAGCCTGGCTCTGCCTCTGAGTCTGCCAAGAGTATGTTATGATTCCAGTTATCAGTTCAGTCCTCCTTCTCTGCATTCCTAAGCTACTGAACTGCATCAATAGTTTCCGTCTTTGTCTAGCCTTTACGTCTCCATGTAAGGAAAATACTGTATTAATGGTCATTTAATATTCTTCATCACGCACTACATGTAGAATAATGCATGCTCCAGTCTTAGAGTCTGTTAGCCTTTACCCTGATAACTTTTGGATTCTATCAACATGTTCTCTAAACATCAGATACTAGATACTGCTTAGGTACATGTCGCCCTGACTCTCCAGACTTCAGTCTCTGCTCCTAGCACAGAGTTCATAGCCCCCAGCTTCTCCTAGTAATACGTCATTGCCAGTTTGCGCGCACCACCAGGTTAGAGGTCCCGACTCCTTAGGTAGCCCCCTCCATGTTTCCGCCCCATTCATGACATATTCTGTTACGTTTGCATCACATGTCTATGTATACGCCTCTGTTACACCTACTTTCACCCTTATCTTTCGCGACTGCTATTGACCACACCCACTGCTCCGCCTATCGTATGTATTGTAATGCAACTGTTTTAGTATATATGATCGTGTATTGTTATTAAATATTAGCGCGCGCTCATCCCAGATCCAGCCCCGGCAGCTGCCGGGCTCTGCCATCCTATTCCTGTGCAGGTTGTCCTGTTCCTGTCCTTTATGCTGTATTAAACCTGCAAACTCCTACTACCTCGAATCTTGACTCTTATTTATTGAGCTATCTGTTATTCATTTATCCATTCAAAAATAGAGGTATTATTTATTTATTTACCACATAATGGCGCCCGAACAGGGACTTGCCCTTTCCCTACGCGTCGGTGAAGCCACGCCGACCCCCTGACCCTCTGCAGTCGTGACGGAACTCTTCTGCGCACCGGCAGATATTTCTGCTTCAAGTATCCCTCAGGCCCACGGAGGAGACGGAGGAGGCGGTCCAGCATCCAGACGAGACGGTGGAGGAACGCGGCGAGTCCCGACCAGAGCCCAAGCCGAGAGTCCAAGGTCCGAGGTATCCGGAGGCCCACCCGTAACAGAAGTCCGAAGTTCGTCCGTCCGGCGTCGAAGCAGTCCAGTCCAGTCTGAGGCCTTCCGTTCTTGCTGCCCGGTGAGTACCGTTGCTGGGGTAGTATCTAGACAGGGTCAATCTAATTGACTCTGGTCCGTGGGTTGGTGGTACACAGACCCACAAAACGAAGTGTCCACTTCGGTGGATGCGGGTCCTGACGTGTCTCTTTATGAGACCGGTAAGTTTCGTACTGTTTCAGCAGTGCATCTAGTTTCTGTTCTAGTCAGTTCTGTTCTCGAGAAAATTCATGTATTCTGTTTTCCGTATTCCAGGTAGTATTCTGTTCGAACTGTTATTTTAAATGTTATTCATGTATTTTAATGTCGTGGTATGAGTGTGAAGTAATTATCGTGTTCATTGTGTATTGTATTGTGTCCAGATTATAGTGCAGTCATGCCGCTCTTTTCAAAACTGCGTCAGTTAAAAACCAGAAAAGGTCTGCTGGAAGCAGCAGTTCCTGTCCCTCCTAGGGACAGTCCAGGTCATTTTATGTATCAGAAGCATGGCATAAGCGCCATATTGTATCTAGATTTATGGGTAGAGTATACCAAGGTGTTAGAAGAAAAGTATAGATGGCCTGTATCAGGCACATGGGATGCCGAGTGCATCATGAGAGTAGAAGAAGCATTATGGAAAAAGAAAGCCAGACAGTCACAGAAAGATGCCATCGAGTTATGGCGCAAAGAATCTCATAAAAGAACCGAAAAAGAAATCAGAAAGTCTGAATTAAGTAGAGAATCCTTAGAACGAGCACAAGAAAAAGAATTAATCGAGATAGGTGAACGAGTTAAAACCGAACAGTCAGACAGACAGAGGCATGCTCTTGTTAAGGGTATGTATCCTCTTCTTGCCGAGGGCTTGCCAAAAGCGTCCCTGGAGGCATCCAGTAATTTTCCGCCACCACTAGTTCCGACCAAGCTACGTCACAAACCGACCGCAGCTGATATTTTCATTTCGTCCTATTTGGACGACACAGTCCCAGAATATGCAAATCCTGTTCCTGCTCCGCCAGTCCCTGTAAATCAGGCACTTCCCGCTCCTCCAGACACCGGAGTACCTGTTACGGTACCCCCGGTCCAGCCCGCCATACAAGTCCAGCCTGCATTTCCATTTCCCACTCTGCCAGGACGAAGAGCATCAGTAGACGACTCTAGTTTAGGGGCCGCAGGGGGAGGCACTCCAGGAACCCCGCCGCCACACAAGCGTTTAACGTTAGCCGAATTACATGCACAAGCGTCACAGCGTACGCCCAGATATCAGTCTGTTGCAGAAATAAGAAAAGCCCTTACCGAATGTGGCTATGATCCAGTCCCAGGCGAGGATAATATGGTTTTATATTCATTACGCGTAAGAAAGGTGACCGAGTATCTAGTCACCCTACCAGATATGAAAGAAGATCTAGACAGAATATATCGTTTCATCCGTACAGGGAATGATCCAGAAAGTATTAGTGATGTCATGTGCCAAAGAAAAGCTGAAGTCCAGCTCATGCTATTAAAGTTTCTGATTAATTGTCTAATAAGGGAACAAGATTATCCGACCAAAGATCAAGCCGAAATGAAAGCCCTGACAAGGTGGAGTGATAATATAGCCGAGGGTAAGCACAGAACCATCAGTAGTATAGAGAGTATGTATAAGAAGATTCGTAAAGAAATAATAAGGATACACGAACAACGCAAAGCAGCACAAGTAAGCGAGAAAGAAAGTAACTCTGATACTGAAGAGGTAGAGGACGAGAATCCCGACAGAATAGCGTATGTAGGAAAATCTAGATTTCCAGATCGCCATTTACGTCTAGAACACAAGTCAACTTTCCATCATCCAGCACCAGAACAAGGTTCTCTAGAACAAGTATTCCAAGCTACCGATCACATTCTGAAATTACGAATCGGTTATAGCGAGTTAAGTACTATGCATGAACAAGAACTAGTCCGATCAGCAGTCCGATGGATTACTGATTCTACCACTTTTCCAGACGAAATAGTGGCACAAATGTTTCTGAAATTGCCCCCAGCCGAGCAGCGACTGGTGGGTAAGTATATGATCCAGCACCTCATTACATTGTATGAGGGTCAACATTCTGATCCAGGTCCGTTACACGATGTCCTGAACGAGTTACTCCAGTATAGATGGAAAGGTTTAGGTACCGATTTAATTAGTGTCATTCTAGAACAGCGCCACAAATACAGAACGTTCTTGAACCCGCATTTTGTTCATGTCTCACCCCCAGAAAGTAAACCCTTTTACATAGACAGACAGAATCCGTTACGAGAAGTACATCCAGTTAAGACAGCAGGTGGTGAAATGCAACGAGTGTTTGTTTACACCCCGATCACGAAGATGGAACTCTTAGAGATGAAAAAGTTAATTCCCTGTCATGACAAAGATCCAGCAGGGTTCCACCGAGAATTAAAAGACATGCTCCGTATGGGAGAATATACGTATCCAGACGTTATTAAAATGTTAAAAGTCTTGTTGCCCGCAGGGGTATATGAGAAACTCAAAGAAAAAGAATGGGAGGTGGGAGAGAAAAAGATCGATTGGGCAGTTCTAGAAGCCGAAGATAAGGCACGAGTACCAGGTACCGGTCTTGGAGATAAATGTAAAGAATTACCAGAATTGTTAATACAAGTTTTACCCAGATTATTGACAACTAGAAAGGAAGACTGGGATGCAATCTCAGCCTGTAAACAGAAACAAGACGAAGATATTAGTGATTATTATTCTAGATTTGAGAAATGTTTTAGCATCAACAGTGGCCTCAAGACAAGTAGTGAGTCATACCCTCATCTTTTTGTTACTAAATTAGTCGAGAATTCAAGCCCACCAATTAAAAACCGAGTTTTGAAAGTCGAAAGTACCTGGCAAGCTAATACCCCGTCCCAGATGTTACAGATGCTTCAATACCACCAGAATAGAATCAGAGAAGAACAAGAACATGAAAGGAAACGTATGAAAGACACGAAAATGAAAGTACTAGTTGCACAATCTGTTCCTCAAGACAGTCAGAAGAGGGGTCCGAATCAAGCCAGTCATCCTGCAGCTCCCGTTAAAGGGAACTGCAATTATTGTAAACAGCCAGGTCATTTTATAAACGAGTGTGCAGTTCTGAAACACAACATAGCTACCGGTAAGACTAAAGAAAGACCACGTCCGCCTAGACAAGAACAAGTTTCACAGACTCCTCAGCCACAGAATGCACAACAGACAGTTACAGCACCGCAGCCTATTGCTGCAACACAGCATGTTACACAGCAGATGTACCAGTATGCTCAGTCCGAGTATCCAGAGTATCAGCCATATTCATGAAACAGCCTAGAGAGGGAGGTAGGCTTGCCTCTCATCGAGATACCTGTAGATCAAGAAGGTCCCTATGTTCACAGTCAAGTATTAGGGAAAGATAGAAAGTTTCTGATTGATACAGGGGCAAGTAGGACCACTATAAGTCACGCCGAAGTTCCAGGGGCTCCGCTCTCAGGCTCTAGAAATGTTTCCCTTGGATTTTCAGGAAAACCTATTGTAAACGAGATATCTAAGCCAGTTACTCTAGAAGTAGGTCCATTGTCCCGCACTACTGATCTGTTACTTACGAAGTCATGTCCAGAAAATCTGTTAGGCATTAAGACACTGAAAGAATTAGGTGCAGTTATATGCTGTTCCCCAGAGGGAATACGATTGTTCCTACGTGACTTCAAGGGTCACTATGTATTACGAGATTTTGATCCTAGATTGTCTAATGTTCCGCAGCATTTATGGGCGCAAGGTCCAACTGATGTTGGCTTTATGCAAATCACACCCCATCGTGTGACTCTCAAGCCAGGTGTAGTGTTACCACGAATCAGACAGTACAGATTGCCACCAGAGGCTGTAGCAGCCTTATCCAAAATTATTGACGAGCTCATGGCTCAAGGAGTAGTTGTAGAAACTGACTCCAATGCATGTAATTCTCCGATCATTCCAGTCATGAAACGTACTGATCCGAATGCACCTCCAGTATATCGATTAGTGATTGACCTTCGAGAGCTTAATAAATGTATTATTCCGCAGTACCCAGTTGTCCCAGATATCTCTTCCCTATTGACAGCCATTGATTCCGAAGCTTCATTTTTTTCAGTCATCGACCTCAAGAATGCGTTTTTCAGTGTCCCCATTCATCCAGACAGCCAGTTTCTTTTCGGATTTTGTTTTAATGGAAGGAGCTATATGTTCACACGAGCTCCTCAAGGTTTCACAGAAAGTCCTAGTATTTACAGTCAAGCACTCAAGAGGCAACTAGACAACATTCACATGCCAACTGACACTGCCCTGCTCCAGTATGTCGATGATCTACTGATCACAGCCCGTTCTGAACGTGCTTGCGAGCGAGCATCCCTTACAGTCTTGTATTTCCTAGCCGAGATGGGGCACAAGGTGTCCCCTTCGAAGCTTCAATTCTGTGTCCAGCAAGTGATCTACTTAGGCCACTTACTGTCCAAGAGGGGTAGGCAGTTGACACCAGACCGTATCCAGTTAATAGCGAGTCTTCCTCAGCCCAAGACCCAGAAGGAGGTACGTGCTTTTATCGGCCTTACTTCTTATTGCAGACAATGGATTCCTCAGTATGCATTTCTAGCTAAACCACTGATACAGTTAACGACACAGGAGGCAGCCGTATCGACTGTCCTCCCTTGGACATCTGAACATACACTTAGTTTCAATGAGTTAAAGAAAGCTTTATGCCAAGCTCCTGTTCTAGCTACACCGAACTACAGTAAGTCTTTTACACTTTTCGTCACTGAACGCGAAGGTACAGCATTATCTGTCCTCACACAAGATCAAGCAGGACAATACAAGCCCTGTGCTTATTTTTCGAGCACATTAGATCCTGTAGCCCAGGCTCTGCCTGCGTGCCTCAAGTCAGTTGCAGCCACAGCACTAGCTATCAGACAAAGTGATTCCATAGTATTAGGACATTCCTTGACAGTACAGGTTCCACACTCCGTGGAAGTTCTTTTAAACCGAACACAAACTCAGCACTTGACAATTGCACGTTTAACAGGTTATGAATTGACACTGTTCCAGCCACACATAGAAATCAGACGCTGCAATGTTTTAAATCCCGCTACACTGTTACCATCAGTTACTTCGAATCCTACCACACACGATTGTGTGGAAGTAGTCAACATTATGACAAAACCAAGACAAGATCTGACAGATACTCCATTACCAGATCCCGACCTGACACTTTATGTGGATGGTTCATGTATGAGAACAAGTACAGGAGAACTAGTCGCCGCGTATGCAGTGACTACTGACACTGAAGTTATAGAGACACACCGTATTGACACCCTATCTGCTCAAGTAGCAGAGCTAGTTGCTCTGACACAAGCCTGCATACACGCCAAGAACCTGAAAGTTAATGTTTACACAGATTCACGTTATGCATTTGGAGTCGTACACGACTTCGGAGTGCTCTGGCAGGAGAGAGGTTTCATGACTTCTCATGGAACCAAGATTCAGCATGGTCTCCTTATTCAAGCTCTGTTAGATGCAATACATTTACCGACATCTATTGCTATCATGAAGTGCAAAGCACATACGAAAGTTACTGACACTATTTCCCAAGGTAATGATCTAGCAGATCGTACAGCCAAGTTTACAGCACAGACTCCTGACATTCCAGTTAAACCGACACAGACACATACTCCAGATCTGACTACATGTATGACAGTTAAAGACCCTACTCAAGATGTCATAGATATCCAGTTACATGCTACTCCCGAAGAAACCAAGAAATGGTCCGAACAAGGAGGGGTCCAGACAGATCAAGGATGGTTAACGAAGGGTAGAGCCACATGGTTTCTCCCCGACTCTATGGTTCAAGTCATTATCAATACCGCACATAGTCCAGCACATTTAGGAGAAAAAGCAATGTTAGACAGTATCCAGAATATTTGGTTCAACAAGCATTTACGAGCTGCAGCCAAGCAGAAAGTCCGTACCTGTATGATATGTTGTCAGTTCAATCCAGGTAAAAGTGTCCCGGTGGAACAAGGTGGATTCCAGCCCCCTGACCACCCTTTTGAAGTCCTCCAAATGGATTATATTCAGATGGAGCGATGTCGAGGTTTCAAGTATGTCCTTGTAGTTGTATGCGCTTTGTCCAGGTGGACAGAGGCATATCCAGTCCCAGATTACACAGCCGCGACCACTGCCAAGCAGTTGGTTCGTGAATTCTTCCCCCGTTACGGACTCCCTAGAGTCGTATATTCTGACAACGGCCAGCCATTCTCATCTGAACTCATGAAGCATGTTTCCCTTCTGTTAGGGTACCAGTGGAAGTTTCATTGTGTACGCCATCCTGAAGCAGCCGGTCTCGTAGAGAGACATAACCAGACTTTGAAAATCCGTATTGCAAAAGTTTGTCAAGAGAAAGGTGTAGACTGGCTAGTAGCTCTGCCAGTTGCTCTGTTTTACATGCGCATGGTCGCACATTCCAGATCAGGTCTGTCCCCGTACGAGGTCGTATTCGGCCGCCCCCCTAACATGTGGGGTACACCTAGACCCCGAAGTATTACCGATGTTTCAAGTAATATGCTGACAGATTACCTAGCTTCCTTGATGTCTGCCCTCAACTCTTGTCGTTCACAGGTTGCCGCCGCATTTCCAGACAATACCGAGGTGGCACCGCATGAAATCGTTCCCGGATCCATGGTCCTAGTGCGAAATTTCGATCGTTCAAGTCCGCTGGAGCCTCGCTGGAAGGAGCCCCGACAGGTCCTCCTCGCCACCCGTACTGCCGTCAAGCTGGAAGGCAGGAAGGGCTGGGTCCATTTGTCACATGTGAAAAAATTTTATGGACTGAAACCTGTCTCAAAGAACATTTCCGAGAATTTTAAGGACTGCCAAAGTACTATTCTTAAGGACTGTCCCGCAAAAGACACTGATACTGCACCCTCCCTGTTAGAGAAAACTCCGCAACAGGAGTATAAATTGAAGTTAAGGTCTAGTAAAATAAGTCAGCCAGTTTGATTGTCTAAGTCCTCCCCTAGGTGAAACGGTTAGACCGGTTTCTGACATGTATAAAATAGACCCCCATAGTGAGAGAGTTAGTCAAAACTCAATCCGATGTATCGTTTTCCTAAGTTTTATATTATTTCTCAGCATTATGATTTCCTGCACCAGTTATGCATTTTATCTGTATTTCCCAGTTTCTCATGTAAATAAGTCTTCTAATGTTACAGTAGAGCACACGTTTAGTGATCTGCCTCCTCATGAACTCTCTTACCGCCTCGCTATGCGTAACAATTCTTTTATCCGCATGTTACATTATTCACACCAGACCAGCAATACCACTAATTGTTGGGTGTGTGGTCGACTCCCCCCTTTCCAGACCCCGAAGGGAGTTCTGCCACTCTTTCCTTATCCATTTTCACATAATGGTTCGTCTGGAGCATGGTCCACGTTAACGTCATCCTCAACAGATATGTCTTTTCTTAACAGTACATGTTCCCCAGACAAGCAAGGTCTTCCCCACAGAACAGGGTTAGATCTAGAGAATGAAGTTTACAATTTAGGTAATTATTCTTCGAATTTCATGGTCCTGAATGTTCAGTCTGATTCCACTCCAGACTTACCTGCTATTTCAGTACTACCAGTCAAAGGCGAATTATGTGTCCGAAATTATGGTTCCGTACATGTAGGACATAGTGATTGTACTACTATTGTCAAGTATAGTGACAGTAGGAAATCTATTTTTAAAGCTTCACGTCATTCTTATTTTATTTGTGGTCAAACCGCATATGTTCGTCTGCCCCTCGATTGGGAGGGAACCTGTTACATTGCCTTCCTACTGCCACCTGTTTTCCTAGCTCCATCTGATTATCACAGAAACACACATCTAGTACACATTAGACATAGAAGGGAGTCCCCGATTGTCGATTATACTGAAACTGCTCTAGAACAGTATACAGATTTCAATAGAGGTTTCTTCTTCTTTATAGGACCTATCCAGAATAGTAAGCTAATCCGTAGGTTAACCAGAACCCTTGAAGCTGTAGTAAATGAGACTGCCTCTGCTCTAGGTAACTTAACTGAAGAGCAATCTGCTATGAGATTTGTCGTTTTACAGAATCGTCTCGTCCTTGACGTCATACTGGCCGATAGGGGCGGGGCCTGTAGAGTCATCGGATCTAGTTGCTGCATTTTCATTCCAAATAACGCGCCGTCTGTTTATTCAGCTATAACCAGACTCCATAAAATTGCCCATCTGTTACACCAAGATCCAGGCACCTGGACATGGTCCGGTTGGTTCTGGAATATAATTTCCGCCTGGGGATGGAAAGTCTTGTCCTTTCTAGGTATTGCAGTAGCGATCATATTCAGCTGCTGCCTCTGTATACAATGTGGCCCTGCGATTTGCGGCATTTGTGCTACCTCTTGTATTCCTAGTCCCAAGTCCCGTTCTAAATCCCGTTCCCAGAAAATTCGAGACGAGCAAATGATACTGTATGAAATGATAGATGGTATCATGAATATTGATGTTTCCTGATGGAAACGTAGTGACAAGGAGGGAATGTGGAAAAGTAAATTCTGCCATGTTCTGTGTCCCTACGCGTCCTCCATCATATGTTATGTGTGCATGATTAAATATGCATATGTATTCCCCATGTTCGATTAAAGACGCAATTTTAGTTGTGTCCATCTCTAGTATGTCTATTTCCAGTTCTCGTGAAAGCTACGAATATCAGGCCTATGTAAAGCTACGTTGCCACGTTTCTCAGTGTGCACGTTATTTCATTATAAAGTCCCCGTTCTTAGGCCCCAAAAGGGCCCGGACACCAGATTTCAGCTTCTGTCTCCTGAGCCCTCGCTGAGGAGCGATACAGCCCCCACCTGTGTTCCTGACCCTTCACTTACTTCCTGCCTCACAGTGCCCGGCTCAGCCTGGCTCTGCCTCTGAGTCTGCCAAGAGTATGTTATGATTCCAGTTATCAGTTCAGTCCTCCTTCTCTGCATTCCTAAGCTACTGAACTGCATCAATAGTTTCCGTCATTGTCTAGCCTTTACGTCTCCATGTAAGGAAAATACTGTATTAATGGTCATTTAATTTATCTACTCAAGAAACCAACAGCGGACCCCACCGACCTCAAGAATTACCGCCCCATCTCGCTCCTCCCGTTTCCAGCCAAAGTCATCGAGAAGACCGTCAACAAGCAGATGGCCGCCTTCCTCGAGACGAACGGATCCCTCGACCCCTCACAGTCCGGCTTCTGAGCCAATCACAGCACCGAGACCGCCCTCATCGCCGCCACCGATGACATCCGAACCCTGATGGACAATGGAGAAACAGCGGCCCTCATCCTCCTAGACCTCTCCGCGGCTTTCGACACGGTCTGCCACCGCACCCTAGTGCAGCGTCTCAACAACGCCGGAATCCAGGGGAAGGCACTGGAATGGATCATCTCCTTCCTCGACGGAAGAACACTGAGAGTCCGCCTACCACCGTACAAGTCAGAGGCCTCCGAAGTCATCTGCGGCGTCCCCCAAGGATCATCTCTGAGCCCCACCCTCTTCAACGTCTACATGAGCCCCCTCGCGGCCATCGTACGCAAACACAACCTCAGCATAATCTCCTACGCCGACGATACCCAGCTGATCCTCTCCCTGACAAACGACCCCGCCGCCGCCAGAGCCAACCTGCACGAAGGGATGAAAGAGGTAGCTGAGTGGATGACGACCAGCCGCCTGAAACTGAACTCAGACAAGACGGAGGTCCTCATCCTGGGCTCCTCGCCCTCCGCCTGGGACGACTCCTGGTGGCCCCCCGCCCTGGGCACCGCACCCAAACCGACAGACCATGCACGCAACCTGGGCTTCATCCTGGACTCCTCCCTCTCCATGACCAGGCAAGTCAACAACGTCTCCTCGGCGTGCTTCAACATCCTACGCATGCTACGGAAGATCTTCTGGTGGATCCCCACCGAGACCAGGAAGACCGTCACCCAGGCCCTCGTCACCAGCCGACTGGACTACGGCAACGCCCTCTACGCCGGGACCACCGCCAAGCTCCAGAAGAGACCCCAGCGGATCCAGAACGCCTCAGCCAGACTCATCCTCGACATCCCACGAACCAGCCACATCTCTGGACATCTGAGAGACCTTCACTGGCTCCCCGTCAACAAAAGAATCACCTTCCGCCTCCTCACCCACGCACACAAAGCCCTACACGACCAAGGCCCGAGCTACCTCAACAGCCGAGTCAACTTCTACGCTCCCAAACGCCACCTCCGATCAGCCAACCACGCCCTCGCCGCCGTCCCCCGCATCCGAAGAGCGACTACAGGAGGAAGGTCCTTCTCCTACCTGGCCGCCAAGACCTGGAACTCCCTCCCTCCCGACCTGCGCCTGACCCAAGACCACCTCTCCTTCAGGAAGAAGCTGAAGACCTGGCTGTTCGAGCAGTAGCGGCACCCCCCCCCCCCAGCGCCTTGAGACCCTACGGGTAGGTAGCGCGCTCTATAAGTGCCAATGATTGATTGATTGATTAATATTCTTCATCACGCACTACATGTAGAATAATGCATGCTCCAGTCTTAGAGTCTGTTAGCCTTTACCCTGATAACTTTTGGATTCTATCAACATGTTCTCTAAACATCAGATACTAGATACTGCTTAGGTACATGTCGCCCTGACTCTCCAGACTTCAGTCTCTGCTCCTAGCACAGAGTTCATAGCCCCCAGCTTCTTCTAGTAATACGTCATTGCCAGTTTGCGCGCACCACCAGGTTAGAGGTCCCGACTCCTTAGGTAGCCCCCTCCATGTTTCCGCCCCATTCATGACATATTCTGTTACGTTTGCATCACATGTCTATGTATACGCCTCTGTTACACCTACTTTCACCCTTATCTTTCGCGACTGCTATTGACCACACCCACTGCTCCGCCTATCGTATGTATTGTAATGCAACTGTTTTAGTATATATGATCGTGTATTGTTATTAAATGTTAGCGCGCGCTCATCCCAGATCCAGCCCCGGCAGCTGCCGGGCTCTGCCATCCTATTCCTGTGCAGGTTGTCCTGTTCCTGTCCTTTATGCTGTATTAAACCTGCAAACTCCTACTACCTCGAATCTTGACTCTTATTTATTGAGCTATCTGTTATTCATTTATCCATTCAAAAATAGAGGTATTATTTATTTATTTACCACAGACCAACAAATTTGTACCTGCAGGCAGGCGGTAATAAGCTGGATGAGAGGCATGTCCAATATTTTAATTTGTCGCAGTGTAAAATTTATGATTAAAGTGGACACCCTCTTAGCAAAAGCAGATAAGGAGTAAATGTATATGAGAATCTGTATTGGGTTTTTTTTAATTTTAATTTGGTAATGTTTTAGAAGTTTTACTGAAAAATGATGTTCTTATGTGGTGCTATATATATCTGTTTTTATTCTCATGCTTTATGGTTATGATAAACCAAATAAAGTTGTTTTTTGACTTGACTTGACAGCCCAGGGATGTACATGACAGTGTGTGTTCCCTTTCGCTCTCTTTGTTTGGTGGGCTGTTACATGACTATAAACTATAGTGTCATGATGGTAGGGAGTGTAGGTTGCCTGCAACCTCCATGGGTGGGAATGCATGTGGGATCTGATATCACACCCACATGTGGTGTGTCACGCAGTGTGTGACAGAAATCCATCCTCCGTGGAGTGGGACACTGCTGTAAGTGATGTGTTGCTATGGCACTATCAGGACACTCACAGGTTAGGGATGTAAACATACACCCATGTAGTTGTGGTATGATGATGATAATGCCCCCCCTATATCTGAGCACTGCTGGGAGTCCTGTGCACCCACCCCACTTATGTCTGGGTACAGCTGGGAGTCATATCCACCCACCCCAATACAGTAGTCCTATTCTGGGAGTCCTCTGCACACACCCCTCATATGTCTGGACACTGCTGTAAGTCATATCCACCCACCCCAATGCTGTAGGCCTATGCTGGGACTCCTCTGCACCCACCATTCATATGTCTGGACACTGCTGGGAGTCATATCCACCCACCCCTCATATGTCTGGACACTGCTGGGAGTCCTATGCACCCACCCCTCATATGTCTGGACACTGCTGGGAGTCTTATCCACCCACCCCAATACTGTAGGCCTATGCTGGGAGTCCTCTGCACCCACCCCTCATATGCCTGGACACTGCTGGGAGTCATATCCACCCACCCCTCGTATGTCTGGGCACTGCTGGGAGTCCTATGCACCCACCCCTCAGATGTCTGGACACTGCTGGGAGTCATATCCACCCACCCATCATATGTCTGGACACTGCTGGGAGTCCTCTGCACCCACCCCTCATATGTCTGGACACTGCTGGGAGTCCTCTGCACCCACCCCTCATACGTCTGGAATCTGCTGGGAGTCATATCCACCCACCCCAATACTGTAGGCCTATGCTGGGAGTCCTCTGCACCCACCCCCCATATGTCTGAACACTGCTGGGAGTCATATCCACCCACCCCTCATATGTCTGGACACTGCTGGGAGTCCTCTACACCCACCCCTCATATGTCTGGACACTGCTGGGAGTCATATCCACCCACCCATCATATGTCTGGACACTGCTGGGAGTCCTCTGCACCCACCCCTCATATGTCTGGACACTGCTGGGAGTCCTCTGCACCCACCCCTCATACGTCTGGAATCTGCTGGGAGTCATATCCACCCACCCCAATACTGTAGGCCTATGCTGGGAGTCCTCTGCACTCACCCCCCATATGTCTGAACACTGCTGGGAGTCATATCCACCCACCCCTCATATGTCTGGACACTGCTGGGAGACCTCTACACCCACCCCTCATATGTCTGGACACTGCTGGGAGTCCTCTGCACCCACCCCTCATATGTCTGGACACTGCTGAGAGTCATATCCACCCACCCCAATACTGTAGGCCTATGCTGGGAGTCCTCTGCACCCACCCCTCATATGTCTGGACGCTGCTGGGAGTCATATCCACCCACCCCTCATATGTCTGGACACTGCTGGGAGTCATATCCACCCACCCCTCATATGTCTGGACACTGCTGGGAGTCATATACACCACCCCAATACTGTAGGCCTATTCTGGGAGTCCTCTGCACCCACACCTCATATGTCTGGACACTGCTGGGAGTCATATCCACCCACCCCAATACTGTAGGCCTATGCTGGGAGTCATATCCACCCACCCTCATATGTCCGGACACTGCTGGGAGTCATATCCACCCACCCCAATACTGTAGGCCTATGCTGGGAGTCCTCTGCACCCACCCCTCATATGTCTGGACACTGCTGGGAGTCATATACACCCACCCCTCACATGTCTGGACACTGCTGGGAGTCATATACACCCACCCCAATACTGTAGGCCTATGCTGGGAGTCCTATGCACCCACCCCTCATAAGTCTGGACACTGCTGGGAGTCATATATACCTAACCCCATACTGTAGGCATATGATGGGAGTCATATCCACCCACCCCTCATATGTGACGCACCGTACCCCAACATTCATGGTGTGTGTGCGGGCCGTAACACTATTGCAATGGTGGTATATGCGAGCGCGTGTGACGCACCGCGCCCCAACATTCAGGGCGTGTGTGCGGCTTGTATCACTATTGCAATGGTGATATACGTGAGCGTGTATGACGTACCGTACAGGTACACTTGCATTGTTGAGGTACGTTGTACTCTCCGTCTGCGCCGTCGTCGGTTTCTATGCACCAGGTCATAGGCATACAGGACTGGGATGACATGAACGATATGGTTCATGGCGTGTATGTCGCGTACCAGGGTGCAGTTCGAGCCGGACTCTCCTTTTATGGCTGTTTTCGGGTCCCGTTGAAAAAGGGTCGTACGGAGTGTCGCAGAGATGAATCGTACTTGCTTGGCCGGAAACTGCTGCTTGTTTACGTACAGACGTAGCGTACTGTGTGACCAGGATACAAATCGTAGGTATTGTTGTCTCGTACAGTGGTTGGTACGATTCGTACGGGATGTGCTTTGGGTTTGGATCATACTTGATCGTACGTACGGGGAACTTGAAGGTGTAAGATTCGTACAGGAAATACGCTCCGTACAGCTATTCGGAGTGCATTTTCCCCAATCAGAATTGACCCCTGAGTGTTTTACCCTAATCCATCTGACCTTCCATCTGTTTGTCTTTCTGTATTTTAGAGGCCTAACATAGCCTTTATTTAATGTTTAGCGCGATATTCGCATGGAACATTCAAGCTCTGCTTCATCTGTCCTAGCTTTAACTGTTCTGAGCACCCCGTATTCAATTAAAAACAGTTTGGGAACCCTGCGTGTTACCTGCCATTGTTTTCGGGGTGCTCTATTTAGACGTTTTAGAACTAACCATCGTATTGGTTAAGGGACTCCTTTTAACCATGCATTTCCTTCATTAAATTTAACCATACACCGAAATGGCAACTTTGAAAGATCTATGAATGTGATATATCTTTGGACATTCTCTGTCTTTGTCAATGTCGAGGAACCGTGCTTTTCGATGAGTTTTTAGAAACGGGATATGGTACGATCTTGGCTGTTTTCATTCTTGAGACATTTTGTTATATTATCTTAAATAGACATCACTTAGCTTATATTCCATTTATATTTTTTGGGTCACCATTATGCCCTGTGTATCAAAGCTAGCATGATTTTTTGATTGGCTTATTTTCATCATTTTTACAGATAAAATATGTATTTTATTGAATTCACGCCATCGAGCGCTTCCCATGTGGAGTTGTAACTCAGTCTTAAAATTATCCACTTGCATTGGAGCCTCTAATTTAACTTAGCTGGATGACTATACTGCATACTTCCCTGTTAGCTATACTTGTCTTAATTGTCTGGAAAGACCAATATCTTGATATTGATACTGACATGGGTCTATAGATCCAGTAGACCGATGTCTTTCATCATCTTTCATCCCGCTGTTTTTATTCCTGTAGATTGTTGGGATCTTACCTACTAACCTCTTTCATCTCCATTGAAATATATTGATGCCTTTTATTCAGGTGTACCTTGCAATGGTAACTTGCAATCTATTTTAACCTCCTTCCACCACCTTATTTTGTCTGTGTCTTTACACTTTGGTTATCATTGGTGAGTTTAAGTCTATCTGTAAGTCTCCTCTTTTTGTGTGTAAACTGCCAGATATGAGTTGGATCTTCTCTGCTCACCATTTCTTTGCCCACTCCTCCCCTTGGAACTTCTGGGTCTATTCTATTATGTATCTAATATGATCGCCCCAGACTTTAAAAATATATATATATGTATACATTCTTTCCCCCGTTTGTTCAATACTTTATATCCAGATATTGTAAATGCTGATAGTGATTTGTGCTTCATAATATGTTTTGCTTATATCATTCCATTGTCCTTCCAGATACTTCTACTCTTGGTACCCCATTTTGTGAATTGCCTGCCCTGATGAAGGTGTGACCTATAGTGGGTTAGGCACCGAAACGCGCATTGGCGCTGGAGAAATTCGTGCCTGCATTTGGTTAAACTCAAAATCAACAATCACTGTTTAACTGAGAAATATTGTGTATACTGCATCATGAATCACAAATGTGAACAATCGTGAACCCTGATAATATCACATGTCTTGAAATGCTTGCGAGTGTGTAAAATGTATGAGTATGTATCTGTGTGTGTTGTGATGTATTGAATATATAAATGTGGGACCTTATGCAATTTTTGGTATCATGTTATACCCGTTCTATATGAATTTTGATAAAACATTTTAAATAACTACAATAAAAGTACATATATCTTCCTATATAGCTGTCTGACTTAATTTATTGGGGAAACTTGTCTGTTTGTGCAGCAAGGTGTTAGAATATTAGTGACTCTTTGAGCACCTGTGTATTAAATTTCAGGCAGATCGGGTCTCTCTAAACTGTTGTACTTGTGCTTGGGCCTGGTTTCTCACTTTATTTGTCTTTGACTGTGCGGTGCGCCCTTCTCTTAATGATCAACAACTTTTCACAATATGTTTAGTGACATGCTGAATTATTTTCCAGCTTTCTATTCTCGATGTTTTGCTGGAGAGTATGCAATTTGTTGCCCCTATTTCTACCTATTTGCTAGTGAGCCGTGGGTTTACGTTTTTTGTCTCTGGCCCCAATCTAGGAGGTACAATTTCTGTGTCTTTGTCCTATAGCCTGACCTTTTGCCTCCCAGTGAGTTCCGTGCTGGGTCTGGAGTTACTGGGTGTAGACTTGATTCCTTTGTATTGCAGATTATGAGAGGTACCCCGCTTATGTTCCCTGTGGTTCCATGTTTAAATATCGATTTCAAAAGTATAGATAAAAAAAATTATGTAAAAATATTGATTATAAAAATATCGACACCCTATATTTAAACAGGTAAGTACAATAATATCGACTCAAAAATATTGATGTAAAAAATATTGACTTTCAAAAATAACATAACTTAAATGAAATTAATTAAATAATATTAGTATTATTAACAAAATTAATTAAATTTAATATATATTTCAACTAATTATAACAAATAAACTTAATTTAATAAATATGAACACGAAAAAATATGTACATATACATATATTTACTTAAATACATTTTATAAACTATTATCTTTATTTTTTTATTTATAAACTTTTTTAATTATATAAAAATAAAATAAACACATGTATAAATGATATAATATAAAATAAAATATTCTATATTCAATTAACACATTAAACTATTAAAAAATACATACATTTAAATAGAAAATAAAAACATTAGTAGTTAAATATTGGATAGCGAGGGGGTACAAATTACTATTCCCACTACCGTGAGTGCAACAGTAGGGAAAGCGCTGCATTGCGGAGGGGTAAAAATTACTATTCCCACTCCAGTGAGTGCAACGGTAGGGAAAGCGCTCGATAGCGTAGGGGTAAAAATTACTATACCCACTCCAGTGAGTGCAACAGTAGGGAAAGTGCTGGGTAGAGGAGGGGTAAATAGTACTCTTCCAATTCCAGTGAGTGCAACAGTAGGAGAAAGTATTGGATAGCGGAGGGGTAAAATTTACTATTCCCACTCCAGTGAGTGCAACAGTAGGGAAAGCGCTGGATAGAGGAGGGGTAAAAATTACTATTCCCACTCAAATGAGTGCAACAGTAGGGAAAGCATTGGATAGGTTAGGGGTAAAAAATACTATTCCCACTCCAGTGAGTGCAACAGTAGGGAAAGCGCTGGATAGAGGAGGGGTAGAAATTACTATTCCCACTCCAGTGAGTGCAACAGTAGGGAAAGGCCTGGATCACAAAACAATAAAAAACTAAACCATCAACATTTTTATGAAATGTTATTTCCAATATTAACATAATTAATATATTCATTTATATGTATATATTATTATTAACAAAAATAATTTAAAAAAAAAATTACACAATATTTAACACTATAATATCCACAACACACACCTAAAATTAATTACACAATTAAATGTAATAATTACTAATTAATCAATAACAATTAATATATTATTATTATTTAATAATTAATCAATAACAAATTATTTACTGACCGCCCTTCACATTATTTACACATATAAACAGCACAATACACGCCTAAAATTAATTAAACAATTAACATTATTAATTATTAATTGACTAATTGAAATTTAATTATCAACTAATTATTAAGCTATTTTTAATTAATCAATTAACACATTAATTATTCAATAAATATGTATATAATTAAATTACTTCCCACCCTATTCCCATATAAACCCACAACCCGCTAAGGAACTAAAAACACAACATTCTAATTACAATAAAACAAAATGAACTACTACAAATTATTATTCAAATCTACATAATTAAATTACTTCCCACCCTATTCCCCTAAAAAAAGTTTGTCAAAACGACGCCATGCATGGGCTGTAATAAATTTGTATATCTCATTAAAACCACAACCCTATTTAATGGCGCATTTCCGGCTATTTTTAAAAAAGAAGTTTACTGATTATAGATTGGGCGACCACAATACAAAGGACTTAGTCCCTACCTGGAAAAGAAAAGAAAGGAACTAGCAAATAACTGCCGGCTGTGCGGATACTGTAAGGAATCAATATGTCATTTAATGTGTGTTTGTGATCATTTAAAAATGGAACGAAGGAAGCTGTTTCTGGTACACTTTAGGGACCAACAAATTCGTACCTGCAGGCAGGCGGTAATAAGCTGGATGAGAGGCATGTCCAATATTTTAATTTGTCGCAGTGTAAAATTTATGATTAAAGTGGACACCCTCTTAGCAAAAGCAGATAAGGAGTAAATGTATATGAGAATCTGTATTGGTTTTTTTTTTATTTTAATTTGGTAATGTTTTAGAAGTTTTACTGAAAAATGATGTTCTTATGTGGTGCTATATATATCTGTTTTTATTCTCATGCTTTATGGTTATGATAAACCAAATAAAGTTGTTTTTTGACTTGACTTGACAGCCCAGGGATGTACATGACAGTGTGTGTTCCCTTTCGCTCTCTTTGTTTGGTGGGCTGTTACATGACTATAAACTATAGTGTCATTATGGTAGGGAGTGTAGGTTGCCTGCAAACCTCCATGGGTGGGAATGCATGTGGGATCTGATATCACACCCACATGTGGTGTGTCACGCAGTGTGTGACAGAAATCCATCCTCCGTGGAGTGGGACACTGCTGTAAGTGATGTGTTGCTATGGCACCATCAGGACACTCACAGGTTAGGGATGTAAACATACACCCATGTAGTTGTGGTATGATGATGATAATGCCCCCCCTATATCTGAGCACTGCTGGGAGTCCTGTGCACCCACCCCACTTATGTCTGGGTACAGCTGGGAGTCATATCCACCCACCCCAATACAGTAGTCCTATTCTGGGAGTCCTCTGCACCCACCCCTCATATGTCTGGACACTGCTGTAAGTCATATCCACCCACCCCAATGCTGTAGGCCTATGCTGGGACTCCTCTGCACCCACCATTCATATGTCTGGACACTGCTGGGAGTCATATCCACCCACCCCTCATATGTCTGGACACTGCTGGGAGTCCTATGCACCCACCCCTCATATGTCTGGACACTGCTGGGAGTCTTATCCACCCACCCCAATACTGTAGGCCTATGCTGGGAGTCCTCTGCACCCACCCCTCATATGCCTGGACACTGCTGGGAGTCATATCCACCCACCCCTCGTATGTCTGGACACTGCTGGGAGTCCTCTGCACCCACCCCTCATATGTCTGGACACTGCTGGGAGTCCTCTGCACCCACCCCTCATACGTCTGGAATCTGCTGGGAGTCATATCCACCCACCCCAATACTGTAGGCCTATGCTGGGAGTCCTCTGCACTCACCCCCCATATGTCTGAACACTGCTGGGAGTCATATCCACCCACCCCTCATATGTCTGGACACTGCTGGGAGACCTCTACACCCACCCCTCATATGTCTGAACACTGCTGGGAGTCCTCTGCACCCACCCCTCATATGTCTGGACACTGCTGAGAGTCATATCCACCCACCCCAATACTGTAGGCCTATGCTGGGAGTCCTCTGCACCCACCCCTCATATGTCTGGACGCTGCTGGGAGTCATATCCACCCACCCCTCATATGTCTGGACACTGCTGGGAGTCATATCCACCCACCCCTCATATGTCTGGACACTGCTGGGAGTCATATACACCACCCCAATACTGTAGGCCTATTCTGGGAGTCCTCTGCACCCACACCTCATATGTCTGGACACTGCTGGGAGTCATATCCACCCACCCCAATACTGTAGGCCTATGCTGGGAGTCATATCCACCCACCCTCATATGTCCGGACACTGCTGGGAGTCATATCCACCCACCCCAATACTGTAGGCCTATGCTGGGAGTCCTCTGCACCCACCCCTCATATGTCTGGACACTGCTGGGAGTCATATACACCCACCCCTCACATGTCTGGACACTGCTGGGAGTCATATACACCCACCCCAATACTGTAGGCCTATGCTGGGAGTCCTATGCACCCACCCCTCATAAGTCTGGACACTGCTGGGAGTCATATATACCTAACCCCATACTGTAGGCATATGATGGGAGTCATATCCACCCACCCCTCATATGTGACGCACCGTACCCCAACATTCATGGTGTGTGTGCGGGCCGTAACACTATTGCAATGGTGGTATATGCGAGCGCGTGTGACGCACCGTGCCCCAACATTCATGGCTTGTGTGCGGCTCGTATCACTATTGCAATGCTGTTATACGCGAGTGCGTGTGACGCACCGTACCCCAACATTCAGGGCGTGTGTGCGGCTTGTATCACTATTGCAATGGTGATATACGTGAGCGTGTATGACGTACCGTACAGGTACACTTGCATTGTTGAGGTACGTTGTACTCTCCGTCTGCGCCGTCGTCGGTTTCTATGCACCAGGTCATAGGCATACAGGACTGGGATGACATGAACGATATGGTTCATGGCGTGTATGTCGCGTACCAGGGTGCAGTTCGAGCCGGACTCTCCTTTTATGGCTGTTTTCGGGTCCTGTTGAAAAAGGGTCGTACGGAGTGTCGCAGAGATGAATCGTACTTGCTTGGCCGGAAACTGCTGCTTGTTTACGTACAGACGTAGCGTACTGTGTGACCAGGATACAAATCGTAGGTATTGTTGTCTCGTACAGTGGTTGGTACGATTCGTACGGGATGTGCTTTGGGTTTGGATCATACTTGATCGTACGTACGGGGAACTTGAAGGTGTAAGATTCGTACAGGAAATACGCTCCGTACAGCTATTCGGAGTGCATTTTCCCCAATCAGAATTGACCCCTGAGTGTTTTACCCTAATCCATCTGACCTTCCATCTGTTTGTCTTTCTGTATTTTAGAGGCCTAACATAGCCTTTATTTAATGTTTAGCGCGATATTCGCATGGAACATGCAAGCTCTGCTTCATCTGTCCTAGCTTTAACTGTTCTGAGCACCCCGTATTCAATTAAAAACAGTTTGGGAACCCTGCGTGTTACCTGCCATTGTTTTCGGGGTGCTCTATTTAGACGCTTTAGAACTAACCATCGTATTGGTTAAGGGACTCCTTTTAACCATGCATTTCCTTCATTAAATTTAACCATACACCGAAATGGCAACTTTGAAAGATCTATGAATGTGATATATCTTTGGACATTCTCTGTCTTTGTCAATGTCGAGGAACCGTGCTTTTCGATGAGTTTTTAGAAACGGGATATGGTACGATCTTGGCTGTTTTCATTCTTGAGACATTTTGTTATATTATCTTAAATAGACATCACTTAGCTTATATTCCATTTATATTTTTTGGGTCACCATTATGCCCTGCGTATCAAAGCTAGCATGATTTTTTGATTGGCTTATTTTCATCATTTTTACAGATAAAATATGTATTTTATTGAATTCACGCCATCGAGCGCTTCCCATGTGGAGTTGTAACTCAGTCTTAAAATTATCCACTTGCATTGGAGCCTCTAAATTAACTTAGCTGGATGACTATACTGCATACTTCCCTGTTAGCTATACTTGTCTTAATTGTCTGGAAAGACCAATATCTTGATATTGATACTGACATGGGTCTATAGATCCAGTAGACCGATGTCTTTCATCATCTTTCATCCCGCTGTTTTTATTCCTGTAGATTGTTGGGATCTTACCTACTAACCTCTTTCATCTCCATTGAAATATATTGATGCCTTTTATTCAGGTGTACCTTGCAATGGTAACTTGCAATCTATTTTAACCTCCTTCCACCACCTTATTTTGTCTGTGTCTTTACACTTTGGTTATCATTGGTGAGTTTAAGTCTATCTGTAAGTCTCCTCTTTTTGTGTGTAAACTGCCAGATATGAGTTGGATCTACTCTGCTCACCATTTCTTTGCCCACTCCTTCCCTTGGAACTTCTGGGTCTATTCTATTATGTATCTAATATGATCGCCCCAGACTTTAAAAATATATATATATGTATACATTCTTTCCCCCGTTTGTTCAATACTTTATATCCAGATATTGTAAATGCTGATAGTGATTTGTGCTTCATAATATGTTTTGCTTATATCATTCCATTGTCCTTCCAGATACTTCTACTCTTGGTACCCCATTTTGTGAATTGCCTGCCCTGATGAAGGTGTGACCTATAGTGGGTTAGGCACCGAAACGCGCATTGGCGCTGGAGAAATTCGTGCCTGCATTTGGTTAAACTCAAAATCAACAATCACTGTTTAACTGAGAAATATTGTGTATACTGCATCATGAATCACAAATGTGAACAATCGTGAACCCTGATAATATCACATGTCTTGAAATGCTTGCGAGTGTGTAAAATGTATGAGTATGTATCTGTGTGTGTTGTGATGTATTGAATATATAAATGTGGGACCTTATGCAATTTTTGGTATCATGTTATACCCGTTCTATATGAATTTTGATAAAACATTTTAAATAACTACAATAAAAGTACATATATCTTCCTATATAGCTGTCTGACTTAATTTATTGGGGAAACTTGTCTGTTTGTGCAGCAAGGTGTTAGAATATTAGTGACTCTTTGAGCACCTGTGTATTAAATTTCAGGCAGATCGGGTCTCTCTAAACTGTTGTACTTGTGCTTGGGCCTGGTTTCTCACTTTATTTGTCTTTGACTGTGCGGTGCGCCCTTCTCTTAATGATCAACAACTTTTCACAATATGTTTAGTGACATGCTGAATTATTTTCCAGCTTTCTATTCTCGATGTTTTGCTGGAGAGTATGCAATTTGTTGCCCCTATTTCTACCTATTTGCTAGTGAGCCGTGGGTTTACGTTTTTTGTCTCTGGCCCCAATCTAGGAGGTACAATTTCTGTGTCTTTGTCCTATAGCCTGACCTTTTGCCTCCCAGTGAGTTCCGTGCTGGGTCTGGAGTTACTGGGTGTAGACTTGATTCCTTTGTATTGCAGATTATGAGAGGTACCCCGCTTATGTTCCCTGTGGTTCCATGTTTAAATATCGATTTCAAAAGTATAGATAAAAAAAATTATGTAAAAATATTGATTATAAAAATATCGACACCCTATATTTAAACAGGTAAGTACAATAATATCGACTCAAAAATATTGATGTAAAAAATATTGACTTATTATAACAAATAAACTTAATTTAATAAATATGAACACGAAAAAATATGTACATATACATATATTTACTTAAATACATTTTATAAACTATTATCTTTATTTTTTTATTCATAAACTTTTTTAATTATATAAAAATAAAATAAACACATGTATAAATGATATAATATAAAATAAAATATTCTATATTCAATTAACACATTAAACTATTAAAAAATACATACATTTAAATAGAAAATAAAAACATTAGTAGTTAAATATTGGATAGCGAGGGGGTACAAATTACTATTCCCACTACCGTGAGTGCAACAGTAGGGAAAGCGCTGCATTGCGGAGGGGTAAAAATTACTATTCCCACTCCAGTGAGTGCAACGGTAGGGAAAGCGCTCGATAGCGTAGGGGTAAAAATTACTATACCCACTCCAGTGAGTGCAACAGTAGGGAAAGTGCTGGGTAGAGGAGGGGTAAATAGTACTCTTCCAATTCCAGTGAGTGCAACAGTAGGAGAAAGTATTGGATAGCGGAGGGGTAAAATTTACTATTCCCACTCCAGTGAGTGCAACAGTAGGGAAAGCGCTGGATAGAGGAGGGGTAAAAATTACTATTCCCACTCAAATGAGTGCAACAGTAGGGAAAGCATTGGATAGGTTAGGGGTAAAAAATACTATTCCCACTCCAGTGAGTGCAACAGTAGGGAAAGCGCTGGATAGAGGAGGGGTAGAAATTACTATTCCCACTCCAGTGAGTGCAACAGTAGGGAAAGGCCTGGATCACAAAACAATAAAAAACTAAACCATCAACATTTTTATGAAATGTTATTTCCAATATTAACATAATTAATATATTCATTTATATGTATATATTATTATTAACAAAAATAATTTCAAAAAAAAATTACACAATATTTAACACTATAATATCCACAACACACACCTAAAATTAATTACACAATTAAATGTAATAATTACTAATTAATCAATAACAATTAATATATTATTATTATTTAATAATTAATCAATAACAAATTATTTACTGACCACCCTTCACATCATTTACACATATAAACAGCACAATACACGCCTAAAATTAATTAAACAATTAACATTATTAATTATTAATTGACTAATTGAAATTTAATTATCAACTAATTATTAAGCTATTTTTAATTAATCAATTAACACATTAATTATTCAATAAATATGTATATAATTAAATTACTTCCCACCCTATTCCCATATAAACCCACAACCCGCTAAGGAACTAAAAACACAACATTCTAATTACAATAAAACAAAATGAACTACTACAAATTATTATTCAAATCTACATAATTAAATTACTTCCCACCCTATTCCCCTATAAACCCACAATCCGCTACAGAACTAAAAACGCAGAATTAAACTTAAAATAAATTAATAACTAGTAAAATTCTAAAACATATAATAAAATGACAAACAATTCACAATAATAACACTAAAATACATAACATTATTAATAAATCGATATTATTGTAAACTATATTTTTGTAAACGATATTTATTACAAAGATATTTTTGTAATCGATATTACTTTACTATCAGTTGATATTCATGTCAGCTATATTTTTGTTGTTGATATTTCTTCCCCACAATATTTTTGCGGTGATATTTAGGTCCCACGATATTTCTCCATCAATATTCCTGCTCTTCACTGTTCCCTGTTGACATAGGAATATGTGTTGTATGGACACAGTCCCTCTGTTTTTATTCAGTGTTCCTATCTGGACTCTTCTTTCACTTGGGCTACCTGTGGGGCATGGAGCAGAAAGTAATAAGCCATGATCACTTTCGTTTTTTTGAGTACTACCTTTTGTGTCTGGTGCATGTGCATACATTCCTGATCACTCTGGTTTCCTCTTATACTCTCTGATGGTCGAGGAGATTAAGGGGTTGTAATGTGGTGACTTTGCCTTTCTTTCATACTCCATGTTGGGCATGGTGTGTGGAAGGTTAAGCTGTTGCAACTCAGGGCTTTGAGTTCTTTTGTGGCTGGTGCTTATGTATTAATCTGTGGTTTCTG
Organism: Lissotriton helveticus; assembly: GCF_964261635.1. NCBI lineage: Eukaryota > Metazoa > Chordata > Amphibia > Caudata > Salamandridae > Lissotriton > Lissotriton helveticus. The sequence continues at coordinate 339,740,788 of NC_136073.1, forward strand.
TGGTTTGCTTCTATGTTTTCTGCTGATTTTGGGGCTTGAGGTGTTCTTCTCAGGTTGTGTTGGCTTCCAATTGTAATCCCTGCTGGGCATAGAGTGTAGTTTGTTAGTCCATAGCTACCTTACTTCCTGGTAAAAGTCCCTGCTGAATCCGGAATTGTAGATATATTCTTTACTTTATTTGGGTGTAGGGTGTACTGCAATGGCCACTCTAGATGTTGAGATTTCTCCCTGTGGACGTATGATTGGTCAGTTTATTTCTCTCTTATACTCCCTGCTGCACTTGGGCTTGAGGTGGCAAACACTTATCAGGTTGCCTTCTACTTGTTCTCACTGATGGGCATGGAGAGTGGTGTTTAGACTGTGGCCTTCCTGCTTTATGAAAAATTTCCCAGCTGGGTTGATAGTCAGTAATTAAAGACTTGGCACTTTGATTCTTCTTATAGTCCCTGCTGCTCTTGTGGCTTGAGGTGCTTGGCCATGGGCATTGTGGCTCCTTCTTGTACTTTGTGCAGTTTTGGGACTTTAAGGTTTGTCTTTTGCCGCTCTAGATTGTGTTAGTGTTCCATGCTGGGTCTTGTGCTCCCTACTAATATCGGAGATAGAGATGTGCATACCATGTCACTTTAGCTTTCTTTTGTGCTGCTTGATAAGCATGACCTTTATGGTATCACACGTCTAACTCTTGTGCATGTGTGAGTGTTCCCTGCTGGGCTTGAATCTAGAGTTCTCAGCCTTGGGATGGTTCAGAATGTTCTATTATCCTTTTGTCTTTCATGCTTCCTTGGAGGTTGTGGATTAAACTTTACCCACTCAGTTTTTACTCTTGTGACCTTTATTGATTCAGACATGTAATATGGGCCCTGTCTGTTGTGACATACATTTGCACTCACTATCCATTTTGGAGTTTGTAGATGTGTTTTGTGTAGTTCTCACTTCCCGATGGTGGGGGATAGAGCTGGTGAGTTTGACGTTGTCCTCTCAGGCTTCCCACTTATGTTCCTCATAACCGTGGTGTGACACATCAACTATTGTGGCCTCTATATTTAGGTGTGGTAGGACCTGGGGTTTTTGTTTCCACACATGGTCATGTTGTCCCTCTTGAAAGCTAAGACTGGGCTTATCCCTTCAGGGCTTTGCGATTGTTGATTTGAGCCTTAGCTCTGGCTTTTTAGTTCCAGGAGTTTCTGAAACAGTTTCAGGTTTTGGTATGATTTGGGAATAGGCCTAAACTTGGTCCTATTGGCCCCGTTTCTTCATTGTTGTTATATTCTTTCTTTCTTCTTCCTCTCCTTATGGTTCTATGTCTGTTTCTAGGGAGGTTGGATGTCTTGGTTGCTCAATTCGGATGGCTTGATTTCCTTTGTGCTTTTCGAGCTCTGATCTACAGTTGGACCGAACACTGTTTCTACTGTTGGTCACCTTTTACTGTTCAACTGAAGACCCTCTTTTTACTTTCCTTAAACTGGTTGTTATCAGCATATGCTTTCCATTCCAGATTGTGGCACTGGTGGTTTCCTTTCAGCCTCATTTGTCCCTGACAGGATGAGGTTTCTGTCTCCTATGTACCTGTCAGTTTTCTTCATGTTCTTCTGCAGCTCCTGTGCTCCATTTGGCATTAGCTTCAGTGATACTGTATGCTTTCATATGCATCACTCTTTTATTGCAGTAAATTAGTTGTTGTTCGATATCAATTGGTTTTGTATTGATCTACTGATTTTTGCATCCACGATTTGTTGTTTCGTGGAGGTGATGATAAGAGGAAGGCCCAAGCCATTTACTGATGAAATGCCCACATTTTTTGTTCAGCATTATCGCTTTATGCATCTACCTTGCCACAGTTCCTTAATTGTTCCAGTGAATCATGAAAGGGAAACAGACAACCAAGCTAGTCCATTTATGTTTCGTATTATATTTATGTATTCTTATAGTGCATGCTTTACTGGAGGGTGTCATTGCGGTGCACTGTACATTAAACAAATGGAAATGTGTAGACTTCAGTATGACATGGAAACAGATATACGATTTCATGGAGGAAGATGTTGATGTGCAATCAAAATGAGTAATGTGAAGTAGAGGGATTAAAGGGAGAGGAGAGAGATGAGGGGAGAAAGATACATAGAGGACGAGAAGGAAGAAATCTTAAATTCCATTTTGTTTGAAAGGAATGGTTCTCTGTTTTTTAAGAAAAATCACTGAGCCGTTCTTGTTTCAATTGGTAAAGAGCTCCACAAATCAGTTGCTCTGTTTCCCTGAGGCAGACTCTGCTGTGAAAGCTGGCTACTGCTCTAAATTTAGCCAAGTCTCCTTTCCTTTTTATTTGTTTGCTTTGCTTCAGATGTACGGTAAAGAAGTTGTGCTTTTGAAGACCTTTATTCACTTCTTTTTATAAATAGGATTTCCCTACAGCTAATATCCCGATGCCTGGGATTCCCTTGAAGTGCTCACTTTGACAAACGGAGCCTGTGCCTTTATTACCTGTACTGTGCAGGTTAGAGTCCAGGGTCTCTCATGAATCCATTTTATTTTTCACTCCGTTTCAGGATTGACAAGAGTTCTGCAACAGAAATAGTCCGCCAGGTTTCCCCTTCCCCTCAGTCTCATTATAAGGAGTATCCCTTTCTAGTGATCATTAGTGGAATGTGTAGTGTTTTACAATGTTTTAGGACGGGACCCTTTTGGTTCCTAACAGACTCTGTAGAGCTGTAATGTAGGTGTCAGAGTGTAATACCATAAAAGCTTGTTTCAGAATATTGAGTTTGCAGCTACAAACAGCAGAATAAAGACATGTAATACTAAGCTTCGTGTGGGGCGTGGTCATTGTCAGATACCCAGGCTGGGAAGAGGCTACAAATGGCAACAAGAGAGGGAATAAATAACAAGAATGGCCGTGCTCTCCCAGAGAGTTGGTCGTGGTCCAAGCAAACTGCTCATGCATGCCCCATGTGTCATTGTCGAAGGACAAATCAGCGCTTTATGCACGTGGAGTCAAAGCACAACTTCAGCCACTGTAAAGCACATCAAGGCAAGGGTAGTGCTACAAAGAATTTACACATTGATGTTTGAGAACCTGCAGGTCATGCCATACATTAGGGTACTGCATTGCCATGCTGGATAAAATTGTTCAATATACAGAGTGTTAAAGTTAAAAATGGATTCAACCTGGATTATGACGTGCAGCCGCTAACAATCATAACTTACAAAATAACGCTGCAAACAGAAGTGCTGATAGGTGGAGATCAATCATGCGTTACAAAATGCAAATTGACATTCAGACTAAAAATAACTTACTAAATGCTCTGAAGAGATTCATCACACTACCACACTTGGTGAAGGTGACTCAAGGAGTATTGTTCGTGGTTGTGTTTATGAAGCCGCCCATATCTGAAGCGATCCATTCACAAAGATGCCAAGTGGAACTCAACATAACTTCACAGGTCGTCAGAAAGGAAGACGCTGAGAACTAATCTTGTAATGGTGAAATCCGTCTGGTGACTGCAAAGAAAGTCAAGTTTCCAGCTCTCATTAAAGATGAGAAAGAGGTCAGCATGTCACAAGGTCTCACAGACGAGTTGCAAACACCAAGTCACAAGGAGCCACCTGTGCTTTCAGTAAGTTCCACACTGGTCTACAAAGCTGTTGTGTTCCTGAAACGACCAACCACCTCTCGATACCGCCAAATACCAAAATATTGGCAATAGAGGGTCTGGGTGTAGAGAGACATTTAATGATTTCATTGATCCACTTGAAGAGATTGATAACAAAAAGATGATCAAGTATCTCAAAAATCTTGCTGGTGATGGGGTGAAAGAAGTGAAAAAGAAAATGCACCGAACTGACAAATAAATTACCTATTGTCAGATAAAAAAAACACTGAATCTAAAGTTCAAACCACTGCCAAATGTTGATTTTGAAAGATACATTTTCAGTCAAGAATGCCAAAAAGTTGGTGAACCCATGTATGAATTTGTGGAGAAACTCAATACTCTCATCAAACAATGTACGTTTAATGACTTTAATGATTAGGAAGCTATGCGACATAGAGTTATTGATCGATGCTTGTCAGCTTCATTCAGATGATGAATGCTGAGGGAAACTCCTAGTCTGGAGCGAGTGTCGATGGCTGCCAGAGCTGAGGAGCAAGCTTGAAAGACAACTGCTGACATAGAGGCCAGAGGTGCCTTGAGTGAATCAGTCATAAGCATAAAAAGTAAGCCAAAGCAAAAGACTAAATGACACAAAGTGATGTCTAAAAGTTAAAAAAAGTTATGTTTTAGATGTGGATTTTTATCTCTACATGAAGGTAAATGTCCATTCATTTGACAGATATGTAAAGGCTGTGTGAAAGAGAACTATTTTGTGACGGCCTGCAATGCGAAGGAGAAAGCAAGTGTGTAAAGGCGCTAAGACAAAATGGCTGCCAGGACATTCCAGAGGTAACGTTTGATGCACCCCCAACAGGGCAAATGGAAAAAAATACATTGAGGAAAATTCACACTGAACGAAGTCGATTTTCATCTAAATCATTGTCAAACAGTTCGTCTGCCTCAATATCAAGTTAAAGTGAGGATGACAGTTGCGCAATGTCAATGTTTACCTCAGAAAAACATGCTCATGTTGGACTAGTTCTATGCAAAGAAAAAAGTCAGTCAAAGAAAATTCGACATGTCAAAGGCACCAAAGTAATACAAATATCTTCCAAAAATGACATTGAAATAAATTACTGTTTGATACCTTTTACCGCCGACAGTGCTGCAACGATGAACATAATGCCTGAAGAGAAATAAAATTACTTGTATTCATTGCCTCAAATTACACGGTGTGCAGTCATAATATCAAGTTTTTTATTTCGACTGGACAGAATATCGAGTAAAAAATATAGAATGGACATAATATCGACTAGACATAATATAGACAACCAAAATATCGACTAGAAAAAATTAATATCGAATAGAAAGGACATAATATCGAATCCAAAATATAGAATGGACATAATATCGACTAGACATAATATAGACAACAAAAATATCGAATTTAAGGTAAGTTAATATTATTTTTTATTTTTTGTGTAATAAAATTCTGTAGCGGGTTGTGGGTTTTTAGGGGAATAGGGTGGGAAGTAATTTAATTATAAATAATTAAATATGTTAATTTATTTATTGATATTTATTTAGAATTAATTGCTAATTAATTATTAATTGGTAATTAATTAAAATATTATTGGTAATTAATTATAATTGATTAATTGATAAATATTTTAATTTTAGTAATTTATTTTCTGCAGCGGGTTGTGGGTTTATAGGGGAATAGGGTGGGAAGTAATTTAAATATAATTAATTAAATATGTTAATTTATTTATTGATATTTATTTAGAAATATTGTTAATTAATTATTAATTGGTAATTAATTATAATTGATTAATTGATAAATATTTTAATTTTAGTAATTTATTTTCTGCAGCGGGTTGTGGGTTTATAGGGGACTAGGGTGGGAAGTAATATAATTATAATTAATTAAATATGTTAATTTATTTATTGTTAATTATTTTTAATTAATTGTTAATTAAATAATAATTGGCAATTAAATAAAATATAATTGGTAATTAAAATTAATTGATTAATGTTTACATTGTAAATTAATTTATTGTTAATAGGTAATTAATTAGTATTAGTAGGTACTTTTTATAATTAAATAATTTTAATTTGTATTTATAAATAATTATTTAATATATTTTATACAATTGTAAAATATTTTAATTATTTTGTAATTGGTATTACTATTTATGTTATTTATATTTAAATATGAAGTATTTACTTTCCCTACTATTGCACTCACTGGAGTTGGAATAGTAATTTTTACCCCTACACTATCCAACACTTTCCCTACTGTTGCACTCTCTGGAGTTGTAATAGTAATTTTAACCCCTACGCTATCCAACTCTTTCCCTACTGTTGCACTCTCTGGAGTTGGAATAGTAATTTTAACCCCTACGCTATCCAACTCTTTCCCTACTGTTGCACTCTCTGGAGTTGGAATAGTAATTTTAACCCCTACGCTATCCAACGCTTTCCCTACTGTTGCACTCTCTGGAGTTGGAATAGTAATTTTAACCCCTACGCTATCCAACGCTTTCCCTACTGTTGCACTCTCTGAAGTGGGAATAGTAATTTTTACCCCTACGCTATCCAACGCTTTCCCTACTGTTGCACTCTCTGGAGTGGGAATAGTAATTTTTACCCCTACGCTATCCAACGCTTTCCCTACTGTTGCACTCTCTGGAGTGGGAATAGTAATTTTTACCTCTACGCTATTCAACTCTTTCCCTACTGTTGCACTCTCTGGAGATGGAATAGTAATTTTAACCCCTAAGCTATCCAACGGTTTCCCTACTGTTGCACTCTCTGTAGTGGGAATAGTAATTTTTACCCCTATGCTATCCAACACTTTCCCTACTGTTGCACTCTCTGGAGTTGGAATAGTAATTTTAACCCCTACCCTATCCAACTCTTTCCCTACTGTTGCACTCTCTGGAGTTGGAATAGTAATTTTAACCCCTACGCTATCCAACTCTTTCCCTACTGTTGCACTCTCTGGAGTTGGAATAGTAATTTTAACCCCTATGCTATCCAACGCTTTCCCTACTGTTGCACTCTCTGGAGTGGGAATAGTAACTTTTACCCCTACGCTATCCAACGCTTTCCCTACTGTTGCACTCTCTGTAGTGGGAATAGTAATTTTTTCCCCTACGCTATCCAACGCTTTCCCTACTATTGCACTCTCTGGAGTGGGAATAGTAATTTTTACCCCTACGCTATCCAACGCTTTCCCTACTGTTGCACTCGCTGGAGTGGGAATAGTAATTTTTACCCCTATGCTATCCAACTCTTTCCCTACTGTTGCACTCTCTGGAGTGGGAATAGTAACTTTAACCTCTACGCTATCCAACGCTTTCCCTACTATTGCACTCTCTGGAGTGGGAATAGTAATTTTTACCCCTACGCTATCCAACTCTTTCCCTACTGTTGCACTCTCTGGAGATGGAATAGTAATTTTAACCCCTACGCTATCCAACGGTTTCCCTACTGTTGCACTCTCTGTAGTGGGAATAGTAATTTGTACCCCTACGCTATCCAACACTTTCCCTACTGTTGCACTCTCTGGAGTTGGAATAGTAATTTTAACCCCTACGCTTTCCAACTCTTTCCCTACTGTTGCACTCTCTGGAGTTGGAATAGTAATTTTAACCCCTACGCTATCCAACACTTTCCCTACTGTTGCACTCTCTGGATTTGGAATAGTAATTTTAACCCCTACGCTATCCAACGCTTTCCCTACTGTTGCAGTCTCTGGAGTGGGAATAGTAATTTTTAACCCTACGCTATCCAACGCTTTCCCTACTGTTGCACTCTCTGGAGTGGGAATAGTAATTGTTACCCCTACGCTATCCAACGCTTTCCCTACTGTTGCACTCGCTGGAGGGGGAATAGTAATTTTTACCCCTACGCTATCCAACTCTTTCCCTACTGTCGCACTCTCTGGAGTGGGAATAGTAATTTTTACCCCTACGCTATCCAACACTTTCCCTACTGTTGCAATCTTTGGAGTGGGAATAGTAATTTTTACCTCTACGCTATCCAACGCTTTCCCTACTGTTGCACTCTCTGGAGTGGGAATACTAATTTGTACCCCTACGCTATCCAACGCTTTCCCTTCTGTTGCACTCACTGGAGTTGTTACAGTAAATTTAAACCTCTTGCTATCCTACGGTAAAAATATTGTATATGTTTTGTTAATAATATGTATATATATATATATATATTTATTAAAAATAATTAATTTTTTTAAAGTTATATTAATTATTTTTTAATGTTACGTTTATTTAAGTATTTTAAATAAGTTAAAAAAAAAATTATTTATTAATATATTACTTTTAAATTACTTTTAGGACATTTAAAAAATTCGATATTTTGACAGTCTATATTTTTTACACTCGATATTTTGGAGTCGATATTTTTGTAGTTACCTGTTTGAAGATAGGAAGTCGATATTTTGTAGTCGATATTTTGACCTCGATATTTTGTCATCTCGATATTGTGACTGTCGATATTCTGTCAGTGATCCAACTTACACCATTGGAAACAAAAGTGTATACTTGAGCCAGATCAACTGTGATAAACAGTCAAGGTTTACTTGTAGTGACCTTGAAACACAGGAAAATAAAGGTGCAACCACTCACCCATGTGCTTTAAGCTACAGCAACAAGTGCCTGGCTGCTCAGTTTTAGTACGGCTGCTGATATGGGTCTTATTTTTGTAAATTACAACATGAATGCTCATCATGAAATAGTAAGTCAATTTCCTTCATTGTTTTGTGGTTTGAGAGAGTTAAAGACTATGCAAGTAAAGTTCCACATTAATGATGATGTCCTTCCTGTTGCTCAGAGAGATTGACGAGTTGCTTCTCAATTACAAGAGGCTGTTGAAAAAACCTTGAATCATTACTTAAGCATGACATTATTGCACGTTCAACTGGAACGACACCATGGGTTTCTCCCATATTGGTAGTGCCCAAAAAGGACACTGAAGGGCTTGTACACAAATACGTTGACATGCGCCAAGCCAATAAGGCAATTGAACAAGAACAACATCTCAGTCCACACATTGCTGACATTGTAACAAAATAAGATGGTGCAGAGGACTTCTTTTACCTTGATTGAAATAAAGGTTATTATCAGTTGGAACTCGAAGAAGACTGCAGGTATATTGCAAACTATACAACACATGTTGGCCTGTTTCGACATAAACGACTCCGTTTTGGTGTGTCATTGGCTGCAGAACTTTTCCAAGACATCATTCAACGTGTCATACAGCTGGTTATGAATACATTCAACTAAAGCAATGACATATTGATTTTTGGAGCGACACTGAAGGAGCATGATAAAGCTCTCACCCAAGTATGTCACTTGCTGACTGATGCAGGCCTACCTTTGAATGCAGATAAGTGTGAGTTCCACAAGACAAAGTTAACAATATTTGCCATATATTTTCTGATGGGGTTATGACACCTGATCCTGCTAAAGTAAAAGCGCTGTTGAATGCTGATCCCCCACGAGATGTTAATTTCTTGGCATGGCCTGTTACTGTTCAAGAAACATATGCAAATTTGATACCATAAATGCTCCCTTACAAGAGTTAATAAAGAAAAATATGTCATTCAAGTGGTCATAAAAATGTGAGAGAAGTTGCAAGAAAATCAAAGACGCCATTGAGACTGCTACTGCAATGGCCTATCATATTCAAAAGCTTCATACAGAGGTTGTTGTTGACTCTATCCCCATTGGATTAGGTGCTATCTTGGCACAGCACAGCCTACAACCCCATGCTCAAATGGATGTTGTGGATTATGCAGCAGACATTTGTCTCAAATAGTACATGCTTACTCTCAACCTGAAAAAGAAAGTTTGGTAGTGTTTGGCAGTGTATGAGCTTGCGAATATTTCCATGTATTCCTGTATGAAAGAATTTTACACTGATAACTGATAATCAAGCTTCATTGACTGTCTTTAGCAATACAAACCCGATGATGCCTCCTCACAATGAACAGTGGGGACTCCGATTACAAGAGTATAATTTCACCATTGTACATCACAAAGGGAAGTATTACAAAGAGAAGTATCTAAACCCTGCCAACTACTTTTCTAGAGAGCTCATACAAGGTCAAGGTACCCCATCCAAGACGGCTGAAGCCTACATTGATTTCATTGTACAGTCAAGTACCCTTGCTGCCATATCGTTAAGCTAGATCATTACTGCCATGAGCTATGGAAGTGAAATGCTGAAGTTGAAAGATATAATTACACATCAGTCATGGAACCGACACGCTCAAGCTCTCCCCAGTGTGGGTGAATAATAAAAGTACAAACTTTACACATGAACTGTCTATAACTCAGGAAGGAGTTACACGACAAGGGTCAAGAGCCTAATTCGTGAGAGTTTAAGGCAGAAAATAATTGAAGAGGCTCTCAAAGGACATTGTGGCACTGGTGCAACCAAGAGATCTCTCCGAGGTTGAGTTTGTTTCCATATTTAGATGAGAGAGCTAAAAAGTAACTCAAGCACTGTCATCTATGTAACTGCCTCACTACAAACAGTATTCCACATACTCTCACAATGTCAGAAATCCCTAAGCATGCATGGGAGAGAATAGCTACCGATTTCTTTGGTCCACTCGACAATGGACATTATCTGATAGTAATTGTGGATGAATACTCTCGATTTCCATTAATAGAGGATCTCTCAACCACAACTACGTCATGACGAAGTCATTGAGAGACTATGATAGCATTTTTGCAACATAGGGCATTCCAGCCAGTTTGAAGTCTGATAATGGCCTGCCATTCAACAGTCAAGAATTGAAAGATTATCTGGAGCATCTGAAGATAAGCAAAGACAAGGAGAAGATGGACGGAGCACTGAACCTTTTCAGACACTAACCTCCAGGAACTATTAGATCTGGGTTGAATGCATCATCGTTCTTTAGCTCACTTTGCCACCCCAGTTCAGTCCCAGCCATATGCAAACCAGTCTTAACCCTGTTCCTCATGGGAAGAGTCCAGCCATAACTGCTAAGCCATGTCTTCCCTGGACTGGAAACAAGCATCCTGGGACTGGTTTCGGGGTAAGACCCCTTGTCATCCAGGCTAGCTTGAATCCAAAGGCAAAGTTAACCAAGGACCCAAGTCTGGGCATACCCTGCTTACTTAGGGCGAACAAAGCAAACACAAAGGGATGATGTACAGTGCGCTGAAACCTTTGAGATATTTGCCTCCAGTCACTATTAGATCTAGGTTGAATTCATCCTCATTCTTTAACTCACTTCACCACCCCAGTTCAGACCCAGCCATATTCTTGATTCTGTTTCCTCATAGGAACAGTCCAGCCTGACCTGCCAAGCCAGGTCTTACCTGGACCATAAACAAGCATCCTGGAACCGGTTTTGGGTAACATCCCTCATCAGCCAGGCTAGCTTGGATCCAGTAGCAAAGTAAGCAAGGGGCCCACCTCTGGGAAGAAACAGACCTATACCGATCTGTAAAGGGTGGTCGGTGGTGCCCCTCCGAAGTGGTGGCATGTGTTATACGTATATGTAACAAGTGTTATGATTGATTGATTCTTATACCCTTCAAGTGACCCCTCCCAGTTTAATATTTTTCTCCTTTTTTTGTGTCTATCAGGTTACGCAAGGGACCTTAATACTCCCCTATTATATCCTAAATTAATTTAGCCAGAAAAAGCAAGTAAGAGAAGGGGAAAATAAGCCAATCAATCAATACATATTCTAGCTAAATCCTATAGTCTTCAAGTCAAAGGATAATTTCCCTCCTGAATTAAAAAATTATTTTACTTTGATCTCTGAAGTGAAGAATCTGGTATGGTCATCCCAGATTTCTTTCAATCAAGTCGGATTTAAGAGAAAGGCTTGTGTACCCTTCTCCTGAAAATGTTTTATCATACGGCATCCAACGGTAATATGGCAAAAGTCCGGTCTGGAAAAATATGAAAACCCATCCCCAGAGCGGTGCGCTCCCGGTCTTGCTTTTTCAAATATATTTTGTCTCAGCAAAAAGTTGCCAAAGTACACCAGAAGGATTCAGAAAAGGGGGTGGTGATGAACAGAATGCCTGAATTAAGCAGACCACTCTTACCCAGTCCAAAGATCAGGGCTTGATCCATCACCGTTTTTTAGCTCACTGCACCATCCCAGCTCAGAACTTGGCTATATGCAAATTAGTCTGTTCCTGTCCCAGTGCATGATGGGAACAGGGCAAACCAAACTACCAAGCCAATTCTTGTACTGGGAAGGAAACAAGCTTCCGGGGACCGGTTTCTGCCATTTCAGGCGTCGTCGGCCCGGCTTGCTTGAATCCTGATGGTGCAATGAGCAAGGGACTCACATCTGAGTATACCCTTCCACGCTTATGGTGGACAAAATGATTCAGAAAAGGGGGTGGTGATGAACAGAGTGCCTGAATTAAGCAGACCACTCTTACCCAGTCCAAAGATCAGGGCTTGATCCATCACCGTTTTTTAGCTCACTGCACCATCCCAGCTCAGAACTTGGCTATATGCAAATTAGTCTGTTCCTGTCCCAGTGCATGATGGGAACAGGGCAAACCAAACTACCAAGCCAATTCTTGTACTGGGAAGGAAACAAGCTTCCGGGGACCGGTTTCTGCCATTTCAGGCGTCGTCGGCCCGGCTTGCTTGAATCCTGATGGTGCAATGAGCAAGGGACTCACATCTGAGTATACCCTTCCACGCTTATGGTGGACAAAATGATTCAGAAAAGGGGGTGGTGATGAACAGAGTGCCTGAATTAAGCAGACCACTCTTACCCAGTCCAAAGATCAGGGCTTGATCCATCACCGTTTTTTAGCTCACTGCACCATCCCAGCTCAGAACTTGGCTATATGCAAATTAGTCTGTTCCTGTCCCAGTGCATGATGGGAACAGGGCAAACCAAACTACCAAGCCAATTCTTGTACTGGGAAGGAAACAAGCTTCCGGGGACCGGTTTCTGCCATTTCAGGCGTCGTCGGCCCGGCTTGCTTGAATCTTGATGGTGCAATGAGCAAGGGACTCACATCTGAGTATACCCTTCCACGCTTATGGTGGACAAAATGATTCAGAAAAGGGTGTGGTGATGGACAGAGTGCCTGAATTAAGCAGACCACTCTTACCCAGTCCAAAGATCAGGGCTTGATCCATCACCGTTTTTTAGCTCACTGCACCATCCCAGCTCAGAACTTGGCTATATGCAAATTAGTCTGTTCCTGTCCCAGTGCATGATGGGAACAGGGCAAACCAAACTACCAAGCCAATTCTTGTACTGGGAAGGAAACAAGCTTCCGGGGACCGGTTTCTGCCATTTCAGGCGTCGTCGGCCCGGCTTGCTTGAATCCTGATGGTGCAATGAGCAAGGGACTCACATCTGAGTATACCCTTCCACGCTTATGGTGGACAAAATGATTCAGAAAAGGGGGTGGTGATGAACAGAGTGCCTGAATTAAGCAGACCACTCTTACCCAGTCCAAAGATCAGGGCTTGATCCATCACCGTTTTTTAGCTCACTGCACCATCCCAGCTCAGAACTTGGCTATATGCAAATTAGTCTGTTCCTGTCCCAGTGCATGATGGGAACAGGGCAAACCAAACTACCAAGCCAATTCTTGTACTGGGAAGGAAACAAGCTTCCGGGGACCGGTTTCTGCCATTTCAGGCGTCGTCGGCCCGGCTTGCTTGAATCCTGATGGTGCAATGAGCAAGGGACTCACATCTGAGTACACCCTTCCACGCTTATGGTGGACAAAATGATTCAGAAAAGGGGGTGGTGATGAACAGAGTGCCTGAATTAAGCAGACCACTCTTACCCAGTCCAAAGATCAGGGCTTGATCCATCACCGTTTTTTAGCTCACTGCACCATCCCAGCTCAGAACTTGGCTATATGCAAATTAGTCTGTTCCTGTCCCAGTGCATGATGGGAACAGGGCAAACCAAACTACCAAGCCAATTCTTGTACTGGGAAGGAAATAAGCTTCCGGGGACCGGTTTCTGCCATTTCAGGCGTTGTCGGCCCGGCTTGCTTGAATCCTGATGGTGCAATGAGCAAGGGACTCACATCTGAGTATACCCTTCCACGCTTATGGTTCTGAGCTGGGATGGGGCAGTGAGCTAAATAACGGTGATGGATCAAGCCCTGATCTTTGGACTGGGTAAGAGTGGTCTGCTTAATTCAGACACTCTGTTCATCACCACCCCCTTTTCTGAATCGTTTTTGGCCACTATAGGTGTGGCAGGGTATACTCAGACATGAGTCCCTTGCTCACTGCTCCATCATATTCAAGCAAGCCGGGCCGACGAAGCTGAAATGCCAGAAACCGGTCCCCGGTAGCTTGTCTCCTTTCTGGTGAAGAATTGGCTTGGTAGTTTGGTCTGCCCTGTTCCCATGATGCACTGGGCCAGGGACAGACTAATTTGCATATAGCCAGGTTCTGAGCTGGGATGGGGCAGTGAGCTAAATAACGGTGATGGATCAAGCCCTGATCTTTGGACTGGGTAAGAGTGGTCTGCTTAATTCAGACACTCTGTTCATCACCACCCCCTTTTCTGAATCGTTTTTGGCCACTATAGGTGTGGCAGGGTATACTCAGACATGAGTCCCTTGCTCACTGCTCCATCAGGATTCAAGCAAGCCGGGCCGACGAGGCTGAAATGCCAGAAACCGGTCCCCGGTAGCTTGTCTCCTTTCTGGTGAAGAATTGGCTTGGTAGTTTGGTCTGCCCTGTTCCCATGATGCACTGGGCCAGGGACAGACTAATTTGCATATAGCCAGGTTCTGAGCTGGGATGGGGCAGTGAGCTAAATAACGGTGATGGATCAAGCCCTGATATTTGGACTGGGTAAGAGTGGTCTGCTTAATTCAGACACTCTGTTCATCGCCACCCCCTTTTCTGAATCGTTTTTGGCCACTATAGGTGTGGCAGGGTATACTCAGACATGAGTCCCTTGCTCACTGCTCCATCAGGATTCAAGCAAGCCGGGCCGACGAGGCTGAAATGCCAGAAACCGGTCCCCGGTAGCTTGTCTCCTTTCTGGTGAAGAATTGGCTTGGTAGTTTGGTCTGCCCTGTTCCCATGATGCACTGGGCCAGGGACAGACTAATTTGCATATAGCCAGGTTCTGAGCTGGGATGGGGCAGTGAGCTAAATAACGGTGATGGATCAAGCCCTGATCTGTGGACTGGGTAAGAGTGGTCTGCTTAATTCAGACACTCTGTTCATCACCACCCCCTTTTCTGAATCGTTTTTGGCCACTATAGGTGTGGCAGGGTATACTCAGACATGAGTCCCTTGCTCACTGCTCCATCAGGATTCAAGCAAGCCGGGCCGACGAGGCTGAAATGCCAGAAACCGGTCCCCGGTAGCTTGTCTCCTTTCTGGTGAAGAATTGGCTTGGTAGTTTGGTCTACCCTGTTCCCATGATGCACTGGGCCAGGGACAGACTAATTTTCATATAGCCAGGTTCTGAGCTGGGATGGGGCAGTGAGCTAAATAACGGTGATGGATCAAGCCCTGATCTTTGGACTGGGTAAGAGTGGTCTGCTTAATTCAGACACTCTGTTCATCACCACCCCCTTTTCTGAAAAGTACACCAGAAGTGCTCGTGGCTTGGTGTCTGGGTTGGCTAGTTGCCGAAGAGTGAACAGGACTTTATGCACCCTATGAATTTCGTGAGGCCAGTTCCAGCTTTCTTGCTCCGGAAAGGAGTTCTGCAGCAGCTGAACCATGTACGTGCATCTGACCCATCTTTTACTTCGGGGATACCCAGAAACTGCAGATTATTTAGTCTCTGACGATTTTCACTGTCCTCTAGCTTCCATTGGATATCTGTTAGTTGTGCTTCATGAGCTCCTGCTTGTCCCATGGCAACTGCTACATCTACCTCGAGAGAAGCTGTTTTTGTCTCCAGATCCGTCATCCGGTCACTCATGGCGTTGCAAGTTTTACCAATTTTCCTTACTGCCTCCTGTATTTTGCATGCTGCAGCCTGTGATCATCTGCTTTCCAGGAGGGCTTATTCTCCATGCGCTACTACACACTGCAGAATGGAATCCATCGTAGGATGCATTGAGGGCTGACCATCACCATGAGTCTTATTGATATGCCCCACCCGTTGTTCCCCTGGGGAGTAGTCCCACTTGAAGTCCCTATGCCTCTGGTTGTCTGTTTTGCCCACTCTGGTATGCTTCTTCTGGGTTGTGGCGATGGAATCCTTCCCGCTAGTATCCAGTATACTCTCTGTCTCACTTGAGTCCGAGTTGGTGCCTGTGCCCGACCCTACATCCGACCACATGTCATCTGACAGGGAAAAGAAGTCATTAGCCTCTGAATCCATCTCCCTTTCGCTGCATGGTCCTGATTTCCTGGGGTTCCCCTCATATTTTTGCTTCCCCCGGAGCTCCTAATTAGAGAGTTTCGGCTCGGGATCTCCTGCTGATCCAATCTACCCTTTGTTAGGACCCTTTTTAGCCCTAGTAACCTTAGCACTAGAACTTAAGTCGTCCGTACCATAGGAGTAATCAGGTTGGTCTGATTCCATCTGACAAGTCCGTACTAGCCAAGATGACCCTGCACCTGCCCCTTTGCCGTTGTTATCGGCCTCCTCTGTACTTTCCTCCTTAGTCACTACCACCTCCGATTCCTGGGCTGGGTTTTTCCCCTTCGGGCTGTATTTGAGTTTCCATAGGATTTTCCCACAACTCAGGCTCAATCTCCAAGGGGTCCCCTGATTCCCCCGGGCCCATTATGGACTTACTGGTCTGTGTGGGGCACTGACCGCTTGCCTGAACCAAAGTCTCAGGCTGCTGCAATTTCTCCTGTGTTGGAGAACTACTCCTGGCTCCCCTGAGCATCTTGAGCATTGAGGTGCCGGTCTAGTGTTGCTGAGTCTGCGTGACCACGCCCCTCCCCTTCCTGTCTGAAGTGTTCTCGGTCCGGGCCTTCTGCCGGTGTCCTGACTGTGATACGGCGGGTGCTGCCTCCGCGGTAGTCATCTGCTGGGATATCAGGGGGCCCGAATGTTGAGTGTCCCCTCTCCCTCTGCCCGGGACACAGCGTCCTGTAGCGAGGACAGACTCCCTCTCAAGATTCCTGCAGCCATCAATAAACAGTTCTACCTGCTTTACCAGCCCCACAATCCATGGTAATACTCAGCCAGGTTCAGTGATTCTTTTTGACTGCTGGGTGTTCGTCATATTACAGCCTGTACTCCTGAATTAAGAAAAATGCCGCCACCTTGTTTGCTATCCACCTACGGACGATTCACTCGGCCGCCATCTTGCTTCCCCTTCTCAGCACGGGGTGGGGGCAGTGGGGGGTTGCGGGGGAAGATGGGAAGTGGGGAGTGGTGGGTGTCAGAACAAACTCAGAAAATGTTGTTATGATGTAAGGAAGGAGGTAGGAGAAAGCATGTTTAAATGGTATGACAGTCAAGCTAGATGCCTACATTTTCTTTGTGATGGGTAAGCTGGCTATTTGCTCAGTAAATATCGGGGGTTGAAATGATAGGGGGAAGAGAGGTAGGGTAAGCGAGGTATTAAGATCCCTGGGGGTAGATATTATCTGCCAACAAGAAACCCACATCCCGTGGCAAAAGAGAGAGCTTAATGTAATCCAGGGTATACTCAGGTAACATGCTCATCTCAGTCCACCATAACCAGAGGTGTTGCAATTCACGTTTCGAATGCCACCAGTAAATCGAATATTATCTGACAAATGGGGCCAGTGGGAAATGGTTTCACTATTGAGTGGCCCAACAATTTGTACGGTCTATGCGTCAAATTTAGACAACCCTGGTTTGTTGGCTGAATTAGAACTTGAATTAGCCTCCTGGCCCTCTCCACTTATTATATGTGGTGACTTCAAGATGCACTTTCACGATAGTGATCCCTTTAGGAAGGACTTATAGGAGAGGAACCACATGTTTTTAAGGTACTAGAGGCTCTGGTCGCTAGCCATGGCCCAGCTGATATGTGGTCCTTTAGGAAGTCTTGTGATTTAGGCTATAGATATTTCTCATGCCCACATAGGAAATATGTCAAGCTCGATTACTTTTTTGCTTGCACCTCCCTTATGGAGGGTGCTAATATCAGGAAGATACCCAAGGTACAAAATTGACCTTCGATAGGAAACTACTGGTCATGAAGGGGTCATGGAACATATTAGGGGGTGGACCTGACAGTTTTTTTATATAAATAGGTTTAGTACCTCTAGAGAAATCGTGTGGGATACGTTCAAGGCAGGGTTAAGGGGGGAGATCATTAGCTTTGTTAGACAACGTAGGAAGAGGCAGAGAGAGGAAATGTATCAACTAACAGACCAATTGTCTAAATGTGAGGAAGAACATACAACACCCATTGCCCTAAAACAGGTGGAGCAACAAACACAGCTTGAACATGAAGTTATAAGGATAAACACTGAAATCAATGGCTTTTACAGGAAATCAGTGGCCGAAGCCTTTCAAACGTAGTCTAGGGATAAATATGAGTAAGGGGAGGCCAAATGTAAACATCTGGCACTTCAATTAGGACAAAGGGCAGCAGAAAATAATATTATGAGGCTAAAAAAGAAAGATAGGACCCTAGCCACAGAGCCCCAAGATGTCCTAAAATGATTTGAAGATTTTTATGGGGATTTGTATCAGACTAGGGATAACTCTGTAGAGGCCGTCGGCCCGTAATTTGTCACAACTCCACCTATCTTGCAGGAGCTAGAAGAATATATTTTAATTATTGAAGTTACTGAGGCTCTGCAGGTGATGTCTTCAGGTAAGACGGCAGGCCCTGATGGAATCTGGAAGGAGGTGTATAAAGCTCTTCCGACAGAGCTAGCCCCTCTTCTCTTAGATCTGTTCCTGTCTGTACAACAGAAGGGGATTCCACCTCAATCCTGGCAGGAGACTAACATTGTTGTATTCCTGAAGAAAGGGAAAGCGGCAGAGGATCCAGCCTCATATCGACCAATCTCCCTGATAAACACATATGAAAAACTAAATTCTAAAAGTATTGCGCTCCGACTTGCTAGAATTATCGCCTCTCTGGTAAGTGCATGGCAACATGGCTTTATACCAGGGAGAGAGACTACGGATCATGTTCGCCGGGTAATCTCTTTGTTGGATATAGTTGATGCCTCAGGGGAACAGATGTCCCTAATCCTTCTTGATGTGCCAAAAGCTTTTGATCAGGTTGAGTGGGCATACTTATGGATTAATCTTAAATCCAATTGGTTTGAACCTCGTTGTCAGGGGGTCCCCTGCTCGGCACAGGCTGAGCTAACCGACTCTTCGTCTTCCCCACAGACCGGCAGCTACGGGCCCTTTAAGGACAGCCTGGCCTTGCAGTTCCCCGGACCACCTGACTTTGTTGGCCTATCAGAGCCGGCCTCGCGGCTTAAGGAGGAGGATCCGGAAGACGCCAGCGCTTGTGAGCTGCGGAGATTCACGTCGTGGGAATCCAACGTGCAGCGCCAGGAGAAACAAGCCGACCAGGACAAAGAAGGACCGTGTTTGCCCGGACCCGAAGAAGACGCGGAGGTGCCCCTGCTGAGTGACACCGGAGACGGGAGACTGACGGAAGGTGTAGCGGAAGCAAGGAAGCCAGGAGGCCAACGGTTCCGTGTTCCGCCCAGCCACGCGAAGGAGGACGCATGGCTTCTCCAGGTGCGTGGGCGTTTACGTGCACTGTTCCGTTTTGAGAGGGGAGGGACCGGGTAGGCAGCGAGGCGCTGTTTGGGCACTGAAGTCTTCCTGTGCACACACTCACGGGTCGCTCTATTTAATGTCCTTGCTTGAGCGGTGGTGGTTACCTGTTCCCTCACTCCCTGCCCTGACTGTAGTCTTATACAATAGGACAGTCTACTAAAGCCCGTTGTTCTTTTCTTTTCTTACATGGCTGGAGTCCGGCTACATCCACACAGGGGATACGACACCTGAAGCCCTAGGATTCTGGACTTTGCCTGATTTTGTAAACCTGCAACCCTATGTTTAAACGCTAAATAAACAGTAGAACTGTCGCCCCAAGTATTGGCTCCTTCCTTCTTGCACCCTCAAAGGTGACACTCGTATATTAACGGCCATTAGAGCTATGTACGCACAGCGATTTGCAAGGATTCAACTGATTATTTTTTTTTTTATATATTTTTATTGCAGACAGTAGAAAAGTTACATGTAATCACTTTTTACATTTCCAAGCCTAGTGGCTGCCAATTACCCCTCTTCCAGAATCTCGTTACACAGCCCGTGTGCCCACATCCCGGAGGTCGGGCGGCATTAACCACGAGAAAATAAAGGGCTCAAAGTAAGAGTCGATCGCAGCCGTCTAGTGAAAACATCTCAAGTCCGCTTTTCTATTTGTGAACAACCCCTCTTCGGAAAACTCCCCCCCTCCCAACAACTCCCCGCTCTTTAGCAACTTTAGGAGACCATCATAAGCAACTGGATGCGCCTTAATGCAGCTTGCCCTGGCACTTCGCCCCCTAATCTTGCGTGCCCTTCAGCGGGCGGCTATGCCTGATATGAAACTCCCTACCCCCGGTCAAGTGGAACAACCTTCGTAACACTTCTTAAGAGTATCCATTGCAAGGATTCAACTGATGAGCAGGGAATCCAAAAGTATTCCGATAGCCCGAGGCACAAGACAGGGGTGCCCTTGCTCACCAATTTTATTCGCGCTATATATAGATCCACTTATTAGATCAAGTATTCAAGATCAGGCAATCAAACCAATAGTGGTTAGGGGGTTCAATACCAAGGTGTTAGCATATGCTGATGACATAGCTGTCATCAACCCTGATCCTTTGGGAGCAATTGTAAGAATCAAACTCCTGGCTTTTGGAATTTGGCAGGCACTCTAGTTATTGCTTGAATTAAGACAAGACTAGGATCGTCTGCACTAAAACTACAATCTGCCAGGATCCACGTAAGACAGAGGCTGCTACTTACCTCAGGATAGATATCTTGGCAGATGTTGGATCCATATAGGCAATTAATACGCCTCCTCTCATAGAGAATATAAGTAGATATTTAAAAAGAATTTACAATTTACATCTGTCCATAATAAGAAGGTGCAATCTACTTAAAACGACAATGTTCCCTAAGGTCTTATATTTATTCCGATGTATCCCTCTGGAACCAGCACATGTTTTTTTCAAGAAACTACATAGGATTTTTTTCACTATTTATTTGGCACTATAAGAAGGTTAGGAGATCACTGACATTTCTGTCTCTTTCTCAAGATCAGTGGGGGCTGGCCTACTGTACTATTACTGGGCCATAACTTTACAGCAAATTACTATATTGCTTAAATCTACTACGTGGACAGCAACAACCCTGGGAGGGTGGGAAAAAGAAACTCCCCCTTCTATCTTTGAATTAGCTATTGGTGTTGAAGCACCAGGGGTATTATTGAGGCAGTTGGAGGGGATTTGGAACGTCTGGCACAAAGTATGTAAGCTGCTTGAAATCCCTAAGCTTCAGATATACTTACCATTGTGGCAATCACCAGTATTTACGGCCCTACTATATGATGAAACAGGTAAACTTTTGGAACAGGCTGGAATTAGTAGGATAGGAGAGATTATTTTTTATTTTTTTGTGTCCTCATACAAGCCTTAAGGGACACTCTTGAAAGGATACCTCCAACCATTCCATGCTGGCCAATTTGAAGCCAACGGAACGAGAAAAGGAAGTTCTCCTTCAAGATAATACTGTTTCCTAATCCCACTCCTGTTCACAACACCTGGTAGACAGTATGTTACTGGGGAGAATCAGGACCAACAGTACCCTAGCATAATCATATGGCTGGCTTCACTTCTCCCTCCATATCACTAAAGCCGCCCATATCTTCTGTATACTAGTATTGTCACAAGCCATATCCAATCCACTAGTAATAATAATATGCTTCAAACAGTCAGCAAAGGACGGAGGGGTTTTGGACTTCCAAGCCCTACAAATTTCCCTCCTAGCAAGAATTATTACATAAAACACAAATTTAGAAGCCGGAGCGTCCATCCGAAAATCTGTCGTAAGACCAAAAAAGATAGACCTAGGATAGACTTCAACCTGCTGGTGCAACACCTCAGTCCAAAAAGATTTGATTCTTGGGCAGTCCGCATAGATGTGGTAATCGTCTGCTGCTGAATACTTACACCTGGGGCGGTTGTACACCTTCCCGGTCACTTTTGAAAGTTTCCCTGGAGTCCAATAAACTCTGTTTGCAGTATAGAGATGATTCCTCCTGAGAGAAGCTGGTTTAACTACTGCCTGCAACATAGAAAAAGAGTCAGACCAAAGAGTACACATTTCCTGATCATTGCCTCCTAGATCACTGCCCCAGAGTTTTTTAATCTCCGGTTCCACTGCATCACCCTCTTTCAAAAGGGCACAGTACCAAAACGAGACTTCACGTTTCCAACAGCCCGTTCTAGAGACTGCAGCAAATTTCAGACTTTCACCCTTATTGCCCCAGGTCTGCGTTGCCCACCACGCAGATAGCTGATAGAACTTGAATCTTGTCATTGTCCCACAAGTTAAACGGGAGAGTGACTACCAATGAGTCAGCAGCGAGTCCACCTGGAGGTCTCCCCATGATCTAATACCAGCCAGCTTAAGTGGTTGACAGAGTTGATCCTGGAGGCATTCTGGAGTGCCAGGAGAGTCCCAGATCGGTGCCTGTACTGTATATTAGAACATTTGAATGTTGGGAGCTCCATTGAAAACAATGGAGTGCTCCGGGCTTATAATGGCTGGTATAAGCCTTGAGCTCCAACATTCCAATGGTTCTTTGTTCACAGCTCTGGCTGTGAACAAAGGCTTCAGGGACCCTGAGGGGATTCCAATCCCCTCATGCTCCCATAAGGCTGTGTTCTTTTTTGTTAGAACACTCTGCCCTCTAGTGGCAGAATGTTCTAATAGCCTTATAGCCCTTCGTAGTTGGGCTATACCAGCTATTAAAGTCCCTCTCCCTTGTTAAAGGCCCTCGCCTTTGGCTCGGGGCCTTTAACGCTGGAGAGGACCTTTAATAGCCGGTATAGCCCGCTACGGTGGGCTATAAGGCTATAGTATGGAATTTTCAAGCCCCTCCTGATAAAAAAAACAGTTCCTTAATGCTGCTCCCAAAACCTTAAGTCTAACTTTTTTGTAAAACTTGGGATCTCCTAACTTATGGAGAAAAAACTCCTGCCCCTGCGGAATGTTGTGTAACATTGCCTGAAATAGTAATCCTAAAGAGGAAGAATCTGTTTTGTTGGCCAGAATTCTAAAATATTTAAAATGAAAAGCATGACAGTACATTAATAAGTCAGGTAGAGCAAGCCCTCCCACCTTAAGGCCTCTCCTGAGCTTTTTCCAAGCAATTCTAGGGGTTTTAGTGGCCCATATGAAAGAGCCGATTTTGCCCTGCACTTTAGCGATATCTTTATGGCTGAAAGACAATGGAATCGAATTATACAGAAAAGTTATTTTAGGCAAAATAATAATTTTAACGAGGATAGGAGACGTTATTGATTTGAATGGATTTAGTTCTTTTGCAGAACTACAGGACCGATATAGTGTGGACCCCAGTTTGTTTTTTAAGTATGTCCAAATTAGGGAGACAATTAGATCCGTTGCATCAGAGATTATGAAGACTGATCAGATTCCTTTCCTAGAACTTATATTGTATAAATAACCCCGAATGAAGGATTCATATTCTATCCTGATAAGTGCCAACTCGGATGACATAGTGAAAGTCGAAACTCATTGGGCAGGTAAACTAGACAATCAGGATGTTGATTTAAGTAGGTCTTTAATATTTATAAAAAGGTGTTTCTCTCCTCCAACTTAAAGACCCAACATTTTAAAACATTATTCAATTAATACTTTACACCAGCAAAATTGTTTGCCTGGGGAAAAGGGAAAACAACCACTGACCAAGGTGTGAACAGGGACCCTGCAGACCTGGTCCATATGTTTTCTGAATGCAATAACCTATTGAATTGAAAAAGGGGATTGAAATCTTTTGGATAAAGGTTTAAGGTGGGGTGTCTCTCTCACCAACCATGATGTCATTAGGCTGTGATGAGAATGTACAGTTGGAATCAACTCAGTTATTTTTTTGTTTTATGGTAACTGCAATACTCGGAATAATGATTGCATCAAAATGAAAGGACAAGGATCCCCCGACATATCAAGCTTGGTATGCCAATGGATGCTAATTTAAAAATGGCAAGGCCGGAGGGCGATGAGAAGAAGCTTCCAAATTTGGGGCCCTTTGTTGGATTAATAGGAATGATCGTTCCTTTGAGTATTTTTGATCTGCTTTGTTTTTTTCTTGTTTTTTTCTTTCTTTTTCTAGATATTGTGTTAAAAATGTATCTTGTGTCTCCTTCGCTTCTTTTGGCTCACGACTCTGTGTATTTATTCAAGGAACTTTCAGGTTAATAGGATATATGCATTATGTATAATTTGGCTTTTCGTACTTCTAACATGTACTTTTCTTTCTGTTTGTATTTATTAAAACTACTGTTCTTTTTCTGAGAAAAAAATAAAAAAAATAAAAGTGACCCACGTCTGGGCATACCCTGCAAACTTAGGGCGAACAAAGCAAATACAAGGAGATGATGGATGGACGCTGACACTTTTCAGACACTCACCCCGAGTCACAGTTCTGGGTTGAATCCATCATCGTTCTTTAGCTCACTTCACCACCCCAGTTCAGACACAGCTATATGCAAATCAGTCTTCACCCTGTGCCTCATGGGAACAGTACAGCCCGAACTGCCAAGCCAGGTCTTTCCCGGCCCACAAACAATCATCATGGTACCGGCTTTGGGTAACACCCCTCATCAGCAAGGCTAGCTTGATCCAGTGGCAAAGAGAGCAAACACCTGAACATAAAGCATCAGAAGAGCACTGTTTTGTGGCCGCTGGCCAACAGACTTTCTGAGCATTTTATGAGTATGTCAAACAAAGCAGTAGAGCATGCAACTCTTGAGAAGCTCAATTTGCAATCTGTGTTGAATTCCACCTCAATCGAAAGCAGGCGAAAGTCCTGTGACTTTGATGTTCAGGAGAGAAATGACAACCAAGCTACCTCAATGGACCAACAAAACAGAAGGAAGTAAGTATGCAACTTAAAATAAAGACTTGGTCAACAAGGAAAAGATGAAAGCCTATGCCGACAATAGGCAACATGCAAAGAACACCAGGCCTGATTCACATAGGTAAACTGAGACGAAAGTCTAACTTTATGACTTTTGGTATTCACAAAGAGCATTTACTAGTGGTAAGTGCCGTTTGTGAATACCGAAAAGACAAGAAATCTAGTGATCACTCGCCAACTGAGAAGGAGAAAATCTGATGCTCCATATGATGCTGCTTTTCCATATTGTGTCCACTAAGGGACATATGGTGAATGCCAGTGTCCTTGGAAGTCGATTCCTTTCAACTCTTCTCATTTTTGACATTTGATTCGTCGTCTTCCGATCAAGATGGTGAATGAAAGACTGAACTTGAAAACCCTGTGACTGCTATTCCTTCTTCACCGTCTTCAAAGATCTTTGACAGTGAAGATGACGTATCCCTGATTTCAGTAACCAGATCATTTTGAATAATTAAAGCGCCAATAAGATTAATTGAAGAAATGTGATTGTATAATATATATATATTTTTATATATAGGGGCTTTGTCTTCAGGGAACAGCGGAGTGAGTCATCGTGTCCTGCCTTATTGGGGTTCCGCTACAGAGAACTGTTTCATCACTATCTCTCCTCCTATCTTCACCGACCTGTGTTGCTTGAACATTTGGCACCCTGGGAGTTGTAATTCATGGTATTACAGACGACCTGCAACAGGTGATCGGCATGGCGAGGGGGAGGAGCTGACCCTCGTCAACTATTTACAGGCAGTAAGGAATAACGCACTGTGATTCACTTACCCGGTGTTGGGCGCTGATGAAGGCATTAGGCGAAATGCATTTGCTGCCATTGGAGCTGAAACCTGTGGAATAAAGCTTTTCTTAACTGTCCCCTTGGGCTCCTGCTTCGTCATTCGTGAGGGAGGTTCAGATACTGGGACCCGAGAGGGTTGGCGCATATTCCGGCGGAGCAAACCGGTAATTTCCAATTGCAAAATCATTCAAAAAGCTCTTCATGTGCTCTCAGGAAGAAAGGAACAAACCACAAATGAAGGTCACAGGTGTAGTCCACACAACACGTTTCGCCTTGCGGCTTGTTCACGTGTGAGAGCGCATGAAGAGTTTTTTGAACGATTTTGCATATATATATATATTTGTTGATTTGTAAAATATGTAATTTTATATTTAACAGAGGGGGAGATGTTGTGTCTTGTGATGTTTAATGAGTGAGCTCTTTTGGCTACTAACGGACCTGTAGAGCTGTGACTTAGCTGTCAGTGTGCAGTGCCATGAAAGCTTGTTGTAGAATGTTGAGTTTGCAGTTACATGCAGCAGAATAAAGGCATGTAATACCAAGCTATGTGTTTGGTGTGGTCATTGGCAGGTACCCAGGCTAGTAAGATGCTATAGAATGGAGAGATGGGGCTGATGGGTATCTGTCGGCAAACACCCTTTACAGCATGCAAGGCAGGGGTTTCTGATTCTGGATTGCACAAAATGGGTGACGAGACCTGCACCACATGTAGGCTCCCTTGGAATTTGTGCTGTGAATAGGGAATTTGGTGTGTAGATGAACAGCCCTCCTACTCAGGGGCTTGAGGAAGCCATAAATGCTTGTATCACCCCTTTAGGTTGTTGATAACGACCTGACTTGGCTGATCACACATGCCTTCTTTGAGAGTTGTTCATGGGAGAGGAAATCTTATGGGCATACAATGGGATGGGTGGTTATGAATCTTAGCATCTAGGTGTTGGAACCTGACGTGAGGACTGAATGCCACTCCTCAGATGATAAATAGTTCTAAGACTGGGGTCTTCAGATAAGTATTTTACATTATATATACACAATAGAGGGTAAAAGATTGAGAATGTTTTTTCTGCACAACTGTGAGAGGTTCAGTGACGTGTATTTGGGACGTACATACAGGACACAAAGGATCTGCTACGGGTTTTGAAGGACATGCCCTTTGATGAAGAGCAAGACTATCTCGTCTCTTTTGACGTTGAGTCATTATATACATGCATTCCGCAAAATGAAACCTTATCAGTCATTGAGACTCTCTTAGGAGAAGCTGATCTAGGTAACATGACTCCTCTTCACTTCATTATGTTGTGTGCCACTTTGGCAATGAAAGAAAACTTTTTCAGGTTTGAGAATGACTTGTTTCTTTAAGTGTCCGGGACATCTATGGGCAGTGTTTTTGCCCCTTTGCTAGCGAATCTCTACGTCCACCACTTCGAGCAAACTGAAGTTTTGCTCGAGACAAATCCACATGTAGGTCACATTGTGACTTGGAGACGCTACATAGACAACATTTTTGTGGTCTGGAGGGGGCCATCCACATCTATTGACGAGTTCCATCTTTGGCTCAATCAGGGTAACGAGTTTCTTAAATTTACATGTGAATATTCGAAAAACAGCTTACCATTTCTGGATCTGAGAATCTATCCACACGGAGGCTCTTTGAGCACTGAACTTTACAAGAAACCGATGGCGCGAAATTCGCTGCTACACTTCCAGATCTATCATCCCCAAGCATTGCGACAAAATTTGACCTTCGGGCACTTTTTAAGAATAAGACGAAATTGTTCGGATGTTACCAAGTATAGGGAACATGCCAATGCTTTGTCCACCCAGCTCCGGGATAGACAATACCCAAGTAGAACAGTTAAAGCTTCAATGAAGAGGGCCTATAATAACCAAAGAGATGCCCTCCTGGAACCAAAGGTAATGCCTCAAGATGAGCCTTCAACTCAGAGAATCACCTGTGTGAACACCTTTTGCAGCTATTCGAATGCCTTAAATAAAAGCATTCTGAAGCACTGGAAAGTACTGAAAGTAGATGGCAAGAAATTACCTCCACCACTATTTGCTTTTAAAAGAAATAACAATATAAAAGATCAGTTGGTGCACACTCGTCCCAGAGATAAAAAATCAGCCACTGTAGGAACGAGTTTATGGGGTCTACCACCAGTGAAGGGACATTTTCCTTGTGGAAATTGCTCCGTATGACCTCTGACTAGTCAACAAACGGAAATAGACATAGGCACACCCACTCCTTGGATTCTAAATAAACATACCAACTGCAATTCTGAGCGGGTTATCTATTTGATAACATGCCCATGTCAAAAAAGATACGTGGGGATGACCTCTCGAAAAATTAAAGTAAGGATCTCTGAGAATAGGAGCACCATTCGATGCAAAAAAAGCGCGACTAAACTTACGAACCACTACATACCTGCAGGGCACTCAGATACTGAGCTACACTGGGTGATCCTAGAGAAACCATACATCCCGACACATGTTACTGATATCCAACACTTTCTTCTGCGGAGGGAGCAGAGATGGGTATACAGATTGCAGAGTGACCTCCATGGGCTGAATGATGAGATACCCTGGTTGTCACTTTCAACTCTGGACTGTACACATGCCTCAGCCACTCTAATGTGCCTGCACAGCCCTGTTAAGAATGAGGGGTAAGCGCAGCGCATATATGTGTGATGCCCTATGCTTGTTGCATATGTACATAGGGTCCACCGGGATAGGCATGCATTACCCATGTATCAACGAGAGTGAGCGCACTGTGTGCATTAAAAATTTCCAGTAACCCTCGTCAGCTACCTAATGCGCGACGCATTTTTCACCAATAGGCATGGGGTTGATCGAACTCATCACTATAAGGAAAGTTACTGATACATAATAACTAAGGTCAGATGTATACGTGTGGCATGTCCGTGGAAACTAGAATGGACAATAACCACCATGCTGACTCTATTACGCTAGTCTCGCTGTGTCTATGGGAATATGCTTTTGGTCTAACTTTATTGAGACATGATCAGTTCAGAGCCAGCACCGTTGTTTTAAAAAAAACTGTTCACAATAAACTCATAAGTCACGGGACCGCTGTAACTATTAGCAACCGAGAGTTTTTGTTCTAGACGACATGCGCATTGTGATTTTGGCTCACAGCGTGAATGCAGGCAGCAACAGGGCATCCCACTAGGACCCCTATAGTAATGATGGCCGATGTCGGTACCTCCGGTCATTACTTATTGACCGCCTCGGGGTACCGACGGAGAGGTAAGGCCTTTTGAGTTCTTTTTAGCTCTTCCTAACACAGTATTTCTTAGGCTTCTGCCTAGCATTCTAGAAATATTTCCATCTGAGAGATACGTTTGAGTGACGATACAACAATGACAGACTTCAAGCTTAGAGCGAAGGTAGCTTTACCGTAGTATCCGCTGGACAACTTAGCTGCTTACACATGTGCAACTACGGTACAAGCTCACAGCTTTAGATATTGAAACATGTTCAATGATATCTAGACACAACTGAAGGTATCCTTATGAACTTCTGGATATATATACCAAATTGAGTGCTAGAGTTGCTATTTTATTAATTCCTTTAATCACTAAGCAGAGGAGACTACAGTGTTTATACCACAAATACTTGTGAGAGTGCTATGGGTTCATTGTCAGAGTTTTTAATGAGCGAGAATCTTGCAACAGGCAGACTTGTCGTGATCAATTACGTCATAGACACTGTTCTCTGTTTGTTGCAGAGCGGGCCCCCTTCCCTGAGTAGTGACAAGGTAGAGGTGAGGGTGACACCCAATTGATATGTGTAAGTGTGTGTACTTTACAGACCACTTCGGGACCACTAATGGTTTCCTTATATGCCCTCTTATATGAGAGAGGCTGATTTCTTGAGAGTGAATCAAGCTGGAGTATTAATATCCTTAAACATGTATATATTATTTTTCTTCCAGGTACCCGGTAATTACTTCCACTCCTGCTTAGTTTGACATTACCGGTGGTGTATATGGAATGTTCTATGTGACATTTATCACTGTATTTATATAATTTTTTCTCACAGTTGATATTAAGCAGCAGCTTTATTTGTTTAATTGCATGGTCCTGAGGAATGCCCCGATACTAGTAGATCCTTATGAGGGCAGAAACATGTCGACCTATCACTTTGCTTGCCATCTTGAGAATCTCAAGTGTCTGCATATTGCTTTTTAACCATGACAAGGTCACTCTAAGAATAAAATTGATACAGAGTTCCATTAGTCATTTTTAACACTCTTTTTCATATTATTTAGCGCTGCACTTTTTTGTCTCTTGCAACCCTCTTCTTGTATCGTCAAAATATGTCTTTGGGTTTCATGATGTACTCTGCGGAGCCACCAGCCATCCTTTAGTCCTTCCATCTGCTAAGGCTATCCCAGTAACTCTCTGATACTGAGTTCCCTTGTGAGAGAAGGCCAGATCCAAATGATGATAAATCACAATTTGTGAATGATGGGTTCCGGCAGAAGAAGCTTTCTTCTCTGAGCTAGGAGGCTGCTGTCTTTAGCTTTGGACATATATTGACCCTTGCCTTTTTCATTTCTCAACCTTCTTATTCAGACCCAAGGTGTTTTGTGGTAGTTATATGTTCCTAGGGGAAGTACACCTTGCAGGTCTTAAAGAATTTCCCTGAGACCTTCCTTAATCCTTTTTGTTGTACGTAATTGAGCGGCTATGGCCGCAGGTCTTTTTTAGGTATCCTGGCATATATAGGATGAATTAAACCGCTTCTTCTTGTCTCTTTTTTGCTCTGACATTTAACTCTGCACGCCTCTCTTTTTTTGTCTCCTGGATACTTGGTATCCTCGTGTTCTTTACATTGCAACTCTTTGCATCAACAGCACTCTCCTGTCTCTCTCTCTCTCTCTCTCTCTCTCTGCTCTAGTGTGAGGCTTTGGTATTCCCTTTCACGATGTCGGAGAGATATGGCCTGGCATTTGATGATGCGATTGCACTAGATATACTAGCAACACCTAGTATTATTGATAATAGTCCTTCCATCTGCTAAGGCTATCCCAGTCACTCTCTGATACTGGGTTCCCTTGTGAGAGAAGGCCAGATCCAAATGATGATAAATCACAATTTGTGAATGATGGGTTCTGGCAGAAGAAGCTTTCATCTCTGAGCTAGGAGGCTGCTGTCTTAGCTTTGGACATATATTGACCCTTGCCTTTTTCACTTCTCAACCTTCTTATTCAGACCCAAGGTGTTTTGTGGTAGTTATATGTTCCTAGGGGAAGTACACTTTGCAGGTCTTAAAAAATTTCCCTGAGACCTTCCTTAATCCTTTTTGTTGTACGTGTATTTGGGACTAGCATGGGTGCCTCTCCTTGTCCCCCCTGCGCACGCCAATGTGCACAAATGCAGTAAAAGGCAGTCATTTTAGGCATTGCAGGGAACAGAGCTGTTCCCCTGCAAAGGGCCTCACCTCCCTGATGGGGCCGCCTCGCACTCCTCTGTGAAACAGTAAAGGTATTGGATCCTACATCTGACCAACCCGGATCTCAACAATAGGAAAAACAGAACAGGGTGGCTGGACAGGATTATTCGTGAAACAATTCACCAGACACACAGTCAATCTGTACCGTGTGACCACTGGATTTAATTTTCCAAACAAGTTTATTTTTCTTTTTTACATTTATCAGCAATTTTTTGAAACACAAGCACAAACAAAACCACTGTCAATTCAAGAGGTTCATATATACAGTATGTACAAATGCACACATTTACAAATTTACAACAAAGAATCAAACAAAAGATTGGTTAGACACACCAAAAGACAATCACAAATGTATAATAATTCAAATAAATTGCAATTATATACAGTGCAGAGATTAATCCATAAGCGAACAAACGGGAACCAGTCCTAGAGATTGACTCCTCTGAGCACAAGAGCAGCTCCACCCCGCCCATTATCATTCTGTGTGGGGCTGATTGCTACATACAGAATGACATGGGTCAGTCTGGGCTGGCACAACATATGGTGGCCTCCTCCAGCCTCAGTCCAGGGCAGGGCATTCTGTCACATGGAAGTGCAAAAACGCCCATGCTGCTGCTAGCTGAGAATCCACTTAGCCAAAGGAAGGCGGTGAAAGAAGTTGAAAGGAAAGGATTAGAGTTATAGTATAGCACCCGTGGTTGCTGATTTTTTATTTTATGCAACTAACAACCATTGACAAAGCCAATAGTTCTGGCTTGTTGTAGGTGTAACGTTACTTGTTCTAAGTGTAACGTTAACTGTTGTATTATATATCTGGATGCAATGACATAAATAACAAAAATACCAGTCAGGCCGCACCTTATATTAAGCACAGATTTTTAACTTATGTGTTTTAAGCCACACATTTTATTACATCAAACACCCTTTTGGATGACTCTGCTTTCTTCCCAATAAAATCTTATGTTAAAAAAAACACCCTTTTGGAGAGACCCCCCTAGTTTTTTCATCCCACTTAAAGTTCTGGAAACAACACCATGTCACAGTCACCCCACGTCAAGTAACTGTGCATCATGCACTTCCATGCCTTCCACTTTTTCAGATTGCCTATGTGCAGGGGCATAGTGAACCCTGCTCCACCCCACCCCTTGCTTTAGGAACTTCAGCGAGGATGGAGTTCTTGATGGGTCTCAAAATTAATGTGAAAGGTGAGTGAGTAAGTAAGTGAAGGGATGAGTAAATGGGTGAATAGATCAGTGAAATGATGGATGGATTGATGAATTTATAAGTGAAAGGGTGGATTGATGAATTGATAAGTAAAATGGTGAATGGATGGACGGATGAGTGAAATGGTGGATGTAAGGCTGGATGAGTGAGTGAAAGGGTGGGTAGATGAACAAAAGGATGGTTAGATGAGTGAAGGGGATACCTTTGTGTTTCTTTTTGCCTCCAGCGGTCGTCCTTCCTTGTGCCTTCAGTCACTGCTCGCGGTACCCGCTCCGCGGGTCCCGCTTCGTGAGGGAGACTCTGTGACACCGTCCCTAGGATTTGGGAGAAGACTTCTGAACGCTGCGCCCGTGGTGGTAGCTGTGGGCGTTTTGGGAGCCGCAGGGCTGCGAGCGAGAGCGGGCGCAGGACTACTAGTCCCAGGAGCGCCCGCCAGCCTCATTCTTTACAGCTGAGCAGCTCTCCCTGCAGGCTCCTCCCTACCTGATTGCAGTTAAAATCCGCCTTCGCAAAACATCGTTGGGATACCTTTGTGTTTCTTTTTGCCTCCAGCGGTCGTCCTTCCTTGTGCCTTCAGTCACTGCTCGCGGTACCCGCTCCGCGGGTCCCGCTTCGTGAGGGAGACTCTGTGACACCGTCCCTAGGATTTGGGAGAAGACTTCTGAACGCTGCGCCCGTGGTGGTAGCTGTGGGCGTTTTGGGAGCCGCAGCGCTGCGAGCAAGAGCGGGCGCAGGACTACTAGTCCCAGGAGCGCCCGCCAGCCTCATTCTCTACAGCTGAGCCGCTCTCCCTGCAGGCTCCTCCCTTCCCACACCCACTTCTTAAAGGTAACAGACTAGTCCCGCAGCGCGGGAGCACGCGGGAGCGCGCCGGGAGAAGCCCGGGACAAGGGCGGGACCGTCTGTGGCCGTCCGGGGCCGCTGGAGGCCGGGCTGGGCCACCCCGCTGACATCTGCTAGTAAGTCGTGCTACTGGGTTCTCAATCCTGAGGAATGCCGGATCTCCCTAGTACTTCCGCCTTGAGGACTCCACCGGGCGATGCCGGCCAATCAGTTGTTGGTCCCTTGGACAAGTTTTTCAATCGCCCCCCCCAGCTGATTGACAAAGAAATATCGCTTGCCGAGAGGCGTGCAGAGCGAAGACTATCAATTGAACTTTTAAAAAATCCTGGGGATAAACGCTCTGGTCAAATCTATCCTGCTTTAGTTACGCCTTTGTCTTCACTACACTTACCCGTCGTTTTCGACTTGGGTCATGATGTAACTACTAATGGGGTCAATCAGGGTACTGTGGGCGATTTGATTCCTCTCTGTGTGAGCCACACAGAGACTACAATCTGTTCAACTAAGGTGTGTGCTCCATTAACCAATTCTAAACCAGGTCTTAAAAGAAAAGGTAATACATTATCCAGGAAATGTCTTCCATCTAAGCCACCTTATAAACTTAGGAAAACTAACAAAAGCTTGTATTCTAGTAAGGTAGCTTTAGAAGTGTGCCGTGGGAGGGAAACTATGCAAGAGGGGGCTGTTGTAACATCTGATAGTCCAGACCCTAGTTCTACCATCCCTATAGATACAGGGACGGCAACAGTGGATATACAGCCATCCCTGAGCAGTTTGCTCCCTGTTTTAGAACGAATGTAAAGGTCCTTATTGCTTCCATTAGAGGAACGCATTATCAAGCTCTCAGATCGCCTAGACCATTTTGAGCAGGCAACATTAGACAATTTTTTCTCCACCAAGGCACTGATAAAAGTACAGGCTAGGTTGGATGGTAACAGTAATTGCCAGAAAACTGCTCAAGTATCATTACAAGATAAGGGACAAAGGGAACAATCTAACTCTCCACTACCTGTTAAGACTGACAGCCTGGCAGTAAAGAGACCTCCGAAGTCGCTTAATTCAGCACTACAGGGTATTGTTGTAAATGCTCCCATCACTGTAGTGCCTGCCCAGTCTGCTGTGCAGGAAGCACCTGCTCAGTCTGCTGTGCATCAACCGCTGCCTAGCACAAATCCTTTGGTCACTGCAGTGGCAGGAGGTGTGGAGGGTACTAAAAGGGGTTCTGTTATATCATCTGCCCCACTGACTGGAAATCAACCATTAATGAATAAATCGATACTCCGCCCTGCCCCTACTGTTTCCAGACCGTCCTTACCACCCTTGAAAAAGCCACCTCACAAGAAACCCCCCATGAACCTCACCCCAGATTCCTTTCCCTTTGTAGCAGTCCTGATAAATGTCCCACCACTTCCACCGGGACAGAGAGAAACCTTCCAGATGCTCAAAAACAAGGCTATGCACTGGTTAAGGGTGAACCGGCCTCTACCTGGGGAAGTTGATGGTCTTATATTGGGAGTGAGGCGAATAGATTGGCTAGGTTCCACCACTAAAAGTCTGGGGGGGGACTGTATCGTGGTTAATTTTCAAGACCCAAGGGTTGTAGGATGGCTAACTAGACAGGGCTGGTGTACGGGTAAGGGAGGAATTGGTATTGTCGACCTTACTTTCTTTTACCCACGTCCCACTAGTGTCTCAACCTCTTTGATTAACGAGCAAAATGACCCCAGAAGTTGTCTGTGGCCAGGGATTGATACAGTAGTCCCATCCACACAGTACTATAACCATACTACTGTCCCGTTTACTACCAATTTGGGTGGGTGGCAAGACTTAGGGAGGGGATGGTGACAATCCCTCGATCACCAGGGAAAAAATATGAGTCTAATTATCAATAGAGTGGTTGGAACATTTTACTCCAGACATTTAAACTCCGCGGCAGAATCAAACTCATTGCCCATCTTACGGGTGTATACGGATTCAGGTGACATAAGGGAATTAGGGGTAGCGCCGATCTTAACTGAGCCTACAAACGCTTGTTCTTCTGTGGGAGTTATAGATTTGGTAGATACTGTCGAGCCCGGTAGCTTTCCGACTGTGACGGACCCACTTGCCAGGGTTCTCAGTGGGAATGTGGCCGGTCTGGACAGGAAATTGGCCCTGCCTGACTTGAACGCTCTGGGGGTGGAACATTCAATATGTCTGTCCCAGGAAACCTGGTGCAGGGAGCCCTCCCATAAGGTGGGATACTCGTCCTGCCATACCTTTGATGAAACTTCCTTCCCAAGTCTGGACCTCAATAGGGGTGAGGAGGAGGGCTTTCTAATTACACCATATTCGATATGCCCTGACCCTCCAACTATGATGGCTATTAGCCAGACTCAGCGAACATCATTTGTCCTAGAGAAGGAATGTTTAGATCCTCCAATTGACATCGACATTATTGGCATTGGAGGAGAAATCATCAAGGAGAAAATAAAAATCCTTAGCTGGAATCTCGCGGGCATTCATAGGAAATTGGGTCTGCCCGAGTGGAGTGACTTGGTTGAAGCTCATAAGATCAGCATATTCCAGGAGACCTGGAGCACTGAACCACTCCACCGGGTTGGGTTCGTAACCTATTTCGTCCCAGCTGAGAAGTCCAGATATGGGAAGGGACGTCCCTTGGGGGGCCTTATTATCTGGGTAAGCATTTCTCTTAACTGCCAAATAACATCTAAGCAGATAAACAGCCCAGATATCTTAGGCATTCTATTGTCCAGCCCTTGTAGAGGTCTGTCTCTGGCTCTTTACAACGTCTATGCCAGAGGCACAAAAAATGGGTGCATCTCATCTGTAATATCTGACCTTGAGGTGCAGCTTAGGGACCAAAAGGAATCTAATCATATATTAGTAGCGGGCGACTTTAACTGCACCTACGAACCACTTCCTCTAGATGGTATCCCTGACCTGGGTGAAGAAGATAGTAGATGGGGTGTCCCCATACTCTCCATCCCTCAGATCAAGCGTTGGACTCGTAGTGCAGTGCAGTTAAATGCACTGACTTTAGAATTTGGCCTAAGAGCCACCAATGGCCGCACGTCTTCTGACCGGATGGGCGCTCCTACGTTCAACAGAGTTGGTCATACCTCGAGGATTGACTACATTTTGTTGGACCTAAAATTATGGAGCATGGTGGAAGATATGGTAGTTACACCAACTGTGGAAAGCGATCATAATCCGCTTTCCCTATCTATCACAAACCTCTGGCCCAACGGCGCACTGTTAACACCTTCCATTCACAAGATCATTGCCTCCTCCTGTGGAAGACGCATAAAGTGGGATAAAGTTGCTAATAATGCTGACAAACTTTCCAGCATAGATGAGGTTCTTATGGCCTCACAAGTAGAGCTTGATAACATTAACTTAGCCTCACAAGCTGAAAAGGCAACACCTATCTTTGAAGCAGCTGTCAAGGATATAGGCGAAGTTTTCTGGGTTAAAGGCTCTGCAGGGAGGAATATGTCCCAATATAAAATCAAGGGGATGCACGACTGGTATACCACAGCATGTAGGAAAGCTAAGTCTCGTCTAATTGAGGCTGTTAAAAGCAAATCTCAATCCCTGATACAGACAGCCAGGAAGGAGCACAAGAGAACTCTGGTACAGGCGAAAAAGGAGTGGGATGATGCCTATTGGTCTACCCTTAAAGAAGCTAGCTCCAAGAAAGATTCAAAATGCTTTTGGGACACCATCAGAGCTAGAAACTGGCCAGATAGTGACTTGATCACTTGTAATATCCCTAGCCAGGCGTGGGTCAACCATTTTTCAAAGCTTTATACTCGACAAGATGTTCACTCTACTCCCATCGCTTCCAGTGATTATGATGGGGGGGTTATGGTTCCAGTATCTTTCCCTCCAATCTTGGATATTTATCCTAAAGATTTTGATTTCACAATTAAGGAAGTGGAATATGCAATAGGCACTATCATCCCTCAGAAAGCTGCAGGCCCGGATGGCATCCCTGGTGACCTTTTGAGATTTGACATCCCGAAGTGGGGAAAATGGATTCACTCCCTGCTTGTTTCCATCTGTAGGGGTGCTCCTATCCCCTCTTCGTGGAAAGGGGCGGAGGTGGTCCCTATTTATAAAAAAGGCCCCAGGGGTGACCCATCAAATTATAGGCCCATCAGCCTGCTAGACATTAGCCAAAATGTTGTTGGAAAGGTTCTACTGGTCAGAATACTAGACTGGGTAGCCGAAAATAAAATCCTCTCTGACTACCAGGCGGGTTTTAGGGTGGGCACCGGGACAATCGAACAAGCTTTTAGATTAATGATGGTGTACTGGAAAGTCATGGTTATAGGCAAGGGCAGTCTTTATCTCGCGTTTATCGATTTAAAGACTGCCTTTGACCTTGTACCTAGGGAGACCCTATAGAGTGTATTGGCTGAAATGGGGTTGCCCCACTACTTGCTATCACTACTCATTGGGCTACATGAAAATAGCTTTGCCCAGATTAGGTGGGGCCCAGGGGGGGAAAAAACAAGCAGTATCCCGGTTGAGAGAGGTGTCCGCCAGGGATGAGTGTTAGCTCCCACCCTTTTTTCTCTCTACATCAATGGGGTGGTTGAGCATCTCCGGGAACATCCTTCAGATGAACCATCCCTGGCTGGCGAACGTATACCTACCCTCCTCTTCGCGGACGATACGCTTTTAATATCAAAAACCCCAGTAGGCCTCCAAAGGCTCTTAAACAACTTTCAATCTTTCTGCTACAAACGAGGTCTGGTAATCAACACAAGCAAGACAAAATATCTTGTGTTGAATCCTCCAAAAAAAACAGTCCGCTCTCCTACCCTGAACGCTGAACCCCTGGAGAGGGTAGAAGTCTTCGACTATCTTGGTATTCGCCTTTCACATAAAATGGAATGATCCCCACATTTGGACAACATGCTGTTAACCCACAAGAGGATAACAGGAGCTCTTTTAAAAGAACAACGCTCCTGCAAAATAAGACCAATAGCTGTAGTTCTTGAGATCTATTCGGCTAAAGGGGTCAGCTCTGCTCTTTATGGGGCTGAACTTTGGGGCTCATCCATTACTGACGATTTACCAAGATCAGAGAAGAAATTTTGTAGAGCAATTATGTCACTCCCCCAGGGCACCCCCACGGTCCCGCTAATGTTGGACCTAGGATGTCGCCCAATTGATGATCTTGCAAGACTCCGTCCACTTTTGCTATGGGCACGACTGTGGCGTGTGGAGGAACTTGGAACATACGCGCAAGGTCTAGCAGAAATTATGTCATCACCAGGGTGGCATAAAATTAAATGGTTGAAAGATATTAAGACAATACTATCAAACCTGGGCTTAAATGATGCGTGGGCTAATAGATCCTCACCCCCGAAGTCAATCCTTAAGAAACTTTATTGGGACTGGATCTTTCTACAAAGGAACACCAGTACTACTATGGGCAGACTTACGGAGGACTTCTTGAAGTTTAAGGATCAACCCAAACGGGAAGTGTACCTTGATATTATAGAAAAACCCTTCGATAGGGCTTTGTACTTTAAGTTTAGAGTAGGAACCCTTCCTTTGTACTATTTTACTTCACGTTGGAAATCCCCCGCACAGTCTACAGAACTTTGCCCAGTATGCCTATGTAAACCAGAGACAGTGGCACATTTTTTGTTTGAGTGCAGAGAGTATGCCCTTCCTAGGAGGGTTTGGCTCAAAAATCTATGCCGGCAGCTGGGTACTAGGAGCCACATGGCGGCAATTCGGATATTAACGTCTGACAGTCGTGCTACCTATGTTTGTGCCCTAGCTAAATTTTTATCATGGGCATGGTCAGTTCGAATCAAAAGGCTAAAATCAATTGTTTAATGTTTTTTTTAAAACTGCCAAATGAACTTCTTTGACATCTGTAAAATTTTAAATTAATTCTTTTTACTGGGTTAAACTTTTTTTGTATGTTCGTTTTTGCTTTTTGTTCTTAAATTTGATGTATTTGTTTCATGTGTAGCTTTTATGATAACATTTTATCGAAATAAAGCTTTATTGACTTGACTTGACTTGAGTGAAGGAGTGAAAGGGTGGATGGATGAGTGAAAGGATGGATGAATGATGGGTTCAATTGATGGATTCATGAGTGGATGAGTAGATGAATGGATGGATAAGTGAAAGGGGAATTGAAAGAGGAAGGGGGATGGGTAAATGGATGACTGAATGAGTGAATGGCTGGATGGATGAGTTAATGGATGGATGGATGGATGGAAGAGTAGCTTGATGAGTGTACGGATGGATAGGGTGAAAGGGTGGATGGATAGATGATGGATTAGTAAAGGGGTGGATTGAGGGATGGATGAGTGAAATGATGGATGGAAGGAAACGTGATGGATAGGTTTGTAAATGGTTGAATATGGACATGGATGGGCGCACAGATGGAAGGACAGAATGAATGGAGAAAGACTGAATGATGGATAAAAGTATGATTACACATTGTAAGCCCCATTATCTTAAGCAACATTTCCTATACATTGACTTTCCCATTTATATGAGTGATTGTCTCTATATAATATGTGTCTGTTGTAACGCACTCCAAAACTCTGCCCCACATACTTGGGATGAGTAGCACTATAGAAGAATTTAAATACACATGAGAGAGGGTATATGTGAAGATTAGGGGTGCCATTGGAGGGTGGTATCGAGGCCAGACTGGTCGGACCGGGCATCAGGCATTTTCTCTGGGAGCTTGAAACGTGGGGGCGGTTTTGTTACCACAAAAAGACCTGCACATTTGCTTAAAGCTGCGCGTATACTGACAAACCATGAAGTGCACAATTGTCTCAACCTAATACAGACTTATTTTCACTTGTACTTTAGTGGTTGTCTATGTACTTACTTATATACTATTGGGCAACCTTCTCTGATGTGTCTGTAAACCTTACCTTTTGTCCTGAATTTTGACCTCCTTTCCTGAATTTTTGTTCCAAATTTTGACCCTTTGTCCTGAATTTTCACACTCACTGTCCTGAATTTACACCCATGCCAGTTGGTCACCCTAGACATCACGGCGACCCCTCCAGTTGCCGGTGGTTGGGGGGAGGGGGTGATCCTCGGCGTTCAGATGGTAGCAGGGGGCTACCAATGACAGAGGCGACAAGTGCAGGCGCCCTGCAACCCACGTATCACCACCACATGAAGGAAGAAAAGAACCTGATCAACTCGTCGACCCAACTTCCAGAAAAAAACTTTCAGATGCCATGGAAAGGCAGCAGCATTTGCTGTCTGCGAGTCTGTCAAAGTAGATTTGTACAATAAACCCTTTTGAAAAGGAAACTGCATTAAATGTCTTCCCCATCACGGTCACCACTCAGCGTCTTCAATCCCTTGTTACCCCTCTTTTAAACCTCGCGTCAACTCGTCTCCAACAAATTTCGGGAGGGGGGGCTCATTCATCCAGCCAAAGCCATGTGCAGAGGGGAGATGCAGGGGCTCTAAGTAGGGGTGAAATCACAACAAAGCCTCATTACCAAGTAAATGGTCTTCTGAAGACCTGTGTGAAGTACTCGGGTGCGGCTGTGTGTGTGGTGTGCCAGGAAGCTGTCACAGCCAGGCACACACATTCTTATAACATTAACACCCCTCAGAATGACAAATCACCACTTCTAGCTGCCTCGTCATAGAGTTGGAGTGGGAAGATGTGCACAGCAGGGGGAAAGGGATGACCAGTGCAGGTGACGCTTTTCTTTCATATAGGAATTTCTGCTGGCGTCATAGCCCAGGGTTTGCTGTCTGTGCACTTGTATGGATGTGTATTCCATACAAGTGCACAGACAGCACACCCTGGAATATGATGCCATCAGGAATTACTTTACAAAGGAAAAGTGTCACCTGCACTGCCAACCCTTTCACCCTGCTGTCTGTGCACGTGTATGGAATACACATCCACGGTGCTGCTCACCAGATAAATAGTGAACAGGGCCATGGATCTGTCTCTTTTTGCATCCAAGGGCACCGACGAAGAAGCAGAGGAGGCCCAGGCAAGGAGAATCCAGGAGACACTTGACCCACACCTATCTAGAAAGTGAGACCTTTGGGAGGGGCGGGATGCCAGGACGACAGTGCTGCTGATCACCCCGACTCCACTGAATAGTATCAGAAGAACAGGCAGCAGTTTTTTAGTAAGTTCCAGTAACTTTAATGCATTCTACAGCATCACTAGCATTACCTACTGGCTGCATATCTAGGTTACGGTGTTTTAGACTTACATACATGGAAACGTCAAGGAGGACAGTCCCCTCCGAATATGCAAATGTAGTGTAAGCTTGTAGGGGCAAATTTGCAAGCCCCTTGGGCCACTTTTGCGTCACTTTTCCCATGTTAAAAGTGACACAAAAGTGGAGTAAAGGTCTTGTAAATCTGCCCATAGCGTTCAGCTTTTGGGATGCCAGTGGGGTAATTTTAGGGTTCAGGGTGGGATTGGTATTGGGGTGCCAGGGCAAATGTTAGGGTTCATGGTGGATATGGGTTTTGGGGTGCCAGGGGTAATGTTAGGGTTCAGGGCGGGCATGAGTTTTGGGGGGGCAGGGTGTGTATGGCTGTTGGGGTACCAGGGGGGTAATTGTAGGGTTCAGGGTGGGTATGGGTTTTGGGTTGCAAGGGGGGGACATTTTAGAGTTCAGGGCAGGTATGGGTTTTTGGGTGCCAGGGGGACAATTTTAGGGGTCAGGGCAGGTATGGGTTATGGGTTTTGGGATGCCAGGGGGTTGATTTTAGGGATCAGGGAATGTATGAGTTTTAAGGGGCCAGGGGGGTAATATTAGGGTTCATATGTGTGCTCTAATTGTTGTCCATTTTCAAATGCAGAATTCACCACTTTTTTTCTCAGCTTGGCCTGAGCATTACCTGATCCTGATTGTCTGCCATTTTAGCCCCTCCCCTATTGATTAACATTAGCCACGCCCCTTTGTTTGCCAGGTTAGCCCCCCCGGAAACATTTCTGCGAATGCCCATGGGGACTAGTCCTCCATGACAAGACACTAATGTGGTTTAAACAATCAGGTATTTACCCTATTGTTTGTCCCTGTCTGTTAAGTCTAACTGTAAAGTGCTGTACTAATTTTCACAATTATTCATGATAGACATTTATATATGTATCATGTGGCAATGGAGGTCAAACTGCATATTTTCTCTTGCTGGGTGACGTTGTTGTTCTATTGACTGCTGTATTCCCTTGGCCCAAGGTATTTGATGGCCCAGGAGTGTAGTAGTGCTTTCAAGATGTTTTATATCTCTTGATCGGTTAGGTCAGCTAGTTGATTGACAGCTGGCATTGTGTTTGTGGGCAAGTATTTGAAAGGTAATATAATTGTAAAATCCGTCAAATTATTTGCAAATACAACTGAATTGTGAATAAACTAACTGCATACACCATTTGGGAATTTAGGAGGATTGGTGCCCAGGTCAAGGTTATGTGGAACCTGATGGCAATTGGTCTTGCATCCTTGTTGGACCCTTTTAACTTTCATTCTCGCTTGGTCATTTGCATGAGACCTGTTGACTTGGGCTGGCATTAAATACAGTTCTATTGAGTGTTTTAAGACTGTTAGTGGCAAGTGGTAATACATTTAGAAATTACAAACATTTAAGAATCACGCTGTTATTCATTAGCCCCCTAAGTTTTACAATTGAGTGCGATGGCTGCTGATTTTTGTTCTCATTCATGTAATGTAATAACTACGGCACTATCTGATTTTTAATAGAACATGGTCAAGTACATGTCAACAAAAATAAAATGAAAGCTGGTTTAAATCCCAGATAAGTACTTCACTCTAAGGTTCTAGCATCTTTATAGGATACACTTTGGGTAGTTCTACAAATAGTATGGAAGATTTTCTGAATGGAAGCCCTTTCTTTTCAACACTTGTCTATTTATTTTAAAATGTCAAACCTGTTGCCTGCATTGTTGTCTACTGGTAGACCCTCCTTTGATGTGTTCAGTGCAAAATCTTTATGCAGTATGTTTTCGGCAGTTCTGAATTATTAAACAGGGTGGCTTTACTAAAGTGTTGGCTCAGGCAATTTACATGTTGGAATTTCAGATACAATTCTTTACCATACTTCTCCTGTGCTGGTGTTTTGCCTTCAAGCACAATATTCCTTCTTCTCTGCAGGATTTTGAAGACATGGGTTTGCATGACAGAACAACACACAAGCACCTGTGTGCTAATGTGTTTGTCCTCATCTCCTGTTTTTTTTATGAAGCATGGCTTATTACATTTTAACAAAAACTCAATCAATGTCTTTTATACCATTTCAAAGAATAATCATTAACGTAAAATGTGGAATCCATAGCACTAAAGAATGTTGAATCCTTTAAAGGAATGAAGCGTGAGTTTATTTAGCAAAATAACCTATCCATTCCTGTTAAGTTCCACAGGCATCGGCAACAACACAGATGACATCAAAATGGAACACTAGGTCCCGATCACGACTTTTGGTGGAATGGCGGTGCAGTGGTGCAAAAGGTCACCGCCGCCCACTCGCCAGATTATGACTTTTCAGTAATCTGGCAGGCAGGCAGTGTGACAGTCCCACGGCGGTGCCTCTTTTAAAGGCTGCAGTGCCTTTGAAAAAAGAACCACAATGGTACTGCACTACAAATTTCCTGCATGGCATGGACTTGAAAGTGCATGCCGTGCAAGAGCCTATGTGCATGAACACAGGGGGGCACATGTTATGTACCCCACGTGCATTCACACACGGTTGAGGCACAGGGGGGCTTTTTAGGGCCCCCTTTGATTCCTCTCCTCCAATTTTTACATGGCAGAAGAACCTCCATGTAAACGCTGGATGAGAGGAAACTTGTAATATGCTTGGCGGGACTGCAGCAATTCCGGCAAGCATATCGTGGCCTCTGACCACTGCTTTAATGCCAGGGAATGGTGGTTCCCTGGTGGAGCTGGCAATCCTGGAGCGGTCCGACTGTCCGATACCTAATGGGGCTGTTGGTGCCGCAGTGGCTGAAACTGCCACTGCCACGCCACCACAAGTCTGGTGGTCCTCGTACCGCCAGACTTGTAATAGGGCCCTAGGACTGGACGGTACCAAGTGAAAACAATAGGACTTCTCTCCATTTTTTAAAGCTGATGATTATCAGGACCCCATCAAGAGGAAACAAAACAAAAAGAATTATAGTAAACAGGAACAATTCTGATGTTCTTTCTGATGTTTTCAAAATAACCTATACTCATTAACTTTACGTATACAATCTAGGATAAGCAATGATGATGATGATTTTCTATTTATTAGGCGCATGAATCATCCCTGAGGGGATCTCTTGGTGCCAAAGCCATCAAATACAGGTCACAATTCAATAAGATGATTAAAGATCATAGTTCTATTTACAGACTGACACCGCTATCTTTCTTATTGAATGCTTCTTGTGAGCCACATGTTAAATAGAGCAAATGGAAAACTGTGTTAATCACTATGCACAAGGGTGTTTCTATTAATGAATGATTTTTAAGAGGCACACACCAGACCCAACATAAAAATGGTAGGGCTATCTGCAAGGGGCAGTTGCTAGTCTGTATGTGTGTTTGTTTATTGGTTTGTGATTGTGTGTGTGTATTTTTGCAGATTTCTCCCCCCTTTTCTTTGACCAATTTGTACTATTGTTCCATGTTTTGGCGGCGAGTTGAGAGAAGGATCTCCCATCGGTGTTTGTTCTTCGGATGCGCGGGACTGTGGCGAGTGAGAGGTCCGTGGAGCGTAGCTGGCGTTTGGGGATGTAGAAGGAAAGCCATCTGTTGAGGTTGGCTGGGCCGGTCTTGTGGAGTGCCTTGTGTGCGTGGGTAAGGAGCTTGAAGGATATCCTCTTATTGATGGGGAGCCAGTGCA
Source organism: Lissotriton helveticus (assembly GCF_964261635.1). Lineage (NCBI taxonomy): Eukaryota > Metazoa > Chordata > Amphibia > Caudata > Salamandridae > Lissotriton > Lissotriton helveticus. The sequence continues at coordinate 339,785,754 of NC_136073.1, forward strand.
AGTTTCTCAGGTGGGGGGTGATGCGGCCATTGCGTGGTGTGGTACGTCGAGGATCAGTCGTGCCGAGGTGTTTTGGATGCGTTGTAGTTGTTTGATGAGCTTGGTCGGGGCTCCCGCATAGAGGGCGTTTCCGTAGTCGAGTCTGCTGCCGACAAGGGCCTGGGTGACTGTCTTTCTTGTATCTGTCAGGATTCATCTGTAGATCTTTCGGAGCATGTGGAGGGTGTTGAAGCAGGAGGAGGAGACGGCATTGACTTGGTTGGTCATTGAGACCGTTGAGTCGAGGATGATTCCCAGGTTGCGTGCGTGGTCAGTGGGTGTCGGGGCTGCCCCCAGTGCTGTTGGCCAACAGGAGTCGTCCCAGGCTGAAATTAATCAATCAATCAATCATATCATTTGTAAAGTGCACTACTCACCCGTGAGGGTCTCAAGGCGCTGGGGTGGGGAATGCTGCTACTGCTCAAAAAGCCAGGTCTTGAGGAGTTTTCTGAAGGTCAGCAGGTCTTGGGTCTGCCGTAGGTGGATGGGGCGGGTGTTGCAGGTCTTGGCGGTGAGGTGGGAGAACGATCGGCTGCCTGAGGTCGCACTTCGGAAGCGGGGGACTGTAGCAAGGGCGAGGTCGGCGGAGTGGAGTTGGCGGGTGGGGGTGTAGAAGCTGAGTCGTCTGTTAAGGTACGTTCGTCCTGTGTTGTGGAGTGCCTTGTGTGTATGGGTGAGAAGCTTGAAGGTTATCCTCTTGTTGACCGGGAGCCAGTGCAGGTCTCTCAGGTGGGGTGTGATGTGGCTGCGGCGAGGGATGCTGAGGATCAGGCATGCAGAGGCGTTCTGGATGCGTTGGAGCCGTCTCAGAAGTTTGGCCAAGGCTCCTGCGTAGAGGGCGTTTCCATATTCCAACCTGCTGCTGACAAGGGCCTGGGTGACTGTTCTTCTCGTTTCAGTGGGGATCCATTTGTACATCCTACAGAGCATGCGGAGGGTGTTGAAGTAGGAGGAGGAGAGGGCGTTGACCTGTTTAGTCATAGAGAGGGTGGAGTCGAGGATGACCCCTAGGTTGCGTGCGTGGTCGGTGGGTGTTGTAGCGGCTCCCAGTGTGGTCGGTGGTAGTTGGAGCGCCTCCCACTGCGGTCGGCCACCAGGAGTCGTCCCAGGCCGATGGGTTGGATCCGAGGATGAGGACCTCAGTCTTGTCCGAGTTCAGCTTCAGTCGGCTGTTCCTCATCCATTCAGCAATGGCCTTCATTCCTTCGTGAAGGTTGGTTTTGGGGTCCTTGGTGAGCGAGAGTATCAGCTGGGTGTCATCGACGTAGTAGAGGAAGTTGAGGTTGTGCCGACGGGCGACGTGGGCAAGCGGTGCCATGTAGATGTTAAGCAGAGTTGGGCTGAGGGATGAGCCCTGGGGTATGCCACAGATGATCTTGGTGGCTTTGGAGCGGAAGGGGGGAAGGCGGACGCTCTGTGTCCTACCAGAGAGGAAGGAGGTGGTCCAGTCCAGGACCTTCTCTTGGATCCCAGCGTTGTGGAGGCGTGTTCGTAGTGTGTGGTGACAGACCGTGTCGAAGGCGGCTGACAGGTCCAGGAGGATGAGGGCCGCCTTTTCTCCATTGTCCAGCAGGGATTTGATGTCATCGATAGCGTCGATGAGGGCAGTCTCGGTGCTGTGGTTGCTGTGGAACCCGGACTGGGAAGAGACCAGGATGTTGTTCTCCTCGAGGTAGCGGGTCAGTTATTTGTTGACGGTCTTCTCGATGACCTTTGCCAGGAACGGGGGCAGGGAAATGGGCCGGAAGTTCTTGAGGTCCTTGAGGTCCGCCTTGGGTTTCTTGAGTAAGGCGTTGATCTTGGCATGCTTCCAGCTCTCCAGGAAGGTTGCCGTCTCAAAGGAGGTGTTGATGAATTTCCGGAGATGGGGTGCGATTGATGTGCTGGCTTTGTTGAAGATGTGGTGTGGGCATGGATCTGACGGAGATCCGAAGTGGATGGTGTTCATGATCTTGATGGTGTCATCGTCGTTGATGTTGGTCCATGAGAGCAGGCGGATGGTGCGGATGGTGGTCGTGGGGACGGAGGTCTCAGTGGTTGTCGGGGCAGTCGTGGCATTGAAACTGTCGTGGATGTCTGTGATCTTAAAGTGGAAGAAGGTGGCCAGCGAGATGCACAGGTCTTGCGAGGGTGGGACGTCGTTGGTGTTGGAGCTGGGGTTGGAGAGTTCCTTCACGATGTTGAAGAGCTCTTTGCTGTTGTGCGCATTGTTGTCTAGGCGGTCTTTGAAGGAGGCTCTTTTGGCGGATCTGATGAGGTGATGGTGTCTACGGGTGGCATTCTTGTGGGCGACGTGGCTGTCCGGTGTTCGTTCACGGAGCCAGATCTTCTCCAGCTTTCGGGAGGTTTGCTTGGAGGCCCGGAGGTCTCCAGTGAACCAGCTGGCTTTCTTGTTGGTATGATTGTTGGAGGGTTTCTTGATCGAGGCGAGGGTGTTGGCGCAGTCGTTGATCCACTGTCTGAGGTTGCGGGTGGTGGTGTCGGGGTCGGTATGGTCGGCAGGTGGGCTCTGGGCGAGGGTGGTGGTTAGCTGGTCTTCGGTGACTTTGCTCCAGCAGCGGTGAAGCATCTGTTGGGTGCGGAGGTGCGTGGTGGGTTTCTTGAAGATGAAGTGGATGCAGCGGTGGTCAGTCCAGTGGAGTTCGGTGGTATGGTTGAAGGAGACGTGGGGGCTTGCGGAGAAGATGGAGTCAAGCGTGTGACCGGTGGAGTGGGTGGGTGTAGTGACGAGTTGTCTGAGTCCGAGGTTGGCTAGGTTGTCAATCAGGGTGGTGGAGTTGGTGTCGTCATTGTTCTCGAGGTGGAAGTTCAGGTCCCCGAGAAGGATGTAGTCCATGGAGGCGAGGGCGTGTATGCTGACGAAGTCGGCGATGGAGTCGCTGAACTGTGGTCGGGTTCCAGACGGTCTGTAGATGAGGGTTCCTCTAAGGGTGGTGTTGGGGTCGGTGTGGATCTGGAAGTGCAGGTGTTCGGTGGTGCTGAGGGTGTCGTTGGTGTTGGTCGAGACTCTGAGAGTGTCCCGTGGATGATGGCGATTCCTCCTTCCGCTCTGTTGGTGCGGTCCTTGCGGGTGATTTTGTAGCCTTCCGGGACGGCTATGGCTATGTCGGATGCCGAGGCGGGGTTCAGCCAGGTCTCCGTCAGGAAGCCGACATCTGGGGAGGTTGAGTCGAGTAGGTCCCAGAGTTCAACGGCATGTTTTTGGGCGGAGCGGGTGTTGAGATGGATGCATCTGAGGTGGTTGGGTTCTTTTCTGGTCGGCAGCATGGTAGGGCGGATGCCTGTGAAGCTGCAGTTCCGGCAGGTGAAAGCTCCGTGGGTGCGCTTCGGGGCGGCCAGAAAGCAGGTGTGTGATCGTCCGGTGTTGAGTGCGTGGAGGGTTCTGGCATCGTAGCAGTGTCGGGCGTCGTGGCGTTCGTGGTGCCCAGGGGTCCTGGGTCTGGGCGCAATCCTGGCACGGACAGCCACAGACGGGCTTGCCTTAGCTGCGCCAGCGGCGCGCCAGTGGTGCTGACGCGCAGCGGCTTCCATATGAGGGGATGTGGGAGGGGGGAGCAGCTGGGAAGCGGGAGAGGGGCGGCAAATGGGATTGCAGGTGGGCGGGGCCACAGGGACACAGCGGTGGGAAAAACGGGCGGGGCCGCGGGAGAACTGGGCACAGGAAGGAAAAACAAGTTTAGGCAAGAAAACAAGTACCAGCACAGAGGAATAAAAACAAGTCTCTGCAAGAAAGCAAGTTAGGCACAGGGGAATAAAAACAAGTCTGGGAAAGAAAGCAAGTACAGGAACAAGCGAATAAAAACAAGTCTGGGCAAGAAAGCAAGTACAGGCACAGGGGAATAAAAACAAGTCTGGGCAAGAAAGCAAGTTAGGCACAGGGGAAGAATATAAGATTAGGCAAAAATAATGCAGGCAGAGCCGTGCAGCAGGGTGGGGAGCGACCTGCCTGCGAGCAGGGTCATAGGTCGTTTAAGGGTTGGAGCCGAGGATGAGGACCTCCGTCTTGTCCGAGTTCAGCTTCAGACGGCCTGGTCTTCATCCAGTCGGCGACAGCCTTCATTCCTTTGTGGAGGTTGGCTTTGGCGGTGATGGGGTCCTTGGTGAGGAAGAGGATCAGCTGAATGTCGTTGGCATAGGAGATTATGTTGAGGTTGTGCTGTCGGGCTACGTGCGCGAGCGGGGCCATGGAAAGGTTGAACAGCGTCGGGCTGAGGGAGGATCCCTGGGGTATGCCGCAGATGATCTCGGAGGCTTTGGAAAGGAATGGGGAGGGGGACGCTCTGGGTTCTGCCGGAGAGGAAGGAGGTGGTCCAATCCAGAGCCTTGTCTCGGATCCCTGCGGCATGGAGGTGTGCGCGTAGTGTGCGGTGGCAGACGGTCTTGAAGGCGGCAGAGAGGACTAGGAGGATGAGTGCTGCGGTCTCGCCGTTGTCCAGCAGGGGACTGATGTCGTCGTTGGCGGCGATGAGGGCAGTCTCGGTGCTGTGGTTGCTGTGGAACCCTGACTGGGAAGGGTCCAGTATTCTGTTTTCTTTGAGGTATCAGGTTAGCTGTCTGTTGACGGTTTTCTCAAAGACCTTGCCTGGCAAGGGGAGCAGAGAGATGGGCCGAAAGTTCTTGAGGTCTCTTGGGTCTGCCTTAATTTTTTTGAGTAGGGTCTTGATCTCGGGGTGTTTCCAGATCTCTGGGAAGGTCACGGTCTCGAGGGAGAAATTGATGATGTTGCGCAGGTGGGGTGAATGGAGCTGCTTGCTCTGTTGAAGACGTGATGCAGGAATTGGTCTGACGGAGAGCCGGAGTAGATTGTGCACCTGGTCTTGATGGTGTTATCGATGCTCACGCTGGCCCAGGCTAGCAGGGGGTCATGGTCAATGGTGTGTGGAGGGTCTATTGTATTGCTGTCTGTTGGGGCTGTCTGGGTGTTGAAACTGTTGTTGATGTCTGCTATCTTGCGGTGGAAGAAGGTGGCGAGGGAGTCACACAAGGCTGGCGACGGCAGGATGTCGTTGGTGTTGGAGCTGGGGTTGGGGAGTTCCTTCACGATGTTGAAGAGCTCCTTGCTATTGTGTGTGTTGTTGTCGAGGCGGTCTTTGAAGGAGGTCCTCTTGGCCGCCCTGATGAGGTGGTGGTGGTTGCGGATGGCGTCCTTGTGTGCTGCGTGGCTGTCCAGAGTTTGTTCACTGTGCCATTTCTTCTCTACTTTCCGGCAGGCTTGCTCGGAGGCTAGGAATTTTGGAGTGACCCAGCTGGCCCTCTTGCTGGTGTCTCTGTGGGGGGGGGTTCTTCATCGGGGCGAGGGTGTTGGCGCAGTCCTCGATCCATCTTCTGAGGCTGTGGGCAGTGCCGTTGGTGTTGGAGGGTTCGGTGGGTGGACTGAGAGCGAGGTTTGCATGCAGTTGGTCTTCGGTGATTTTGCTCCAGCAGCGGCGGGGGATCTGTTGGGTGGGGTGGTGTGTGGTGGGTTTCTGGAAGGTGAAGTGGATGCAACGGAATAAACTTTGTTGCACGTACCTGTGGTCCGTCCTCCGTTCTTGAAGCGCTGAGAGGAGAGAAGGTGCAAGGAGTTTGCTCTCTCTCTCTCTCTCTATATATATATATATATTTATTTGCACGTATTTTACACTTTGTTATTAAGGCTCTCATGTTATTTATATGAGATGTACCTTTTTTAGCCTTCACTCATGCATGGAGTGTCTAACTAAGGAATCATACTGCCATTCTCAAGGTCAGTTGATGTTGGGCTTATCTACAATCAAGATTGATTGTTTGAAACAATATGGAATATAGGAGGAGGTCTTGATCATTTTGACCACACTATTATTGTAATGCCCTCCATCTCATGATTTATTATGAGTAGTCATGAACAGTCTTGTCCTGAGGTACCGGATGGTACAGTATATAGGTAGGACTGGCCCTATGGCAGACCTCATGAGAACACAGAGTTTATTTACACCCTTACTTATTGTGTATTTTTTTTTTGTGTGTATTTGTACAGATAGCATCCAACATTTTGTATGTTCCAACATAAACAACTAACGCTTTAACATGTATTGCACTAAGGCTCAGTGCAACAAAATAGAGCATTGTTTTCATTTGCAATCACGTACTATTGCATTCAAAAAGTATTTATGCGACGTGATCTGTTTGCGAATAATTATGTATTTGTACTGATAATAATTCAATGTATTTATGAATGGCAAACTGACTATCGCTATATATGTAATTTGTAATAGGGTAACCTCGTGACAATGAGGACAATTTTTATCCTTTGGGCATTTATAGCGCGTGTTGCATTAGCACTTTGAAGATTGGGAATGCTTTAAGATAGTTGAAATGTTTGGAACATTTTAATAACAACATGCATTTATGCACTGCAGTACCTTTGATCTGATGTAATGGCAAAAGGAACACATTCATTGTATATCACTAACCATTGTAATATGGCGCCCATGAAATGGGAATGGAAGGTGACTCAAAATGTAAGTCCGCCCTTTATGTTTATCATTGCCTGGAAAGGCGCGAATTTTGAATGTGCTCCAAACCCCTTTTATACAATTCTGTAAATTCTAGTTGAACACACGATCACCATAAATTTTGCAACAGTTTAGAAAAAATAATAACATATTTTTCATTTCATTCTTATTGGCATTTATTCATGCAAAGTCATGGTATGATCCAATTGCAGCCAAAGGTTATTTGAAATATACACATGTAATTGTAAAGTCATTACATTCGGTATTCGAATTAGGTGCTCTCAGTGAAAAAAGGGGGGGGGGTTAAGTGAGTAAGTGAAGGGGACAGGGTAAAGGTGTTGTGACATAATTGTTACATCAAGTTTAAAAATAGTAAAACCTCTACAAACAAATTAATGAGCAAAGGTTCCCAAAGTTACATCACACATAGACAACGAGATTTAATCTCATATTTCAATCCTATGGTGTGTGGAAAGGAAGCGTAGTTCTGTTTGTAGAGGTTTTACTATTTTTAAACTTGATGTAACAATTATGTCACAACACCTTTACCCTGTCCCCTTCACTTACTCACTTAACCCCCCCCCCCCTTTTTTCACTGAGAGCACCTAATTCGAATACCGAATGTAATGACTTTACAATTACATGTGTATATTTCAAATAACCTTTGGCTGCAATTGGATCATACCATGACTTTGCATGAATAAATGCCAATAAGAATGAAATGAAAAATATGTTATTATTTTTTCTAAACTGTTTCAAAATTTATGGTGATCGTGTGTTCAACTAGAATTTACAGAATTGTATGATATACTTGCAACTCAGACCGACTTCTTTGTACTGACCTACGGACCCAGGTCCTGAGTTTTAAGGGCCTACCCCTTCTACACTCATACCAAACCCCTTTTAAGTATGACCTCCGCATTATCCCCTCATCAGTGAGCAAGGACGCATGTCCGAAACGCGTCTGATGACTGGCACCACCACCACCATTCTATGGAATAAATAATTCTCGAAATTACAAGACTGGTTTGCGGTATTTATTTTGGAGTCTGTGTACCTGTGCGCTGGCTGACGGCTGCAGCTGGCGACTCGTTGGATTTTCATATATATATATATATATATTCACTGAAAAAACATACTCTCTACTATTCTCTCTCTGCTACTCACTCTCTACTGCTCACTCTCTACTACTCTCTACTACTCACTCTCTACTACTCACTCTCTACTACTCTCTACTACTCACTCTTTACTATTCTCTACTACTCACTCTCTACTGCTCTCTACTACGCACTCTACTACTTACTCTCTACTACTCTCTACTACTCACTCTCTACTACTCACTCTCTGCTACTCTCTCTACTGCTCTCTATAACTCTCTACTACTCACTCTCTACTCTCTATTACTCACTCTCTACTCTCTACCTCTCTCTACTTCTCTCTCTACTAGCCTCTACCTCTCTACCTCTACCTCTCTACCTCTACACCTCTACCTCTCTATCTCTCTCTACATGCACACATATCCACATATATATATGCATATATATGCATATGCATTTATATATATGTATGTATATATATATATATATATATATATATATATATATACATACATACATATATAAACATATATAATCTGCATATCTATATAAATACAAATATAAATGCATGCATACATATGCATATATGCAAAGCTAAAAAGCCACCTCATTACAAACAGAATGGCTTTAACTTAAACGAGAGCAGGATCTATTGCATTTTCAATGCTTGTTTACTTTGGTTCCATCAAGAAGGCATTCAGATGTGTCACCCATTTGCCATAAATTCTGAAAGTTAGCACTCTAGTTGCTCATAAGATCACTGTAGTAAAGCTACTGCTCACCAGGGAAGTCTGCTGCTGGTATTCAAAGTGTATGTTTCAGTCTGCATGTCAACATTTTTTTAACGAAATAGAAGAGGATTTGAGAAGTCAAAATGTGCCCTAATTTTTCTTTCTTCAGCACTAATCATAATTTCTATGGCAAAATGAACCCCCTCATTTTGTTCCTTTGCAAATTAAATGTTTTAAGTGTTACCACTTTATTCCAATCAAGATGACTTCAGGTGTGCCATACTTTTGTCATAAGTAAGACTATTAGCACTCTAGTTTTTCTTTAGAACACTCTGGGACATTCTGTCATTGGGCTATACTTGGGCTACATCTAGGTGATATTTGGGCTACATTTGGGCTCTTTTGTCACTAGTGGCCATCTTGGGAGACCTATTTGTTATGAAGTTTCCTAATTTCCTCATTTACTACAGTCTCCTCAGTAGGATATCCTTTCAGTTTTCTAGTTTGATTCCATCAAGAAGGCATTCAGATGTGACACACATTTGCCATAAATTCAGAATGTTAGCACGCTAGTTGCTTATTAGATCACTGTAGTAAATCTACTGCTCACCAGGGAAGTCTGCTGCTGGTATTGAAAGTGCATGTTTCAGTCTGCATGTCAGAATGTTTTAATGAAATAGAAGAGGATTTGAGAAGTCACTCAAAATGTGCCCTCATTTTTCTTTCTGAAGCACTAATCATCCTTTCTATGGCAAAATGAACCCCCTCATTTTGTTCCTTTTTAAATTAAATGTTTTCAGACTTACCACTTCATTCCCATCAAGATGGCTTCTGGTGTGCCATACTTTTGTCATAAGTAAGACTGTTAGCGCTCTAGTTGTTCTTTAGAACACTCTGGGACATTTTGTCATTGGGCTATACTTGGGCTACATCTGGGTGATATTTGGGCTACATTTGGGCTCTTTTGTCTCTGGTAGCCATCTTGGGAGACTGCATGTCAGAATGTTTTAATGAAATAGAAGACGATTTGAGAAGTCACTCAAAATGTGCCCTAATTTTTCTTTCTGCAGCACAAATCATACTTTCTATGGCAGAATATACCCCCTCATTTTGTTCCTTTTTAAATTAAATGTTTTAAGAGTTACCACTTTATTCCAATCAAGATGGCTTCAGGTGTGCCATACCTTTGTAATAAGTAGGACTGTTAGCGCTCTAGTTGTTCTTTAGAACACTCTGGGAAGCTGCAGTAGAACACAAAGGAATCAACTGACAGTCTCTGTCCTTGTTGGATGTACGTTTTACTGAGAATGTCAGACTTCATTCTCACATGACTGAGAAAGATAATGTGAATTTACAGAAAATATGCTTTCAGTTTAGCTTATAGATCCCCTTCCAAACCACTGTGGAAAAAGCATGAGATAATAGTTTTCTTTCAAACATGATTCATGATATCCCAGTAGAAGGCTTTTTCACATGGTAAAATCACCTTAGACACACCACAATTCCTAAAATGAGCATGGTACCATCAACAAATGATTTATAATGTAACTAAAGTCCTAAACCCTTCTATTTACTGCAATGCTTTTTAATGAGGTGCTATCATGTATATTGGTCCCAAGATGGCTGCCAACCCTTCTTGGATGAAGTGCTGACAGCCAATCAGATCTCACGATGAGATGTGTGGTTAAGCTCCGCCCAGATATATATTTTTTTTCTTTGATTTTATCAGGAACTACTGGAGGGATTTACACCATTTAACCAAAAGCGTGATCTGCGTACCAGACCCTACCATTTCCCCAAATTTGGTGTAATTCCGTTCAGCGGTTCGGGCTGTAGCCGTGTCTAATCGTCCTATGGAAATTAACATGGGGAAAACACGTTTTGGGACCCCCCCTTTTTTCTCGGCTCCCGCTTGACGAATCTTCCCGAGACTTTTAGAGGCGGAGCGGGCCATCTCCTTTGAGAAATTCGCAAAGATTCAACAACCGGCGCCAAAGTTATTCTCAATAGAATGTTGCGGATTTCCTATGGAAACTAGGTCCTAACTATAACTACCTACTGGCGACTGGCGATATATAAAATATATATATATATATATATATTTATATATATATGATGTCACAGATAAGCATATTGGTTTTATTGTTCTATTTAATAAGGTTGTTAAAAAGATTGTTGTACTTAATATAGTTGCATTTAATATTGTTTGTTTCTATGTTATTGTAACATTTTATTAATTATATGCATTTTTTAACAGTTAGTGGTATTGTGTTGATTGTTCTACCAAGCTGGAGAAGTGGTTAATAAACCTGTTTGGCTGAACTGGAGATTGTATGGACTGCCCTTCCTTGATATCCAGTAATACAGGAAAATTGAAAGTCCCATTCAAGAGTCGTTTAAATATTTTGGGGTTCATATGGTGTTAGAAAGTGGTTTATTTGTAGTTGTAAGTAGTGACTTGCCACTAGTAATAAGGCCAAAAACCCAATAAAAGGGTCAGTCAAGGTCTCAATAGATTAATCTATTGCTCAACCCTTGGGAGCTAGCAACGAGCTGGCAGGCGTAACGTAGGAGAGAGGTGTGTACAGAATTTAAAAACACCAATACATTAAATAAGTAAGGCACAACACACAATAAAAATTCGACTACAATATATATAAACAGATTATATTTCTGAGAACAAATTGACACCAGAACGACACAAATCCAATGTTGGGAACCGGAGATGCACAGTTTTAAAGAATAAACACATTCTAGTTCATTAAAACCTATGTCACCAAATTGGGACATCGGGTCGTGCTTACCCAGGACTAAGTCAAAGTTTAAGACTGCCACGATGGAGTCCTGGTTGGACAAACAAAGCCAGAGTCCCCGGTCAAAATTATACCTTCACACTTAGAAATATTTGTAGAGCTTTTCCTCTCGACGTTGAGCAAAGCTCCTTTTCAAGCTGGATTTAGATCGACATGGTCGGTTGTGTTTCTGTGAGGCCCCAGTCAAATCCTGTAAGCCTGGAGCTCCAGAGCTTTCAGCAGGACAATCCTGTAAACCAGGCCAGGTCGCAGTTGAAGATAGCCATCTAGACTCTCGACATCAAGTTGGTCTCCTTATAGAGCTTTTTACCAAAAAGTTTCCAAACTTCTAGATCTTCTCCCAGAAGGTCTCCTTGAGGGTTCAAAGTGTCCCCAGCCCCAATACAGGGGTCTAGAATCTCTGAGATGGTCCTTGGAATGTTGGGATTACAATTCCCACAATGCACCTGGCCAAATCCTTAAAAGTCCACTGCAAGGACTCCGATATGGGGACTTCATGGTGGAGATGATGGAGGTAGAGTTTGCTAATCTGCAGCATGCAGGAAGTCCACTCCGTCATCTTTCTTGAAGCACGGCATAGTCCTTAGGACGGTAATGCACAGTGTGCACCAGGTGCTGTCCTTCAGAGACAATTCTTTGTTGTGCAAGCTAGGGTTCCTGCAAGGCAGACCTTCTACTGCTTTTAATTTCAGGCACCAGGTCTGTGTTGCTCTTCTATATTTATTCACAGGTTCTGGGCGTCAAGCAGGGGGGAACCCCTGACCAATGTGATGCAGGGTGCCCCCCCGGTGTAAGACCACTTCCTCCAAAGTGTAGCATTTTCTTGTCATAAAATTATCAGTAATATGGAATTTTTCATTTATGTGATCTTGTACGTTCTGTTGCATTGAAGTTAACTTCCCAGCTTTTAATTGCCGCTGGGTCAATGAAACTCTTGACATTCCCCAGGTCAGTGTGTGCAGGACAATGACAGAAATCATCCTCCAAGGACCGATTGTAGTCTGACTTTACTGCAGACATTTTTGAATCATTGGCCAAGGGTGTATGATTTAGAGAAAGGAACAGAGCAAAGGTATTTAAAAATAAAGACACAGTTTGTATTAATTTGAAAAAGTTCAAGGTGCTTGAAGAAGGAGCCTCGGAGTGCCTTTTTCTCTTTTGCTTAAAGGAGCAATTTCTGTACAAATACGCCCAGACCACATAGAGAAACAATCAGAGATAAAACATTGGGATAAATCTCACAGGAGATAACTATTGAACAGTCATGAGTAATAAGGGGCATATTAACAAGGGCAGTATCGCCACTTTAGTGGCACTTTTTGCCGCTGAAGCGGCAATATTTTATTCGCCGTATTTACAAGGTGGTGCTAACATACATTATCGCATGTTAGCACACGTTTTCCCGACGTCACGCTTTGTATCTCTAATGAGATGCAAAGTGGGCGTTACTGGGCAGTACTCCTTGTAAATTATCGCTGATGTGCACATCGCGATATTTGCAAGGAGGCCCAGGCATTTTTGCACACGCTAGTTTTTGCCGAAAACCGCGTTTTTTGCCAAAAACTAACATCGGCAAAAATGCTGGCTTACCTATACTTTATATTGGAGGTGGATTATGCCGATATGACCACGGGGTCATATCAGCAAGGTAATCACCATTTTCCATGGAACATCGGTAGAAAACCAGCAATGTTCCATGGAAAACATCCCTCTCGGTGGACTAATTATCGCCATTGCGCTATGCGTTGTTAATACCGTGCTAGCATGGCAACAATTTCCAGCGATAGCCGGCGATAACAATTCTCACGCTAGGAGCGGCCATCGATAATTATCGCTGGCTGTTGATAATATGCCCCTAAATCTCTAGTTGTCTACATATTATTACCAGTTGTCACTTGGCTTGAAGTATGGCTCCGTTGGCGTGTGGGGGTGCAGCATACATTGCAGTCACATGCAAACATTTAAAAGAGCCCAGCCCAGCTTGTTTGGAAGTTAGGGCCGCCTGACCAAACTATCAGATCCTACCATAACTCAAAACCACAAACCATAAGTCCCTCTCCTCCCAGCATTTCAGCTCCCACCACTCACCTCATAGCTTCCGCCATCAGGTGAGAACTAGGGATGGGCATAACTTGTGTAATTGTCTCTAGCACAATTACTTATAATCCCCACAAACCTACTCATAATTATGTACAATTAAATGAGAAGCGTAATCTAACATTAGGCACTTTTTTCCTAGTGCAAAATACACCCTTGCATCCAAGATGGACACAAGGAGGCATTTTGCACTAAGAAAATAGCAGTAAATGCAACAGGACATGAACACCAATAGCCAGCAGCCTCTCTCTCTTAGTTCATAGTTCCTATGCTCCCGTGTATGATTTTTTATCCCAAAAAACTGGCATAATCGAGTAATTTTGGCAATTTTGCTGCACAATCGTAATGCATAACTACTGAAATTACTCTGATTACCTAGGCATAATTAAATTTTCACCCAGACCTAGTGAGAAAACTCAGGTAGAAGCCCCAAGATCAGGCAGCAGAGTTGTGTTTAGCAGAGGAATCCTTCCAGAGGCTATGAGAAGACACAGCAGAAATCAGCTTGGTGATCTTGGACTTAAAAAATGGACTGGGTGTTAAAAGGTTGTTGATTATGCTGGGTACTTTGCAGGGGGCTCACTCAAGTTTTGTAATGCCACTAGTGCATTCGAGCTGGCCGTACACCCTAGGTCTTGCACCCTCTCAACACTAGCTGCCAGGATCCTGGGTATCATAATTGACAGCCAAATCAACAAGGTAGCAGCAACATGCTTCCACACCCTCAAGATGGTGGGACAAATCTTCACATGGCTCAAATCGGACACCCACAGGACAGTCACACAGAACTCATCACTGGCAGACTAGACTATGACAGCATCCTCTACATAGATATTGCCACCATGCTAACCAACAGACTTCAAGTGGATCAAAATACAGATCCCAGACACTCTCAACCTCCCTCCATGAACACACATCACCAAAACCCTCGGAGACTTCCACTACCTGTCTAGAAATGCACCACCTTCAAACTCCTCTCCTTCACCTACAAAACACTCCACAAGTTAGGCACTGTATACCTTAACACCTGCACACACTTCCACACCCCTAAAAGGCACCCCGGACTGGCTGGATAAATCCTCGCCCACAACCCCTCATCTAGCACACGAAAATAGGAGGTCCACATTGTCGCCAAGATCTGGAATAAACTCATGCTCCCATCAAAGCTGCCAGCTGCGACCTTGAATTCAGAAGGAAATTGAAAACCTGACCTTTCATCTATTCTCCTCTGAGCGCAGCTTTCTCCTTCTAGGGATCCTATATACCCTCCTGGGGGATTAGCACCCCATACAAATCCAGGTAACATGACATGACATTACATAACATAGACCTCCCACTCCACATCAGAGCCTCCTCCTCCCTTCTTGTAATCTTCAAGAAGCTGAATACCAGACTTTACTATTAACCAACCTACCATAGGCCTGGCTAGGCACAAACACCTGCTCAGAGCCAGGATTTACTTGCAAGTGATAGTGCACTTTAAAATTACACATAGCCTAACCTAACGTAACATAACACAGCATAACATAACATAATAAAGCATAACATAAAATGCTTTCGAAAAAGACTTTACGGGGGCGTGGCTTACCCGCCGGCCAAGATGGCGGCTTAATACCGGAGCTCCGGACCGAGCCTCCTCTCAGCACCTCATTCCCGCAGCAGCTGGAGGTTTCTCTTCGTGACAGCGGCTGATACGCGGTCCGGAACATGAGGTGAGCCCCGCGCCCTCATTGTTTGCCGGTTCCGCGTTTCTTTCATGCTGTTCGGCGACACTGGCTTCCGCGTCGCATTCCGCCATTTTAATTGCCGGCCGCGTTTTCCTTACGGCGGCCGGCTGAAGGATTACCGCGACACTCGACAACAATGGGAGAGATAGGGAAAAAGAAGACACTCTCTCAGTCCCCAGTTAAATGCAAATAAACAAGAAAAGAGAGGTCAGATCAATCTCTGAAAAATCTCTGAAAACTACAAATGATGGAGTCAAAACAAGGTTCACACACCCACTTTGGGTGGTAAAGAAAGCCCTCACACACCGACCTAGTCAGTGTCATGCTTCATCATCGGGCCCCACCAAAGAGGCCGAGTGCCTCTTCGGTGTGCTACGACGCCAGAAAGACTGCGGAGCTGGTTGTGTGGGGAGGGCGTGCTATAAATTACAGTGAAAGTTAATAGTGCCTTGCAAGGGTATCAAAAATAAATTTTAATAAGTGATCCCTAAGGCACAGAACAAGGAGTATTATGTGTCTGAATTTAGCTGCCAAGGTATTAGGGTTGGTTAAATTCAGAAAATACTCATATTAATCTTAGTCAACATGTTTCTGCCATATGGGTGGTTTTATTTACCAAGGCATTCGTCAGGACTAAACCCCGGCGGTATGGGTTCTCTAATCACCCACTCTAACCTGGGGACGTGAAAGTGAAAAATTAAAAAGGTGAAAAAGTGCTTAAAAAGGGGTGAGCAAATTGCTCATTCCAAAAATACTCCGAAAATTTTTGGAGTGTTACAGCACTTTGAAATAGGGCGCTACTGGCACCATGGGTCTCGGGAGGGGGGTTGGAGCGGACCTGGCACATCGCCCTCAGCGCTCACAACCCGCCTTCAACCTAGCTGTGGCCTCAATACCGGATCTATTTTAAAGTGCTGTAACACTCCAAAAAGTTTCGGAGTATTTTTGGAATGAGCAATTTGCTCTTCCCCTTTTTAAGCACTTTTTCACCTTTTTAATTTTTCACTTTCACGTCCCCAGGTTAGGGTGGGTGATTAGAGAGCCCATACCGCCGGGGTTTAGTCCTGACGAATGCCTTGGTAAATAAAACCACCCATATGGCAGAAACATGTTGACTAAGATTAATATGAGTATTTTCTGAATTTAACCAACCCTAATACCTTGGCAGCTAAATTCAGACACATAATACTCCTTGTTCTGTGCCTTAGGGATCACTTATTAAAATTTATTTTTGATACCCCTGCAAGGCACTATTAACTTTCACTGTAATTTATAGCACGCCCTCCCCACACAACCAGCTCCGCAGTCTTTCTGGCGTCGTAGCACACCGAAGAGGCACTCGGCCTCTTTGGTGGGGCCCGCTGATGAAGCATGACACTGACTAGGTCGGTGTGTGAGGGCTTTCTTTACCACCCAAAGTGGGTGTGTGAACCTTGTTTTGACTCCATCATTTGTGGTTTTCAGAGATTTTTCAGAGATTGATCTGACCTCTCTTTTCTTGTTTATTTGGATTACCGCGACACCCATGCGGAGCCTGCATCTTTTCATGACGAACATTTTCAGTGAGATGAGCCTTCATAGGGGTTCATGAGTCACCTTTGGCCATTTCTCTTCCCCCTCGCTGTCGCGACCCGCTAAGTGCTGCTGGGA
The DNA here is from genome assembly GCF_964261635.1 of Lissotriton helveticus. NCBI lineage: Eukaryota > Metazoa > Chordata > Amphibia > Caudata > Salamandridae > Lissotriton > Lissotriton helveticus. The sequence continues at coordinate 339,802,381 of NC_136073.1, forward strand.
CCGCCATTTTGTGGAGGTTTTTTTTTTTCTTCAGTCAGCTCAGCGCATTGCCTGTCAACCAAAACCCTTACTCAAGCGCTACAACAACTTCTATCTTTCTGGACTATTCCTTCCGCTCGCAATGTCTTCAGCCCTTGGCGATTAATACCCTCCACCTGTGGATATCTCCCCCTTACCTGTTGTGGATTCCTCAGTGTGGTCCCCTCGTGGGATCGCGAGACTTCTAGACATGTGCGGAGACTACAATTCTCGCAGAGAACGAATGCTTAGCCTGTCATAACATATTGGTTTTTTACACTCTGCGTCCTTTTCCTCAGGAGGCTCTTACTTCTTTAAACACAGTTTTGTGCAGCTGCTGCTTTTGCTTCCTTTTGTGACTCTTCTCCTGTGCCTTGCTTTATATTTCCACAACCTCCTGATTGGAATTTTTGCGGCTTTTTCCGCTCCTTGCTGGCCTTGCGTTTTGGTCTACTGCTGACGGATTTCCTGTTCCCTCATCACTGGCACTTCGCTTTCTTTCAAAGAACTTCTTGCTCTTTCATGGAGGAACCCTGTGGTTTGCTACTGGCCGCTGCTGCAAAGTTGCCTGTTGGCTCAGAGTCGGACTCTCCTTCTCAGGACTTGGTTAACGACATGGCCTCAAAATCAGAGTCTGCACGTGGAGCTATCCCGAAGGCGCGTAACAAAGGCAAGCTGTTGTCTACCCTAGCTTCTTCGAAACGCCTGAAGAAGGACCCTCCATCACCAGGGAGTAACTCCTCCTCTTCTTCTATGGATCTCATCTTGGAGGAACTTCGTGCATTCAGGCCCTTTATGGAAGCCACCACAAAGAACATGCAGGCTATGCAAGAAAAATGGTCATCCCAGGACGCCCGAGTTCACTCTCTGGAACTTTCTGCAGACTCCTTCCAAACCTCTTGTTCTCATATCCCGTCGATGGAGGCGGAGATACTCCTACTCAAGCGCCAGACGGAGGATTTGGAAAATAGAAATCGCAGGAACAATCTACGTCTTTACGGCCTTCCGGAACTTACAGAGGGTTCAAACCCGACCGTCTTCTTCCAATCCTTCCTTGCCAAGATCTTAGATGCTCCAGCTTTAACTTCCATCAACATCCAAAGGGCTCATCGTCTTGGACCGAAGGTCACCAGCAAACCTAGAGGTGTCATTATGTTCTTCCTACAATACACTGACCTCCTGCAGGTCCTCTCAGCTGCCAAGCTCAAAAAGCAAATTATGTGGGACAGCCATCGCCTTTATTTGTCGCAGGATGTCTCCAAGGCCACTGCAGATCGAAGAAAGAAGTTTTTGGACATGAGACCTCAGCTCCGGGCCCTGAATGCAAGATACGGTCTACTACATCCTTGTCTCTTCAAGGTTACATATAAAGACAGAACAACCACATATGAAGACCCTGCAGCCTTGCAAGCGTTCCTCCAAAGGCAGGGCCCAGATGTTATGGATGAGTCCGGACCTGGCTGACAGGCTCTGTTCCCTCTCCTTGGGTTTCGTTGTGCCATGATTTTGTTGTTTCTCCATTGTTGCTGATGTTGTGTATCCCCTATTGTCTATTCTCCTGATGGTTGTTTTAATCTCATATGTCCCTTACGCAGTTTATCTGCAGTGTTGTTTTTTCTTGTTCCCCTATGACACGTCTATCCACTTATTTGTATATTTCTCTTGTTTTTCTTACATATGCACCCTCACTCCCTCCCTCCTACCCTAATGTGCCATATTGTCTTTATATGCTGCGTTTTGGTTCCATGGTAGTTGAGGTTCGGTGTTTGCTCCGGTTGTTGTCGTCGCTGTCTCCCGGCTCCACTACCCCGTCCTCGTTCTTGAGTTTTTTCGTTCCGTAAGTATGTCTTTCAGTCATTCGTTTCGAACGTGTGCTGTCTTCTTATTTGTTTCTATTTCTGTCCTTTTCTTCTTCAGCTCTTTCACCCTTTATACACCCTTCTCTTTTCTTCTTCTTTTCCTTTCTTTTTTCTGCACCATGCTTTCTTTTCTTTTGGAATTAGCAATGTTCTTGTCCCTCTTCCTCCGACTTCTGGACTCAATGTACTTGTTTCTTTCTTCTTCTAATCCTCTTCTCTTTTCTCCTCTTTACCAGTTTCTTCTCTTCTCAATTTTTACATTTAATGAGCATGTTATCGTTATTCACTTTTGTATACTGTTTCATTCCGAATTACAACATGGAATATTAAGGGGTTAACCAAATCCCATTAAAAGGCAAAGGGTACTGTCACACCTTGCTAGACTTCATACTGACATTGCCCTCCTCCAAGAATCTCACCTTTCAGAGGAAGAAGCTCTTAAACTTAAACGTAGTTGGGTGGGTCATGTTTTTTGTTCCCCTATTGTTGATAAGAAAAATGGGGTTGTAATTTTACTACATAAAAAGTTACATATTACTTCAGTTTCTCATGATTGTGATGTTAATGGCCGTTGGGTCCTTGTTAACCTGTTGATTGACAATATTCCCCTCATCCTTTTCAATGTTTATGCTCCTACTAGAATCGACAAATCATTTTGGCCCTCTATTTCCGACAAGCTTGCTTCCCTTTCCGGGGATTATATTGTATTCGGTGGAGACTGTAATCAAATTATGGACCCTTTCCTTGATCGCCATTCTAAAGCTAGGTTTATACCCTCCAAGATGCACTCCCAATTTGTTAAAACCTCCCAAAATAATGCTTTAGTGGACATCTGGAGATTATGCAATCCAGATCTCAGGGAATATAGTTTTTTCTCTCCCCCACACCAATCCCAATCTCGCATTGATCATATTTTCCTCAGCAAATCCCTCTCCCAACATGCCATTCGTTCCGAAATAGGTTCCATTCTCCTTTCTGACCATGCCCCTGTTTTTGTAGATTTGGACCTCTTTCCTTATTCCCCTCCCTCGGGCAGATGGAGGTTCAATAATACATTACTCCAAGATCCCAGTTTTTGCTCTGATTTCTCTACCTTTGCCGACGATTTTTTCCTTATTAATCACACTCCTGATTCCTCCTTTGTCATGGTTTAGGACTCTTTTAAAGCAGCCTCTAGAGGTTTTATTATCAACTTTGTGGCTAGGCGGAAAAAACTTAGAGAAGCTAAATCAAATCAAATCTTATCTGATATTAAACGTCTAGAACATGAATATTACTCCTCTAATTCGGACTCTTCGCTTAAAAAACTCATTGAAGCAAAGATCTCGTTCAACAAATTTACGACTGAGGCAGCCTCTAACCAGTTATTGAAATGGAACTCCAGATACTACGGTGGTAAAAATAAAATGGGTAAACTCCTTGCCAATTATTTAAAGATACGACGAGAGCGTACGAAGATTGAATCTATATGTACCTCTTCAGGTGCTTCTTGCTTTAAAGATAGGGAAATTCTCTCAGAGTTTGTCAAATTTTATGATACCCTATACACCCCTGAACAGATTCCCACACCCTTAGATCTCACTTCCTACTTCCAATCCCTCCCTTCTCCTCCAATCTCTCATGTCAACTTAAACTCTTTAGATCTTGATATATCCCTTTCCGAGATTTCTCTTGCGGTTTCTAAGTTACGTCACGGGAAAGCTCCTGGTCCTGACGGTTTTACCGTCGAGTTTTACAGTCATTTTGCTTCTTTCCTTCTCCCTAAACTTCTCCTTCTTTTTCAATCCTTCATTGCAGCGAACTCTTCGAGCGGTTCCTTTCAACAAGCTCTAATTTGTTTAATCCCCAAGGAGGATAAAGATCACTCTCATTGCAAGAACTACCGCCCGATCTCTCTGGTCAATACTGATTATAACATTTTAGCTAAGATTCTCGCTCTTCGAATGGATCCCCTTTTACCAGATCTCCTCGGTCCTGAACAATCCGGGTTTGTGAAAGGTCGTCTCTCCTCAGACAATTATCGTGTATTTCTTAATATTATCAGCAGAGCTTCTCGGTTGGATCTCCCTTTCGCAGCAATCTCTTTAGATGCCGAAAAGGCCTTTGACAGGATCGGTTGGGACTTTATGTTTCATGCCCTTCGTTGGTTTGGCATCTCTTCCAAATGTATTTCTCTCATCTCCTTACTCTACTCTAATCCCCCAGCTTCCATTTTCGTTAATGGAATGACTTCAGACTATTTTTCTCTTCACAGGGGAGTGCGTCAAGGCTGTCCACTTTCCCCTCTCCTTTTTGTTATGGCTTTAGAGCCTTTTCTCACTAAAATTCGTCAAGATGATAAAATATCTGGGTATCACTTTGGTTCAAAACAGGTTAAACTTTCGGTATATGCGGATGATATCCTCTTTTATTGCTCCGATCATCTCTCCTCTTTACCTTCCTTTTTACAACAAGTCTCCTCTTTTTCTGAAGTCTCTGGTTACCGCTTGAATGTTGATAAATGCGAAGTCCTTCCATTGAACTCTCTCTGTCAGAAACATCACTTCGCTCAATCTGTCTTCTCTTGGCAACCATCCAAAATTAAGTATTTAGGTGTTTTATTCGTGCCCACTCTTTCTGACACTCTCAAGTTTAATTTTGCTTATCTTACTAAAAAACTGGAGACGAATATTACACGGTGGTATCAACTCTTTTTGTCCTTGATAGGTTTCATTTATCCATGCCCCGCCCACTGTATACATTATGCTTATGAGTTAGCAGAATGTGTCTAACTACTGATATATTCATTATGCATTTACGTTTATATTCTTCTGTTAGTTATTCATTTATGCGTGTGACATTATTTCAGTGTTCCTAGCTTAGCCTGTGTGCCACCATTTTGAAGCATTTCCCTATTCGTGCGAGTTGCACTTGCTCATCCCCCTCCCGTAGGAATAGGAATATTCCACATGTCAGCAGTTTTTGCTTCTCGGCCCACTGTGACTGAAACTACCAGCGAAACTCCTTATCACTCTGTTCTCATGTGCTGGAGATGCTCAAGCCTGGCTCCGTGTCCTTGGGGGCTGATAGGGGAATGTTGCAATCCCAGGTGCAGATGCCTACTGTATGAGACCATTGTTCACCATCTCAGGGGTTCAGTACTTTTCCACAAATGGGCGTGCCTTACTCTGCTTTTTCGCATTATAATGTGTTACTGTAATGACGGGAGTCAGTCCTTTTCGGCGCACTCTTAGGGGTGAGGTCGAACAGGGCCCTCTCATATGGGAGCTTATGGCCTAATAAAACTAATTGTTTTTATTCTTCTCCACTGTCCGGCTGGCTTATTATTGGGTAATAATAGGTGAGTGCTGTAAGTCACTCGGGTGGATTTGAGCCACGCTTATCAGATGGCGCCCGAATAGGGACTCCGCGATTAGGACCTTTCTCACCCGTAAGGGGGTAGCAGAAGGCCGGGGACCCTCTGGTCGGCACGGTGGGCCCGGGTACCCACTTGATGCCGAGCTTGGTTCTCGCAGAGCTGCCCCGCCCTGCTGATCGGAAGAGGTCCCGGTCCATGATCCTACGCCGGAGTCCAGAAGGCGGAACTTTGGGGCTGACCGTGTTGGTCCAGGCAGCCGGAGGTGGAGAACGGTAGAAATTGGTACCGCGCATAGAAGGTGAGTGGTCCGACTGTTGCTTGGAGGAGCCGGAGTGCTCCGAGGGACCGGTGCGTCTCTGGTGATTGGAGGAGCCGGCGTGCTCCTGGGGCTAGTGTGCTCCGGGGAACTCAGAGTGCAAGTGGCACTCTGACAGACTTGGCAGAGATTGGGTGAACGTTGTTTTGTGGTCATCCGACTGGATAATACTGTAGGCGGCGGGTGGCTTGCCACGGAGGGATCTCGGGGCTCACCCGAACACCTAGGGTGGTGGTTCGCGGAGATGAGCACTGAGTCCCACGTGGTGTAGCGCATGCCGATCTGTAGTCTTGCCCGGGAGACGGATGTGTTCCCCAGTCTCGGAATAGCGGGTGTGCGCTGTTTGGTCTGCGGTAGGATCCAGGTTCCCCAGGACTTGGTCGACGGGCCTTGTCCCATTTTGTAACACGTGTTCTGGTAAGGATTTGAGGTAGTGTGTCTTGAAGTTGTGAGTGTGATCTACCGGTAAGTGAGCAAGTGTGCAAGTGTGAGTTTTTCTGCTAGTGCGTGATTGTGTGAGAACAGGATGCCGTGTTTCAGTAAATTACGGTGTTTAGGGTGCTGTGGTGATGTCTCAGACGTTAGATTGGCTGAGAGCCAACCTGCCCCGGTGGAGGGCTCTCCAAATTTCGATATGTACGTTAAGCATGGCTTACCCCCGATTTTGTTTTCTACTCTGTGGCATAAATATACCAAAGATAATGTGGATTTACAGTGGCCTTTGCTTGGCTCTTTTGATGGGGCAAAGTTAGATTATTCACAAGATAGATTGTTTGCTAGGCGCAGCCGCCAGAGTATGTTTGATTCTTTGCGGATGTGGCAGAAGGAGGTACGAGAACGGCAAATGAGGGAAGAGAAAGTGATTCAAAAGAGAGCGGCACAGACGATGGCGCAGAAAGCTGGGGAACACACTAAGAAAGAGAATGAACAGCGAATTGAACGCGCAGATAGACGTTTTAGGCTATTGGATAATAAGAGCTATGTGGTGAGAGAAGATGTACAGGATGAGATGGAGGACATTTTGAACACCCGACCCCCTCCCCCATATGCCCCGCAGTCTTTGTATCCCGTGTTGGTGGATTCCACCTCCTCGGCGGCGGTTTCAGTTCCCCAAATGGGTGCCCCTCCCTTGTCCGGTGCACCTGCTTCCTCCGTGGCTGAACGAACTACCCCCTCTGTCACTACACCCCTGCTCTCTTTCTCCGCGGCAAGCCCAATTGTACCCACTGTGCTCTCCCCGGTGTTCTCTACTGATTCTGCTATTCCCGCTGTTTCAGCCAGTGCTACCCCTCAGAGCGCGCTACTGACCCCCACTAGAGGAGCGGGAGGTGGATTGTTTACTCAGGTACGGTAGTTACTTACACGTTCGGCTGTTGGGTTGGATGAGAAGACGATGGTAGCCAACCAAGCTTGCCAATGGGCCAGAAATAACATTTATTCATTGGAAGACATTTGGTCTACCATGAAAGACTATGAACCTCTGATGCAGCACATGCTTTGTGGCATATGTCGACGACATTGATAGCGTTGTGGGAACAGGGATATGGTGGGGAGGCACCAGCGATTCTCCGAGATATCAAGAATAATGCCTATAGGGCCAACACTGGAATAAAGGATGTGTTCCGTAGTCTGAGGTTCCTGTTAGAATATAGAAACGAGTTGCCAGAAGCGGGGTAACCCCATTACCCTGGAGTACACCCGATGCGGGAAGTGCATCCTATATTTCACCCTGAGGTACCCGATATAAGAGACCCTACAACACAGGTTGTGACCCGAGCTCGTATCGACGCTCATTTCCAGAAACAGTGGGTGTATACGACCTGGAAAAGGAGCGAGGTATTAGCTTTGAAGGCTCAGCTGCCTGACTCAAGAAAAAATCCAACGGCTTATTATAAGGAGTTAACAGAGGCAGCTTCCTCGACGGTCATGACTTTAGCAGATATTGAATTATTTTTCGGCTTATTGGTTCCCGTGGATGTGTGGAGACAGGTGAAGGGTTCAGATCATGTAGAAGAGCTGGGTGGTACTTGGGACGAGTTCAAAGATCGGGATAAGAAACGGAAGCCAGGAGAAAAACCGAAGGCTGAGATACTAGCGCTGCCAGGGCGAATAATAAAGTATATGCATTCACTCATCCCACCTAAAAAGGTAGATTGGGACAAGTTGACGGCCTGCAGACAGAAAAAGGATGAGGCAGTTTCTGATTTCTTTACCCGTTTTGAGGAAACGTTCATGGATTTTAGCGGGCAGGATATGTCTCAAGATGGCGGGTTGCGACTTTTTGTTAACAGATTCGTAACAAATCTGTTGCCAGAGATATCAACCCGATTGCAAGCGTCAGAGAGTACATGGACGACATCCACTCCCTCTGGGATTCTGAGTATGGCCCAGTATTACGAGCATAGAGAAAATGAAAATAAGGACAGGCAAGAAAAGAAGGCGAAGGATTTGAAGACAAAGGTGTTATTGCAGCAAGTGGCGAAGGGACGGGGACGTGGAGCCCCACCCATGGCGGCTGGTCGAGGAGGAGGTAGCTACGGAAGGGGAGAGAAAAGAGAGCGTTTGGGCCAGAACCAGTGTGCCAACTGCAAACAGGAGGGACACTGGTGGAAAGACTGTCCACTGCTCCGGTCCCCTGCTGGACAGGGCAGGGGACGGGGACGGGGAGACGCGAATAAGGATAGTAGGCAGTCTGAAGAAGGCAGGAGACCGGGTGGGAATTACTTCGACGGGGGACGAGACCGGCAACACTTTCAAAAGGAGGGTGACGATTACAGAGATCAGCAGTACTATAACGATGCCTATGCTATGGATGACCTGACAGGATTTTCTTATAACTAGGACAGCGTAGGGCAGAGCGAGGGACCTATTTCTGTGGATGTTGATCAACGTGGGCCTTATGTAACGGCAGACTTGTCGGGATCCCCTCAGAAATTTTTAGTGGATACAGGTGCTACGAAAAGTTCTGTGGCACATTCCCAGGTCCCCGGGGCGGCTCTGTCTGGCAAGACTAACATTTCTGTGGGATTCTCCGGTACCCCAGTGGTTAGCCCCATCTCTAAGCCTCTTGCACTTACGATTGGCCCTTTCACTGTTGATTCTCCTTTTCTTTTAACATCGAATTGTGGTGAGAATTTATTGGGTTTGGACCTGTTGAAAAGATTGAATGCTACAATTTACTGTTCTCCAGACGGTGTGTACCTCACGTTGGGTCCTTCTGTTGCGCGTGCCCAGCAGTGTTTCTCGAAAGATGAGCCCCTCCCGGTTGAGTTGGAGGGTGTTCCTGGGAGTCTGTGGGCCAGCAGCGATACTGATGTGGGGAAGATGGACATTGACCCAGTGTCCATAAAAGTTAAGGTGGGAGCGAAGTTGCCTCGGATACCCCAGTATAAAATATCTAGGGATGGGGAGAGGGCTCTGCTGCAAATAATACAGGACTTGATCCGGTCTGGGGTAGTAGAAGAAACAGATTCTAACAGTTGCAATAGCCCCATCCTTCCGATACTTAAGAGACCCTCAGGTGATGCAGGCGAGGGTACACCTGATGTCTATCGTTTTGTGATTGATTTACGCCACATTAACAAGGTGGTTGAGCCTCAGTATCCGGTGGTCTCCGATATCACCACTATTTTGACCATGATACCTTCTACAGCTAAGTATTTTTCTGTACTGGACCTTAAGAATGCTTTCTTTAGTATCCCTGTGCATCCAGATAGCCGTTATCTCTTCGGATTCTCATTGGCTGGCCGCAGCTTTAGATTTTGTAGAATTCCCCAAGGTTATACGGAAAGTCCCAGTATTTACAGTCAAGCTCTGAAAGCACAGTTGGATGATTTGGAGCTCCCACAGGGGAATGTCTTGTTGCAGTATGTAGATGACATTCTCATTGCCTCAGATACAGAGGATGGATGCCGTGAGTCTACTGTTAAATTGTTGCATCATTTGGCCTGTAAGGGACACAAGGTGTCTCTTCCTAAATTCCAATACTGTCGACAGGAGGTTACCTACCTCGGTCATCTCCTATCGAATGAGGGGAGAAGGCTGACGCCGGAGCGCATCAAGGCGATAACTAACATGGCTATACCTAACACGCAGCGAGAGGTGCGCGCATTTTTGGGCATAACATCGTACTGTCGCCAGTGGATACCTAATTATGCTTTACTAACAAAACCCCTTCTGTATCCGACTACTAAAGAAGTGCGCGAACCCCTACCTTGGACTCCAGCATGTCAGGAATCGTTTGAGTCATTAAAAACTGCTTTATGTTCTGCACCTGTCTTGGCAACACCCGATTATCAGAAGCCCTTTGTACTTTACGTGCACGAGGCGGAAGGTTGCGCGCTGTCTGTCCTAACTCAGAGTTTTGGCGGGAAACAGAGACCTTGTGCTTACTTCTCTGCTATGTTTGACAACGTGGCAAGAGCACTGCCGAGCTGTCTAAGGGCTACAGCGGCTGCTGCGGTCTCGATAAGACAATCGGCAGGGCTCGTACTGGGCTCACCCCTCACAGTAATGGTACCACATGCCGTGGACATTTTGCTAAACAGGACACAGATGCAGCATTTAACTAGTGCTCGTCTAACGGGGTATGAGATGACATTATTTGCTCCACATGTAACGATAAAAAGATGTGCCACCCTAAACCCAGCCACACTATTATCCCTCCCTTCAGATGAGAAAGACAATGAGGTCCATGATTGCCTGTTTCGGACAGAGGAGGAAACAAAGAGAAGAGTAGATTTGACAGATAAGCCCCTCGATGATCCCGATGGGGAGCTGTATGTTGATGGGTCCTGTTTTAAATTAGCAGATGGTACCACAACGGCAGCATACGCAGTTACGACTTTAAAAACAGTGGTAGAGACTTCTAGAGTCCCGTACAATTCAGCTCAAGCTGCAGAGATAATAGCATTGATGCGAGCGTGTGAATTAAGTGAGGGATTGGATGTGAACATTTACACGGACAGCCAATACGCTTTTGGCGTGGCTCATAGTTATGGGAGACTGTGGGCGGAGAGGGGATTTTTGACATCACATGGACAGAAAATTCAAAATGGCCCATTGATATTCCGACTATTGACAGCTTTGACACTCCCCAAACGATTGGCAGTGATTAAGTGCAGTGCACACAAGGCAGTGGTGGATGATGTAGGACGAGGGAATGCATTTGCAGACCAAACAGCTAAAGAAACTGCTAGGACAAAACTTCCACGAATGTTCGTGGCAGGACCAGCTAGATGGGTACCAGATGTTAACATGTTTGCAGACACTGTACAGAGTGTGCGGAACATACAAGAAAAAGCAACTGAGGAGGAGTTGAAACAATGGAAGGATGGAGGGGGGCGGTTGGACTCGGATGAGTGTTGGACGGATGTGTCAGACAAACGACGATGGTTGCTCCCGAATGCACACGTTCTCCCAGTAGTGACGATGGCACATGGACCAGCTCATATAAGTACAAAAGGGATATGTAAATTATTAGATCCGGTGTGGAGTAATAAGAACATTTCCAGGGTGGCGACACATTTGGTACAGCAGTGCATGGTTTGCTTAAGACATAATCCTGGGAAGGGAACACCTGTCCCTGTAGGCAATTTCGCACCTCCATCCTACCCCTTTGAAGTGATCCAGATGGATTACATTGAAATGGAAAGGGTGAATAACCTTAAATACGTCCTTGTGGTGGTATGCTCATTCAGTAGGTGGGTGGACTCTTTTCCAACTAAGGACTGTACAGCCATATCAACAGCTAAGATGTTGATCAAGGAGTATTTTAGTAGGTATGGTTTACCCAGGGTGATCTGGAGCGATAACGGCACGTCCTTCAATGCTGAACTGATGAAACAGATCTATAAGGGATTACAAATCTCTCAAAAATTCCACGCAGCCCAACATCCACAGGCGGCAGGTTTGGTTGAAAGATTTAACGGTACATTGAAGTTAAAAATGGCCAAGATACAGGAGAGTACAGGGCTGCGTTGGCCAGACGCGCTTCCCCTTGCCTTGCTCTCCATAAGAGTAACAGTGAATTCTAAGACAGGAGTTTCTCCCCATGAGGTTATATTTGGCAGGCCCGCCAATGTGTGGGGTGTTCCTAGACCCAAATGTTTCTCAGAGATTGAATATCCTTTGTTGACAGATTATCTGTACGCTTTGACTAAAGATCTTCATTCTATTCATCAGCAGGTAGCAGACACACTGAAGCCGTTGCCTGAGGGGCCGGGCCACGACATCCACCCAGGGGACTGGGTCGTGGTGAAGAAATACCAGCGGAAGTCCTGTCTGGAGCCTAGATGGTCCGAACCAAAGTTGGTGCTCCTCACCACCCGCACCGCACTTCGAGTGGAGGGTCGGAAGGCGTGGACGCACGCCTCCCATGTGAAGAAAGTTCCTCTACCTCTACCTTATGATGCGTGGATCCGAGGTGGCGTTGCAGATCACGAGACCGAGTGTGTGCCCAGATATATCCCCTTCTCTGATGCCTTACTGACAGAGGGGGAACACAACGAGAGCGCGCGGAGGCCAGCCCTGAGTACAAGTAGTGAGGCTTCTTTTGGTCGTAGTGCACAAACAACGGAAGCCACCCCTTTTGAAAGTGATTCACCAATTCTGTTCACAGATCCTGAAGTGCGAGGGAGCACTCGTTATAACTTGCGGCCCAGAAAAGAGAGGCGAAAGAACTGAGCACTGGAAGAAGGGCTGAGATAGGGATTAGAAGTGGACTATTTTGAACAGGTTAGCCTAGCGATAGGGATGGACTGTTGAAAGAGCCCTGGTGCACTCTTGAGACACTGCTTAGAGTTGTGTGTGGGCCCAAGTTCAGTGCTCCTGAGTTGCTGCAGTTGTGCGACTCCGTCGAGGGATTAGGGTTTGCGAGACTGAAAAGCCTGCCTATGAGGCTTTAACGGACATAGGGAGAAGAGCCCTTTGAAGGGCGAAGCACCCCTCTGGCCGGTTTTGGAGTGTCTAGAACTTTTTAGTAGAGCCCCTAGTGTTTTGAACTTTTATGGTGTCACTTGGTCCGTTCATTAGGAGACATGTATCTCTTTGGCCGTCCTATCCCTGAGGAGGAACAGCCCTTTGATGCTCCTCGCAGATCTGAACCCGATTCCCCATGGCATGCTCTGCCGCGAAAAGGAAAAATTGTGGCTATTGTGGTGTTCATTATTATATTTTTGATAATACTTGGAATATTGTTCTTTCTGGATGAAGCTTACCCTGTCCACAAGCTGGTTCCTACTCCCTCTACTTTGCCAGAGCATAATATGATCACTGTTGACTACGGTGAACAATGTATGAGAAAGGGCTATCGTGATAATGTTTTCATAAAAACTTTGCATCATGCACATGCTGTGTATAATGTGACAGACTGTTGGGTATGCGGGTTGCTTCCTTCTGCTGCATATAAGAAGGACAGGTTACTGGCACTTCAATTGACTCCTGTGAATAGCTGTGTGGGCTGGTATACCCTGATAGGTATGGTAAAGTTCTTTCAGCAGCCTGATTCTCTGTCCCCACGACTCCCTGGTAGTGGGTCAACACTGACAATGCGAGTACGCCCTCTGCCCCCTTCATCCCTTGGACGGTTGTATACTGATGGACGTTTTGACCAAAAATTCCTCGAGACCTGTTCGAAAAAGATAGAACGATTCACGATGCCTAATGACACTGACAAAGTGCGAGAGAGTTTTCTACAGTTGAACTCTTCCCTAGCATACAGACATCCCCCTGCAGCATATAGTACTAGTCATTCTCTGGTACCCCTAGCGACAGTAGGGCCCTCACCTTACTTCTGTATTCAGGGTAGAGGTCCGATTAAAGTGGGTGACAGCCTTTGCAATGTGACTGCCTTGAGTCGCTTACCCCTCAGTCCTTCAATGGTTACCCCCCGAATATCTATTTTGTATGTGGAGATAATGGGTATTTGTGGTTGCCTGAGGGTTGGGGTGGAACATGTTACTTGGCGTATTTACTCCCACCTGTTTATGTGGCACCTTCAGATTATCATAAAACTCACCGAAGGTTTGCCGTCATGGAAGGACTGCGCAAAAGGAGGGACCTCCAGGTGGAGGACGTCGATCAGACTGACACTTCTGGGCAACAATTCACAGACTTCTCAAAGGGTTTGTTACCATTCTGGGGTCCTATCTTTAATAGTAGAGCCATTAGGCGTCTGTCGAGGGTGATGGAAAAGGTGGTGACTACGGAGGCTGACATTGCAGCAAATATGTCTCTTGAGATGCAGGCTATGAGATTATTCTCGATCCAAAATCGGATGGTGCTTGACGTCATCCTTGAAGATAGGGGTGGAGCTTGTCGCGTCATCGGGACCTCTTGCTGTGTGTATATCCCTGACTCCGCCCCGACGGTTAATTTAGCTGTACAGAAACTCCATAGGTTGGCAGCCGAACTCCACCAGGACACAGGTACCTGGTCCTTGCAGACATGGTTGTGGGGTGTTTTCTCCTCCTGGGGTTGGAAAATACTGAGGGGTTTAGTAGGAGTAGTTGGTGTCCTTCTGACATGTTGCCTTTGCGTGTACTGCCTTCCTCCTTGCTGCTCTATGTGTGCCAGTAACATACGAGTTTCTAAGAAACGGTCAAAACAATTCCCTGTTTCCAATGATCTTGAGCTTTATGATCCCCGTTGGCTGATGCTTATCGATGATGATGTTCTTGATTAATATGTTCTGCTGGCCCTTAGAATTTGATGTAAAGGCTCTCCTTTTGGTTAACAAAGTTAGCCACAGTCTGCTAAAAGGAGGGTCTGATAGGTTTCATTTATCCATGCCCGCCCACTGTATACATTATGCTTATGAGTTAGCAGAATGTGTCTAACTACTGATATATTCATTATGCATTTACGTTTATATTCTTCTGTTAGTTATTCATTTATGCGTGTGATATTATTTCAGTGTTCTTATCTTAGCCTGTGTGCCACCATTTTGATGCATTTACCTATTCGTGCGAGTTGCACTTGCTCATCCCCCTCCCGTAGGAATAGGAATATTCCACATGTCAGCAGTTTTTGCTTCTCGGCCCACTGTGACTGAAACTACCAGCGAAACCCCTTATCACTCTGTTCTCATGTGCTGGAGATGCTCAAGCCTGGCTCCGTGTCCTTGGAGGCTGATAGGGGAATGTTGCAATCCCCGGTGCAGATGCCTACTGTATGAGACCATTGTTCACCATCTCAGGGGTTCAGTACTTTTCCACAAATGGGCGTGCCTTACTCTGCTTTTTCGCATTATAATGTGTTACTGTAATGACGGGAGTCAGTCCTTCTCGGCGCACTCCTAGGGGTGAGGTCGAACAGGGCCCTCTCATATGGGAGCTTATGGCCTAATAAAACTAATTGTTTTTATTCTTCTCCACTGTCCGGCTGGCTTATTATTGGGTAATAATAGGTGAGTGCTGTAAGTCACTCGGGTGGATTTGAGCCACGCTTATCATCCTGGTGGGGCCGACTTAACTCTATCAAAATGATGCTCTCCCCCCTCCTTCTCTACACTCTTTCCATGCTTCCAATACGTATTCCTGCTTCATATTTCAAGAGGATCGACTCTCTACTTTTAAAATTCCTCTGGCGTGACAAGCGTCCCAGGATTGCCCTCACTACTCTTAGGAAAGATAAAGCTCATTCTGGTGTACGCTTTCCTGACTTTAGGCAATATCATCGTGCTTTTTCTATAAGGCACACAACTCGATGGCTTTCGAATGATCCTCCCGTCTATCCTCCTGTATGGTTGACTATGGAATCTTCCTTTCTCTCTCCCTTCACTTTCCGTGAAGTTCTATCCTTTACGTTCTGCCCTGCTCGCCTTCGCACCCCTATCATCTCACATTGTCGTGCACTTCTTCTTCCCTTTTTATCTTCATCCTTCCCTTCTCTTCAATCTTCTCACGATCAACCTATCTGGTTTAACTCTCGACTTCAAATTTGTAATCGTACTATTTACTGGAAAGTCTGGCATTCCCGTGGATTATGCTGGGTTTCTCAATTGCTCACTCTCGGCGTCCCTATGTCTTTCTCGGAATTACAGTCCTCCTTTCATCTACCCTCCAGTGCCCGTTCTCAATATAACACGCTTCTACCTGTCCTCGGTTCTTATCTCCAGTCTTTGACATTCTCCAGTGATATACCTGCCGACCGTAATTCCACTTCCTCCTTGCTAGAGTCTTGCCCCTCCGCCTCTTCTCTTTATAATTCTCTCCAGTGCATAGCTGACCGAGCAAAATCTAAACTTGAAGTTGCATGGGAGTCTGATCTTTCTCAGGAGTGGTCCGTTCTTCTTTGGGATAGGATTTGGACCAAACTTCATAAGACCTCTAGAGCTGCTAACACTACCCAAACTTTATATTTTATTTATAATAGAGTCTTGTTTACCCCTCTCTCCCTCTCACGCTTTTCTCAAGCCACACCCTCTACCTATTGGTCTTGCCCCTTTCCCTCAGCTGACCTCAAACACATGCTTTTTGATTGTCCACATATTTCCAAGTTCTGGAATTCCGTATGGGCCCAAATCCAAAAGATTTTCCATTTTCAGATCCCCTTCTCCCCAGTTCTTGTTTTTCTGGGTTCCATTTCTCCTGACCTTCCTCAGTCCTCTGACCATTACCATCTCTTTGATCTCATAATAGCCGTTGCTTTCCTCACGATTACATCTCACTGGAAACAAGCCTCAAACGTGTCTTATCGTTCCAGTTTGTTACCATCACCGGTTAGACACCAATTTCGTTTCTCCAGTTTCACTGGCTATTAAACGGGATCTTTTATGGCTTATTTTGGTAACATATCTTTCCTCCACTGCCCCTGCATGCTCCTCCTTGGCTCCTGACGTTGTTGAAGTCCGTAAACCACCATGAATTTAATTTGCCTTTTGTTTACTTGTTTATTTCTAATATTATCACATAATGCATTTGTATTTTCTTTACCTTATTTGCTCCTGTTATTTCATGCTCATTTTATCTGCCTTTTATGAATTTTTATTATAATAACTAATGTGTTTCTCCTCCCTTTTTATGAGAATATTGAGATTTTATTGTATTATCCACTGTGCTTTTCCTTAAATTGTAATTATTACCATATCCTTTTTCCTGTTTCTTCTCCTTTCCCCTCCCCCCTTTTCTTTCTTGTTTTCAATAAAATCAAACTTAAAAAAAGAAAAAGACTTTACACCAGGGCATATACTGAAGTTCTCCTAGGTGAATGTCATGTTTGCTTCTGCGAGATTCAACTCTAAAACACGGAGTGTGTCCACTGGAAATGTTATTTTTAGAAGAATTGTATAATATTATACACTCAAAAGATGTAGATAGACTGTTAAAACCTTTTTATAAATAGGTAATTCCGCTATATAATCTCATGCAAGGAACACCAGACTATAGGGTTCCTTTTCCACCTCAGTTCTGTATGATTTTGCGAAGGATGTTTTGCGCATAAGAGAATAATAGTCATGTTGTGCTTCCTAGTTAGGTATCATTGCCAATTGCTATATGGCTGTAATTTGCACATGCTAAATAATCATGCCATGGCCTCATGGGCCACATGTCCATAGTTCTTTTCATAGCACAAAAGACCCGATTCACAGAATCTGGCTGTTTGCGACTGGAAAAAAAGTATTTTTACATGTACAAAGGCCCATTTTGCAATTTGTAACCTATTACCTTATTGCAAATTGGGTTAGCGATTCGGCATAAGGTCTCAAAACATTCGCATTTTAACCAGGGGACCCCATCCCCTTTGTAAATGTATGCAAAAATGTTTTTTGAGAGCAGACCGTGGTAAACATTTCATTTTTGTTTTTGAAATGCATCCCATTTTCCTTTAAGGAAAATTGGCTTCATTTAAAAAAAAATATTGCTTTTTTTAAAAGCAAACACAGTCAAGGTGGTCTTCTGTGCAGAGCAGGCCATCATACCTGTTTTTAGCAAATTCCAATGGTTCACAAATTGCGACCTACCTCATGAATATAAATGAGGCAAGTCAACTGCGACCCCTCTAGGAATGGCTAAATGTATCAACGACACATTAGTACATAGGTGTTTGTGATAATATATTATCAAATCGCAAACGTTGCACTTTGGTATTCACAAATTGAAATGTACCAACAGTTAGCCCCATGTAGGAGGGGTTTTAGTGTTTCCAAACCATCTGAATCAGTAAGGCAGATGATTAGCAATTCAGAAAAGTGTTTTGGAACTCCTAAATGTGTTTAGGAACGATGCCGTATCGACATTTGCAAAGGGCATGTAGTAGGTTTTCATTCCAAATACTACATCATGTGCTATGCATCAATGTTTTGCAGCCAAAATCCAGTAGCAAAGTATTGAAAGGTTAGCAACACCTCAGCAGAGGTGGTAACCCATTCACAAAAGAGTCAGTCTTGGGACCCTTCCCATTTGATAATGTTGCCAAAGTGGTTGCTGGCGTGTAAGTAGTGGTCTTTTATACTACGTAAACTTAAATAAACAGAAAAAAAGAAACTTATTTTTAAGGAAACCCAGTTTCCGTTGAATACAACAGACTACATTCTAAAACAAAACTATTTCAGACTCGATGGCCCTCTGACTCCTGAAGGCCACTATACTTGTGTTGGCCTCAAATCGGAGTGAGTTGCAATGTTCAACCTGCCTCATTAATATTCGTGCAGTAGGTTAACTTGCAATGCATCCCTATTCTTGATTTGGTGAACTGAGCTATTGGTACATAGGTTGGTTCACAAAATAATTTAGGGGTCACAAAAAGTGGGTGTGCAAATTGCAACCGCCTTTAACGACCACCTTAGGAGAACATGAGGCAATCGGCCATATGCACGAACGGATTTAGCATTTCTTAATGGACCGAACCACAATTTTGGTCCATTAATAAATGCTAATTGACTTTCCATTTTATGTACCAAGGTAGAGAGAAAATTGTGATTTCTACCCAGTAAAAATCTCTTTTTGAGATTCTTAAATTGGTAATCACAAACAGTGATTTCTTATTTTCAATTTCCTAAACACATGTACAAACCATTTCCTAAATGCGAAAGGTGCTGTTAGCAAATGATATTACCATCGACTCTAAGTCGATAGAAACCATATGCAATTTTTTACAAAAGCGCCCAAAATGCATTTTTTAAAGTACCATCTAGCGCACATACCTCTGGGGCATTTGTGTATTGTTCATGTGCACTATTTCTTTTTATGGAGCATCAAGGGGGCCTTAGGACCATAGGTAGGCTTGGTTTGGCAGTTTCTACCAATCATACCTATTAGGAATGAATGGTTTAGCATTTTCTAAATAGTAAGTAGTTTGTAAGAATCGCTATTAGGAAATCGCTATTTTACTACATTCCATTTTGCATTTCATAAATAGCGATATCTTCGGATTCACTATTTAGGGAATGCAAAAACTGAATTTCGTACATATGGCTCTAGTGTACTAATGAGCTCTATGTGACGTTTACAGAGTGGGCTTATCATCTCTACATTTAGCCAAATAGTTACTAACAATGATATCTTAATGTATTTTCATGAGAAAAGTATATTTCTTATATGCCTAGATGTCTTAATTTATCTTCATCATTTTTCCTTTTGATATGTATAGTTATAAATGTAATATTAGCTTGCAAACTTCTATTTGTTTTACTTATCGTGTTGCGTGGCTTTAGAAATTAAAAGTTCATGGCACTATACAATAATGGAACGGGGATGTAATTTGGTTATGATTTGCGTTGATTCGTGAACGTTCCAAATAAATTAGTTCCACTCGAATAATGATACAATTCACCAAAATTACAAGCGGTCACATTTCTCAAAACTCTGAAGTGAAACAACAGTTTTCTCGTCTCTCTCTTGCTGTAATGTATTAATACAGGATTTGTTTTATAATAATATTGAATGCAGGGTGCTATACCCTTCCTCTAGTGAAGATATTGCTTTCTTACAGGGGTCAGCTTTGCAAAGCTTGTCAGACTGATGGATGATGTATTGTTAAAACGTTATAGATCGCTTTGCTGATATATGTACCTTGGTCGTGGCAGAATATGGGTTTTCTTTGAATTGTGACATATTGCTGAACGGATTGGAGACTGCGTTAATGCTTAACAGTGACAAAACATATTTTCATCAAAATGTTTCCTCAGCGGGGCTGGGATACAATAGAATCGTTTGTGCACGGCATATTTTTTAAGATAATGCCCGAGCAGTGCGACAGTAGAAGGCTGCAAGACATTGTGCTCTAATTTTCAGACCTGCGATAGCTAACTCAAATGGATTTGTTTTCGTCTCACCAGAGGAGTCGACAATAGGAAGCAAGAATTGTACACCCTGTTCAAACGAGCTTCGCAAATAAATGTCTGGAGACTCAAAGTTGGAAGAAAAAAATCAATACATTTTAAATGTAAACCGACTTTTTTTTCCTTATTATTACATTAACTGAATACTTGGCGGCCGCAGCCGATGACGTGAAGTTATATGTTTCTCTGTGTCTCTGAAATACTTTTTTCAACGGGAACATCCAAATCCCTTCATATTTTACTTTAGAAATGCGTTTGTTCTTCTTGTATTTTTCTGTGTTCCCTTCATTGTTCCGGCTCCACGATTTCACTGAGAGTGCCTGGCAGAAACCCACTAAAATGTCAACATTGGTCACCGACTATTACAAGCATGCCTTTTCGCACTTTCAATAGAAAGAGGAATTGGGCAATATAAGAGACAAAACAATTTCTAGTGTGAAAATGTCTTGTTGTATGATTTAATAATGTCCCCCGCTTTTGGATTTGCACCTACCCTGCTGTCATGTACGGTTTTCAAGACGTGAAGACACACGGTCCTAGTCTAAGATGCGGAGAGGTATGGTTAATTGACCCCATACCAATATTATAGCCTTCTGTCATAGAGCCCCACCCTATCCTCTAAGGAAATTCATAAATTTGCCTTTCTTTTCAGCCAACATCTTTTCTTTAAAGGGGCCATCTCGTGAATGATGTCACTGCAGGTCCCAAACCCAAAGCAGACATAATCCAATAAAGAAACATTCTGCAATGCCTATTTATAGTGATCCTAGAGATGTAGAATTGTAGAAAAGGAAATGTTTTATACTCTACACTTGATTGCCCCTTTAAATTGTGGGTCAAGCGGGATAAAGATCAGTGGATTGATGTACAATCTTATCAACCTCAAATTTTCAGACAATTTCAATAGTGTCATCATCTAACCCCTTGCAGGGAAACATCTATTACAATGCAGGTGTTACATTGTAGTGCCCTTACAATGCAGTCAATACCACACTTCGATGTTACCACGAGTTCCATTACAACGCAAGCCATTACAATGACTTGGTATAGGGAATGCGGGGTTGGACTGGTGTTGCATTTTTATGTCCAACACCTTCCCTAATGATACACGGACTGGAGTTGAAATAGTAATTTAAACTATTTCAAGGTCCAGTGCTTCCCTAAAGCAAGTCGTTGTAATGACTTCTGTTATAATGGAACTTGTGGTAATGACACAGTTGTGGTATTGACTGCGTTGTTAAGTCACGGGTGGTTTTGGCATGTGTGGTAACAGATGCTATTCCCCGTGCACCTTGATTATCTGAAATTAAGTCAAATTCAATGATGTCTGCTTTGAAAACAGCATGCAAATGATAATCCCCTAACATTTAAAGCAGCCATCCGAAAACTTCCCTCACTCTGAAAGCCTACAAATGAATCTTTACACTGGAGCAAGATTTAATTCCATCTTTATTAAGTATATCCTCAAGTATATGTGTAATGATTGACATCCTTTATTTTGCATTTCTCAAATCCTAAATTCCTCCAAGATAAAGTAATCAGAGGGTTTGTAAGTATTGAAGAATAGGATGAACGAATGTGGTCAATTGTAGCAATAGGGTGACAGAAAACCATGTTTTAAAGGTACATGCCTTGGAAAGACATTTATAGACTTTTGGATGGCTGAAATGTCATTAAATGTGCTTTCGAAATTGAGGTTTCTGGTTTGCAGAGTATACACCCTGCCCCAGCAGGAGCCACAATCATAGTCCGGGTAAGTCAGATAGACACCATAAATTAACCTTTGCTCACCCCTTGGTAGCTAGGCACAGAGCTGTCCGGTTTAAATTTAGAGGCAATGTGTAATGTATTTATACAATACTCAGATTACAGTAACCCAATGAAAACACCACAGAAATAATCCACACCCATTTAGACTAATGGGTGATATGTATCTGAGTAAAACAAGACCAAAAACAACATAAATGCAATAAGTAGAACGTAAGATATGAATTGTTACAGATTAAATCCAAAAACAGTGCTTAGAATTCAATAGCGCTAAATGGTTACTTGGGTTGTGCTAGACCGGGGTAAATCCAAACTTCCAGGCTGGCCGCGATGGAGGGCAGGCGGGCTACAGTACCCATGTAGGGTCCATTGAGAAAGTACTTTTGTATGGAGCAAGCTTCGATGTCAAGGCTCGATGCAACACAGCGGTGTCTTCGTATGGCTCTGCATCGGTTCCGATTATTGCAGTGGTGATGATGCAACTTTTTTTGCAGAAGCAGCAAAATACCCACTACTGAGGCCCAAGACTGGAGGAAGCACCTCAGGCAAGGGCAGGACTAACAGATGGCAGAGTCCAGCAGAGTTGCAAGAAGTCTTTTCTGACACTGATACTTCAAAGAACAGGAAGCAAGCCAGCAAACCCTAGGAGAATGCCGCCACGGAAAGGCATGCGGTCTTCACTTCGGGGGCCCCTTGTGGGCCCCCATGTTGAAGGGGGGTGGGGGGTGCACATGGGGGGTACCTGTGGTACCCCCCCTACATTTGCATACACAATGCAGCAGGCACCGCGTGGTGCCTGCCGCTTTGTGTATGCAAATGCATACATGCATTTCTAGCATTGCGGCGGGCGGTGCTGAGAGCACCGCCCGCCACAATGTTAAAAGTGCATGATGCGCCCGCCACTGTGGCGGGCGCATCCTAATATGCAGTGCGGGACCGCCGCTCAGCTCGCGGGTGGTCCAGTTTTCCGCAAGGTTGGCGGGCGGGCAAAGTCCGCCCGCCATTCTAATGGGGGCCTTAGGGTTAACATTACTGAGCTGGGCTGCTTGAAAATACTCCATTTAGTAAGACATGCCCGACAGTTCTTGCAACACAAGTGCAAGTGCAGGAGCCTAACCTTCATCCGCTACCTCCAATAACTGCACTGACATTGAGCGGGGCAGTTTCAGTGCCACACCCCTGCTTGAAAGCACAGGGCATGTTTCCTAACAACCAATGTGCATCTATATGATTAGAGATCTGGGAAACAATGAACTTTTGCAAAATAAAATACTTGCCACCTGCAAATGATAACTTGCAGGATCAGGAGCTTATGTTTACTTTGTGTGCATAATCTAGGATTGTTTCAACACCTGGTACATTGCCCTCAGTGATGGAAAGAATTATGATCTTGGAGGTTATACATTAAAGTGTTTGTGTAATGTTTTATACAAAGCTCACATGACATGGCATCTCTGGCACTGAGTAATATTTATGCCATCGGAATGTCTGACAGAATATCGACTGACAGAAAATCGACCTAGAAAAAAATCAACACAAAAATATCGAAGTCCAATCTACATAATGGTAAGTAGAAAAATATAGAAAAAATATATAGTTGTCAAAAATATTGATGTTAAAAATATTGTTTTTAAAAATATTTTAATAATAATGTCAAATAAATAAATAAATAATACACATAAGTAAAAGAAATACAGTTAAAAATATTAAAACATATTTAAAAATAATAACTAATACATATAATTTTATAATAAATTAAACATATACATATAAATTAATATATATAAACTTACTCCACATAGTGCAACAGCAGGGAAAGCGTTGGATAGCGTAAGGGTAAAAATTACTATTCCCACTCCAGAAAGTGCAACAGTATGGAAAGCGTTGGATAGCGTAGGGGTAAAAATTACTATTCCCACTTCAGAGAGGGCAACAGTAGGGAAAATGCTGGATAGTGTACTGGTAAAAATTACTATTCCCACTCCAGAAAGTGCAACAGTAGGTAAAGCGTTGGATAGCGTATGGGTAAAAATGACTATTCCCACTTCAGAGAGTGCAACAGAAGGGAAAGCGTTGGATAGCGTATGGGTAAAAATTACTATTCCCACTCCAGAAAGGGCAACAGTAGGGAAAGCGTTGCATAGCGTAGAGGTAAAAATTACTATTCGAACTCCAGAGAGGGCAACAGTAGGGAAAGCGTTGGATAGCGTAGGGATAAAAAGTACTATTCACACTCCAGAGAGTGAAACAGCATTGGATAGCGTAGGTGTTAAAAATAACATAGTTATAAATCAAATAAATATTGTAAATAAATAATGATGAATTAATGAATTAGCAATAAATAACATTCAAAACTACAAATGTATCAAAATTTATAATTACTTTAATAATATTAAATACTTCCCACTCTATTCCCAAATAAATACACATCACACTCCACTTAAAACTTCACACAATTAATGTAATGTTCAATTAATCAATTAATAACAAATAATTATCAATTAATAATTAATTGACAATAAATTAATTATCAATACAAATAAATAGTATTTATAAAATATTAATAACCAATTAATAATTAATTAACACAACATTAATTATCAATACCAATAAATATAATTCAATAAAAATGAATAGCCACTTAATCATTAATTAACAACAACAAAAATTCTGAATACCAATAAATATTATTTAATGAAAATGAATAACCAGTTAATAATTCATTAACAAAAAAATTAATGATCAATACCCGATTTGTTTTAATTAAATACTTAATTACAAATACATTACTTCCCACCCCATTCCCCTATGACCCCTATGAACCCACAACCCACTCCAATATTAAATTAATACAAATAATATAATTATCAATTAATACTAAATAATTTCCAATTAATAATTAATTAACAATACATTCATTATTAATACCAATAATTAAAAAATAAGTATTACTTAATTAAAATTAAATTACTTCCCACCCTATTCCCCTATAAACCCACAAACTGCTACAGAACTAAAACACAAAAGTGAATTAAAAATAAGTAATAATTCATAAAAATTATTATTTAATTTACTATCATTAAATGACTTCCTACCTTATTCCCCTATAAACCCACAACCCGCTACGATACTAAAACGCATAATTTAATTTAAAAACAATTACTAATTAATTTTTTGTTTTAAATATATATTTTTTTAACGTACAATACTTAACAAAAAATATAGAACACACACATATAAAATAAATAATAAAATACATAACACTAATATGAATATCGATATTATTAACATCAATAATTTAACTATCGATATTACTAACATCGATATTTGCAACATCAATATTTCTTACCTTAAGTTCGATATTCTGGTTGTCGATATTCTTGATTTCGATATTCTGTCCCTACGCTATTTAAAACTCAATATAAATGTAAATCGGTATTTTGACTGGTCACCATGCCATCAATGACTGCTTTAATTTATTTGAGTGGGTTAAGCTTTAGTGTGAAAGGTGACTACTACTTTCATAGGTTAGAAACTTCAAATAATTTCTAGAACTACTGTTTTCTTTTCTCTTTGCAAAATTATTCTGTATGAAATCTTTCTGGTGGGTGTCAGTTTGGTAATGATGATTTTTCATTACTGACAAATATTCACTAGCCTAACCTTTCTTAAGATGGACAAGAGCTTCCTCATGCATTTACCACCCTAATTTATTCTTTTAGGAGAAAACCTTTCTTTGCATTGTCAGTGGTTGTAGGAAGGTAGGATACTTCTGCATGCTTACCCCCACTTTTTGCCTGGTGCTATGCTGGTTTTTGACTAGTCTGACTGGGATCCTGCTAATCAGGTCCCCAGTCCATCTGCTTTCTCCCTTAAACTAGTGTTTTCAGTAGGTAGGTACATCCCAGATTGGATACTGGGGTATCCAATGGAGTAGTGGAGAAGTGTGGCTCACTGGTTAGAGGAGGCAGACCTGGAAGCAGAGGTCAGCCGGGGACCAGGGTTCAATTCCCGGCTCGGCGGGGTCTTGAGTCCTAAAATGTCCATGGACTCGACAATTCTCGCTCCGGTGCCTACTCGATTCACGGGTTCACACTCTGCGACTCTGGGCAATAGCTTGCTTAATCTCCACAACGGCCCCTCGCGGCGGGATGCCTGGCTTTCACCTTGCGGATACCCTGCCGGGGTTATCTCACAGGGGAATACCAGGACGGGTTCCCTAAGCAAGCGCTTAGAAACCGCTTGGTGATTTGCGCTATATAAATTCCTGTACATTTACATTTACATTTACATTCACATCCTCATAAATCCCTAGTATATGGTACTAAGGTGCCCAGTGTATAGGTACCCCAGAGGTCTCCCATTGGCTGAAGCATGTATAATGTCACTCATGAGAAACCATTCAAAATGGAACTAGAGGCCGCCAATTGCAGCCTGGGGAAGTTGGTGCTAGCACCACTTACTAGAGATTTAGGTTTCCTGTATCTAGGGTCACTGCACTTAAAACCTATAAGTCACCCCTCTTGCAGGCCTGTGCAATCCTGAAGGCAGGGTGCTTGGTTCTAAGTGAAAAGGTGCTCTTGGAAGAGCAGGACACATCTGCAGCCTACAGAGTCCATTCTCCTGAGTTTTTCATTGAAACAGCCATTTACTATAAAGAGGGGCACTGCGTAATTACGCAATGACCATCTCAAAAACAGCTGCAATGAATCCTATCATGTTTGGTATCCAACTTGTTGGAATCATACCCCCACACCGTAAATTGTGTGGCGGTATGATTCCAAGCACTGGAAGAGCCCTCCGTTAGGCTCTCAGTTTTCCCGGTACCAGCCTTCTTGACCCGGACAGCACAAAATGGTTGCTGCCAACCAGAGACACAATTCTTCCCTCCTTCTGCTGAGCCTAACTCGACCAGGGAAAGGGAGAACAATAGGCATCCTGTCACCGGGTGGTGTGGCCACCTCCCAGACAGGATTTAGTGTATTAGGATGGGGTGGGTGCTCTTGCCATCGTCACTCAGTCTGCAAGAGGGGTCCCCTGAATCTTACCAACCCCTTCCCTAGGGTACTTAGGTGCATTCCTGGGTGTACATCCCTAGATTTGTCATGGGATAAGATTCAGATCAGACATCACTGCACTCCTACCGTCTGGGCACTCTGGACTTCGCGGGACTTCAACTCCCTTCCAGTCTGCTGCATCATCTCTGCATGTGCATCATACAGGAACCTTCCAAGGCCTGTGAAGCATCAAAGACACTTAAAGAAATGTCCCTTGGAGTGAAGGAGTTACTCCTCTGCATTTCCAGGCACCACAACTAAGTTAACCGGTCTGCAGATCATGAGCTTTTCCGGACTTCTGGGCTCTGCAACACAGGTGGTGGCTTTCCAAAGCTCCCAAGGCCTTCCCTGCCCATTCACCAATATTGAGGCCAATATCTCTCATGGGGGTTGCCATTACCGAACCTCTATGCACCATGTCCAACTTGCAATTGCAAAGGCTTGTTGGCTTCCTTCCAAGAAGATCTTTGGGCTTCATATAGCCCCAACCTTGAGCACCTCCAATGACCAGAATCTACAGCCTCACCACATCTTGTACATCATGACCTACATCTTTTGGTGAGCTGCTTGAGGTCTTCTCGAGACTCCAGTGCATCCGGCCTGTGGGTACATTTAAGGGTCCCCTTTGCTTCTGTTGGGCTCCCCACCTCTCTTGGCCTGCCCTGACTTCCCTGCTGTTAGCGAGTCCCTAGGGCCATGCTGATCCCGACGTTGCTCCTCCTTCACTTCCTGCATTGGTTGCATTTGCCAAGGCTTGTTAGAGCTCCCGCCAGACACCGACCACTCAGCACTTGACATCCTTCATGGGACAGCTCATGCATGACACCTGGTCCTCCTCAGCATCCTCTGGTCCTCACAGCTGCAGAGTCAAGGTCATTGTCACTAATCCTGCAACACCCTGACATTGGAGGCCATTCGTCTTCCAAGTCTCCTGGTTTCTCAAGAGTGACATACACTCTATCCTCTCTGCTTGCAGGTACTTCTTATCGAGAATCCATCCTCAGATTCTACTGGACACTTCTTCCTTCTTACACAGCAGCACTTTCCTGAAGTCCTCCATTGGTCTTGACGGTGATTTCCGACACCACTTCACACGTTTGCACACTGCTTCCCTGGTGTCGATAACATGGACACTAGGGTATCCACGGGTGGGTTTTTTCAGGGTCCACTGGGAAGGATCCTTAATCTTTAAAAATTCAACCGTGACTGGCACGTAGAGTTGCACGGAGAACGCAGTTGTGTTTCAACATTGCACATGCTCTCCGTGGGATCCCTATTTACTCACCTTGGGTGGTTCCTTGGGGTCCCAGCACTTCTACCTCCTCTCGACCCTGTCTCTATTCCAAGTTGTGGTTTTTATTCCACTTTCTTGGTATATGGTTTGGTCCCCCCCGTGCTATATACTGTGTTTCTTTGCTAAAGTTTTGTGTGCATTGTGTTTATCTCCATGTTGAAGTTATTGGAACGTACTAGAGAGTATTATATAAAAAAATACATATTTTTATAATTCCTTGTTGTGGTTCTTTTCACTTGATCTATACTATAGCATTGTATTCTAGTGAAACAAACTGCTTTACACTCCTTCTGGACTAAGCCTTAAGGCTGCTTTCTACAGTTACCACTAAGAGAGCTTTCTAAGGTTGTCTAAGACCTCATAAATACCCGTAAGGGTTGTCTGGACGGGTGCAAGGTGCCCACTTCCATAAGTGGACATCATATACCAGACCAGCTTCTCACAGTGGTGAAAATGAATTGAGTTCAATTTGATTTTTCAAGACAAGAACAATGATTCGTGGGCCCCTCCAATGGAAATGAGAATATGTGAAACCCATGTGCATTATGTGTTACAGGGCAAGACCCAAAGTTGGCTTTCACATTGACTTCTGCAGCTTTCTATTTTTATTTCTAGGAACATCTAAAAAGATAATTGCTAAAGGCCCAAAATTTCAAACTCTTGCAGCAAGGTGAGAAGTTTATGCCCTGTGGCTCTGGCATGCCTCTCTTTGTTTGCAAAAGTTACACTGCCTGCCAATTTCAGAGATAATTTTTTATTATGATTTGCATATCCATCTTTTGATATTTCTTCAAACACTTGAAAGCATGATTTCACTGGTACTTGCCCACGCGAGAGCTCTGAACCAACACTTTAAAGCCACCAGCTAGACCATATTCTAATAGGCTTTACGGGGAACGGGTTCTTGAAAGTGGGCGGTGCACTGTCTGGAAACAATTTCCTTATAGTATTAGGCCAAATCTGGATATTTTTAGAGAAAAGTGAAAACCATGGCCATCATTGTTTATTATGTGATTTTATTGAGTCTTTTATAGCTCTTGGATCCCATTTAGTTTAGGTGGTTTATAACTCCTATTGACTGGAATTTACTGAAGTGGTTTGGGTGAGATGATTGCCTTTCCCCACTTTGTGTTGGAATGTTTCCATGCAATTCTTGGCACTCCATTTTTAGTTTTATAGTAACCTTATTAGACACTTCTATTTGCACAACCTGTAATAAGTAAAGAAGTCTGGATAAAATGTTCGTTTTAAATGAGGCAACATTTTGGTCCATGAAATAACCAACTTGTTCCATGAGTTTATTATATCTTCATTACATGCGGATCTGCCCCTGGGTGATTGGCTTTGTACATTAAAGTAATCATTTTTCTGTATTGAATGGGGAGGGATTCTTAAATTGTCAACGTTGTTCTGTTCTTGAATTAAATTGAATAGTTCTGATCTGTCCAAGGTTAATCATAAATCCAGGCCTTTTAATGAAACAAATTTGACACAATTGTGCAGGGATCAGAGAAGGTTTTCTGTACATCACCACTCATAAGAGTTACAGTGCAGTTCACATTAGCTTATGGAATACTGCTTCAGACGAATTGTCTTCAAGAGCCTAAGCTAAGGGTATTAACACCTATGAAAATAGTAGATATGACAGTGTTCTATTCCAGCTCAAACCCGTTAACAAGGTACATTGTAAGATAGGATGCCATTCAGATTTACCCAGTGCTCAATTTGCAAAAAAAATAAAGGAGACAAAAGTTTTTCTTAGGAACCTGCCATTGTTGTTTGTGAATACATGTCGGCTTGGTCTTGATTCCACCACATGCCTCTTTCTTCCACCACCCTACACTTCCTGTCTTATCTCACTCATTTTCGGAGGGCAAGGCCTACAAGGCCTGTGTCAGTGTGAAACACAAGAGGATCATGACTTCAATGCTGCCTTGAAATACAATATTTCAAGCAAGGAGTAACACAATATTCATATTACAAACACATTCTGATGTTAAAACACATCTGTAACAAGAAAATATTTCAAAGGTGTTTACACTGAATTACCACTCTCATATGTTATGTAATGATGGGTGAAAGCAGCAGGAAAGTTTGAAGAAAGAGTGCTTTGTAAAAAATAGATAAACTGACATAGGAAAATTAATGTATTGTCTTCTTTCACAACAGAAGTAGAACCAGGGTCAATAATCTCTTACTAAAATATATTGGCGTGCCTTTATATATTTTTTGTCAAGCACAGAACAACGTGTTCGTATTTTCATATATATTGGTCTGTCATGAAGCAAAGCAATAACTGATGCCTTTAGCGTGTGCTTGGTACTGGAAAGCTTGCCTGGTGTCCGAGAGTGAAAGTCGATCGCACTGTTCCGTCCGGTTCAGCGCCACATTGTTGACAACTGGAGAAAAAAAAACTCTGAGATCCTTGAAATTGGCAGCTGACCCTTGGAGTCCTCTTGGTTGGAGTCTATCGCTCATTAACACTCACCCGCAGTGGATATATTCCAGCAGCAGAGTTTGCACATGTACCGACAAGATAAAACAACCTGAAACCCTCTGTTTGTCACTGACACAATATTATTTTAACACTAGAGATGAGATGCTGGCAAAATATTGTCTTCTCTAACCAGCTGAACAAAGTGGTGTTTCGTCAGCAAGTGAAATCAGAATAAGCACTTGGGTCTAAAAACAGAAACAGCTTTATTCTTGGAGTCTAAACATATCTTCATGTACTGAAGCCCAATGGATTTCTTCTTTATAAATGCTGGTTCGATTTGAAATGAATTGTTTTTAGAGGCGAGATCCTTAACGTGTGTGAGCGAAATTTGCATTTTTTTCCCAACTATTAATAACTCTAGGAAAAGTACAAAGAAATATGCATGTCACCTAACAGATCAATGGATGGTATCCAAGGTGAAAATTGCATGCAAGGAATAAAATGGATATAAAGGTTTGTGAGATGCCAGAATTCTTGATCTAGGACACCATGGGGAATATTCACAAGAACGTGTGATAACTACAACAAGAGTAGTGTAACGCAACTTTTAACATTGCAGCCTATCGCGGCAAAATAACCCTGTGTCAATGAGGAATTCACAACACAGTGGTAGAATGCGATAGTCTGCCGAAATAGCGGACAACGTCAGCGATACAACCACCTCGATGGCGGCAAAAACACAAACCAAAACACCAAAAAACCTGCGATGGGCCCAAGCGCAATGAGGAAACCAGTGATAAGTAGCGCCAGGCCTGCAACACACACCTGGCAGATGGGAAAAATCTCCATAAAAGTAGAAAAAATACCCAAACACAAACTGACCAACACCCAAGCACCATGGAGGCAACCGGGGCAGGCGCAGAGGACGAGCGCAACCCCACAAGCACCCCGGACGACCAGCCCGGGACCTCGTGGACAGGGAAGGGCAAGGACAAGAAGAAGAGGAAGATGAAGTTCAGTAAGCAGGCAAACAGGATCATAGTCACGGAGGTGATGGAACACCATCAACAACTGTTCCTCCAATGTGTCATTGGGCACCAAAAATGGAATATGGTGGGACATCGTGGTCGACACATGCATGTCACCAGTTGTGATTGTGCGACATCAGGCAGATTATTTCTTACATGTTCAGGTGTAGCTGATTTTGCATGTCTATACCGGGGGGGGGACTGGGGGGTGGTCCTGGGGGTGGTGGCGGTGGTTGTTGTGGCCCTCTTGGGTGTTCAGCCTGTGTTGGACTTGGCCCTTTTGACAGGTTCACCCTGAAACTTTTTGTATTTTCCTAGCCTGTTTCTGTAACCAGGTGTTGTTGTTGATTTTAGGCCTCTTCGCACTTTTTCACTGTGGTCCAGTGTAAAGTGCGTGCGCTCTATGTGTATATGTGATGAGAGTGGCCTGCCCTCCCATAGGAATGCATGGGGATATGTGTGTCCATGGTAGTTCCTGATATGTGAGGAGTGCAGGGGCGAGTTTGGTATGTGCAAACTCGTGAGGATAAATGCTGCGCAATGGTGTGTGTAGATAGATTGTGGCTAGTGGAGAAGTGCCACTTCTAGAAGTTGGCATTTCTGTGTGCAGTGTGATATAAATTGCCTGTCTGACTTGTGAGTGAGGGGAGCTGGCTGGTGTGCTTGGCTCCAGAAGCCAGGATGGGTCAGCCCGGTGGTGAATGGAGAGATCTGCATGCAGATGGGAGGGAGGAGTTGCACCTGGGACCTGAATAGGGCTGTGCCTTCCCTCCACAATGCTGGCTCCACCCGCTGTGGTGCGTCTGATGTCCCTAGGCTGTCCAGTGAAAGGGAGAGAGGAGCTGAGCAAAACAAAGTGCTCAGGAGTTCCCCTGAAACAGTTGTAGCTGGTTCTCCCATTGTCTGCACCCTTTTAAACAAAGGGATTAGGTGTATAAAAGAGGGGCTGTGACCCCATGAATTGAAATTGCCTTTGGATCCAGATTGCTGCAGGGCGTGCTGCTGCTGGGGCCTGGGAGTACTTGCCAGGAGGGCTGACCCCTGGGCCCAGCTATGCCCTGGAACCCTTTTGCTTATGTCCTTATTTAGGGACTTTGGGGACTATGTACTTTATTCCTGGCCCCTGGACTTTGGCTTCCTCTAGCGCTTTTGGAAGTGCTATCTTTTAATGGGCCAGCTGAGGAGGAGCATGGGCTGCGCCGTGCGATGATGCACTTTGCCCTGAAGAGAGGCTCCCACCTTGGGGATGCCCCTGGAATGCTGCGATTGGGCGGGTGCCCAACCCGCTGATTTGTTCGGAGTTTTGAGTGCAGGTGCCCACCCTGCCTAATGTCCGCCTTTAAGTTAATTTAGCAGTTCTAGCGGGTGCCCACCCCGCGTCATGACCGCCATTCTGATTTATTTCTGAAGCGGGTGCCCACCCCGCTTCAAAGGAGATCACCGCCGTGGCCCTCGCACAAAACCGGAAGCCAGGCCTGCACCACCTGACTGTGGGTGGGGTCTGGAGTGACCCATTTCTGCTTCCCACTGCCTGGGGGAAGCTGTCCCACGCCGCGTTGGGTGCGAGGGCAAGAAGGTGGCCGATGGTAGCGCGGGGCTACCAGAGGTGAAGGAAAGCCCCGCGCCACAGAAGAGGTGCTGCTGCGTTGCCCGGGTGAGGAGAAATGCTGCCGGACGTAGCTGGGGGCTCCCATGAGCTGAGGGAGCCCCTCATTGTACAGCACCGCCCGGTAGAGAGGAGAGGTGTCTGGAGTGTCGCGGTGCCGGCAGAAGGTGAGGAGAAGAGGAGACCTCCCCCCCTCCATTCGAGAAAGCCCGGTGAGTGGGGTGGCTGAGGGGAGGTGAGAGCAAGGCATCAGTGCCGGTGACTATATTCTGAGCAGCCCCACCTGACAGCGGGCCGCTCCAACGGGGGCATAGTTGTTTAAAGGGCCCCAGTGGGAATCCAGAGATACAGTGTTGTCGGGCCTGTAATTGTCTCCAGGGTCAGAAGGGCCCGTGGTTGCCCCAGTTGTGGGCACATTCCTTTTAGGAGCCAGATTGCTCAACGATGGGCACAATCATTTAGAGGGCCCAGAGGGACCCATGCTTTTCCCCGTGTGGAGGCACCTTGAGTCTAGGGGCACAGTGGTGCCCACGTCTTTGGTTGATCTCAGCTGCCCTGCGAGAGTGCAGGCAGCTGCAACAGTGGTGCAGTTTTGATTTAGGAGTCCCTGAGAGGGACAGAAGCGGCACAGTTGTGCCAGGCCTCATTGGAGTGTTTACAGCTGCCCAGCAAGTAGTGGGCAGCTGCACCGTTTAAGCGCAATTCTTTGGGGGCATGTCTGAGTAGGAGTGAGTTGCACTCCTTTGCCCCTGACACAGCTGCGCAGCACTTAGTGCCAGCTTCAGCGTTTAGGCCCCATGTGATGGTTCTCAGCTGCCCAGCAAGTAGTGGGCAGCTGCAACGTTTAGGTTTTGCGCAGATGGTGCACCCTTGACTTTTGCTGCATTGGTAGCGCGCCCTGACTCTGGGACATAGGGCATGTGAGCCCCAGTTTGTGATGGCCAGTTGGCCAGGGGGGACTAGTAAATGTATAGGGCGCAAGGCCCTAATGTGATTGATGTGCTCATGTAATGTGGTGCTAGGAAATGTATTGCATTTAGTATGTTTTACGCACCCTGTCTGATACCTCTAAATATGTTTATGATTATGAGGTTGCTTTTATATATCATGTGGTTATGCCAGTGAGATTATGTTTCACTGTGTGAGGTACACCCCTAATGTGAGTTATACTTAGGAGGTAGGGTCTAATGTGTTTAGACTAGCGAGGAGATTGCATAATAAGTTTATGCTGGTGAGGTTGGCGCAGAATGTAATTCGCGCCTGATGTGACTGTGCATAATGTAGGTTATGTTACAGGTTGAGGTGGAGCACAGTGATTACCAGTGGTTACTGGTTGTATGTTTATGATCTATTTTACTTTTTACCAATTTCTGCTAAGTGCTTATCCTGACAGTGGCCCACGTGGCCCTGTCATGTGTAAATAATCCCTTGTGAATATTGCCTGTGCCAGTTGGCACAGTGTATGTTATGTGTTTACTATTCTAATGTGTTATGAGAATACCAAGGCTATTTTGATATAACCTTGTGTGGAGTTCGTTTTGTAGTGTGCCTGGGATGTTGTTGCTGTGTGAGTACGAAAATGCTTTACACATTGCCTCCGGGATAAGCCTGACTGCTCGTGCCACACTACCAAGGAGGTGAACAGGGATTATCTTTGGCGTGTAACTCCCAAGTCCTGACTAGAGTGGTGGTCTCTGCCTTGCTTTGGCGCAAGCCTTAGCCAACCAGAGATCCCATTTCTAACAGCCTGCATGATGAGTGGCTCCATGGCATCTGTTGCACTTCCGATGACGCCCTGGGCTGGGCTCCCTTTTGTGGTGCAGGCTGCTGTCCGACTTTACACCAGGTCAGAGTAGGTGACAATTTCCTGCTGCTAGTGCGCCTTATTGCGCGTTTTGTGCTCTTATCGCCGATCTGTCTGGTCGTTGTGAATGTTGAGTTGTGGTGTCGCGGGATTTGGCATGAGAACGCCTACTCTGCATCTCATTAGCGACAGTAGTGGGGGTCCTCTGTGGCGATTTATTTTGCGGCTTCTATCGTGGGAAAACTGATGCTGTGGGCTGTTAGCACCTGCTTGTGAATGGTGGGGTAAATTTATCATGACTTTGGCAGCAATAAAGTGCTGTTAATTCGGCGATTGTTCCTTGTGAATATGCCCCCATGTCTTTTAAAAACTATATTTCTCATTATTTTTCACACCCGTGCCACAACTTTGACACAGCATTAACAAGCAAGACCTAAAATCAGACAGTAATACATATTCAATTCAATCAGAAATAAGTACAAAACAATTCTCGTGGATATCTGGATATCTAATTGGTGTTTAATCTGAATCCACATGCTGCTTGTAAGAGCTTACATCTGCTTTTCTTTTAATATTTAGATTCTGTTTTTTCATCAAACACCCCTTTCCTTCCATATTCAAAACCATTTCATGGATTGTTGGGGTTTCTGCTGCACTTATTCCATATGACCCACCTGTTATTTGAAATCCCATATGTTGCAGCAGGTACAATACAAGGTAAAATTAGGGAATGACTATTCACCTCTTATTCTTGGCATGGTCATATATTGTGCTGCCTTTCGTGGCTTTCGATACTCCCACACGAAACTGATACATAGGAATTCTAGGTTAGTTGGGCAAAATATACTAATCTCCAAAGGGATAGTCAAAAAAATATGTAGCGCTTTCTGTAAAATGTCCGTTTTTAAAACATTGCACCTGCCAACTAGAGAGAGCTGTTAATGATCAATTCTATCCAACTCTAATTTAACATGGTACAATAGTAGGGGCATATTTATCTCCACCAACTGGTCAAGTGAAGCTGTCATTCTAACCCCTAGATACACTGCATTGGTCACTAACCGTTGGTCCCTAAGCCTGATTCCCTCAGTGCATATTACCTGGGTTTTACCATCATTCAGCTTATATCATGAATATGCCCCAAATTGCTTAGCCAAATGTTCAATTTCAGGTAGAGCAGAGGAGGGATCTACAGTAGCCACTGCCACATCATCTCCCCCTCTCCTGCTACCTCCTGGAAGCAGTTAGACCGGGTTGGTTCATTGATGATGGTGTGCGATCCTCTGACAAAAGTACAAAAAGTAGAAATTGAGTTATGAATAAAAGTGTTTCATGCACTTAGAAGCAATATGGGGGTTTTCTGGTCATGCTGGACCGGGGAAAAGTCAACAGTTCAAGCCAACCGTGATTGAGCACTGGTCGGATACAGGAGCCACATAGACCCGGTGAACAGAGTACCTTGAACCTGGTTGCAACAGGTAGATTTTTACTCCAAAAGGTAAAAAAGGTGTGGAACTTAAACTTTCCAGGACTGAAAATGTCTTGCCTTGAGAAGTGTAATAGGTGAGGTCTTCTGAAATGTGTATAGGATTCAAAGGTTCACTGTGAGTTGATGAAAGAAGACCATGTAGGTTTGAGAACAGTTTGATTCCGTTTCAGGATTCTGTAATATGGTTTCCTGAAATGGATACATTTAATCACCATTTGTGTGGTGATCTGCTCACCACACAAATGGTGAGCAGACAATTGATGCGTGGATGTGGAGCCTGCAGTCGAGGTGATGTGTTGATTTTCTCCATGCAGTGGTGGTGATGCATATGTTCCGAAGACGAAGCACCAACACAGATATGTTGCTTTTGAAGTGTGATGCACCCAGTTTCTCCACTCAGTCAAGAGGATGCGTCGATCTCGCCACACTGCAATGGCAGTGATGCGCAGTTCCGATGCATCAGCCTCACATGGCGATCCGTTGGTTCAGAGAGCGATGCCCTGATTCTACTCCTGCGGCTTGGCCGATGCACTGGTACTGCTCTAATCAGCCTAGAGATGCGTCGATTGCTCTGGTGCAAGTATCTGGGCCCACTTCCAGTGAACCATGTGATGGAGGAAGGACTCGTAGAGAAGAGACTTGCTTGGAAGCAATCCGCTTGTTTAACTCACTAACATGTTATCAAATACGTTTTGTAAATAACTAATGCTCACCACACCACCACGCGGGTTAGCGAGGCTTGTTTATGTGTTTAATAATGATAATAGCAGGAACGAAGGACTAAAATGGCTTTAATTGCGCATGCGTCAACTGCATCTACACAGTATGACGAGCTATCGCTTGGAGGGAAATTCTTGCGCATGAGCAGAAGGTACTAAAATGGAGTCTTGAAGGCTCGCATGCTTGGCATCTGTTTGCTTGAACTAAATAGAGTAATTTTTACTAATGCTAACGTTGGGATACGTTTAATAATTAAACTGGGAAAGAGTAGGGGTGGGTGGTATACAGTGAAACCATTTATTTTTTAAAGTAACATTTGTCTTTCTGACTTTATTACTAGTGCGTATTTGGGACTCTCATGTTTGGCTGGAATGGGATGAGTCATGTGATAATTGCGCACGACAACTGGAAGTTAAACCGGAGTGATGACACAAAGGTTGGAAGAAGGACAAGGTCGCAGAGTGGCCAAGCCTGAGAACAAATGGTGAAAAGTTCAACTAAATGGACCTACATGTTAGATTTTTAACAAATGTTGCAGATGAAATGTGAATGCGGGTGGGGAAAAAAAATATGGGCAAAAATTAAGGGGATGGTGTAAGACTTGCCCTTTTTGGCTAAAGTTCCCTAAACTTTTTGCTTTCCCCAGGCCGTTTTCCTGACATGGAGTAACCAATCTAGATGCTTTGGGTACTTTGCCACTGCTGATCAGTGTCAAAGTAGACACGTTCCCTGTTTGAAATGTAATGGTGATTGGTTGGCCATGATTGGTATGTTTGCCTTACTGGTAAAAGTCCCTAGCAATGTGCACTGTGTGTGCAATGGCTAGTAATGCAAGAGCGATCAGAGAAGGGAACTCATGCCTTCAGTGTAGGGCCTGCGCGCAGAATGCTAAGTTAGCATGTAGTCCTGACAAGTGCAATTATTAATATTATTATTATTATTATTATTATTATTATTATTATTATTATAGTGCAATCACTTGTCAGGCCTGACTTTCCCTTTCACATACATGTTGGGCACCCCTGTGGTAGATCCCAGGTAACCCAAGGGCAGGGTGCAGTGTAGGTAAAAGGAAGATCATATGCTGAGGTGTGTGCTATGTTCTGACAGTGAAAAGCTCTCCATTTTATTTTTCACTGCTGAAAGGCCATCCTGCCCTTAGGACAGAATGGGGGAGGCTGGGTGTTGTGTTTGTTAGCCTAGTTTCCTGTCAGTTTATAATGGAGAGGTGAAGTGTAGTATATATGGGAAACATCGTTTACAACGCGGTCTTTACACCGCACTACCTTTACAACGATGCCATTACAACGCAAGTCGTTACTACGACTTGCGCTGGATGGCGCTGTTGGATAAGGAATATTGTAATTTTATATTCCAACACCTTCCCTACTGTTACGTGGGCTGGTTTTGGAATATAAAATTATAATAATGCTCAATCCGCGCACACCAACGCAAGTCGTTGTAACAACTTGCGTTGTAATGGCAGCATTGTAAAGTACTGCGATCTAAAAGATCGCGTTGTTCTGACGTACATCCGTATGCATGAACTCACAGTGTTATACCACATCTTTCTATGAAGGTGGTTTTGTCACTGTATGTTCATAAACCACTCTTTTAGAAAGTGGCTGACTTTTTTGCTCTGAGCATTTCTGGGTGTCTCTGAAATGTGGATTGTCTGTCTGGAACTGAAAGGTGAGAGGACTTGGGAGAGGTCTTGACCCAGGGAGGGGTTGAGATGGCACGGGGAGGAGAAGCCCGGGAGGTGAAAAGGCGTGGGCTGGTGCTATAAACTAATTGACCCATTTCCTGCTGAGAGGTTAAGGATCCAGACCCCCAGTGTCAAAGGGAGAGATGTGACACTGGGAGGGACACAACCAGAACTGATTTATGGAGGGGTCAGGGACCCCAGAGCACATACGAACTTCAACGACATTAAGGGGTAAAACTAGGAGAGTTGAAAACCCTGAAAGCGGGAATCAAACAGATAAGGATTGGACCCATTCCATGGTCAAGACGAACCTCTGCTAAAGAAGGAGCAACTGAAGAGACTGCACTGGAAAGACCAATCCTTGCTTCGTGATCTGGGACTGGTCTGCAGTTTGCTATTCTAACTGAGGGAGAGGCTGTTGGGACTGTGCTTGGATGCCCTGGGTCCCCCTGCTTGAAGAAGACTGTGCTTTGTGCTGTGTCTTGTAACCCCCAAGGGCCCAGGGTGAACAGGCGCCCTGTTTGGAAATACAGGATCATAAAAGTTTCAGAGAAGTCCCAAGCAACGCTGTGTGGGCATTCTTTTGCAGCTTGAGACCCTGAGAAGTTGTGTCATGTGATCCTGGGGATGCAGGAGTAAGCTAAGTCTTGCACACTCTGGGTGCATGTTGAAGTTTAGGCCAAGGCATTGGTCAGGAGGGCCTGGTCGTGGAGTTCACTGGTAGACAAGGTGAGGCTCGGATGTGCAGTGTGCGTGCTGTGGTACAGCCCCAGTGTTGGTGAGGAGCTCCTGGGCCTTATGTGCATCAAAGGAAGAAGCGAGACTAGGATGCGCTGGGTGCGTTTCGGGGTGCAGCCAGGGCACTGGTGAAGAGCGTTAGGGCATCGTGTGCACCAACAGAAGAAGTGAGTCTCAGACACACGCTGGCTGTGTGTCGTGGTGCAGCCAGTGCACCTGGATACCGTGCGCACTGGGAGAAGAGGTGAGACTCAGATGCGCAGAATGTGTGTCGTTGTGCAGCCAGGGCGTTGGTGAAGAGAGCCTGGACATTGTGTGCACCGGGGGAAAAGGAAAGACTTGAACATGCAGTGTGTGTGTGGAGATGCAAGCGGAGCGTTGATGATAAGATCTGGATCGTTGTGAGCACCACAGAAGATGCAAGTCTTTGACGCGCTGTGTGCGTGTCGAAGTGCAACCTGAGGTGCTGGTGAGGAGTGCCTGAGTAGGGGAGTATTGAATTGGAAGTAAATTCTCCACAGTGCTGAGGGCGGATCTCGGTGTGGACTGAGACTGCCGGAAGGAGGGCCAAGTCATTGGGCCCTCGGAGTCACTTGCAGCGGCCCAGATTGGCAGCTATGGAAGAGCTGAGCCGACGGCCCGAGTCTGCAGCATCCTGTGATGGAGTTCTGGATTAAGGCCCAAGTCGCTGATGTCGGGGAGGAGAGTGTGGTTGTAGACCCCCAGGTAACATGGATCAACACCTGGGGTGGGGTGCGGGCCCGGAGGGACACTCTCTCAGCCTCCCGTTTCAGTCAGCTGCTTGAGCCGTTGCTTTGGCTCGAATCCCGGCCTGTGCTGACCAAAGGAGGGGCAGTGCTGGGGCCGGAGTGGGAAGCAGTACTTTTGTGTGATCATTTGATTCATAACAGGGGCACTGTTAACGGAGAACATAAAACTGTTGTATTAAAATATGTATTATTGCTTCTAACAAACTGTCGATCTGTTGTATGATGCCTGACCTTATTTGGGCCTGACGAACTACATGCTTGGTGCACTACACACTGCGTTATTTTTCCCTGGCAAAGTACCTGATTGTATTGTGTTGGATTGAATTGTTTCTTCAGTGCACAGTATCTGAGTATAACATGGCGCAGTGTATTATTTCTCCAGTGCACTGTACAGGATTGTAGCGTGATGCATTTCTTTGTTTCTTTCTGTTACAGGGCATGCTGGTGGTGATACGCATTGCATTATTTCTTCATTTGTAAAGTACATGACTGTGGCGCTACGTATGGCATTGTTTCTCTGTTGCACAGTATAAGAGAATATCGTTATGCATAGCAGTATTTGTTTCCTTTTGCTACATGTGTGATTTTAGCAATACGACTGGCCTAACCTTTTGAAAATGGTTAGAAGTGAGCTTAACTGTTAGGAGTGGTGGTTGGGATTAGAACCTACCAACCCACCAGAAAGAATACTACCCATTCTTTTATGTTTATTTTGTATCGTGTGGTCGTATCGTATAATTGCTTATTTAAAGATTATACTCATTTTATCAAAACTCGTGTGGAGTCTATTTGTAGTGATGATTGGTTACTGTGAACGTGTTTGCACATATTGAACACTTGTGCCTTGGAGATAAGCCTGGCTGCTCTTTCCAAGCTACTAAGGGGGTGAGCAGGGCTATCTCAGACGGTGTCCTTACTTAGCCTATCATTGAACGAGGACTCGACTCCCACCTCCAGTATTTTGTGGCGGCGGTAAGCGATAAGGACCCTCACTTCCAACAGATGGGTTCGTGAACAAGGGATTACTGAATTAAATGACATGTAAGCATGGTGTTATGATCTTCCCCTTTGCCTGACCGATCAAATTTAGTATTTTTACGATATTGAAACATTAATGGGTGGTACATGAGGAACGAAAAGTATAATTGAGATAGCTTTAGTTATTTAGTCAGATGGAGCTTTGGTGAATGTTGCAGATATGCGGGAGTCCAGATGCTGTGAGCGGGAGATGCTGATGCTGGGAGAGTTGCTGTGAGATGCTGATGAAGAACCGAATGCAAAACCTTCTATCCTAATTTAATTGGGTTAGACAGAAGATCACTGAAGAATCTCGAGGAGGAAAAGAGTGTCAGGGAGGGGTGCTACACAAGCGTCAGTATTCTAGAGAGGTCCTCTATCCTGTCCTGAAGTCTTTGTTGCCTGATCTATCCTGGGGCACCCTTACCAGTCCTTTGGCCAGGGGGGTGGTCTTCACACCATTCTTGGTAAATATATTTTCACGCTATTTACAGATGTTCTTTTCTCTCTGTCCTCTCCCTTTCTGAGCATTGATCATTTTGATCATTGCATGAGTCCAAAGTTTTGTTTGATAAATTTATAGAATTTTCTCTCCTAAGAATGATGATGACTGCACTGTGTATTTGAGATGGTTCACATGCGTTTGAAATTTAGATAAAGACTTAAAACTTTCCAGAGTCTCTGGTTATTTACATTAACCCCTTCGCCGCGGGGCTAATTCCCCCACGGCGCTGGGGGGAGGGGGGCACGCGCAGTGCCACGGTGCTTGTGAGGAGCTTAGCTCGTCATGCTGCACGGTGGTACTGTGCTCATGACGAGCTGAGCTCGTCATGACCACACCCGTTTTTCAGAATGCTCAGCACAGCCGGGGAATTAGCCCCACGTGTGAGTGACGCGCGTGTCATGACGAGCTCAGCTCGTCATCAGCACAGAGGGGTTAAATAAAAGAATAAGTTAGCTTATATCATTTTCACCATCAACTAGTCCGACTAAAGGTCCATCCACCAAAGGAAAGAACTTTTTGATCAGTGAAAGGTTAGTTAGGAATGTTGAATAACTAATCTTGAAAACTGTAGGACAAATTATAAACTTTGACTCCAGCGGTTTACTGGAATGTGTATGTTTATGGGCCCAGGTGAGTATATGGTAGTGGAGTATCTGTTGTTGGTACGCCACTAGATCCGTTTTTCTGGTAGCAGAGCTATGTTTATTATTGACTAGTTTGGTGATAAATATTGACTTTTGATTATTGGTTATTGATTAAGTTTGACAAAAAGAGTTAGCATCTTGTTTTATGTTGTCCGGAAAATCCTGGGGAAATGAATAGCGGGTGGTGACAGAAGCCGCACTTCAGTGAGGTTGCTTGTCTGTAGGAATAATTCTGAGAAGTTATGTAAGGCTGGCAGTATTAAACTAGGGACTATTTCATATAAAAGTAGAGTGGGAGTGATAGCAGAGGGTTTGCTAGTGAAACTTTGGTCTTATTTTCTAGTAAGGGTAACACTGAATGAGTAACAGGTTCCTCCAAGCTTGAATGAAGGGTAAGCAGAGGTTTTTACTCGCAGTAGAAGAGGAGCAATTCTGAGACTCCAGAAAAAGTTGGAAATCTATCCTTTGTTTTAGTGGAACAGGCAAAGTAGCGAATGTTTTATGTTGTTACTAACAG
The DNA here is from genome assembly GCF_964261635.1 of Lissotriton helveticus. Classification (NCBI taxonomy): domain Eukaryota; kingdom Metazoa; phylum Chordata; class Amphibia; order Caudata; family Salamandridae; genus Lissotriton; species Lissotriton helveticus. The sequence continues at coordinate 339,845,314 of NC_136073.1, forward strand.
ATTTATTTTAAAGAAAAGTAAAAGTTTTTGCATAACCTTGTGAAGTGAGGGTCAGTCGCACAGAGACCGTACTGGGATTGGCTGAAACAGCGGGCATGAGACAGAAGCAGATTGTAAAGGAGTGGTCAGTAGTGAGGAGTAATACTGACGTCACAAAAAGCCACGCTGGCATTGGTCAGACCACAAGCATGAGCCTAAGTCTGATTGGTTAATAGATAGAAGCCGCTCTAAGATTGGCTGAAAAGGAGTTGTATGTTGGATTCTGATTTGACTGCTGGTGTGAGTCGCACTGATAGAAGACTTCAAGGGTTTGCGGAGTATTCTTTCATATATCATGCATCTAGAATGTATGGAGAAAAGAGGAAAATGTTGTTAATAAAGAAAATTAAGAAGTTCTTTAAGAAAGATAAGCCTGTGTTGACTAGAGAGGGAATTCCTATTCCGCCGCCGAAAACGCCTGCTTCTTTTATGATGATGGAAAGAGGATATGATACTTGTATGTGGTTGTAGAATTGGATAGAATATACAAAATGTGATGAGGTACTAGCTTTTCCAGAACATGGTACGTTTAATGGGAGAATCCTTCAGAATTTGAGAATGAGAATAAATGATTTGGAACCAAGACCTAGGCTAACTCAGTTTGAGGCTTTGGTAGAATGGTGGACTGAGTCATTTGAAAGAGAGAAATACAGAGGTGGAAGATATAGAGGATTGTTCCCCAGATATTTGCATGAGTCACGCGAAGGTCAGATGAAGCAATGGAGAAGATCTATGGTATCAGAAGGTTTATAACCAGTGTTATTGGCTGTGAAACAGACTGAAAGCAAGTGTAAGGAGAGAACAAAACACATGAATGTCTCAGGATATGGTGAATCAGGTGATGAATTGTTGGAAAATATTTTTACTAAAAACCCTCCACCGTACCAAGAAGGACTTAGTAGAGTCACCCCAAGTGCACCAGTAATGGGAACACCCTAATACCTCAAATTTTACATGATACATCAGTCAATAGGGTGCCCCAAGATAAAGGAAGAGAAGCCTTGAGTAGAACTAGGGAGGAAATAGTACAGAAATAAGTCAATTGAATTTAAATAGTGAAGCTTTGACAGTACCAGTGACTATAGGTCCTGTTATCCCGCTATATGGAGATAACATAAGTTGCCCAAAACCTCAAACTGTAACAACTCCTTTGAGTAATCCTCAAAAAGAAATAATGAATGAATGAATGAGAGTAGTTTTGTATCGCGCAACGTTCATTCCAAGTTGAATCTTGGCGCTTTTGTGGAAGGAGAACACCTGAGAGGAGAAGGACTAGTATGGACTAGGATAGCAGAGCTTAGATAAGAGACCACACAGTATTATATGGAATACCAAACATCCAGGTTTTCAAGGACTTCCTTAAAATGAAATCCGTTTGTGTGTGTCTAAGTTGTGTTGGAAGGGGGTTATGCTTTGGTCCCTAGGACCGCCATTGTCTTTCCACCTCTAGTTTTAAGTTTAAAATTGGGAACTGTTAGAAGATTCTCTGAAGATGACCATAGAGTGTTTTGTGTAGTGTATGGCTTACTTCTGGAATTTAGGTATTCTGGTCCATTTTTTTTGTGGTTTTGCAAATGATGGTCAGGACCTTAAAAAGAATCCTGTTGTGGACAGGCAGCCAATGGAGGGTTTTTAGTGATGTTGTTGAGGAGGAGTCTCTAGACAGTTTGAGTACCAGACTTACTGCAGCATTCTGGACTACCTGTAGTCTTCTCAGGACTGTTTTTTGGTTCCTGCATAAAGACTATTACAGTAGTAAAATTAAGACTGCTACAACCGTCTTCTTAGCAGGCATCAGGAGTGGATTGAATAATTTTCTGAGGATTGTTATTATTTGAAAACAAGTGCCTGCCACAGTAAGAGCTTGCTTGTGGAAGGATAATGTGTGATCAAATTTTATTCCCAGATTTCTCACAGTGTCTACTGTGTTTGGAGGTGGAGCCGAATTTGACGGCTACCACTGGTTAGGTCAGAAGACGTTGGACTTGCCAAACAGCATAATCTCTGTTTTAGAGCTGTTACATTTAGGATGATTCAGTTTCATCCAATCCATTACTGCTGTTAGACAGTGGTGAAATTTTTCTTCCGCCACTGTAGAATTTTTATCAAGGGTGAGGATCAGTTGAGTGTCATCTGCATTGGCGATGAATCCAACATCATGAGTGTCCATCAGAAAGAGCAGTGGTGCCATACAGAGGTTACAAAGGGATGGGCTCAAGTATGAGCCCTGAGGAACCCCTGATGCCAGCCATTTCTCTTCCAATTTGTAACATCCCAATGTTACTGTCTGATGCCTGTTTTCTAAAAAATATGTAATCCAGGCCAAAGCATTATTTGTGATTCAACTTTGTGCCAGTCTGTCTCTCAGGATGTCATGAGAGACTGTGTCAAAAGCCGCTGACAAATTCAACAGAATCAGTACTGCATCCTTACCCTGATCCAGGGCAAGTTTTATGGTCTCTGTGGTAAGCAGTAGTGCTGATTCTGTTGAATGACTGGGTTGGAAACCAGATTGCTTGGGATGTAAAATGTTTGCATCTTGCATGAAATCATTGAGTTGAATGTTAACAAGTTTCCCTGCAATTTTACTCAAGCATGGCAACAATTAAATTGGCCTAAAATTGGAAAGGGTGGTGGGATCCAATGTTTCTTTTTTTGAAGTGGCTTCAAGGCAGCGGTTTTCCAGATGTCAGGGATTTTAGCTAGCCTGAAAGTGGCATTAATAATCTGATTGATGATGGGATTTACGATGTCCACCAGTGCATGTAAGATTTTTGGGGGACATGGATCGAAAGCCAAGCCTGATTTACAGGAGAGGATACCTTGCCCAGATTGTTCTAAGTTAATCTCCTTAAAACATGTAAGTTCCTTTTTTTCTTGTGAGATCTGGACTTTCTTAGTTTGGGGGAGTGATTTTGTAGTCTTTCTTTAAATCAAGAATTTTCTTGTCGAAGAAATCAGCGATTCAATCATATAAGTCCTGTGATTGAGGTATTTCCTGTTCTAAGCTTTTTGGGTTAGTAAATGATTTTACAATATTAAATATGGTCTTCTGGTTATCTGCTTTATTTATTAAATTTGAATAGTATGTCTTTTTTCTATTTTGATTTGTTGGTGGTAGGATTTAATTGCTGATTTAAAAAGCCCCAGGTCTTCTGTTGTGTTGTTTTTCCGCCATTGCTTCTCCAATTTTCTACATGGTCCCTGTAAGGGTGATATCTGATGATCAAGCCAGTGAGTGCGCTTCAGTCATTTCATTAATGGACCTTCCAATAAGAGAACCTGTAATTGAAACACCAAAAAGAGCCACATCTGGAAGTTTGAAAGAAAAGGGGTCTATGGTACCTTTGGGGAATAGAAGCTCAACAGCAGTCAACCCAGAAGATTTAGAGAGGTGGGCACAGGGAATAGAAAAACAAAGCTCAACTCCATAATCTTAGATATTTACAGATTGAAAGTAGAGTTGGAAAAGATGATAGCTGGAAATGTGGGAGGAGAAAGGTTGAACCTTTACAATGATGAAGAGTTATTGTTTATATGTAGAAGTATAAACAAGAATGCAAGATTGTTCCATGAGAGATTGACAGAGCTTGCTTCAGAAATTGGAATAGATATAGGGAGATCAAAGTTATTACAGAAACCTTATCAAGTGGAGTTTATTGACAAGGATTTGGAGAATATGAATTAGTCTGGTAAAAGATTACAGATAAAAGAATTAATGCACATTTTGCAGAAGTGGGGAGAATTGAGAAATGGAAGACAAGGTGGACAAAGAAGAAGGAGGAAGCACAAGCAAAGGGAGCATCATTGGCATTATTGCTAAAAGAATCAGAAAAAGCAGAGAGATTGTGTCCCATGAGAGAGGTTTCTGTTGGTGGATATGGTCATGTTCCATGGAGCAGACAGGATATTTTGTCATTTACAAATGATTTCCCTAGGTTGAGAGAGAAACCAGTTGAATGGTACAAACAGGTTGAAAGATTTGTAAAAGTTTTGAAGGTTTTGTTGAAGGTTCTGAATGGTTTGTTTGATATCATAGTACCTGCTGACTTATGGGCAGAGTGTAAGATTACAGTTGAATGGCCAAGTGAAGAGTATGCTGAAGACTCGAAAACAGGAGCACCCTCAGAGGAGGTATTGTATTATGAGCGGTTGTTGCAGATGTTTAAGCAGTACAGTGGTTTTGAGAACATTGGTGATAAGGATATGGGACAGTTTGTGTATAGGTTTGTATATGGTTTGAAACCAGAGATTAGTCCGATGATTCAACAGCACATGTTGTGCTGGCTGAGTAAGATGATAGATGAAATTTTGAAATATGCCAAGTATTGCGGAGAAGACATAGAGGCAAGGCGTAGGAGGCTAAAAGAAAACATTATGTGGGCACCATTGAAATTAGCAGAACAGCAAGAGAATAAGTTGAATACCCAGATTGATAATCAGGTGAAAGAGCAGAATCAGAATGATCAAGCAGTGAATGGTGGTAGAGTAGGAGGACAAATGAATAGGGAGGAAGCAAAGACGAGGTTTCTTGTCACGCATGCGGAAAGCTTGGACATTGGAAGAACGAGTGTAAAAGCGTTCAGAATAATAAAGGGCAAAATCAAAATTTAAATCCACAGATGCAGCTGAAGTGGTTATGAATCAGCCACAGCAGGTAGTTACTCCACAGTGTCAGGTGGCACCAGCTCCTATGCCACACTTTGTGAACACTCAAAGACATAGTATGAATGCCGGATTTCAGGGAGAAAATGGTAAGAAATATTCTGTGGTTACACAATATTTTTTACGAAATGATATTGTTAAAGAGGATTATCTGTGATGATGGTGCCTGAATGGGGAGGAAGAGGAGTCCGTGCTTGGCGCATCCTTACCGGTACATCAGTCAGGCCCATTTATTGATGGGAAAGTAGAAAGTAGTCATTTCACTTTTCTATTGGATACTGGTGCTACGCGGTCTAATGTGAGAACAGCAGACATCCCATACCTACCCCGAGAAAGAGAGTCAATTCAAGCTGTAAGGGTGTTGAATCAACAGATTAGAACCCCAATCACAAAATCAATGGTAGTACATATTGGAAAATTTAAGGGTATGCACCGGTTCGTAGTTTGTGATTCCAGTCCAGTAAATCTGGTGGGAAGAGATCTGTTGTGCAAAATGAAATGCACAATCTATTGTACACCAGATGGTGTCGCTTTCCAAATCCCAGATGAAGACGTATATAAAATTATGCTTGCTAAGCAAGGCACAGAAGTAGATGAGATGGATTCTTTAATGACTGAAATTGAATTACCAGAAGAGTTGAAAACAACAGTGAATCAAGTGGTGTGGGATTTTACAGGAAAATATATTGGGCTAATGACAAATGTAGATCCCGTAAAAGTGACAAGGAAAGAAGGTTCAGTTTATCCAAACACACGACAATACAAAATAAACCCCGAAGTGAAAGCAGGAGTAGCTCCAGAAATTGATCAGATGATTAAACAAGGCATTTTAAAAGAATTAATGAGTCGTCCTTGTAATTTGCCAATAATAAGACTTAAAAAGCCTAGCGGAAAATACAGAATAGTGCAGGATCTGCAAAAGATCAACCAGCTTGTAGTGCTCTGTTGTCCAGTAGTGCCTAATCCAGCAGTGATTCTTTATCAGATACCCTGGAATGCCGGCTGGTTTACAGTAACTGATTTATGTCAAGCCTTTTTTCCTATTCGTTTGCAACCACACAGCCAGTATTTATTCGTATTTATGTTTGAAGACTGCGTCTTGGCATGGTGCCGAGTTCCTCAAGTGTATACAGAGAGCCCCTTGATCTTTAATCAAATCCTGAAAAAGTGTCTAGAAACATTGATCATGGCCAGAGATTCAGTCCTGGTTCAGTACATTGATGAGCTACTAGTGTCAACGAAGTCACAAGAAGATTGTGTCACTGACACAATTGCATTACTGAACCATTTGGCTGAAGGAGGACACAAAGTGTCTCCAGAAAAATTGCAGTACTGTCAACAAGAAGTTAGAGACCTAGGGCATAAAAGAGAAAGAGGAGTAAGAAAAGTGACCCCAGAAGGAATAAAGATAATCAAGCAAATGCAACTTCCTCAGACGCAAAAGGAGATAAGAATGTTTCTCTGAGTGGTTGGATACTGTAGGCAGTGGATAGTTGGGTTTTCCCTGCCTGCAAAAGACACATTAATTCAGTTAACCTGGAAAATAGCAAAATACCCGATTGTTTGGAATGATGAGTGTGTGGAAGCGTATGTGAAATTGCAAAATTGCCTTTGTGAAACCCCTGCCTTGGGCATGCTTGATTACACAAAATAATAAGCACTGTTCTGTTGTGAGAGAGAAGGTTGTGCACTTTTAGTTTTGACTCAAAGGCATGGATGAAGCTGACGTCCAGTAGCATATTTTTCTGCTACTCTGGATCCTGTGGCTTCAGCATTACCTGGCTGCTTAAAAGCAGCAGCTGCTACTTGTATGAGTCTGGAACAAAGTGAAACGATTGTGATGGGAAATCAAGTCAAAGTATACGTTCCACATTCAGTAGAGATCCTTTTAACAAGAACTTGTACACAGCAACTTACCCCTAGTCAGATGACTAAGTATGAAACAGTGATCCTGGGAGCAGAAAATGTGACTGTAGTCAGATGTACAATATGAACCCTGCCACATTATTGCCAGACCCATGCTGTGAAGAAGTGAAAGATGAAGTGGATCATGATTGTCTGGATGTGACTGAGTTGTGTACTAAGCCCCGCCCTGATATAAAAGAAACTCCCTTAAAGAATTCAGATCATGAACTATTTTTAGGTGGTTAATGCATGCGGATAGAGAAAGGAAGATTCAGTGCAGCTTATGCTGTTTGTAAAATTTCGGGGGTCATTGAAGCATCCTGTATACCAGGTGTCAAGTCTGCACAAGTAGCCACATTGGTGGCCTTAACAAAGGCATGCAAAAGTGGGAGAAATTGGTGGATAACCATATTTACGGATAGTCAATATGGTTTCAGGGTTGTGCATGACTTCGTCCAGCTCTAGCTGCAGAGGGGATTTTGGAGTTCTTCAGGATCTCCTATACGAAATGGCAAAAATGTAAAAGATTTGTTGGAAGCAATACAATAGCCAAAGGATATAGCAGTGGTCAAGTGTGCTGCTTACCAGTCAGGAAATGACTACGTGGCAGCAGGTAACAGATACGCTGACCAAATTATTCAATATTGTGCAAGAAATTACATACCAATTAACCAAAAAATGTGAACAAGTGAAATCAGCTGCCAACTTATGTTTCTCTGAGCTTTAGAAACATGGGATAAGGTGAGACAGTTGCGGGATGAAGTTGAGGCAAGCGAAAAGGAAATATGGATAAAGACAGGTTGAGAAAGAAGGACAGAAGATGGTGTATGGGTATGCACCGATGGCAGACCAGTCATGCCAGACTGCTTACTCTCTCAAATTGCAAGAATGTATCATGGGGACACACATGTAGGAAGGGACGCCATGATTAGACTATTGAGACAGAATTGGTACAATACAAAGTTCAGGGTAGTCACAGAGAGCCTCTGCCAAAGATGTTTGATCTGTCAATAGTTGAATCCAGGCTGGAAAACAGTGGTCCGTTGGGGAATAATTGGAAAGGCAGATGGACCATCCACGAGACTGCAGCTGACTTCATAGAGTTGCCTCCAAACAATGGAAGGAAGTACATCCTTGTCATAGTGTGTTTGTTTTCACGATGGGTGGAAGCATATCCTACTAGGAGAAATGACAGCCTCATAGTTAAATTTCTGTTGAGGGAGCTTATCCCACATTTTGGTTTCCCAGTCACTTTGGAATCAGATAGAGGACCTCATTTTAATAATTAAATAATTTGATTAATCTTTGAAGCATTCAACATTGAACAGAAACTGCACTGTGCATACCGTCCAAAGGCTTCTGGAGTAGTTGACAATTAAATGGCACAATCAAGTCCAGGTTAGGGAAAGTGTGTTCATCTACATCACTGAAATGGCCTGATGCATTGCACCTTGTGTTGATGGGACTCCGAAGTATTCCTGACAGAAAAACAGGTTTGAGTCCACATGAAATACTCATTGGGAAAGGCAATGATAAAAGCATTTGTTCCTGGTCATAAATTGATGAATATAACTGATGAGTTGGTATTAGACTATTGCAAAAGATTGGCTGACCTGGTGCGTTCTGTCTCTCACCAGGTTGGAGAAGACGCAGTTGCAAGGCAGCCAACAGAGGCGCATGATTTGAATCCTGGAGACTGGGTGGTAGTGATGGAACATGCCAGAAAGTTGTGCCTAGCACCCAGGTGAGATACACCACGTCAAGTCATACTGGTCACTACCACAGCTGTGAAGTGTGCAGGTTTACCCAATTGGATACATGCAAGTTATAACAAACGAGTTCCAGGCCCTACAGAAGAACAACAATTTTGTGAAGTAGTTGAAACAGCTGAGGGTTGTGAAGTCGAAGAATCTAGAGTGATAGATTCTGAAGTGATAGATGAGGAACAACCAAGCACAAGTCAGGAGGGTTGGACACCAGTGATTGACATGCCTGAAGTTGTGATTCCGACAAGAAGAAGAAAAAGATTTAGGTAAGATTAGGAAAGCAGTGAGGATCAGATAGGTGAAGAAGAACACACCCAGACAAAAGTGAGCAAAGGTACTCGAGACCCTGAGCAGGACCAGACTGGGAAAGAAGATGCTCAGGCAAAGGCAAACAGACCTATTCAAAGACCAGAGCAGGGACAGACAGGAAAAGAAGAACATGTTCAGGCAGCAAAAGAGCAAATTGTAGTAAGACCTGAACAGGACCAGTTAGGAGAAGAAGAACAGGTTCAGGCAGTAGAAGATCAATTAGAAATAAGACCCAAACAGGACCAGATAGAGCAGGGGTCTTCAAACTGTTGGGCTCGCCCCCCAGGGGGGCCGTGGAGCGATGCAAAGGGGGTCGCGTCTTCACAGTCATACTTCTTCCCAGGCCCCAAGGGCTTCAGCCCCCCTCCTCCCTCGTGTGTCTCTCAGCCCTGCTGCTGCTGCAGTGTAACTCGAGCCCACAGCTCGGCTGGACAGTGTCTGCAGTCATCTCCAGCACGCCCAAGTTTTTCACAGGTCGTTAAAGACCATTTGCATATTTACATGCCTTTGTAAACTGGTTACAGAGGCTTAGTTTTTTTCCTGGTTCCAGTACCCCGTGGGCCCCCACTCTGCCTGTTCCTTACATTTGTATTTTACAATTACTGCTGTAGTGTGAGAATGCATTTAATTAAAAGGAATATAAAGTAGGGTTGCCAAAAGAAAAATGCCTGCCTGTTTTGTTTAAAGAGCCTGCAAAGACCTCTTCTTGACACTGAATAGACTTTTAAATACAAAAGTATGTAAGCATTTGTTATGTGACTTCTGTCTTTTTTCTCTTTGTCAGTCATGGATCAATTGGCAGCCCTAGAACACAATTAAAAGTGCTTTTTATTTATATTTGCTGTTCGAAGTAATGCACCGATAAGTGCTGAAAATACAGCTTTAGGTGACTGCTTATTTTTGTACCGACTGGGCCATCAAAATAATCTGCTGGCAACCCTAACCATAGGACTGTATGTTGGTTGCAGGATCAGCACATTATTTATTTCCTCCACCCTCGATCCCTTATTAATGCTGCAATAGTTTAACTTAGATCTTAAACCCTACACTGCCGTCAATAACATGCTGAGTTACTTCAAGTGTTTGGGAATGCATCTTACATTCAGACAACTCGCTCCTCATTCTCGCCCTTCACTTTCACGCTCACCCTGCACTCACACTGATCACCATTCACTCACATCATTCACCCGCTCACCCTGCACTCACAGTGAACACTCTGCACTCACAATGCACTTGCACTGTTCACCCTATACCTCACCCTGCAGTCACACGAGTACACTAGTCATCCTACACTCATGTGATACTTCACTCACCTATCCCACTCACTGCTCAATATGCAACTCACTCAAACAAGCCCATCAGTAATCATACATTCATTCATCCCATTCTGAACTTGCATCCGTACCCAAATTCATATGGTCACCTCACTCACCCTGCAGTCACTCTTCTTACCCTACTCTTGCACTGTTTCATCGCTCACAGTGCACTCACATGGGCACTCTTGTCACCCACACAGTGTGCAGAAGGTTAATGTGCCTGCTACAAAGAATGTGTACCATGCAGATCACAGAACTGAGTGTGAGTAAACTATGAGTAGCGCTATAAAAAAATTAAATGTTTGTCAGAAAGGTGTTATAGAGAGATGAGGTGCATTGTTGGTGAGTGAAGGAATTCGTGGAAAAGGAGGAAACGGGTTGGGGGACCAAAAAAGACTGTTGCACCGTGTGCGACCAGTGTTAGGACCAGCCCTGGCTGGGAGTGTTAGTCTCCTCCGAATTTCAGGTCTAGGGACTCCCATGCTTCAGGCTATTATTATTATTTACATTTTTAGTGCGCTACTGTTACCAGAAGATGCCCTTGGGCTAATAACCATCTGCTGACTGTAGGTAAATGAGAAACACAGAGAAGATTCTTGGTGGAGCGAAGCAAAGGAGGATGCACGTTCCATAACTGTGCGGTCTGCATCAAAACAGTGAGACAGACAACTCAAGCTTCTTGAATTAGGGAACAATAAGCAGAGTGGCACAGGCCGAGAGGAGCATACGGGTCCGACCCGTGTGCTTGGTGATGAGAGGATGAGAGAGAACAGCAAGGGAGTGAGAGAATTTGATTGAAGAGGTCAGGGACGAGGAGAAATGTGATATGCCGAAGAGAAGTGTGGACACGCAAGAAGTGAGTGTGAGCCAAAGGTGAGGGCTTCTGTTAGAACAAAGGGGAGATGTGAAAGTTGAATGGGGGGACTGAAGAGGTGTAAGATACAAATAGACAAAAATTTGAATGGAGTGACGAGGTGAATGAGAAGTGCTGAGGGGCAAGGGAGGTGACGGACCAGAGAGGCCATGAGATAAATGCGAGAGACTGAGATGAGGGCAGTGAAAAGACAGAATGACAAGAGGTGATTAAAGGTGAAGTGAGAGGTTGAATTGGGAGAGTTCAGAAGTTGTAAAAAGGGGTGAAAGAAAATGGCGTGCAAAGTGAGAGAGAGATCCGGGGTTCGGGGAGGAGAGAGGGATGGAAGGGAGGAGGTTTGAGGAAAGCTGCATGGGTAAACTGCTTAACTCTGCACAAAACCGCCTGTTTTTTTAGGGACCCCTGCTTCTCCTGGCCAGGGCCAGGTAAGCTTCTAATGTGGTAGCACATATTCCTGTGGAGTGGAAGGCCCTTGTCAAAAGCGGACTCACCACGCCACGCCAGCACCAGCACCAGCCATGAGGGGAACGGCTCCTGTGCTTCGCGTTCTCTCGTCCTCCTGAAGCCGTGAGGGCAACGGCTGAGGACTCCCAATCCCAGGTGCCCCGGGGGTCAGGGCGCACCAGCGCAACAGCGACGTCCAAGCGGCCGGAGGCGTTTTAAAAGACCGGACCGCCTAGAGCTCCAGGGGGCAAAAGCGGACTCACCACGCCAAGCCAGCACCAGCATCAGCCGTGAGGGGAACGGCTCCTGTGCTTCACGTCCTCTCGTCCTCCCGAAGTCGTGAGGGCAACGGCTGAGGACTACCACTCCCAGGTGCCCCGGGGTCAGGGCACACCAGCACAACAGCGACGTCCAAGCGCCCAGAGGCGTTTTAAAAGACCGGACATCCTAGAGCTCCTGGGGGCAAAAGCGGACTCACCACGCCACGCCAGCACCAGCACCAGCCGTGAGGGGAACGGCTCCTGTGCTTCGCGTCCGGTCGTCCTCCTGAAGCCGTGAGGACAACGGTTATGACTACCACTCCCAGGTGCCCGGGGGTCCAGGCCGCACCAGCGCAACAGCAACGTCCAAGCGCCCGGAGGTGTTTTAAAAGACCGGACCGCCAAGAGCTCCTGGGGGCAAAAGCGGACTCACCACGCCATGCCAGCACCAGCACCAGCCGTGAGGGGAACGGCTCCTGTGCTACGCGTCCTCTCGTCCTCCCGAAGCCGTGAGGGCAACGGCTGAGGACTATTACTCCCAGGTGCCCCGGGGGTCAGGGCGCACCAGCGCAACAGCGACGTCCAAGCGCCTGGAGGTGTTTTAAAA